>NW_027206590.1:2897500-3542500 GCF_024711535.1 Dipodomys merriami
AAAATTTCTTCTTTTTACATCTTTTCAGAGTTTCTGTGTCTTAAGGTCAAGATGAGGTCAAAGGGCCCACATCTTAAGGGGTGACATGAGGAGGAAGGGTCGTTGGGGAGCCTTGAGGGGGGAGTTCTGTGGCTCCTGCTGGCAAGCAGAGCTGCAGAGTTGAGTTGATTGGGGTTCCTTGAGTCCTTCAAAGCTTCTCAACCTGAGACAACCTCATTTTAACCTAGGAGCCAACTCACCATTGCTTTTGCTTTGTTTCCTCCAAGTTCTCTGAATTTCTATCAGGAGGCATGGGGTCAAAATAGAAGACATCACTATCTGGCAATTCACATTCTATGACCTTCCTTTTTGGAGAAATAAGTTCTAGTGATGCCTAAAAGAGCAAACTGTGCAAAAATACAAACTGAGTATCCTAATGTAAAACTAAACGGAACACTTCTCGTCCTCAGCCTTTCAAACAGCCCAAACCATAAACAGAATCACTGCTGGGAGCCATGCTTCCAGTGGGGGCCTGGAGAAGGTCAAGAGCCAGCATGGCATCTACCAAAGAACTTTGATCTTGGATATGGCTTCTCCACTCTCTGCCTGTGTTTCTTGATCTATGTAAATGACAGGGCTGGATATCACAATGTCCAAAGGCTAACCATTCCTTTATCCTACAGACTAGGGGGGAAGATAGCAGATGCTTTTGGAGTTCTACATATTCAAAAGAAGCAGAGTCTGACAACCTACCCTCTAGCCCTTTCTATAAGCAAACAAAAAATGTGGTACTTCACAAAGTGCTTTGTCTTAGAGCATGTAATTATTTTTATCTAGTGGTCCATCAGCCTGAGAATCTCAGATGCTTGGGCACAGCTTCAAAATCAAACACAGAGGACACCAAACATGCCAGGATAGAGTCAGTAGGACCCATCAAAGTAGATGAGTAGAGATGGCCAGAGAAAGCCTGGTATTCATGGGTGAAATCAGACACAACTTCAGAGACAGAGAAAGTACAGGAAAGGGTGTGCATTAATTTTCACATCATTCACCCTAACCTGATTTAAATATTCGCTTAACAACTGCCACACTCTACTAACCCAATTGGACTACATCCATCAGTGCTGATGTAGTATAATTATTTACTCTCCGGGAGAGGGTGAGCCACCAGGATGGGTTTCTCTAGCTCTACAATGTGGGGGAAGGTGTTGCAGAGTCTTCAGAAAGCTGGTATCAAAACTTCTGTAACATGTTCAGAAGGATGCAACAAGATTACTACCTAATCTGTGTACTGGGTTATAGAACAGTGCTTTTTATTATAATGCCATGGCTCTGATCAAAAGCCTAGATCTGTATTGAAGATGCAAGTATCCCTTCTCTGATTCTCTCCAGATGAGTGACTGCAGCCTGAGTTTATTCTAGATTGCTACATGTCTTCAGGAGACGAAACACGTTTTTTAATCTTCACAAAGGATAGTACTACAGGGCACAAGCAAACTTATGCTCATCAAGCTAGTCATTTGTTCACCTGTTCATGCATCTGACAGGTAACTGTTGAGCATATACAGGGATTGAGGCAGTGGGTGTAAAGAAACTCATTGGAGCTGAAGAGAAGGAAGCAATCAATTAACACCAGGAGTAAAGGAGCTGTCTCTTGCCCTTGACATGGGTCTGCTGAATTCCCTGGTCCTGACTCCCTGTTGACTATGGAGATCTTCAATTCCTCTTATTTAGATTTGTACCCACCTGACAGGTCTTGCGTGGCAGCCTGGGGTCCTTCTGCAAGCCCCTTGGATTGCTTTTCTAGCTCCAGAGTTACTTGGGTCAGGACCTTGGAGAGTTCTGGGGTGGAAAGACCTTTTCTTCCAGCTGTCCATCTTGAAGGGTGTCGTGTGTGCATGAAATAAGGAGACTGGAGAACACATTGCGAAGGCTGCAAGTATTGGTTCTGATGTCCCTAAAACATTCATTTAACAGGGGGAAAGCTCACTGAAAGCTGGAAAATAAGTGAGTCTTGGTCTGGCGTCTCTAGAAGCAAATCCTTGTTCTGTTCCTCACCGACTGCAGAGCCCCTTGATCACTGCAAAGTGGACATACTGCTACTTCCCCTTAGTCTTGCTGGGAGATTGTATCAAGGCTCCCTAGCTGTTCACTGCTGGCTCATGCCTGACCACAGGAATTGGAGGCTGAGATCTGAGGATCATGGTTCCAAGTTACCCTGGGCAGGAAAGTCCATGAGATTCTTATCTCCAATTAACTACCAGATAACCAGAAGTGGCACTGTGGCTCAAAGTGGTAGTGTGTATACCTTCAGTAAGAAGAGCTCAGAGACAGGCCCTGAGTCCAAGCCCCACGATGACCACCACCACCAACAAATCAACAACCAAGACTACCATTTAGTAAGGGCCAGTTGCCACATGAAACACCTGAACTTAACACAGAACTTTTCTTCATTCATCCTTGAACTCAGTGTAAGGACACCAGTGAAGGATTTTGTTGTTTGTGTTTCCAGGAAGACAGTTTAAAAGTGAGAAGCTAGGACAGTTCTAGGTTCTGACACTTCTGTAGTGCACAGAGGATATGGTGAAAATCCAGATAGCTCCTATCTGAATATTTGGAGTCAGGTACTCTCTAGCACAGTGGCTCCTAGATACCCACAACCATTAACTGTAAATTAATCACAACTCGAAGAAGTTAAAATTCATTCCCTTAGTCAGATTAGCCACATTTCAAAGGCTCAATGACCACAGGGGGCTAGTGCCTATCATAGCCCAGTGTACCTCAGTACAGAAAGTTCTAGTGGACAGAGTATGGCAATAGAAGATAGTACATGGGGGGAAGAAATGAGAGGAACGTGAACAGGAAAGCATGGTGGCTAATTCCATGGAAACTGGAGGGAAATTTGACAAATATTCAATAATTTTTCAAGACTAATTGAATGTGATTGTTCTCATTTTGGAGCTTTCCAGATTATATGTGAAGTTTAATTGCATGGTTATAGCATCTACAGTCACTAGTAAGTATCACCAAAAGGAACAATAATTTGATATCTTTTAGTTATTAGAAAAGAGTAACCCATTAAAGTGAAGTCATACAGAATGCACTCCTATTGTTGCCCTGAATTCACAGTCAGAATAACAGTAGGAGTGGATTCTGTATGAATAAGGGATACTATCCTCAAAGTCAATAGTGCTATGGTCATTAGGATCTGGGATATAAGCAGTCACCAGTGCGGGTGTAAGCCACCTGTCCACTAACATACTGACCAGCTCCAACTCCTGTGTCCAGCTCTAAATGCTCCTTGTGAGTTACTAAGGCCAGCACAACACATATTTCTAAACCTTCACAAAGCTCATCATTCCTTGTACTGTCTGTCAGAGTCCTTGGCTTGGGGCAGGATTCCTTGTAAAATCAACAGGCCGCACTTCCATTTCCTGTCCTTGAGTCCCCTGAACCAGCCTCATTCAATCATTCATTCAACAGACACTCATCAAGTATGCCAGGTATCAAGTATGACTGGACACTTGATGGAAATACATATGATAATGATGAGAATATATACATATGATGGGAATATGGTCCAAAAGACACAACAGAAAATGAGTTTCTGTCCCTCATGATGCTTGCACTATAGTGAAAACATAACAAAGACTGAAAACACATCCAGTGCCAAATGACGGTAGGAGCTATAGACTACTAAGAAAGATAAAACTGGCAGGGTCTGTGCGGGGAAAGATGACTTTCCTTTGAAGCTGTCATCTAGTTTAAAGAAATTTGATCAGACATGTACTATGTGCAATGCTCTGAGAACTGGGGTAAGACAAATGAAAAACAGAACAGGAAAAACCAAACAGAATCTCCCATTATGAGGAAGCTTCCATTCTAGAGCCAGAGAAAGACAATGCACCAACAGGCAGGAGGAGTAGCCCAAAGGCAGGTCAGCAAGAGGTAGGCTGGCCTGGGCAGTGGTGCATGGTAGATGGAAGATGGATGGGCATTCTGTGGCTGCTTATTCTCGAAGCGGGCTCTTTGCTCCCATGTTTCCCTGAGCTGCTAAGCAGCTCTATTTGGAGAGTTTCTGTGCTGTCTACCTCTTTGTACTACTATGGCTATCTTCTAGCAAGTGTGGAGGATAGTTGCATTCCCATCTTTTGTTGCCTAAATCTGCCCCCAGGAGACAGTGTGAGAAGCGTAGCTACTTAGTCAGACAGGATACCTGGAAGTCCTGCCTAAGCACCTCTTTGGGCAGAGCACTACTGGTCCTGAGAATCTCCTCTTATATACCAGGAACAACAGGGCATACCTGCAAGGCAATGGACAGGCAGCGTGTTTCTTAATATTGGACTGTTGGTGTGTGATGTGTAGAGTGATTGTTCATTCTGTTCTACTTGCAAGTTAAAGGTATTGTTCAAAGTGTAGGACAGTAAGATACCATCAGAAGATCTAGCCACTCCAGATGCATTTATATAAAATGCAGCTCAAGATGACTGCTTAGGAACAAGCAGGAGATACCACTAGACAAGAAGAAGCTGTGGTCATTCTACCCACAATCGTGCATGGGACCACAGAGAACCTCAGATAAAGGTAGTTTAAAAAGGCGGATTCATATTCTCAAGAGAGCTATCCAGCCAGCCTGGACTCAATAATTTAAAAGACAATGCTGGGTTCTCATTTCAAGGTGAGAGAAAATACTGAAGATGAAAAGAATCTTCTGGAAGCTTTCTTTTAATTAAAGTGTTGGTTGGCTGCATTTCTCCTGAGCCTTAGCTCCATGCCTATGGGAGGGTGGGGGTGGAATCACAAGAGGCTTTGCCTATACAATAAGCCACTTAATTTGAAATTGGAACTCAATCGTAAATTTTATGGTTTCACTTTACTGCCCAGTGCTGGGCAGCTGCTAAAAACTGTGGTATGGGATACGTACCTCTGTCTCACTGGCTTAGGCAGAACATTGAAACTCAACCAGATGGCAATGAGAAGACAAGGATTCAAGACTTGCTAAATTACTAGGAAATGCAGACAAGGTCAGGGGGTAAAACTTCCCAGTCTGTTACCATGTAGAGTTTCTACAAAGATGGAGGCTCTATGGCTGAATGAGACAAAGACCCTCATGGAATATTTCAACACTGGAAAGGTATCAATTGTCACTCACAGAGCTCTGCAAAGACTGATGCGAGAAAAGAGCAAAAGCAGGTAAATACACAAGTGACAGCAAGACTGATGAGGCCTGCCACCATGGGCAGTGAAGATGTGTCTATGCATCATGAAGGCTCTCCCAGGGAGAGCTCTGGGAAGAAGCTCTTGCATCCAAGATCCACAAAGGCTAAGACCCACGCTGCAAGGTTCCGTGCCCAAGGGCCAGCTTCAGCTCCTCTTGTTCCCTTGATGCCATCTTACTTCCCTTGATGCCACAGGAGGGTGGACAATCCTGTCAGGTACAAACACCTGCTGGGCACTGTATTCTTCCTTTGCATTTTCCATCTGCCCTGATTGTCCTCTCAGCCCTTCAACCAAAGGGACTTTGGTTTTCAGCAGAAGAAACCGAACCTCTAAACAACAACTCATGGTACACCGCAGATAGGAGGCAGAGGAAGGCCACAGCACAGTCTCTTCCAAGGCACAAGTTGCCTATGCCCAAACTCTCCAAATTCTTTCACTAACACAGAGCCTGCAGGCCCTCAAGACTAAAGCATATAGATCTTATTAGACTGTCAGTATGGGAGTGAGTCTTTGAAGTCTCAATTTTTATCTTAAAAGTTTGTGCTTTTGAGCTACTGGGGGATCACATTCACAGCCTTACGCTTACTAGGCAAGTGCTTTGTCACTGGAGCTACCTCCTACTTCATCCTTTTATTTATTATTATTAGCAGAAAGGACCATTTTCATAAAACAAGATAAGGTCTTTACTAACTTTGCCCAAGCTGGCCTGAAAATTAGACCTCCCTACCTCTGCCTCCTGAGTAGGTAGATTATAGGCACAGACAATTACAACGGCCTTCTTGGAGACAAGGTTTTGCTATCTTTTTCCCTAGGCTAGCTCCAAACTGTGATTCTCCTGTCTTTGTTAGTTAGAACTACAGGTGTGTATGTGTCATCAATTTGTGCATAGCTAAAATTATACCTCATAATATAATTGCTTCTGTACTAACAAAAAAAGTTTTAAATTGTTTACTGTAAACAAATCTTTTAAATAAGGATACAGGTGGACCTGTTGCAACAATGAGACGTACAAGTTGTCATGTCGAAAACAAATTTTACAAATTTGGTGGTGGGGGGGAGAATTGGGTGGGGGGGCGGGGGGAGGATGGGAAGGGGAAACAAAGGAGGAGGCTACAATGCTTGATAAGAAATGTACTCATTGTCATGTCAAAACCAGCTTTACAATGTCGGTGTGTGGGGGGGGAGGGGGGTATGATTAGGTGGGGGGGAGGCTGGGAAGGGAGGTGAAGGGTAAACAAAGGAGGAGGCTGCAATGCTTGGTAAGAAATGTATGCATTATCCTGCCCATGTAATTGTAACCCCTCTGTACAGTATGTTCTCAAATAAAATAAAATAAAATAAATTTTAAAAAAAGATAAAAAAAAGAAATGTACTCATTATCTTGTCTATGTAATTGTAATCCCTCTGTACAGTATTTTCACAATAAAAAATAAATAAAAATTAAAAATTAAAAAAAAAAGAAAAGGGTGCACTATGTTCACAGGGTATACTCTGGACAGGGCCCGGCGTAAGTAGCTTTCACAGGGTGAGCAAAGCGAGATGGCATACACCTGTTGTGCACAGCATCATATTTTACCACACCCTTCCTCTCTAACTATCCATTTTTTTTTTTTGGAGCAAGATCGAAATTATCAGAGTACTCCATTAAAGTGGAAATTGTGCTTAATGTCTAGCTGAGTGGAGAGAATGAGCCCTGAGCTACGTAACTTGAGTGTAATCTCTACCTAGGCCTCTTCCCTGCTAAAAGCCACTTTGGTCCAAATGCCTGTCCCTTTGAGCAGGGTGTTGTTCTATGTGCCTGTCTATCTCTAGTGGCAGGGAGAAGATGGGCTGGCTTGCTGGTGATGACAGATGACGATCTATCATGCTTTATTTCCACCAGGGGTCACCCCCTTCTACTCCTCCCAACAGCCACACAGAGGTGGCAGCAGCACAATCAAGGCTGAAACAAAGGAAGTGTAGACACAGTGTGGATCACTTGTGGAAGGTGATCCAGCTCTCTTTCAGGCCACGATTCCTACCCGTGAAGTTGGATTTGAGGCTCCTTATTTTCCACAATGCTCCCGGCTGGCCTGGCACCCTCCTCCACATCAGCATAGCACAGGCATAATACAAAGAGCATGCTCATTCGCCTGAACTTCTCCAATGTACCCAGATGCTGACAGAGGCCCTCTATCTTCTGATCAGGGACCCTGTGCCATTCTGTGGCCGATTTGGGGAGGGACACTCCTTTGCCGCTCTATCCTCCTTCAAGGTTCTCATCTGGGACCCCTCCCTCCCACCCATCCTGAACAGAGTGAGTTCCATGCCCTGGCTAACTCAGGTGCAGGACAAAGGCCCAAGTGAAACTTCCTTTTTAAGCAGTCTGGCCCAGAACCCACATTTGAGTATTAATTTACGGGTACCAGCAATGCTCTGCAGCGATATAAAGCTCTGTTGAGAGCAGGTGGCGTTGCAGAGTGACTGTGGGATGAGCTCCAAAGCCAGAGCCCCGGGGGAGGACCTGGAGTCATTCCACCTCCAGGGTATTAGGGGCTGGGCCCCGAATCTAACCGACGTGCCTCAGTTCCCCACCCAGGAGGAGGAGAGAGCCAGGCCTGACTGCTGGAGTTACTGTGAAGGTCAGCTTAGATAAGCTTCCCTAGGTTTAAGGCCATGTGATGGTTCGAGTCAATAAATCCAGTGACTGAGCTGCTACTAAAATACAACACAGATTAATGTGTGTAAAATCGCTCAGTACTGTGCCTAACACAGCTTTCCACAAAGGGGAGAGGGGGTGGTAATTCCATTAAATATAAGACGTGCTGGTTGATTAAATTCTACTTACTACACTGGTCACATCTAGACCTTACACATTTGTATCTTTTGAATAGTTTCTAATAATAATAATAATAGTAACTAACTTTAGTTACTTATATTACAAATATAAGTAACTTTTGTTAACCATTATTCAACAACTATTTCCCGAATCTTATTATTATTTTAAAAGAACTTTTCCATAACTTTTCCTCACTTTGTATATAACCGACAAAACAAGGCTCTACAGGATGCACTTGTAAAGCTGGGGATAGTGAGGGTCACAAATGTGGCTTGTCACTCTCGGTGGTGGTGCGTGTGGAGCGGGGGGGGGGGGGAGGGCGGTAGGGGAGGAGGAGAGAGGTTGTACTTCACTTTTTGTCAATCACGTTTTCTTTTTTATTTTATTTTATTTGTGAACATACTGTATAGAGGAGTTACAATTACATGGGCAGGATAATGCGTACATTTCTTACCAAGCATTGAAGCCTCCTCCTTTGTTTACCCTTCACATCCCTTCCCAGCCTCCCCCCCCCCAATCCCAATCCTTCCCCTTCCCCCCCTCCCCCCCCCCCCCCACCGACGTTGTAAAGCTCGTTTTGGACATGACAACTCAATCACGTTTTCTTAACTCTCAAATAAAAGCCTGACAGTTCTTCAAGTAGGACTGTTCTCTTAAAATAAGCTCTCCCATTCCTTAGAATGTCCTGGAGGGAAAAGGCAAGCGGTGGTTAGGAATCTTCGCTAGAGTAAAGCTGAGTTTATATTTATTTATTAGCAATGCTGCTACTAAAATTACTGTTGCAGGAGCCCAGGGCCTTAGAACTCCCCTCCCATCCAAGACATACTCTGAGCACCTTTCTTTCCTTTCTGCAGCTGACTTAATGTTCAGAAAAAGCCCAGGGTTTCATATACTTCCAAATCTTATAAAGAAGATGGCCGGAAAGAAGAATAACGAGGTGTTTTTGTTTTTTGTTTTTTTCCAATAAGACTGACCACAAAGCAGACTTGAGTATATCATGAAAGCACTTTTGTACACAGCTTCCCGGATGACCGATGTGGAGAACGGCTGCTCTGACAGTGTGTTTTTGCCTGCTGTCTGACACAGGAAGAGGTTTTATGCATTTTAACATGGTAGACTCTGGCGTCAGATTGGACTCCCATGCCCAAGACTTTCTGCCTTTAATACTTAGGGTATCCAAAGGAAGGGTTTTTAGCATCTAGTGCTTACATTCTCTCCGTCTCCCCATTCGCATTTGTCTTCTATTCCAGTTCAAAGTGCAGAGACTGCCTGATGAAGGCCATCAGTACAATCCTCTTACTAGCTAATAAGCAAAGGAGTAGGTATGTGACCTGGGAGGGTACACTTAGAACCCAGCCCTCCTCCCTCCGAGGGGAAAGAGGAGGCCTCCAGACCCACAGGCAGATGGAAATCATCTGCTACCAAAAAGAATCTAGGCTGAGTTCAGAGATGAGAGTATAGTGGATGAATGAGCCAGTGGCCACCTGACACCTGTCCTGTCTCTCTGCTTTCTGTTTCCTGAAGCAATTTATCCCTTTATTTTTCAGACATGAGGAGTGCCAAGTTCCTGTCTTACTGCTGTCATGTGTTGGCACAAATATCAAGTATATTAAGATACTATACAGTATCACACAGGCACTGTATTTAGACATGAAAATACATACATGATGATTATATACAGGGAAGGTAAAGATACAAGACTCTTCTATGTTTCTTTCTTTCTTCACCTAAGCTGTTCTACGAAGAAATGGGGTCTAACTCATCTTTGATTCTCAAGTGCTTGGTATGTGAAGTAACTGATGTTTTTCTCAAACTGAGCATCCAATTTAAGCTTTGGATCATCTTTAGGTGGTGAAAAAACTGGGAAAACACTTCCTTCATCTCAATCTTCGCAAAGCCCTAATCTTACCTGTCCAATTACATAGATGCATGCTCTTTGAACATGATGTTGACAATTAAGGCAGGGGAAACATCGTTAAAGTTCACCCTCTCCCATGGGAGACCCTCAGATATAAAACTCTGGATATTTGTTAAAGAAAATCAGGTCTCATTGTTCCCTGATTTCCAGGATTGGGAGGTGCATGTTTTGCAGGTGCCTGAACAGTTCTAACTGCAGGCTTTCCTTGCTGGCTGACTTTGAGTAAGCTATATAACCTCTCTCAGCCTCATGTTCTTTTCTATAAAAATGCTTGCACAATGGCTGGGAGAATAAATAAGGTGATTACATGAAGCCACTGATTCACTTGAGTGGCACTAGTGGTGAGAGAATTATGTCACCACTATTGTTCTGGTTATCACTGGCTAACATGGCAGAAAGTTGACCCATGTGAGTGGTGAGTGTCTTAATAATAAGACACAATAATTTGTCATCCCAGGAGGTGTGGAGAGGACCATCTGTTTTGTGCTCAGAGGGGAAGAGATGTACCCTCATTACTGGACCAAGGCAAAAGGCTTCTGGATGAGCCTAGAATACAAAGAAGAGTGAAGACTATGGAAAGAAGGGGAGGGGCGGGCTGTGGGGGGCAGCACTTCAAAGCAGCTTCAGAGCTGTGTGAGAAGTATGGGATTGGAAATGATGCATTAAAGAGCTGGACTAAGAAGGCTGGTGGATTAGAGCCACTCTCTGAATCAGGGACGAAGCTAATGAGGCTTTTCTTGTCACTGTGGGTAAAAGTTTATTACTTAAACTTCAAAGGCAGCGAGCAGAGGAGGGGCTAGCAAGAGATGCTGTTCCTGCAAGACGGAGAGGGGTCTGCCTGCCTCAGGGAAGGGCTGAGATGGTGTCCCTCTTCCCTGTCCCCTGAAACAGAAGTCACGCCCTGGATACTCAGAGGTGGCGGTGGTCACAGGGTAGGAGGAAGAGGAAGAGGAGCGAGGATTAATTAACTTTGACACAAGGTAGGAGCTGGGCTGGTTTCCCTGAAATTGCCCGCTGGCTGACCTCAACTCTGAGCTCACATGCTCTGGTTTCTTTCCTGGAACTGATAGGAAGTGGTCCAAGTCATTTCTTAGTCTCAGTGCCTGGCCGTCTGTCCATCTGTCTGTATTCCACATGAGCACCATGCTCCGTGGCGGATGGGGGCAGCAGGCAGTTTGTTCTACGCCGCCCCCATGTACCGCAGACAGCACTCTTCTTCCAGCCTGAAACGAGTGGCTCTCAGTGGCTTGCAGTCCACTGGGGATCTGGACACCAATCATGAATCCAAGGCCACTTGGAGTGATCGGTGTGGTCAGTGCTACTCAAGGCAAACACACTGTCCTCGTGGAGGTCCAGAGACAGGAGAAATGTACCTGGACAGAGAGACTGATCTAGAACAGCTGCTCTCTCTCCTGAGACAGTGATGGCAGAGCGAGGCTGATTGGCCTAGCTACCTGGTGAATGCCCTTAAACACAGAGGTGAAAAAATCTTCCAGGTAAAGGGAAGGGCCAGGTAAGTGAAAGGCCCTGAGGTACAGAACACTGGTGTTACTAGAAAGTGTGGGGATACTGTGAAGCTACAAAGGCCATCAGACCTGGGAAATTGTCTTTGTCTTCTGACTGTTAGCTGTGTGTAGACTGGCCCACCCTTTCAGCTCCTACTATGTGCTTTTACTCTACACAGTAGGAATTCAAGTATCTGTGCTAAGTAAATGCAAGCATATCCACTATGCTCTGGGCTTTGTGCCAGGCTTTTACCTTGGTCTCTCATTAAATGCATATGTCAATCCATTCTACTGATAGAACACTGACCAGCCTGGCGGGGGGGGGGGGGGGAGAGGGGGGGTGTCACAGAGATGCTGAGTCAGAGTTGAGATGCTGATCAGGTGCCTTAGAAACAGTACAGCACAGCTATATAATGTATAGGGTCAAAAGCAGGGGGTGAGCTGCTTGAACTAAGACAATGAGGTACGGAGGTTTAACTCAGAACATCCCCGACATGATTCTTTTACTCAAAAATCAGTCAACCATGATGGCTAAGAAATGATGCAGAAGAGTCAGGTGTGGTGGATTTAGCCTAAAATCCAAGCTGCTTGGGAAGGAGAGTTCAGGAGGATTGTAGTTTGAGGCCAGTTTAGGCTCTCCCCCTGCCCCCCCCCCCAAAAAAAAAAGTGAGACTCCATCTCAACAAAAAATCTGAGTATGGTGGCTCATGCCAGTTATCCTAGCAAAGCTGAAGACACTCAGGGAGGAGGAGAACTAGCTGGGGAGGGGGGAACAAGATTCTAAACAAACAATAAGTAAACAAAATAACTGTAAACTAAAACGAACTAGAGGTACTGCTCAAGTAGTGGAGTGTCTGTCTAGCAACTGTAAGCCTGAGCTCAAACTCAAGTTTGGTTAAAAACAAGAAAGAGCAGAATAGGAAGTGGGTTGGCAGGTCTTCAAAAGGCCACCTGGGGGAGTTAACCCATGGGACCCAGCAACTGACCTCTTAGGAATATCCCAGGAGGAACGCAAGGTATTCCCACACAAATACCCATGTGGAATGCTCACAGCAGCTCTGGCCACAGTAGCCAAATACACGCCCCACACTGTGGCATAGCTACAAAGGAATGGTCCCCACACTAACACACGGATGAGATGCACAGGTAGCATGCTAAGTCAAAGAGGCCACACTGTCTTCATTTAATTTGGAACAGACAGTGCCACAGAGGCACAGAGTAGGCTGCTCAGGCTCGAGGAATGGGCTCGGGGGCTAGGGTGTGACTCCTTGCCAGTGAGCACCCGGTTTCTCAAAGCCTTCTTATAGCGATGGTAATATCAAAAGCAACCGTGAAAAAACTAAACACCCCTCTACTGCACAGTATAAGTGGGTAAATAGTACAGTATGAAATATCTTTAAAAAAGAGAGAGAATATTGACTAACAGTTCAAACATGAGAACCCAGCAGACTGGGGCTTTGAATCCTAGCTTTCCTAACTGCTAAGCCACGGGGAAACAGATCAGATGAATCTCTAGTCTCTGAGCTTTAGTTCCCACATCTGTGCAAGATACATGACACCAACTCCTGGGCTTCTACCACTGCACAATGCAATATTTCACGCGAAGTGTTGGCATCGCATTTGCCATACGATGCTGACATTTAAGAAAGAAATAGAGCAGTTAACGAAACATAATGCCTTAAGTAGACACAGCGATTTTCTGAACCAGCACATGGCATTTGAAAACACAATGAATCACATTTAAGCAAGGGTTGCAGCATGCACGTCTTTACAGTTTGGATAAGAAGGCAACGCAAAGGTGGGAGAGGGTAACTTGGGGAAGTCAGGGGGTTTCGGCTCTGAGCTTTGCAGTTGCTAGACAGGCACAAATTACCACACACTCCAGCCCTTTATGCTTTAGCTATTATTCCAATAGGGTCTCTTAGTTTTGCCCAGGGTTGGCCTGACCCAGTGATCTTCCTGATTTAGGCCTCTCAAATAGCTGGGATTAAAGGCCTCCCCAAAGGCTGTTCTGAAGCATCTCTTTCTTCAACTCTATATTAAAAGTAAGAAATGCTCAATACATCAAGGACCCCTGAACAGCCTATATCCGTTCAGTCCTGTCTGAACAGACATGTGGCTTCCAACAGCCTGTTCATTCCCTGTCCTGTTCTCTTCCTGTGTTTTTCAGAGCGCAAAGGAGCCCTGGCCCAGGACCAGACCCTCACTAGTCTAGGATTAATGTGGCTACCATGGAAAAGCATCCTTCCTGCAGCCTGAGTGGGTGCGAATGCATCATCACAGCAGATTAAGGAGCCTCTGCTGGATTCTACTAATCCCAGGTACAGCCCTGCGTGCCCTCCCTGCTCTAAGGTGGGCGCTGCCCTAAGATGATTCCCTTGGCCCAGCAGAGGTGCTGCAGATCACTGAAGGGCATTGCTAGGTGATAGGAGAGTGGGGAGGTCCATTGTGAAAAATGTTCAGAGGCCAGTGCTCTTTGGAGCCACAAAGGGCTGCTGTGAGACCTTCCCGAGCTCCCTGCTTCGGGGTGGGGTTAGGGACTCCATGCACAGCTGCCTGGTAACTCAGCCAGGTCCTGGACTTGAAGGACTCCTTGTCATGCTGGGCAGGTGTCCTTTCAGAAACCATCCTTGGGCTCCTGTCATGTGGAATCAATCCCATTTCTCTCCCTCACTTACCAAAGCTTAATTCGTGACGGATCTGACAGCAAACAGCCTTGCTCCCAGGGTGTATCCACTGGATACAATGACTGATGGAGTAGCCCAAATCCGAAAATCCCAAGTCTGAAGCTTTCCACCTCCGAAAACAAAAATCTGAAACTTTCGGTGTTGCCAACATGATATTGCAGAGTAAAAACACCCCCGTACTACAAAACTTCATTCATGTACAGAGTTACTCCAAAATTATCCCCTCAAGTTAACCTCAGACCATGGGAGTAAGCTATATATAGGAAATATAAATGAATTCTAGGTTTAGACTTGGGTCCTACCTGTCAGGTATCAATCACAATGGATATAAAATTATTCTAAAACGAAATACATGCCTACTACAGCAAACAAACACCACCACCTCATGGATCCAAACATAAGCAGAAGGGTTACACATTCAACTTGTGTCATGATGTCCTCCTTACTAGGGACCCTTCTGGTCAAACCAGAAGCTTAACCATGGTAGGAGCTGACTGCACCCCTGAACATGGCATGTATCCTGCTTTTCTGGGAGCATTAAGTTCTAGGCCTCACAGCCTAGCATTCTCCTTGATACATATCTAGTTCTCCTTTGAGATGAGATCTTTCCTGCCTCAAGGAAGGATTGGGGTTTCCGTTCAAATCTTACCCTTTAAGAATGCATTGGGAATAATAAGAGTTATTATTAATTTTTTTGACTCAGAGATATAGTCTTTTTATTCAGAGCTGGGGAGCAGATGTTGCACAGCAAGTCTCCTTCAATGCAGCAATAAAAATCAACTCTGGTGATCATTTTATTGAACTCTGACTTCACCTTTCTAAGGAATTACTATTTGAGTTCTCCCTTGAACCTACTTTATTTCAGTTAATACATTTCTACACATTTGCATACCACCCAACATTATTTACTTATAAGTTTATAAGCTAAATCTAGCTTCCACATAAAGAAAGAAAATATGCAATCTTTGTCTCTTGGGCCCTGACTTACTTCACTTAACAATTTTTTCCATGTCTTCCCATTTCTTTACAAATGGTACAATATCATTCATTCCTTTTTTGAATATTTTTATTTTCTTTAAGTAGTTGTACAAAGGAGTTGCCATTCAACAGAGTAGTTTAGAACACAGAGCGTCATGATTAATGTGGCACTTTTTAACATTCTCACCCACCCTTCCCATCCTACCCCCTTCCCTCACTTTTCTTAATTTTTAGGTTATATATTGGATTTTTGGTCACGTAACAAAATGATGTATGTACACAGATATCTCGATCTGTGCCATCCCTTCAACATCTTTACCCCTCTTTGACCCACCCCTTCCATTTTCTCAGTTCTGTAGTATACGCTATGCATTCTTGCTTTCATTCTACTCATTTTCCTTGTTAGTTCTTATAATGGATGAGTCAAATTCCATTGTGATTCCTTAGAAAGGTAGAGTCAAAGTTCAACAAAACGAACACAAGGAAACAGGTATTTGAAAGGAGTGGAACAGAGTCGTGGGGAGAAGGGAGAACAACTACAAAGAAGGGGTGAATGCAGTCAAGAATTCAATGTGTATCCTACAAAATTCAGAAAAGTGAGGGAAGGGGTGGGTTGGGTGGGATGCGTGTAAGAATACTGAAATGAATGATATTGATCAAGAAGCACTGTATTTATAAACTGCTCTGTTAAATGGCAACTCCTGTGTACAACTACTTAAACTTAATTTTAAAAAACAACTCTAGACTAGGCACAGAAACCCTATGTCTCGTAGAGCCAGAGTTAAACACCCCTCACCCCACCCCAGCCAGATTCTGGTATCCAAGACATATATATCTAGTGTTGGGTACAGAGGATACTCTATCCATGTCCCACTTATCAGGCAAAAACCCACTTGGATTGCAGTTCAAAGGTAGCTCATGAACACAGCTCCATCTTCAGCTTAGCAAGGTACTCCTTCCCCTTAAAATGCAGGGGAGTTATTGTGTCAGTAAAGACTATGTGGACAGGCTGTAGCTCAGGGATTTAGGAGACCAAGGGACACTGAGTCAGTCTACTCAGGACATATTCATAGGCAAATGGGATGGGGATGGGGTAGGGTACCTTCCATAAGGGCAGAGGACTGTAGGTAGGCCAACTGTTCAGTGCAGCAAGTTGCAAATGGAATCAAATTATCTGTATGGGCATTTGATGCTGGGAGGGAAACAGAAAGGGGTTTTGGGTATGTGGCTAAGGACATAACAGCCTTCACTCCTGATCTCAGGGAAACAAAACCTGACATTTTGGACCAGATATGAAAACATCATGCTAAGTGAGAGAATCCAGGCACAGAAAGGACATATACTGTATGACTCTGTTTATAGAGGGTACTAAGAACAGAGAGCAAAGTGGACTGGGAGGTACTCTAGCCTGGCAGAGGAGGGAGGGGGAGGTAGGGTGAGTGGCTGTGGAGGCTGAGTGTGGGGAAATGCAAAGATTCTGAAGGTAGATGTGTAACAGACAATGTACACTTTAAGCAGCCAGACTATACACATTTAAGAATGGTGAAAAACTATATACTTGAGCACAATAATGTAAAAGAAAAAGAATCATCTGCCACATTCAAGGGCATTCTTCACTAAGTCAGGGGAATGAGGGAGTCTCACTCTGTTCTGCCCCAAGTAGAAGTGGATGGGGGGGGGGCATTAGCTTTACCCTTAGACAGAATCTAGCAGTTTGAAACTGCATCACCTTCAGAATGAGGTAAGCCTTTAGCTCACACAATTTCAATTTCTCCCCAAGTTTCTGAGAAGTGCCCCTAATTTTCTGCTTCTGGTTTGAGGGCAGTAGAGAAAACTTAAAGCCATGCTTTTCTTTGATAACCAGCTCCCTCTCCTAATTAACAAGACCTCACACAACTGAACATCTGCCAGCTTCAAACCCTTGTGCAGAGATGAGCTTTGATCAGAGTGGAATACACAGTGTCTAGACTTAACAAGAGAACTTCCCACAGCCAAAGTCACCCTGCATTCATTCTAGCTGCACTCACCCTAATATTCTGCAGGCTCGTGGTAATTGTCACCATGGGCCGGGCATGGAACAACCACAAAGAATTGGAAATGAACATGGTACAACCATTGTCAGCCTGGAGGAGAACTGTGGGTCCCTGTGTAGCCTTTCCTCAATTCCAGTGCACACGATATTACAGAAGGCAGCAACAATTCTTTTCCTGGGCACTTTCTGCAGGAGCTTTACCTTTGGAAACTGAGCACCAAAGTTTCTATACTTGGTTTTCTATCTGAAGATTCTCTTTGGTTTTTTTTTCTATGCTTCCATTCTTACTGAATGGAGAGAGAGAGAAGAGAGGGAGAGGGAGAGAAAGAAGATCGGAGAGCAAAGAGAGGTGGAAGAGAGAGGTGGGAGAGAGAGGGAGAGGGAGAGAGAGGAGGAGGAAAGGAGAAGGAGAGGGAGGGAAAGCTGTCATTTGGTGATCTCATCCAACAATTTCTGTCATGTCTATAAATCATGTTCTGCTTCCTGGAGAAAGTTATAGTGTACATCTTGACATCGCTATAGGAATTATGCAGGTACATCAGAGAGGTGATTCACAAATTTCCCGCACATCTCATCCACCAAACCAGCTCCTGACAGGCACTGAAAACACCAAGTATTATTGCTCCATGTGATTTTTGTCTCAAGAGGAGTATCCATCTGAACGTGACCACATTTGCAATGTATAAGAAAAAAATATGGCAGAAAAATGTTGGGGGGAAATGCCCCAGAATAAATTCAAATGGTGGGGATGTCTTTGAACCACAACTGTTTCCCTCTCTAGAGTCATTAGTGCTAATTACTAACAACTACCCTGGTGACAAGTGCTGGCAGTTACTTAGCTGCTAATTTGCTTCAATTTACCGCTCTGATTGTGTGGTCACAGGTATATGTTTGCTTGGGGAGCGAGAAGGAATTGGTATTTCAGGACCTAGGCTAACCTTTACAAAGCCATGCTTCCCCGAGATGCTCAGCCTGATGGGGAGAGTGTCTCAAACTTTCCCATGGACCACAATCATCTGGAGGGCTTGATAAAGCACAGACTAAAGTACTCCTCATCCCAGTTACTGACTTAGTAGGTCTCGGGGGCCCCAAGACATTGAAAAATCTATCCAGTTCCCTAGTGGTGTACATACAAGGAGTGCCAGGGCCAGTTAACAGTGTCCTCCTCAGTAAGGGTCAGGGGTGGGCCGAGTCTCCTACATCCACTGCCCCATCTGTGCAATGGAGCAGACAGTGTAGGGAGCCATGGGTCTCAGGCACATACACCACAATGTAAGGGTGTAGTGGTGTGGAGTTTAACACATGGAAA
The DNA here is from genome assembly GCF_024711535.1 of Dipodomys merriami. NCBI lineage: Eukaryota > Metazoa > Chordata > Mammalia > Rodentia > Heteromyidae > Dipodomys > Dipodomys merriami. The sequence continues at coordinate 2,915,947 of NW_027206590.1, forward strand.
GAGAATGTTAGAAACGAATACTCATGTTCTCCAAAGTTGAATATTTCAGCATCTCTTTATTCTTCCTTTCATCTGGACGGGAATGAATACAAAGATTAAAGCAAGTCAGTGGTCCACACGGACCTGGACAAGCCTCCTGGGCCTCATATCTGACGTACTTCTTAGCTTTACTGGAGACCTAAGGACCTAGAACACGTGACTACAGTAATTATAGAAAACAAATAGCCCAGCACCTACCTATCAGATTATAGAATTAACTAGAGGAATGAGCTCATGATACTATTTAACAAACTACCAAATAAGGTACAGTGTGCAAGGAATTAAGGACATAAACATAGTCACAGTAATTATTAACTATCTACTGAGCCCCCAACCATGCACTATCAAAATATTAGTCCTAATCCCAGCAGCCAACTTGCAAGGGGGTGGTGGGTGGAGCAGGATGGAAATGCAGAGCCTTCCAAGTTCCACGTTTCCTATCAGCATCGTACACATTGTTACTTAGTGAAACACTAGAATGAATCTAACCATTACAGAATTCACAGATGAGCAAACAGCTCTAGAGAAGTTAAAAAAGTCATCCAATATCATCCTGTTAATAAAAGGTGGGGATAAAATGAGAACCCAGGCTGCCCAGCACTGGAAGATATGTTGAGAACCATACTACATTCACCCACCCCTGTTGGCAAGTGAAATGATACATGTTTTGCAGAGAAGAAAATCAAAGCCCTCAGAGATTCCCAAACTAACTTTGCTTTTGATTGAGGTGCTGATAGGTTCCAACTTGACCTTGGGAGGAGGAGAACAGACACACATATGTGTACAGTTCAGCTTGAGGGGGGGGGGTTCCCAGAGAGTGTCCCAATGGCAGGTACTTCATCACACACACTGGCACTTCCTTCCTGTTCCTGGATGGGCTACTAAAGGGCAAATGAGTACAATCCGGGGCAGCCAGATTCTGCTCCTGTTTGGACAGATGCTCCCACAGGTGGCAGCTGTACTTGAATCCCTTTGCACAGGGCTGTCAGCACTGCTAGCTCTTGATGCTGCCGCATGAGTCGTACCTGAACACTTACTGTCTGATGACTGGATCTGAAGATATCTGGAAACCTCACAGCCCATGTGCCAGTATTTCTGGAATATCCTTTAGACTGCTAAGGAAAAAACTGGAAGTCTGACATGGGTGGTATTCTGCTTGCATTTAAGAGGTTTTCTACATGTTATCCATGTTGCTACCGCAGAGAACGAGGTACAATTCAGCTTTACCTCCTAAGCCCCACAGCACTTTGGGCTCTCTTATCACAGTTCCCAAATGTTCTGAGGATTTAGGTGACCCAAGCATTAACACTGCTGAGATTAATCCCATAAAGAAAGGATGACTAAGCCAGTTGAGAAAATGAAAACTCCCCAAAGCTGTGCAAACTCAAATCCAAGAATGGATCGCTTCACTCTGAAGGACTTGGGAAAGAATGTACTTAAGGAGGAACAGGCCCAGGCTGCAGCAAGACCCCAGTCTCTCTATTTCCTTCTCTTTGTCTCAACAGACTCCTGTATTTCTAGCAAAACAGACTGACCCTGATCATGACATCCTGGAAAGATAAATCATGAGCATGTCAAGGTTGCCTGGCAGCTATGAAACGATATCATTTTCCTCTTTAGTGGCTAACCGTTCCTTCTTTGATTTCACAAGAACAAGAAGCTTTGTCTGGCTCCTCACCTGACATGCTCACATGACACATGTCTTATACACAGATAGAACATATCTGATATGAAACTAAAGCCTAGGAAAGGGAATTGCTTGCTTGTGGGCTCATCACAAGTGATATATATTTTAGCCACTTTTTTAAAGTAAAAAAACTACTATAAAAGTATTAAAGCCATAGGGATAATCTTATGATAAGCTAAGACATTCTACCTAACTCTGCCAAGGCTCTCTCACATCTGTAGTTGCATTTATAAAAAATAAAAATAAAAAATACATTCTACACAGGAAGGAAAACTGAAAAAACCTCAAATCCTATGACCCAGATATCACACGATCCTAATTTATACTAGAAATGAATCTGCAATAGAAAGTCATGTCTGTAACAAAACTTAACAAAGTCTTGCATTACAAAAAATAATCAGAAGCATCTTTACTAGACAAAAATGGGAGGTCTTCAAAAAGTGATTTATCACTACATGGAAATTTGCCCAGCCAGTGAAAGTGATAGTTATGAAGATCAATAATGTTAAATGAAAATAAAACCAGGAGTCAAGAGCTGCATGTAGAAGGAAAACAAATGTGTTTTGAAATGCACAGAATGTTAGAATGGAAACAAGGAATCCAATAGTGTTGGTCCCTAGGTAGTGGACAAAGTACAATCTCTGTCTCTTCTCCTTTAATTTTCTCTAGTCTCTAACACATCTTCTGATATGCCTGCTTTACTAGGAGTAAATGCATTTGAAATGCATTTATGATATTTTTAAAAAATGAGTACCCAGATGTGCTATGTCACCCTGACCAACATTTATGCAAAAGAAGTCACAGAATGCCCGAGGGTCGCACAGGATGCAAATCTTGCATCCAGATGGTTTGGCTGGGGACACAGGTGGCAGCATGACTGCAGGGATATACTCTGGTGTGACCATTAATCAAAGGCTCAAATCAAAGTGAAGAATAAGAGAGAAAGGCACTCACTGCAGGAGGGAAACTTCTGCAGAAGGGAAATCTCTTCTGCTGGCCAGGAAGAAAGATTTGTAACAAATGCAGCCAGTTAGCAAGATTAATGAAAGGAGAAAACACTTTGCATGGTGGTCAATCTTCAATAATTTAAGGGTAATCAAGACTAATTTTAAGGTAATAAGAAAAGCTACCCAAGTCTAAATTTTGGCTGAGAGTTCTCTGTATGCTAAATGGGCTGAACCTGGTGAAATCCGTGCATTATTGAGCACAGAACAACCCACACTCTTTTGTTCTCTGGCCAAGGTTTCTGTTCTTACAAATGACGTTGGGATGATGGAGACCAATAGCAAGGGTAGGGTCCACTGGGGTAAAGCATGCTGAGCAGATAGGCAAGTGATTCAGGAAGGAGAGCAATGTGCCACAGACGCATACCAAAGAGAAAACGGAGTAAAAGCTCCCTGGGTTGCAACAGGACTGACAGAACCCTTGAGTTGGAAGGGCCACGAATTTACTTTTCTCATCCTGGAACACTCCCGCAAACATGCAGCAGCAGCATGTCTCAGGGTTGGGAATCTGGCTGAGAGATGGCAAGGACATCAACTAAAAAAGTTGAAGTCCATATTTATATATTTGTGTGTATGTGTATGTGTAAATGGCAAAGCACATACATGCACATAAATGCATGAAGATGTACACACATATATTTAAAATATGCCTAGACACATTTCATTGGGACAGGCTATGACACTAAATGGAATCAGAATGGCAGGTCTATCCACAGTGGAGAGCAGCACTTCCATTTTATAGTTAGGGTTATTCAAGGCCAAAGGATGGTGACTCAAGTTCACTTACAATGAAGTGGATACACAGCCAAGCGCTTTGTGGGTAGTGTGTGCTTCTGGGTAGGAAATGTCCCTATTTCTATTCTACAGGGATGTTCTTTAAAGGCTCAAGGTCTTAGCAAATAGTAGAGCCAAGATGAGTCCCTGAGTGGTACGATGTGAGAATGCATGTTCTTGATCCCAAAGCTTCCCTGGTTGGGGTGGACTTCTGGATATTAATCCAGGCCTTTAGGCTTTAGGTCTAAATGCTTCTTTCTTTTTAACCATCCCAAGTGGATTTCCAGTGCTAGAGACCTAATACAGACAGATGGAAAATCTATGTGTGCCAGGTGGCCCTTCAAAAACTGTGAGAATAAATGCAAGTTTCAGGAGGGAAGATGGCTTGGGGGACTAATGGCGGAGGGCGTTCCTGGCTCTGATTGCTGCTGTACCCTAGGTATAGAAGAGTATTTAGCAATTCATAGAAACTTAATAAGTATCTGTTGAATAAATGAATTAATTCTGACAGGTCGCAGAAAATGGGAAGCCAGGAGTATCTTTTCTGTATTGTTATAATGGACAGGATTGCTGACTTCATCCTGGTTCTATTCATTAGAATGATCAGAAAAGCTGCCTAGGTGAGAAGCATCCTCATTTTATGGACTGAAGAAGCCAGGGAGGAAGATGGTCCATATGGTCTACCCACAGGCAAGGATGACACCAGGATGTGGTTGCACAGAGGAGCTCAGTTACGCAGAGGTTTCCAGGGTCTGATGGCTGGGTGAACCTCAATGCATAGGAACACAGAAAGGGCTCTGAGAAGTGCTAACATGAAATCAATTGACCTTTTATTAAAACCCAGCCTCCCTCTAGCACATTGGAGTTCAGCACCCTCCTACTCAACAGCTGTTACCACCCTTCAACAAGAAGTGGGCCTTAAATGTTCTCTAAATCCATGGGTGGATTCAGCCTCTCCTACCAAGCCTTTTCTGAGCACCCAGTGGTGCTCAGATCTCCCACCCATTAAAACCCTTACACATCACCAATAAAAACATAGAGAGTCCTGGGCCCAGGGAGATATGTTGCTGGAGAGGTCTGCCAGTGGTCCTCTGCTGTAGTCAACCTATCAGCAGAAATGTACAGGCAGGAATAGTGTGAATGACAGGCCATCTGGAGACAGAGACTTCCAGGCAGCGGGATAAGCCAAGTGGGAAGCTGTGAAGTTGACATGTGCTGCTGTGACGAAGACACAGCAGAGCATTCCTCACCTCTAGTGGTATGAGGACCAGGGAGTCTCCAAGACAGGGCTGGTCTCAGGACCACCGGATCTATAGAACTTTATTATTGGGAAATACTATGTGCTTGGTTTAATGGCTCTGCTGCTGCCATTTTCAATTCTCAACAATTTAAAAAGGTTTCCTGGGTGCTGATAGTGCTTGCCTAGTAAGTATGAGGCCCTGAGTGTAATCCCCAGGACTGGAAAACAAACAAACAAAAGAAATATCAAAACACTGAAAAGGAGGCCTTGCTTTTCATTATTTGTACTGTGCTCCACTTACTAGATTGCTCCTCCTGCTTCCTGCTCTCCTACTGAGGAAAGACCAAGACTGAGCAAAGGGCAGGCACCTCACTTCCTATTTAAGCTCCTCTGTCCCCTGGTTCTGAGAATCTAGTGACAAGATTCCCACAGAAATATCCCGGGGCTCACCACCATTTCCTTTTCAATGTTTACTACATTCCAACAATGAAAACAAGCACTTGTTTATCTACACAAAGAAATAGATAGAAGTATGAATAATCTAGAAGAGGGGATGAAAACCTCCAGCTCCTGAAAGGCGGCATGTAGTCATTTTTCTGCTGATTCCCCTTAATTGTGAATTAACTATTAACTGATAAACTGGAGGCTGCATATGGGTTGAGCCGCCAGAAAGCTAAGTCTAGATTACTTAAGAAACCAGGAAATGGTGGCAAGGTTATAACCTTCACTCCCTACCACCCACTGTCAAATATAAGACACACTCCAAACTTTAGGGGATTTTCTCCGGGAATCATGTTGTTTCAAGTAGTTTTGCAAAACCACATACACAGTGCAAGGAATTGTGTACATACCTACACCTTCAACTGGGTCTACGAACTTCTTGAAATCTAGTAATGGGCTGTGACTCTAGGTTGGGAAAGGGAGATGCATGGCAAAGAATTGGCCTAGCCCTGATGTATTCATCCCACTGATAATGGTGTCTCCCAAGAAAGAAGCAAATCCATGTCAAACGTGCTTCATCTTGAAAAAATAAGACCACAGAATTGGACTCCAGTGAGTCATGTTAAGTTAAATAGCCTATGCAGATCTCAAATTCATCTTCCTGGCTGTCTTAAGATTGCTTTGATCTCTACAGAGCTCACCACTAGACACCACCCTCTTCTCAAGACAAGGAGCATCTGGGTCTGAACTGGAAAAATAAATGGGTAAGAATACAATGACCTAATAACTAAGCAAAGATGCAAGAATAATGGCTAACAAATACAATGGTGCTTCATGCTGAGTACTATCCTAAACCACAGAGAGTACATTGACTCATTTGAGCCTCACACTAACCCTGGGAGTTAGGCACAGTCATCACCACTTCCATTTTATGTGTAGAGAAAGAAAGTTCCAAACAAATCATCTGCCCAAGGCCACACAGACAACAAGGTGAAGAACTGAGGCCAACCAGTTATAGCATTTGGCTTCTTCACTAAAAATGTTAACCATTTTAATCTCCAACACACTTTCCCTAGAGGCCCTCCTATGCCACCAAGCCAAGGAACATTAACTGACCAGCACAGGAATTCAAGTGGGAAAATGCTAAGAATATCTTATAAAGGGAGGTACCAAGATGGGGGACATGTGGCAGAGAAAGGGGACCTGGTAGGGATTGCTGGTCAAAGTTTCTATTGTAATTACTAATACACCTTTCAAGAAACCACACACACACACACACACACACACACACACACACACACACACACACACACACACACACACACACACACACACACACACACACACACACACACACACACACACACACTCACACACGATTCCAACCTACTCAGTTTGAACTTTTTTGGGGTGAAAGGAAAACAAGAGAGAAAGTTTCACAGATAGCGTGATCTCATGTCACAGGCAGTCTGCATATTAAAAACAGGCAAACAAACATAGATTTGCTCAAGACACAGAATGAAGACCCAGGTCAAGACAGAGGAATACTGACTCAAGTGAGGCATGTACGATCTTGGGCCAAACCCACAGGTTGTGAGTTCCTCCACATGGGAGATCACGGTCTCCTAGCACAATCTCTCTAATGGGAAGAGCTAAGGGCTGGATTGTGCTCCAGAGAAAAGGGCTGTTACAGGTGCAAGTTAGACTTCAAAACCCTCAACTCTACTCACCATCACCAGAAGGGGCCGCTGTTCCCTCTAAAACCCATTTTAGGCCAGAATGTAAAGCCGGCTATCTAAGCTGATCAAATTACAGTATCAAACCCTTTTCTAGCTGCCACAGACCCCAGGCCAGCTTCCACCCAGACTCCAGGCTCTACCCCTGAGGAGTTCACTTCCCACATTAAAATACAGACAAAAACCCCACAAAACCCATTCATTCTCTCTCTGGATTCTTGTTCTACATAACACTGCTATTTGTATATCCTCCAGTGCTCTGAAACTGTGTCCTTTAATCAAACAGGAAAACTTCCTATGGTAGAAGCAAAAAACAAGGAAAACAAAGCAAAAGCAAAGTAACCAATTCATTCCTTCAGAGGTCTGATCCCCGTGCTCTATCACTAGTCTATGTTCTTGCCCTTTATCACACTGGGTAGAAAAGAGCCCATTGCAGAGTTGTGTTCTTAAGGAAGGAGGTGTTTGTTTCTTCTGGATCTTTAGTTTCAATACTGTTTTCTTTTCCTTGGGATTATTAAGTTTTCTTCCCCTTAGATTTCTCTCCTGGAGAGGCTAAGAGACAATCTGTGTATTCCAGTGGTTCATAAATAGCTGTGTGCCCAAGATGCACGTGGTATGTGGGTACAGGTGACACTCAGCTCCCTGGAGCCTACAATGGGCACAGCATACAGGCTCTGCTCTGTAAGCAAATGAACACAGGAGGGAGCTCTGTGCGCTCTGTAGACCTGGCAGTACCCAGCTGGACTGTTACATCCCAAAGACTCACCTAGACAGACAGAGGAATCCTACTCAGTCAGGGATCTGGAAGCTTCTCCTGCTCACACCTGACCATGAGCCCCAGACTGCTCTGCCTGACTCTGCCACATTTTCTGTCGCTGTCTCAGTATCAGCCGGGATTTGTCAGACACAGTGGAAACCACAGGTGATGGTTTGTCCAGTGGGCTCATTCCTTATCTACCAAAGGAAGGGGGGTATAGGAAGACAAAACATGTTTTGTTTGAGGAGGGAGGGTTGAAGGGGAGAGGAGCAGAAGAATGGAGAGAGGAATGGTGGGTAAATACAGCCATAATATATTCAAGGCACATATGTGAAAATGGAACCAGGTAGCTTGAAGGGATGGATGGGGCTGAGAGAGATGGGGAGAATGATGGTAGGGGTGGCATTGATCAAGATGCATTATGCTCATAAACTCACATGCTGAACTGAAACTCTTTCGTACAACTATTTAAAGAACTTAAAAAAAGGAAAAAAATAGCAACCTCCCCAATAGAGGGGAGTAATGAGTTGCAAATGTCCTGTGTCTCAACAACACACATCCCTGTCAACCTACGGGAGGCAGTCCATAACACGGCTCCCACTGTGTTCTCCTCATTGACTGACCAAGGACCCAGACCAATCTGTCTATTAGTAATCAACATAAGCAATAACACGGCCCTGCTTCACTGGAAGGCAGGCTCATTGTGGCCAGTGGCTGTGACTCTGTCCCTAGCACATGGCAACGTGGAACCTGAACGCTTCAGCCTGGTTTGTAGCACCGAAGATGTTTTCTCTGATAGAAATAGGTAGAATCTTGTGGCCACAGGGCAAGCTTGAGAAAAGAAACTGAAGCAGCCAGAAAGCTATGGGAACAACCTCTCTCATAATCCTGCTATAAACTACAAGCACAAAGAAAACAAGAGGAGACAAGATTTGATCTGTGTTGAGCCTGCAGGCCTTAGACATAAAAATGTGTTCTCTCAAGATCACCCTACTTAGCTAGGTGCCCCTCAGTTCCAAATCTAAGCCTACTAGATAGACTGGATCATTATTTCTGAATTGATGCTCAGACTAGCTACTGAAATGGGTAGATTCTGTAGTTCCTTAGTCCACACGAATCACGGGTGTTTTTCCTTGTCCAGTTAGCTGGCATTCAGTGAAGATAAAGGCTGCTGATATTCTTTGCACACAAAGAGGTGAGTCTAAGATACTGAATTGCAAACAGTGCAGCCATTTGGAAAACAGCTCAGCAGTTCCTCAAAATGTTAAACACAGAGTCAACATAAGACCTGGAAAGTGTATACCTGGAGAAGGAAAATATACATATAGTCATTCAGAACTGTACATAAAAATTCATAGCAACATTACTCGCCATAGTCAAAACGTGGGAGCAACTCAAATGTCTATCAGCTGCTGAAAGCATGAAAAATGTGGTAGATGCATAAAGCAGAATATGATTTAGCCGTAAAAAATGATGTACAGACAATGCTACAGGAATGGACAGAATAGATGTGAGGTGACAGAACCAAGTCACCAAACATCTGCACTAGAATTCTACTGGCATGAAATTCAGACTAAGCACATCCTAGAGAAGAAAATAAGCAAGTGGAGGTTGATATGAGGTAGGACTGAAGGTACTAGGTGCTGGGGAGAGACCATTGAAAGATAAATATTACCTACCTTAAGGTGGTTAAAAGGTTTTAAAACTTTGATAGTGTTGCTGGCTATACAACTCTTTCAATGTTTGAATATACAAAAAAAAACCCCACCGAATTATAAGCTTTTAAGAGGTGAATGTTATGGCACATGAAGTACATTTCAACAAAGCTGTTACAAAAATAACTAAAAAGACAAAAGAGATGTGGCCCACATCATAAAATATTTGGAGAAAGACTCACTGAGTGCCTGCTGAAAATTAGTTGTAGAAAGAAGAGAAAACAAAGCTAAATTAACTAAGGTATACTTTTATCACTTTGGAAGACGGGCTAAAGTAATTGTCTTTCTTGACTTTCTCCATGGTGAGAGGTCCTCCCCGTGCTAGCCTCTTAGCTTCTTATCTAGTCTCCACATGACCCCCTGCTTAATCACCAATCTTCTGACAGGTGAGAAAATCAGATGCAGGAAGATTAAATGAAATAGTTCCTGGAAGGCAGAGTGGGCACCAGAACCTGGCCACTGCATTAATAATTTATTCCACAGAGATTGTTTTTCCACCTACTATGTGTGCTACACTTGAAGTCTTCTTTCTTCAAGACCTTCTGGGTCAAGGAGGGAGACATACAGATGATTCCAGGCTTGGAGGGAGTGGTGCACACATATAATCCCAGCACTCAGGAGGCTGGGGGAGGAGGATTGGTTTCAGTCTAGCCTGAGTCTTGTCTCAAAAACAAAATAAAATGAGATGCTCATTTTTACCACTTTTCAGGAAGAGGAAGACCTTTGCATGGCTTTCAGGAGCAAGGAAAATGGATTTCAGAGAAAAGATTCTCAGGATGGCAGTGGGGCCATTGGAATAGCTTATTGGATGAAAAACCCAGAATAAGGATCTGTTCACATTCTCATTGGGTTCCCCAATGAAGCATTTGGGTTGACGTTAAACTTCCATGCTATGCAGGATCCAGAATTCAGGAACAGTAAGCTCTTGCATGATTCATGGGAACCCCCTTTCCTGGATGGGGGCCTGGGGAAATATTCAGACAGAGCTACTGAATGAAGCAGTAAAATCCAAAAGCTGTTCTGATCTTTCAGGACAACTTTGATTTATTCTGTTTTCCTTTTCACGGGGGAAAGTACGACTTTCTGTTTCCTGGACTTAGTAATCAAATACACAATTAATCCACCACTCAATTAAAAAAAAAAAGGCCCAGCAAAGCCGATGGGATTCAGAGCTGTTCAGAGACCTGCTCCTGGGCTGCGTGGAGCTGAGTGTGACTCAGAGACAATGCCTGCATTTCTTAGATGTGGATTTCAAGGATGAAACACTGGAATTCTGTTTCCCCCCAGTTTCTTTATGGAGCAGGAGGTCTTCGGACACACCTGAGACACTCCATGAGGAGCTGCTCACATATAGAGAGTGGAGAGCCTAAGTAACAGGGCTCAGAAGGGCCAGTTCTAGGATGATCAGGAAGCACAGAGCAAGGCAGAATTTATCCTCCAGGCAAGGTGAGTTCTCAGTGATACCCTTCTCCAGTGGGTGATACCTTCAGAGATGACCATTGACTTTAGCCATCCTTGGCCCCATGTCAGGTGTGACACTAGCTCTACCAGAGTCCCAGGTTTCCTAGCCCCTTTCTGCCTTCCCTTAAGGACAGTATTGCAATCTGCACACATAAGGAAGTGACAATAAGAAAAAACGAAAGTGGCCAAAGTGTCATGATCAAAAGACAAAAATGAGAGGGCCGGTAGGCCACCCAGGAGGCCATGGGATGAACAAAGGTGTTTCCGGAGACAGATCATACGCACTACTAGGGCAGGATTCAGCCAGGTGTCCTTTCCTGCAGAGAAACGCAGAACAATGCTGCTGTCAATGCTTTGCTGCCCTTGAACAAATAACTTAATCTTTCTGGGTTCTCCAAATTTTCTGCTCTGTAAAATCAGAATATTAATATTGATCTCTTCGACTGTTGGAAAGATTAACAAAACAACAACAACGACAAAGAATAAAAGGCCAGTAACGACATCTAGCACTTCTGACTGCCTATTCCTTGTTTTGGTCAGAATCACATCAATAGTTTTCTTGGCAGTTGTCATTCCCTCCTCTTCCCGTTTCCTGCGGCCCACTGATAGTATTTCTAAGCCCTCCAAGATGCTGTGGTCCTGACACTGTGGGGTGACCTCCAAGTTCTGATGTTCTGCCAGGGCTCTGTTTGCTACCTGAGTCCAGGACTTGGCATTGGGTATCTGCGGTTCTACATGTGGCAGACCTCAGCATCCCCATACCTGGTAGCTGGGTAGTGAGCAACCGCTGGCTGGTGCTTCTGACTCCCAGACTAGCCCTGAGCAAAAGACCCAGTGACAGGCTCAGACTCACTTTATTATCTCCTGGTGAAGGCCACCCCCAAACTCAGAGCCACTCATTTTAGCGCCTAGTTTGAATGCATGGGTTCTGCTGGATGAACTCTAATACAAGAGTCAGATCCACTATTAACAAACTATGGGAAGCAGCAGGTAAGAAACAGAGACAGAGCAAAGAGCTGAAACTTAAAAAATGCTGAGGTTAGAGACCCGGGAGAGCCGAAGCAGCTGACTCAGTCATGAACCTGAACAGCTCCCACGTAAACAGAAAGAACCCTAGAAAAGCAAGAAAGAGTTTTAGGAAATTAAAAATGTGTGAACTGACATTAAAAACAACAAAAATGGTCAGGAGTCCCAAGTTGTGTGGCTCACCATCTAGGTTCTTGCAGATGAACACAGGCTCATGAGATATCAACACAAATCGAACACCAAGGCTGGGCATTGTAAATCCACTGCAGTGGGAAACTGAGGTACAGAGGCCAGGGCCTGACTTCACGGCCTCCAGGGCAGGGGATCAGAACAGCATGTGGAGGGCCCCCCCCCCCCCCCCCGCTGCGGAGTCCTTATAGGAGGCTGCCTGGTTCCGCCTTGTCCAGCTAATAAGAAAATATTCCAAAGAGAACTCTGCTCGTATGAATGGCCCTGCGGGAGACCTCATCCTGTCTGCTATGGACAGGGCCACCCAGAAGCTAATAAAACATTGTCAGGCAGCTATTAGGATAACTTAGAATTTTCTAAATTTTTATAGGTACCTAAGAAGGCCAAATAGCTCTAGTCTTTGCTCATAAAATGAACATCTGTTAGGTCCTGGAAGGCTGGTAGCATAGATGATGGCTGGCTGTACACACCACTCACCTTAGTGCGGTAAAGAACATACCGGGTTACCACCCCCACTGCCCAAGGTGGTCCCTAGGGGAAATATACATTTCATTTTTATTTTCCTAAATCATTTTGCTTTTCTCATTTCTCACACTGAAAGACCTTGAGATCAAGTATCTAGATTCAACAAGCACATTTTTATTTTTGTTTTAAGAAAGGGTCTCATTATGTAACCCAGGCTAGATTTGTACTCACGATCCTCCAACCTCAGTCTACCGAATGTGGGGATTATAGGTGTATGCCGGAAAAACAAGCAGCTCCTGAGCTCTAACCTGCCATGTGTCTTGCTTTGTGCTAGCTCTCAGGGGCCATTTCAAGTGAATTAGGGTGTGGGCATGGATGAGGAGTAGCTCCCAGGCCGGTCATCTGTGCTAGGCACTCATAGGAAATGATCACATCCCTGCTATGTCCAAGAGAAAAGGATGCTGGGATGGAATTCCTTCTTCCAATGTGATGAATTATTGTGTCTGGAAGTTATGTCTTAGGAATATCAGAAGGACCTGAGAAACCTAGGATTTAAATAACTGATACTGATGTACATGACCTTGGTCTATTTTATGATACTTGAACAAAGTAGCAGAGGCCAGCTTAAGTGATAAAGAAAAGCAGTTAGTTTATTAGCTCACGGTTCTGTTCATCTGAGCTCAGGGGACTACATCAGGAAAGAGCCTTCTTGGGGATTCTGCAGTTTCGAGGCAGTGCCGAGCATTCCAAGGCAAGACAGCATCCTAGCTCAGGTGCATCCTCCTCTTAAAAGCCATCCTGGCACACGTTTATACTGTAACCATAACTATTTGATAGGCAAAAATAGGAAGACTGCAGTCCTGAAAAGCCTGTACAAAACTGCAAGATCTGATCTTAAAAAAAAAAAAACTAGAACCAAAAAAGCACTCAAGTGGTAGAATACCTGCCTAGAAATCATGAAGCCCGAAGCTCCTATCCTAGTACCACCTAAAACAAAACCAAACAAAACAAAGACGAAAGAGTTCAGAGTTCCAGCTTCTGAGGGGGCTAGATACTTCTTGTCCATCTCCTTATTTCCATGTCACCACCCTGCCTGCCACATCCCTATCTATGCTTGCACGATTGTTACAAGCCACATTGATATAGTAATGATTGAGAGAAGATCTCTAAGAGTATGCAAAGTAGAAGAGAAACATCCCCTCAGCAAAAGGCATACAGGCAACAGACTATTGCTTAAGCCCTCTGTCGGGTGATAGTCTAGCTACACAGATCCTCTCAGGATCCTGAAGCCCTTCATGTCGCAACCTGGTCTGGGTTCAACAAAGCCAAGCGAGTCCAGGTCCCTCCTTACTGACCAATGAGGGGGTGCCTACTCTATGATGTCAGCTCTGTGACACCATCTGTATTCGAGGCCCACAAATTTGCTGTCCTTCAACGTCTGCTGTATTACCCTTCCCCTCACCTTTGTCCTCATGCACTTAGGCCATTTTGTGGACTTTTGAAAAGAGCTCCAGAGATAAGCTCCTGCATTCAGGCTGCCACATTTTATAATTCACATTGAAGAAGGAAAAAAAAGTTGTGAGGGTCATTTAAAACTTATGTGAACGCTGAATTTGTTCTCTGGGCCATCCATAGACAACATCTGCAAGGTATTATGGAGGCTGTGCTCTGATTGAGGGAAAGCCAAATAATTTGGGTCATTCTGTGTGGAAAGAGAAGGCAGAAGGTGAAATGAGAAGTAGAGAAGAGGCTATCTAAGGACAGATGGCAAATGTGCTCTGGCTGTAAGACTGAAGGATGCATCTTGGAAGGGCAGCACCAGAGATTTTAGCCAGTTGTGGAAAACTCTCTCTCACTGGGATGATGGGTGAGTACAGTGGTCTCCCTTTCTGCAATCTTCCATTATGAACAGCCTTCTCTGCGATTCAGGATTGAGCATTTCAAATATTACACTGCAAGCATAGTATGTGAGGTCGGGGAAGAGAGAGAGAAAAAGCAGGTAGAGCTGGAGCACCTGTTTTTAGTCAACAAGCAATTTTAACAAAACCCCATCACAAGACAGTTACTTGTGTATCTAACTTCTTAGGTGCCAGCTCATGGCTAAGTCCCATATTTAAGTAGTCACATTACTGTACTCTATTAAAGTGCTACTTCAGGCATAATTACTCTTCTACTACTCCTTTGTACACATGGGAAAATTGAGGCTTAAAGACATAGGTGCATTCCAAATGCTGTTTAAAGCCCTGTGTTGGTTTTTTTTTTTAAATCACTGCAGTAACAAATTAATGGTGCAAATGACACTGGCTTGAAACCACGTGTCTATCTATCCTCTTTCAGTTCTGGAAGATGGAAGTGTGAAATCCGTCTCACTGGTGAGAAAGTCACCAAGATCTGGATCCTTTTGGAGGCTCCATGGGAGAGAATCTGTTTTCTTGTTCCTTTTAGCCTCTGGCAGAAGCCTGCTTTCCTTGGCTAGTGGTCTCCTCCTCCAATTCAGAAGTTGCTGTTTTCATCATCAGATTGTTTCTTCTCTCTGCAGGGACATCTCCCATCACCTTCCTCTTTAAACAACACTCATATTTAGGGCTCACTGAATAAGACAGGATACTTTCCCCAAGGTCTTTAAGTTAATAGCATACATCAAAGCCTCTTTAACCATGCTGGTTAAGAGTTACAGGTTCTGGGACATGGGTTAGTGTAAGGCTATGTAAGTATAAGGCTATTTAGCCTATCACAGGGAGGAATATGGGAACCAGCGATCCAGACATCTGTCCTATACCTGTAAGGCTATCTTAGCCCCCCACCCTCGCCCCCCTGCTTCCCATGAGCTCTGAGTTCCAGCCACACCCATGGAAAACTGTACCTTAAATACACCCTTGAATAAGACGTTCTTCCCTGACTTTTCCTAGGTCCTCCTTTGGCTTGAAATTCCTTGGAGGCCTCACGAATTCTTAACACTTCAAAGCCCAGAGAAGGTTCATCGCCTCTGAGCAGAACTTGCTCTCTCTCCTATGCCTTCACTTCCACAAACTCTGGACAAACAAAGACCCTGTCATTTTGTAATTTCTTCCTTGCCTTCTTCATTTATACAGGAACCTGGAAAAAGCAGAAACCCCTTCTCTTTCTTGTGAGTTATTGTCTTTTATGTCTAATATTCTCTGACACATAGTAGGGATTCAGTGAATATTCCTGAGTTGACCAGAAGCTAAAACAACAATAACAACAAACAAACCTATACTGTACCAATGTAAACAGTAGACTGTATAATCGATCCTGGTGAAGATGGGGGGAGAATGGATCTGAGTCACCTATTTTCTTTCCCTCTGGCTGGAGGCACCTGATTGGCAAGTGTGACAGTGACATGCTTGCTAAGTGTACATATACACCTGGGTAAAGAAGGCAGCATGGAGCAGCAGCCACACCCATCCCTTCCCCTCACCCCCCCCCCCCAATCTCCCTAGCTTCTTTGTGCCCATGGATGCTGGAACACAAACTCCCTCTCATTTGGGGCAGCTGTGTGCTGAATTTCAGAACACACCACACAGACTTTAAAGATACCTTAAGATCTCTTCCAGGACAGTGCTTTGGAAATGAAGGTTTGTGGCACTTTGTAGGATTGTGATAATAATTTGGGGATGGGTGAGGTGAGGTCTGGATAAGAATTTTAAATAATTACACTGTTAAAGTATGGGGAAAAAAGCCATAAAGATTCACTGGCATAAAAAGGTACATATTTTTAGGTGAAAATACTGTTTTACATTACACATCTGCATACTGGGTGCGTGTGTGTGTGTGTGTTATGTGTGTGTGTGTGCGCGCGCACGCGCGCGTGTAGATGTGCCCCCACACACACACATAACACACACATACACAAACCCTTTGTTTGGACTGTGAAACAAAATGCATTCCTTACTATGGGACACAGTCCAAAAAGTGTGGAACATACTGACAGCCACAGCTACACTTCACAGATTTGAAACAGCAAGGCCTAGAAATGGAATCCTGCCATCCCTCTTAATAAAAGAGGCAGCAGATAAAGTCCCCATGTCCACGGGCCACTGCGCCAAGTTCATTCTAGAGGATCTAGATGTTCTTTTATTAAAGGAGCCAGTGAGGTTCCCTGTGGTTCTACGGGGGAAATGACTGGCTCAAATACATGGCGTTCTATTCCCCAGGTGGAGCTAACCCGTGTGTGTAGAAAGTTCCTTTAAATAGCTTACAATGGGATTCCCTCCAGGTTCCAATTACCATCAGCTGACCCAGTAATTGTTGAATTAAATTCCCAAACTTTTAAGATATGTGGTAGTGCTGACTCGGGATACAATTCTCAGCTGTGGCCCTGGCTGACCTTGTGCCCTCAGATGTCTGCCAGGGTCCAGGGCCCTCATGGGCATCACAGGCAACAGGCCTGTTGCCACAGAACCGGCCCTTTTCACTGCGCAGACTCACACCAAACAGGAACTCAGCAAACATTAACACCTCCTGCCTTGGAGTCTCCTTCCCTCTCTGCGCATATTTGCAGAGAAGTTAAAAAATAACCACATGCCAACCACACTAATGAGTCAAGGAGAAAGACTGCTGAGAAAATGGCATTTCTCCTCCTTCGGCAAAAGCAATCGAGCCATGTGAACTCCATTCTGTAGCTGGGGTGCCAAGTGGCTGGGTGTTGCCAAGCCTCCCCCACCCCATGCTGTTTGCCAGCTAAGTTTGGAACTGCACAAGTGCCAGCTCCGGCCTGGCTGTGTGTGTGCTAGACCCCATGACCAGCCCGGCACTGACCTTTGCTGGTATTTATGATGTCAGGTTGGATTTTGATCACTGTTTGAGCTCTCAACACAAAATAAACAGGTTGGCACTTTTCCAGGGGAAGGCGCATGTGCCAGGATTTTAATCCTGTCTCCAAACTCTTCTCCAAAATGCTCTTCTGCCCCACCGCTCTCATGGCAAAACAACCAAGACATGATGCCTCTCGGTAGAGCAGTCAGCAGGCCCCAGGTCACTTAACTTAGGGGGCAGTGACTCTTACAGTGGCCATAAGTTCAGTTCATGGTGGGAACTTTAACAAATAGGGATGGCTAAGGCTTGTGCCACACTCAGGGCCGTGTTGCTAAGAGGTCTGTCTGGGCATCAAGAGTCTGCAGGAACTCCCCAAGAGGACTGTAACTTAAAGTTAATATAGAGGGAAACTGGACTTTAGGCGAACAGAAGATAGAGAATCTGCCAGCCAGCTTCCATGAGCTGATAGAGAAGGTCTCAGTATTACTGTGAAGAAAACAGAGCAGGAGCCAGCTGCCAGTAGTGTATGCCTATAACCTTAGGTACTCAGGAGGCTGAGATCTGAGGCTCATAGTTCAAAGACAGCCCAGGTACGAAAGTCTACAGACTTTAATCTCCAATTAACGACCAAAAAAAGCTGGAAGGAGAACTGTGGCTCCAGGGTAGAGTGCTAAGGGAGAGAGAGAGAAAGAGAATGCTCAGGGACATTACCAAAGGCTCTGAGTTCAAGTCCCAGGACCAGAGCTTAAAAAAGAAAGAAAACATACAGAGAGAAGATTAGGTCAACCAAGATCACTCAGCCAGGCTGGGGCGTGGACACAGGCTACTTGTTTTTTTGTTGTCATGACACAGCACTGCTAAACTCAAGAGCATCTACACTCATGTACAGCCTTGAGGCCATAAGCACACAAGGCCCCAAAGAGAGAGTGTTTCACTGTTCTTCAGAATGCTAAAGACAAACGGGAACCACTCAAGTGTCTGAAAAACAAAGCCCAAAGAGGCAAACACTGATATATCCATGCTATAAAAACCAGGAAACAAGCATGAAACACTCCACATGGATAAGGAGTGAAAATGATAGTAATGTGTAGTTATGAAGAACAGAGCACATATAGTGTTATAATGTGACCAGAATTTTATATAAAATAAGCATTAATCTTAATGCGCAGAGAAGTGTCTGAAAAGGTATGGTCAATCCCTGTTGTCACGTTACTATTCAGTAATGCCCCATTATGGCTGCTATCCTGTCAGGAATTTTCTTCTTACTGGTATCACCAGGTAGTAGTACTTTAGTCTACAATACTAAATCAAGGACCTAAACATTGAGGTTGAGCTACTATGCAAACAAAGCCTGTGGCATTTGTCCAAACCCCATCTTCACTGCAATGCTTCCATACTTCACTTTGGAGATGTGGGCTAGGATCTGCTAGGATCTGCACACTAAATGTTTGAGTTTCTGGCTGGGCACTGTTGACTCTTAGGAAAGTTGAATTCTCCTGGGAACCCTGCTTTTGTCATTATTCTCCTCCATTCTGTCTCTTTTGGGGCCTTGGCTAGTGTTTATGGCTGGAGGTGACTCTGATTAACATGTGCATGGTACCTGTGATTTGCTACTTTATTTATTTTTATTTTTATTTATTTTTTTTGGTTGGTTGTGGGGCTTGAACTCTGGGCCTGGGCACTGTCCCTCAGTTCTTCAGCTCAAGGAGAGCACTCTACTGCTTGAGCCACAGTGCCACTTCCAGTTTTCTAGTGGTTTTACTGGAGATAAGAGTCTCACAGACTTTCCTGCCCGGGCTGGCTTTGAACTGTGATCCTCAGATCTCAGCCTCCTGAGTAGCTAGGAATACAGGTGTGAGCCACTGGTGCCAGGCTTGATTTGCTACTTTACAGGGAACGAAGGTACAAGTATTGAAAAATCCAAAAGCCACAGAGTTGGAAGGCCTAATTTTGTTCGCTTCTTAGCATCTCCTAGGCTTGGATTGGAATACACCTTGAAAGTAGGGCTAGCAGGATTTACCTGCTGACAAATGCAGCATATGAGAAGGAAGGTCCACAGGGACCGCTACTTTGTATGGCTTTGTTTCTAACTGTGTAAACTATATGAGATCCCCAGTCATGAAAGGAAATTGAGTTTGTTCAGTCAAAACCATTTATTTTACGGATCATTCATTCTTTCAGCAGTCATCCAGTAAATAATTATTGACCAGCTAGCTTTGGTTTGGAAAGGTAGATGGACTTGGTTAAGGCTGGCCAGGATAAAACATAGATCTGTATCCAAGTCAAAAGCATGGGATGAGTTCATGGTCTCTAAGATCCTTCTGGGTTCCGTTTTTCTATTTTTGAGCATGTCAGTAAAGGCAATGCAAAACATCCTTTGTTTTCAACAAACTCCATACCAGCCTGGAAAGGAAATTTATCTCTTGGCACATCCCTTTCCACTTTGACAAACACTGATTTATTTTTTAATTGATCTCCCCATAAGGCACACACCTAATCTGCTTGAATGAAGACACAATTAATTAGATAAAACAAGGAAGAAAGCCCCTGTCACTGAGTCCCAGGAGAAGGCCGATGTTCCCAGGGGCAGTGGCCAAGTTCTCAGTGAAGAGCCATTCCATAAAAATGAGAATCAAAGAGATATTCATCTGGGTCAAAATTTTAATTATTGATAAACAGGTTACTAAATCTACATTTCTCCCCATACAAGCAGAATAATCCTCTAAAATCCAAAGCTCTCACATGTCTAAGAGAGGTCAAACCTGGAGCTAAATAGTGGGGGAAAGATCCTATCAATGAAGAAGCAAAACAGAAATGGTGCCAAATGGAAAAGGACCCCAAAGAGAACATTTCCTTTATTCAAACTGGATTCTATTAACTGGCTTAAGTTAGAAGTGACAGTAAATTAAATGGACCTAAGACATTTTAAAACAGAGAAACTTGCCTTGAGGCATGGCAGAAACTAAGGAGCACAACACTGGAGAATATGGAACCTGCCTTTCCAAGTTCTCAGACCTGGCTGGGCTGTCAGACAAGCATCTGTGCAATGAAGAGGTGGCACAGTAGCCCCGAGAGGCCATGCTTATCAATGCTTGCTCCTGGGGTTGGCCCCTTGATGGCATCTGAATGCTCAGATTCTGGAGAATTCCCCTGGTAATGGCTTGATGTGTCTGACATGCTGGACAAACAAATTGATCAGTGCTGGGTACCTACTTTCCTTCTGGGAGGCCAACATTTTGGTTTGTGTGAGAGATGGGGCTTCAGTGACTAGCTGACCCCTAGTAAAAACCCTGGGCCCAAGCCTATACTGGGCTTGCCTGAAGGTCATCTCTCCAAAGGTGTCACAATCCACTAATGGACTGCAGTGACTCCACACAGCAAGGGATTTCACAGCTTGAGGCTGTTTTTTTGGACTTCCCGTGGAATCACAAACTATTTTTTAAAAGTACAATCTCATACAAGTCGTTATGTTGAAAATGAACTTTACAACTTTGGTGGGGGGGGGGAGGGGGAGTGGAAGTATTGGGTAAGGGGCGCGGGGAGGATGGGAAGGGATGGTAAGGGGAAACAAAGGAGGAGGCTACAATGCTTGATAAGAAATGCACTCATCTTGCCCATGTAATTGTAACCCTTCTGCACAATATTTTCACAATAAAAAAAAAGAAAAAAAAGTACAATCTCATGTTAAATCCTGGAGTCCTCTTCCCAGGCTTCTGAGCTTATTGTGGTCTTAGGGAACCCTACCAGGGTCAGAATAAAGGAGACTGGTTCTAGATTCACATTCTCATAGTCCAGCAACTGTAGGTAGAAATTTACCAATTTTTCAACATAATGCCAATTAAATTCCTTTACCTTGCCAGGTCTGATGGCTCAGGCTTGTCATCCTAGCTACACAAGAGGCTGAGATCTGGAGAATCTCCGTTAAAGGCCAATTCAGGCAGAAGTCCTAGAGACCTCATCTCCAAAATGAACAGTGAAATGCTGAGCTGCAGGTGTGATTCATGTGGTAAAATGCCAGCTAAGCAAGCAAACAAGTCAAATGATGGGGATGCCTTGAGTTCAAACCCTAGTACAGGTAAAAAAAAATTACAAATATATTAAGACAAACCTATTGTCTCATCTTAATTCTTCTCTTTTATAAGAATCTTAGTTTTCGTAGAGTATAACCTGCAGTCTTTTTAATGTTTTTTAATTTTAATTAAAAAAAAATTTTTATTGTGAAAATACCATACAGAGGGGTTACAATTACATGGGCAAGGTAATGAGTACATTTCTTATCAAGCATTGTTGCCTCCTCCTTTGTTTCCCCTTCCCATCTCCCCCTACCACCCCCCCCCCCCCATGCCAAAGTTGTAAAGTTCATTTTTCAACATAACGTCTTGTACATCTTGTTGCTGCAATGGGTCCATGTGTATCCCTATTTAAACAATTTGCTTTTTTCCCTTCCCCTCCACAAATTATACCAACATCAAATACAGTGAAAACAGGGGTTATACCGTGGGGGAGGGACATACAAAGCAACAAAGAAATATCTTATAAATATGTTAGAAACAATAGCAAGAAAGAAAAAAAACCATCTGAATCCTTATCTTGGGGTTCATTTCGCCTAACATCAACTTATCTGACCGTTTCTGCTTGTCTCAGACATATACTAGTTATTGCAAATAAGGGAAACCATGGGACCTATGTTTCTTTGGGCCTGGCTTACTTCACTTATATAATTTTTTCCAAGTCTTTCCATTTCCTAACAAATGGGGCAATATCATTCTTTCTGATGGAGGCACAGAATTCCATTGTGTCTGCAGTCTTTTTTTTTGCTAAGAAATATGAAGCACTGGGTAACCATGACCATGCTTTGTTGGACTTTGAAAGACAAACTGAATAAAAATCCCCAGAATTTTCTTTTCTGATGAGGTAGTTGTTAGTGGTATGTATGTGTTGTCTGTCTGTGTATATGCATATATGCATATATATTCGTGTATATGTGTGTTTGTATGCATACATGTATATGTGTGTTTTTACATCTCCTTCCTTTGCATCTAGAGAAGCACCATGACCTCCTTAGGTAGACAGAACTCCTGTGAGATACTCTATGTTCATCTCTGTAAAGTCTGTACACACGCACACACCTAGCTTTTCCTGATGCAGTCTCCTAGATGGACAAGTGCAGCATACTGTGCAGAGAAGACGCCAGTGCCATTTGTCTTCTGTGACAAGCCACGTCCATCCTTGTCAAGTATTAGATGCTGATAATAATCTATGCATATGCATTCACCATGACTAGAAAGAGTGTTGTGTCCTTGTGACAGTCACAGAAAGGCATGCATTGATTTTCTCTTTTCATGAGTACAGAGATGAGAGACAAACTAAGTCTCTCATAATTCTGAGGGAAGATCAGGAACTCTAGGAAGTTTTAATCAACTCTATGGCCTTTTGAGGGTAAGAAGGCATTTTGGTCTAGTAAATGTAAATCACACTCCCTCAGGTATAGGGGAATGAGTGTATTTACTCATCTTCTGAAAGAAGAAATTCCCTGCTGGTTGCTCAGTTCTCTGGAGATGTGGAAGAAAAGATTCACTGTTTAAGTATCTTTTGAGGCAACTGTTGTGCATCCATAAGAAGTGGAAAAATGTCTAAAGTCCATATACTAGGAGTTTTAGCATAAATCTAATTAGGAAGACATTCAGTAGCACGTGACCTTGTAGGTCTTCAAGTTCAGAACTGCTAATGAAGTTGGAGAAAGATATAGATTCTGTCAGTCATCATTACCACATAGAGCCACCATGTCTACCAAAGGATCCAGACTGATCCTACATAGTCCCCTACGTTATGCTGGGTCACTAGAAAGTAGTTTTCAACAGAGAAACACGTCAGGCTTTTGGCAATGTATTCAGACACTTCAGGTTGTCCCAGTTGGTAGAGGCTGAGGAGGAGGATGTTGCTGGCTTGTATTGGGTGGAAGCTAAGGATACTGTTCAATATCCCACAATACACACACCCGCATGTCTACCCTCACAAAGGCAAAGAATCGTCCATCCTGAAATGTCCATTGTGTCAAGGTGGAAGAGTACTGAGCTAAAAAAATGATCCTGAAGTCTGCAGTGACATTCAAGCTATTTTGGTGTGGGGAAAGGTGGAGCAGTGACCTGTGTAATTGGAAAAGACCCTACAGGTAATGCAGACACTCAAAGTTACCCTCCAATCCACACTTCAGAATGAAAGTTCACAGAACTAAGCTGGATGTGACTGTTAGATACTGCTAAGCTTTCCCATGCCTACTAATTCAATTTGGTGTGCTGCTAAAGTAGCGCTAACCTTCATATGAGGTCTCTTGGGCCAAGATGCTTGGCAGGGAAAACAAGAAAAAATAATTGGCTTCTGAATACATGATTCTATAGATGGACCTTGTTTTTATCTCCATAAATTCATTCACCAGAGATTTATATTTTGCTTCCACATATTTGCTTCTTGACTAATAATTTTATTGGTTCCTAACTGCTATATCCCATCCCATTTTCCCCCACAATGACCTAACATTCCCCCACAGGGAAGAATATCATCCATACAAAGGCTATGCTCACAAGGCAAACTCTCCTTACCTCAAGGTAGCCCATTCCAGCTGAACAGGAGACAAATTAGCCAGCCAAACAATTCACATTAATGATCTGTAACCCTATAATGTTCTGAGACATAGTAGATTTTTTTTTCAAAGATAGCTTAGTCACATGAATTTCTAATTAACGAACCCCCTTAAAGAGATATAGCTTTTATATTTTATATCTAGGAGGCACTGAATAAACTTGTATCGAATGTCTGCATGAGCAAGAAACAACAGGACAAAGCACTCTTGATTTAATGTTGAGTAGGTTTTCAATAATGCTTGCTAAAATGCTCAAGGAAACCCAAGTTTCTGTTCCATGGGTCAGTATGCTAGAACTCCCTCTCTCCTGTCTGACAACCTGTGTACACACTAGCTGCCAGCAAGTTAACAGTCATCTCTGTCAGGGAAGGACCTGCAGAGAAACAGGCTGTTCCCACATATGTGACACAAGTGAGGTATTTGCCAAAAAAAAGTAATGATATAGATTATCTAAGACCTGTGATCAAACAATAAAAGGTAATCAAGGGGTGGCCTGATTAAACTGCAGGATTCTTCTCTTTGAAGACTTAGCTCTTCATCTCCAATCCAGAGCCCCATCCACCCTCCCTTTTTTCCTCTGCCACTCAAAGATAAGAGGAAAAAGCCAGAGAAATAGTACTAATAAAAATAATCACAGCACTGCACCCCCCCATTCCAGATTCAAAGAGGGCACTGATTGTAGGATATATCAAAACATTTTCCAGGAGTAAAAGACCATCTGTCAAGTTGCTTTTTTAAGTCACATCTCAATTTCAGCAATGGTAGAACATGAAAAGCCCTGTATTGTGGCATGGAGATAATATAACCAATATCTGCAGAGTACTAGATGGATTACATATTTTTTTTTCATTTAAAAATAGTGTTCCTATTGAGAATGATAAACTGAACTGTAAAGTGCATGAAGTCTGGTCTCTCTATCCAGCAATCTGGATTCTTAAGCCATAACCTATACTCTCCTCCCTATGTCTTCCAAATATAAAACTAACTCTTATTTCTATGGAACCTCTTCCTCAAGTCTCCTCCACCACAAGCACACCTGCATGTGTGTGTGTGCGTGCACATGCACGTGCACGCGAACACACACACACACACACACACTTTGTTTGGTGGTACTGTTGTTCCAACTCAGGACCTCATGCTTGCTGGGCAAGTACTTTACCACTTGAACTTTTCAGGTAGTGTCTTGTGTTTTTACCAGGGAAGAGCTTTGGACCATGAATCTCTTACCTACGCCCTCTCTCCCACTCCCATGTGGCTAGGATTACAAGTACACCACCAAACCCAGCTTGTAGAGTGAACTGAGAGCTCATTAAATTTTTGCCTAGATCGGTGAGTGAGATCTTCCTAATATCTGCCTCCCAAGTAGCTGAGATGACAGGTATGTACTACCATACTTGGCTTCCTTCTTGCATCTTAACAGATGGTTTCTGGGACCTCTCTTTACTCATGGAAGACTATTCCTGTCTTCTGTAAATTAAGAATATCCACCATCATGAATATTTTTCAGTATATAAACATTTGCAAATAAAATGAAAAGTGACTCTAATGTCAACAATAGCAGCAGCTAATGCTGTCAGGTGCTTGCTGAGTTAAGAACTTCACTAAGATGACATCTATCTCCACATCTCATGTTAGTCCTGCCATGGTATGGCTATGGTTCGAATGCTTCCCTGAGATGTTCTGTCTATGATGGACACTACTTTTACAGGTGGAGCCTGGTGGGAGGTCCTGCAGTTGCTGGGGAAGTACTCTTGGCAGGCAGATAGTTCCTATGTGGTCCTCTGAAATTTCTCTCTCTTTCTCTCTCTCTCTCTTTCTTTCTCTCCTATACTAAGTCCACAAGCCTACTCATTTTTTTTTCCAGCCATCGGGCTTGAACTCTGGGCCTGGGTGCTGTCTCTAAGCTCTTTAGCTCAAGGCAAGTGCTCTACTACATGAGGAACAGTGCCACTTCCAGTTTTCTGGTGTTAATTGGAGATAATCTCACAGACTTTCCCACCTGGGCTGGCTTTGAACCCCGATCAATCCTCAGATCTCAGTATCCTGAGTAGTAGGATTACAGGTGTGAGCCACTGGAACCCAGCTTCAGCTTTTTTTTTTTTTTTTTTTTGGCTGATAGTCTATCACGTCAACTACATCTTCATCCTTAGTGACTCCAGGCCAGGCTTACCAACTTCTATGAAGGCAAAATGAGATTTCCCAGGACTTCACACTTAAAAAGCCTCTTAACAGATGTTAGCAACTAGAGGGAAGAGTATGAAGGAAAAGCAAGTCATAAAGAACAAGAAACTGAGTCAATGTGGATGGCAGGAAGGAAGGAAGGAAAGGACAGGTGGAGGGAGGAAGGAAGGAAAGGTGGCTGGAGAGAGGAAGGAAAAGAATAGAGAGGTATAGAGAGAGGAGAAGAGGGAAAAGGAAGAAGAAAAAATGAGGGGAATGGGGGAAGGGAAAAGGAAGGAAAGGAAGAAAGAAGGAAAGGAAAGGAGGAAAGGAAGGAAGGAAAGGAGGAAAGGAAGGAAGGAAGGAGAAAAGGAGAGGAAAAAAAAGATGAGAGGGAGGGAAGGAAGAAGGGAAGGAATAAAACAAGTCTCTATTTTCATTAGTTTTAGGAATTTCAGTTTTAAGAACAAGAGAAAGCAAAACATGCAGCGGGAAAGTAAGACAACTATCATTTATGAATGTATAATGTGGAGCCATTATTTGACTTAACCAAAATAAAGCCTCTGAGGCAATTATTAATGTATCATTCCCTCATTTTTATGGGAAAAATAACAAGAAGCAGCGGCTCTGAGAAGTTAAATAATCTCTCTAGCACGGTAAGGAAAGGCAGATTCCCATCAAAGTTAATATGAAAGTAATTAAAAGCTCTTGGCCAATTTTGCCAGGAATAAAATCCTTGATGTTGCCCGAGTGACGGCACTTCTTGGCAGAGCCTATGCAAGATCGGTGAGCATCTTCCAAGAGAGTTACAGAGCTGGTTTCTGATTCCAAACTGGAGGCAGCAGGAATGAGAGACAGAAAGAAAAGTAAGCAACTCTGAAGTACTGAGAGGAAAGAAGAGGGCAGGGGGCCATTAAAATCCCCCCGGAGCAAATTCATCTAGGAGGCAGACATCAACAACTCAGACAAAACAATAAACTTGGTGATAAGGACAGGTCCTTATTAATACTGAGTCTAAAAGATTCTTTTAAGCTAAGGGTACAGACTAGAAACAAGAGCCTGGACCTTCGGCTGAACTGTGTGAGTGATGCAGAGATCATAGGCCAAGCTCTAGTCAAGCTCAATTCCAGCCTTCCTTAGTGACTGGCATGTAACATCACCCATATGGTCACCAGCAGCTGGTGTCATGTTAAAGCACTTTTTTTTTTTTCTGTTGAACAAAAATTTTATCTTTTAAAAAAGTCCTTTCTTCCCTGAAGCCAAATCGTCTTCAAGTTTAGCATTTATCAGGAGCAGATGTGAGATGAGGAAATCTGCCTGGGAGAGATCATACCAAGGGATGGATTTAATCAGGGAAACCTGACTGGCGTGAGATCATGCGATCATCCTGATGGTCTACTTTGCTTCCTTCCAAATAAGATAATGGAAACACAGAGTTGAATTTGGAAGAAGAGGCAGGGGAGAAAAAGGAGGAAAAGAAAGAGGAGGATAAATGGAGGAAGATTATTTAATGTCAAAAGAAAATGGACAAACCATAGTTAACTTGGACATGGGAGCGAGGGTAGAAATGATGGAGGAAGGGAGGGCGATAGAGAAAAGAAAGGAAGGAGGAATGCTCTCACCATCTTGGTACCAAGACCAGCAAGTCACTTTCTAAACCCTATCCAATTCTGGGAGAAGGCATAAGCACTTTCTCCTCACAGATGCAAAGGAGTCGAAGTTCAAGAGACCAATGACCTCCACAGGCTCACCTTGCTGATAAATAGGCCAACACGGGCTGGAAACTTCTTTTCTTCCTACTTCTCTAATCCCATTGGAGGAAGTAAATAGGTGTGACATAGGAGACAAGATCAATGGAACTTTAAAGAGTCTTTAAAAACTTCTTTCAGGCACCTGTTTGTAATGATACAAGCTCTACATATGTCTTCTCAGTTCTAGTACCTCCATTACTCTTCAAGCTAGGCCTTTCTATGAACTCCCAGCCATGATGGCTTCATGCACAAAACTGGAAGGAAATGAATCCAAGCCTCATGAGTGATGTCTGTCATTACCCCACATGCTCTGAGGAGTCCTTACTGTGGAATGCAGGAAGAATAACACACATTAACATGTGTAATTGTCACAGTGACCCCATTAGTTTTAATCCTACATTGTTTAAGTCCAGAAAGATACATAACTTTCTGTCTTAAGTCTGTTTTATTGGCTGTAAGAGAATAACTTCACCTGGGTAATTTGTAACTGCAGAAATTTATTTTTATTGGTTTTTCAGCTGGACATTCCTGACATCAGACTCCAGAAGATTCCCTGTCTGGCAAGGACTAGCACCCCACTTCATACAGAATACCTTCTAACAGTATCTTCAGGCTTCAAGAACACTAACCCCACTCACAGTGGGCTGGAGACATAGTCACGTCCTTTACGCCTGTGTCTTGCTTCTAGTGAACTGAAGATCAGGTTTGTGCTTCAGTTTTGGGAACCATCCAATAGTGAGCCCCAGAGCTGTCTTAATCTATTGCCTCAATGTGAGTCCACAGGTAAAGATCCCCAGCCCACTAGTTCCTGGACCCATTTACACATGGCACTGTATGAAGTCCCAGGCCATGCAGGCCTCTAGAGCCTGAGGGTCCACTTCTCAGACCTGGGGAAAATACATATGCCTTGGGATTTGCCTCAGTGCCACTGTTGTTGGAGTGTGGGGCCTGAACTATACAAATAGGATTACATGACCAGAATTCCTTCTTTCAGTCTCTCCAATGACTTTCTTCTACCTACTACTTCTCAGAAGTAGAGGGTGAAGAGGACTGGACTTCTATCTAGGTTGTCTGAGTTCAAATCCCAGTTCTATATCTTAAGAAGGCTAAGAGCTTGGGTAAACTACTTTTTCTCTGTAAGCATCTCTCCCCAAATCTTTTTTGTTTGTTGGCTTTTGGTGGTACCTGAGTATGAACTCAAGGTCCTCGGGTCATACCCTCCAGCCACATTTACAGGTTTCAGATAGGGTCTCACATTTATGAGGTGACCAGTGTGTGGGCCATAATCCATTTACCCATCCTAGGGATGGGTAAATGGCAGGGGCGGACTATTATACTTTGTTTTGATTGGTATAAGATCTTCTAAACATTTTGTCAGGTGTGGCCTAGAACCAGAAACCTCCAGATTTCAGCCTTCCAAGTAACTAGGAATATAGGTGCGAACTACCACGCTGGTGTCCACGGGAAGTGATGTCTTCATGCCAGGATGTGGAGATGAGAGTGGCTGGTACAGACTAAGCACTGGGAACCCTACCTCTGGCTAGCCACAGGGAGTCCACTGCATCCATGAGAGACTCCTGCTGGCACAACATGCTTAAGGCATGAGTGTGACTACCCCTGACAGAACCGCCTGCTGTGGAAACACCGTTCTTCAGGGAGAGGCATTTGTCCTTATGAATCCAAACATTTTCTTTTATGTTCAGCCAGGTTTTCTTCCAAAACCTTCAAGTTACGGGTGTGCATTTACTATTTATGCATTTACAACATCCTCCCCAAACTTCCAATGTTATGTGGCCTTAGGGTGAAGACACTCAGTGTCTCTACATGACCACAGGCACTTGATCTAAGTGAAGACCTCAGCTCCCAGGTTGGTGGGTGCCCCTCCCCTCCCAGTGGAATTCAAGGAGACTTGAGCACAGACTCCAAAGCAAAGGGCCTGGACTGCTGTGGTATGTGATAGCTCTTGGAGCGCAGACAGAAATTTGTTCTCTCTCTTAGGCCTAATCTATTACATTTTACATGTGTAATGTTTCTAGGTCAGACCCTGGAACAAAAGCTGTACTTAAACAAATAGTAGTTACTTTCTCCATGCATCACAAATACTCTCTCTTCCTGCTTTCTCATCTTTGGATACAGTTCTGCTCAAATCAACCACAACTCACTGGCCTTCCCCTTGACCTCTTATTGCAAATCCGTGTCTCACCAGTCCCTCTGCACCTGCCAGTCACCATGGGTCACACTCCACTCTGCTCTCCCTCTCTCCCTTGAATATCCTGGCAACTTGACCTTCAAAATGTGATGACTTCTACCACCTCTTCTCCTCCTAGGTCCAAGCTAGCATCATCTCCCACATACATGGAAGACTAAACCGGTCCCCTAACTAGTTTCCTTTCTTCCTTCTACCATCACAAAGGGCAGCCAGAATGATGCATTAACAACATAACGCAGGTCAAGTTATGCCTCTGCTCAAGGTCCACCTATGGTTTCTCAAAATAGCTTTGCACTGTTCTATAAACAGGTCCTGCCTGTGATATGACCTTGTCAACCCCATTCTTTTCTTGGGTACACTTAGTTCTAGCCTAAGTTCTACCCTGTAGTCATGACCACTGATAGCAAAGCTTAATTGTGCACCAGACTCTAGCTCACTCCTCCCCAGCCACCCACTTCCTTGATTGCCACTGTTTCAACTTTTCAGGTCTTTGTTTGAAGATCTCCCTCACCCTGCTTGTGAGATATCTTGCTTGAGATCCTGCCCTTTCTGAATACTAACACACACACACACACACACACACACACACACACACACACACACACACACACACACACACACACACACACACACACATCCTCCAAACACATCTATGCCTTTCTTATGCATTTTCCTCTATAGCATCATTTACTACATTTCACTACAGTTTGTCTCCCTCTAACAACATATAAACTTAACGGGCTAGTGCTTGGGTTTGTTTTATTCTTGGAATATTCTCAACTGTTGAAAACTGTTTGGCAATGAAAAGGTGCTCAGTAACTACGATGGCATAGATAACTCCTGATTATAGCCAGAAAGCATGTCAGCTTATTACCAAGAATAAGGCTGGCATGGGCTGGGTAAGGGTGCAGGTGGCTGATGTGGAGTGGGAGGGATGGAGGTGAGGGTCCAGGCAGGACATCTGAGACATCTCCTAGAATCAGGAAAAGAGCTCCTAGTGGCAGAGGCTGAGCTGGTTGTGCATCCTTAATAAAAGGCGTCTTAATACATTCTCCATGGGATGACATTAGGGACAGGAACTCTTATAGCACCATTAAGGAATCAAGTCTGTGATCTCAACACAAGAGCGGCTGCAGCCCCAGACAACTAGCTGCTCTAAACCAGAGATGAACAAGACCAAAACTGCATTAATGTCACTCAAAATGTTTTCAGTGTGAGATGTCAAGAGCAAAATGCTTTGATGAGAGGAGTATTCGTCCTCTTGGACCAGAACACTTGGCTTTTATATCTGTGTCCTAGGAGGCTTTTGTTTTCATGGCCGTTAAAGTGTTCTGATATAGGGAAAAAAAAAATCAACAAAGAGTCCTACAATTAAAGTTTTACACAAGACTGACATATAGAGAAGTAAATGCTTATCTACTTTAATCTCCATATTTTCTAAAGAAAATTAGGACAGGCATGGCATAGTTCCTCTCCATCAGTTGTGCTAGGTCTCTGAAAGGAGGTGTTGTGTTCTGGAAGTTTTATGTATGTAAGTTTTATGTATGTCTTACATACATAAATACATTCCTCTGCACAGCAGAGACCTAACAAAGTCTAGATCAAGCTAATTAGTGACCCCATTTACATCAAAGTGTTCCTTGACCCTGTTCTGACCTTAGCCCAGGTACTTTGCTCATCCTTAGGTATCTCCTTGAAGTCCAGGGTAGTCCAGTTCCAAGTCTTTGATCCAGGAACAGGAGTACTAAGAGCCACAATGCCTTCTTTCCCTTCCATGAATAGCACTGGGTGTTTAAACCCATGATTTCTGCTGCTGCTGCTGCTATTGGCTACATAGCCCTCTAAGCACCAGGGTTACAGTAGAACAGATGTAATTTCCCAACTTCAAGTTTTCATTTCCTGACCCAGTGAGGTCCCAGTTACACGTTGAGCACTACACAGGCTGAAGGCTGAGACCTCAAGAAGCATACAAAAAGTCAACATTGATCCCAATAAGGAATGATGGTGTGACCCCACAATTTGCTGAAAACTTCCTTCAATTAGCCAGAACAAAGAAGTTCCTAGAAATAAGCAAGCAGTGACTGGAGTCAGCATGAATATGCTATGGTCTATAATTATTAACTGGTATTTCACACTATGGTAAAGGACTTTAAGCGGTAAAGAGATGTTGGACACAGAAGCCAGAGTGAAATTTGATAAAGAGAAATAAAAAATAAAGTCCACTGACTTCGGTGGTAGAGAATGGTAAAAATCAGGTTCACCACAGCATAGGTAAAAAGACAACAAGACTATCTCAAAAAGCAAGCGTGCCTTCATAGCATACACCTGTAATCACAGCTATGTGAGGAGTAAAGGTAAAAAAGATTGTAGACTAGGCAAGCCCCAGGAAAAAATTAAGACCTTCCTTGAAAATTAAACTAAAACAGAACAGGGTGAGGGTTTAGCTCTGGTGGTAGAGAATTGGCCAAGCAAGCACAAGGCTCTGAGTTCAAACCCCAGTCCCACCTCATTAAAAGATACCAAATTTCTCTCCCATCCTAAAATTTCAGAGAGGACAACTAAAATTTTTTTGTGTTCACCTGTTACTTCAGTTACATCCACAGTAGAGGTAAACATGTGCACTGGGTTCACAATTTCTCTCCAAACGGAAGCAGAAACAAGAGCCATAATAACAGGAAACGAGAAACCAACCAAATAAATAGAAATGTTTCCTAAAGTCAAACTTACACACCTCCTTAAAATACTAGACTCTGCTGAGAATGAAAGCAAAACCCCTAAGAATATTTCAAACACTCCATAACCAGTACCTATTTCTATCACTTCACAAACATTCCTGGCAACGAAAATGTTGTTTGACAGAGAAAAGCACTAAATGAACCATCTCTATACAACTATGTTAACAATCAATTAGGGGGCACACAAAACATATACATTTGATATGATTACAAAGAACCCTAAACTGGCTTCTATGAACATGATCATCCCTTTTTAATTCCTAAGGAAATGCCAATTCTAATTTTACTCTAACACATTTCAAATTAGAGTTGAGTTGATATTGAACAGTGTTTGCAATTCCTTATTGAGTTCATCCTCATCCAAGCCAAGATTATCTTTCTAAAACAAACACAAAAATGGGCAGATAACTCAGCAGGAAAGAGCTTACCTAGCATTCATCAGGTCCAGGGTTGAATCTTCAGCACTGAGAAAACAAACAAAAGCAAGCTGCAATTACCTTTGAACTTGTGGAATACAGCCCACAATTCTGCAATGTCAGTGGCGAAGGTGATATCAGTGTCCAGGACAATGACCCTCTCCAGGCTGGCAGGAAGAGTCTTGGTCAGGACCAGCTTCATCAGGCCATAAATCCCAGAGTAATGTTTGTTGGGGATCCAGGAAACCTCAGACTGAATAGAAGAGGACATAAAGGAAGTTGGAGAAAGAGAAAAAAATAACTATATTAATTCTTTGCTTAAACATTATTAACGATTATTAATAATTCCTGAAACATAAAAAATATCTGATCCAAATTTGTTGAATAAATGAACAAATATTGTTTTAACGATTTGCGCACAGAATTGTGACATAGGAGGTCTTCTGAGGAAAGAATATGTGTCTGGATTGGTCACTAGTACTCATGCCTGTAAGCCTTAGCTTTTCAGGTGGTGAGATCTGTGATCCTTAGATCCCCACTGGAAGTCAGCCCAGTCAGATAAATCTGGGACACTGTTATCATACCCAGTTAATCAACAAAAAGCTGGAGTGAGGTGTAGCTCAAGAGGTAGAATTCCAAGTTCTACCATATGAGTGAAGAAGTCAAACAAAAATGAGACCCTGAACTTAAGCCCTAATACTAGCACAGAAAAAATAAACAGAAGAGAGCAAGACGGAGAGAAATAAAATTTAAATTATCTGAATCAAGATAGATGAAAGGAAATATCTATAAAATCATTATTATACATAAGCTTTATGCTGAGGTTTAAAAAATACCCATTTTGTTATTAGAGAAATTATAGAGGCTCAGAAGGGAAAATAATAATCCATCCAGAGAAGATACAAAACACAAACAGTGACTCAAACTATATATATTTTGCAAAACCAATACCTAATTGTCCCAAGGTAGATATACTTGTTTAAGTCATATTTCATTTTTGTGTCATTAACAATTACTATTTAATGGCATATTTATTTAAATATCTTAGCTTATCTATATTTTTATGATGTTATTGAATAGATAAGTCCTGTAGCCTCTTTTCTTTTCATATACATGAGGAGAATTTGGTCATGCTCAGTCAACACTCTTGATCTGATAGCAAAGGAGGACAGACACACAGAAGGACAGTTGTGAACATTCTACAGATGGCTGACAGGGGTGGTGGGTTCATCAGCAGGACTCAGTACTAGGTGGTAACCAAACTCAAGGTTTAACAGTAGCCCAGCTCTGAGAGTGAAGGACTTTCCTCTGTGCAAAGTCAGTATGAAGGTCATTATAGGGAGCTGTGGCAGCACATATTTTCTTTCCACAAAGTTAAAGAGTTATACTAGACACTTTCATGGGACATGAGGCCATCTTTCAGGACTCAAAACTTATCTCCTTTGTCCTTATAATTCCATGTGATCTTTAAGCAAATCATATACAATTTAAATACAAATGATCTAAGTGTTAATTCCCAAAGATATTCCTCATCATGTTGTAAAATGAAGTAATGGAACAATTAGGAAGAGGATAAAGTTTATTTAATAGCATACTATGGAAGCATACTCTGCTTCCACTTAACACAATATACATTAAGACATAATGACAAAGTAAGCTGGATGCCAGTGGCTTTTATACCTCCAAATGTAGCTACTCAAAAGGCTGAGATCTAAGGATCACGATTTGGGGCCAAAAAATCCAGAAGCGGAGCTCAGTTCTAGTGGTAGAGCAACTAGGTATTACTACTTAAGACCTCTAAGGTCAAATGAGAGGAGAGAGACAGAGACAGAGAGAGACAGAGACAGAGAGAGACAGAGAGAGAGAGAGAGAGAGAGAGAGAGAGAGAGAGAGAGAGAGAGAGAGAGAGAGAGAGAGAGAGAGAGAGAGAGAGAGAGAGAGAGAGAACAAGAGCAAGAGTAAGCGCACAAGCAGTTGTCAGGAGCAGCACCTTCCAGTAGAGGGCACAGTCTATCAATGGCAACTCCTAAGACTAAACCTGGAAGGTACTGGCATCAACTACAGTGACATCAGGGGTTGTACCAAGGGGGAAGAATATACAATGAAACAAACAAAAAATAAATAAATCACATAGTACATCATAAGTACATTAAAAAGAATAGCAACAAAATTAAACCTCTAGAGTCCCTATCGGGGTTCATTTCATTTAGGTGTTTTGCATCTTGTATGTACATTTTCTAATTAGAGGAGGGGAAGGGAAATAACAAAATGCTGAAATAAGGATACAGGATGACCCATTGTAATAATGAGATGTACAAGAAAGTATGCTGAAAACGAACTTTACAACTTGGGGGTGGGGGAGGGAGGAGTTGGGGAGGTGGGGAGGCAAGGGATGTTAGGGGAAAAATAAAGGAGGGTGTAACAATGCTCAATAGAAAATGGACTCATTACCTTTCTCATGTAACTGTAACCCCTCTGTACAATATCTTTACAATAAAAAAAAACCCCAAAAACCCTGGAAGGCACATTGTTGAGTTTTCCACAGCCAGGTGTCCTATCTTGAGACCACAGAGCAGTGTCTTGATTTACATCCATTCCCCCACTCCCTTATCTTCCGTCATTGCCTGGATGAACCAGACCAAAAATTTACTGCCACTGTACACAGAGTAGGGCTTGGAGCAGATAGCTTGCCTGGTTTGCTCTCTACCCCTGTGACCACTTTCCCCACACTATCTATGTCCTGCCCTTAGTTACTTTGGCACCAATCCCTGCCAGAGAGCTTCAAGCCTCCACAACCCACTCTTAGGGCTAGTCCACAAGTGAGGTTTTGTGTCTAGCTTCGTTGGCTGGAAGATAGAAGCTCCCATCTGCAGGTTTTTTCCCCACAATAAATCTGTGCTGGTGTTGAGCTGTCTGTCTGTCCTCTGTGGCTTTTTTTTTTTGGCCCTAACACACTCTCACCCTTACTCTCCTCCAGCACAAAATGATGTCTCTGGTTGGCGACCGTTAATTCCATCCACATAGAGGCCTGAGGGTATGTATGGAAGGCAGTCTTTATCCATCAGCCTCTGAGTGGGGAAAGGCTAGAGAAGATAAGCCTAGCACAAGCAGCACAGACTTACAGCTAAGGCAAGGGCAGCCCTTAAACACACCACTTAGGAGCAATGCCTTAGAGAGAACAGGTGTGAAATATACACCAGAGGATGCTTAGATGGCAGCAGAGAAGGCAAGTGATTGTATGCAGTCCCTCACCAAACATGATGAGAAGCTATAGTTAGAATCTGCCAGGGGAAGGTTCCTGTTCTTTCCCCCCAAATCACATCATCCTTCTTTGGGAGTTAGTTTCCCAGCGAGGCCTCATGTTCAGATCTGACAATTCAGCCAGTAATTCCCTCCCGTGCGTTTTAGAAACTCTCCCTCATGAAAGGCTGGCCTTTGGAACTCAGCTCTGGTTCTTCTCTCCCTGGAGAATTTGCCTGAACTGAAGCCTGGCAATCAATGGTCCAGGCTGCACGGCGGTGCTATTTAATCAGACCTTTGATTAACTTATTCATCTATTTCGGTTACCATCAAAGCAGGAGAGCTTGGTGAAGCCTGAACACCAGGGTGTTGGGTTAAGCCATCTAATTAGATTGCCCTGACTCTCAGTTTTATTTTTAACACACATGTGAGATACTCGGATGCATCACATAACAGTTAAGACTACAGGAATAAATTAATCTCAACATGAGCCCAGGCCTGAATGTCACCCCAAGTCCCCAACTTAATACATAATCAATTAAGTCCGAGTGTTCAATTAGATGTAAAGGAAGCTTTCGAATGAGTTTGTATTTGGAAAGCAAGCCCAGGAAAGGGCAGAGCACTAAGAAATCTTTGGGCGAGAAAAAACTTGTGGTACAAGGCAGATGCATTCATTAAAACTCATCTTAGAACTGGCATGGCTTCTTCCTTTCCACTTCCTCTTCCTACAAGTCTCAACCTGGAAGTTTCCATCTCCCATTTACTACCTCCTTCTGCTCCAGGCTATGCTGGGGCTCCTAAAAGGAAGAAGCTTCTCTGCCTGTCTCTGTCTCTCTCAGCTATCACACTGTGTTTATTTTTCCATGCCTCTCACTTGTATTGGAACAGAATTCCATAAGGCAGGGAGATATCTGTAGCAAATATTCAACACAGCAATTGCTTAAAAGTATTATGATAAATGTGTATAACCATGGAGTCAGGTGGGATGGGGTTCAAATCCTACCTTTGATATCTTATTGCACCAGGTACAGAAGGGTCCATAACTGCTAGAGTAAGGATATGGGATGTGAAAGTATGGCTTATTTGAGTCCTAAAGCCTGAGCTTTAGAACCTGTTTAACTTCTAGTAGGCTCTGTGACTTCAGAGAAGTGACTAAATCTCTATGTGCACAATTCCTTCTGACATCCTATGTCCTTCGGCAGTACTTGAACTCAGCTGATTTGTGTTTTTGAGGTGAAATTATGTGATGTGGGATAGGAAAGAAGACTTTAGGAATGGAGATGGTTGTTACCTGGGAATTAGTAAGGCTCATCACCTTTTCTTGCGTTTCTATATAAAAGGTAGACAAAATTAGAAACTAAAACCTGCTGGGAAATACCAAGTCCCCAAGGTGGAAGGCCACATATAACAGCACATTTTGGGTTTTAGAAGGAGGAAAGCCAGTAGGCAAGACCAACTGTGTGACCTTTCTGGGCAGTCTCTTGGTAGAGTCCCACTGGGATTGATCTCCCTCCCTCGGAACAAGCTCCCACCCATCCAGGGACATGGAGTCACAAGGTCAAAGGAGAGTAGAGCATCGTGGTCAGAAGATGGAGGAACTGTGGTAGGTACCAGGCACGTCCTCCCCAGAGCATCCTGCAGAGACAGCCACACCTGCTGGTGGCATATCCCACTGTGGCTTCATCATTATAATTATGCCAAAGGGTGCATGTAATTAAAAGGATAATAAAAATGAAACCTAGGCTCATTTTAATGGACAGACTATTATCCTTGCAATGGCTGTTAATAATTCTAAGCAGCACGGCTGAAGGTTTAATTAACAAAAGATGCAACTGTGCCCAAGATAACTTTTACTGCACTTACATAAAGGAGCATAAGCAACTGTTTTGTGTAAAGTATGTTGAGGGGGAGTGGTGGTGGTGGTGGAGCCAGGATGCTCTCACTGGAAAAGTCATGTTCTTGAAGCTGGGAGTAGAGCAGTGAGTCCTGAGGAGTTCTGAGAATGTGCTGCCAGTTATTCCCTCCCACATCTGGCGCTGGCTGTGGTGAAGAGAGCATAGGAACACAGGGTTGGACAATGAACAATCACCAGGGTGACTGCTTAAAACACAGGGACAGCAATGTCCCAGAACTGGTGCCAAGTTTCTGACCATAGAGATGCAGAGCCAAAGAGAGACAAAGGGGTTGCTTGGCTAAGGAAGGATGCTTATGTCTCTTCAGGTGGCCCTGCAATGGCCCAGTAATGAGGGAAAGAAGACATCAGCATTCACTGGATGTCCGATACACAGTGAACAAGAGCTGCAGACATACTGTGCTATTTATTTAGTATCTTCTAATGAGCCAAGGGCTAGGTACTATGCTACTACCCATAGTTCATAGGAATGGAGACAAAACCCATTGTGTTCTCCCAACTCTCAGAAGCAAATGCTCTCCTCTTTCCTCCTTTCAGAAGACCTGGTGTTTACAAGTATGTTCCTTACTCTCCTGGGGTCAAAACGAGGCTCCAACCTCCATTCAAAAAACAATTTTTTTTTTTCAGTCATGGGTCTTGAACTCTGGGGCTTGGGTGCTGTCCTTCAGCTCTTCAGCTCCAGGCTAGGACTCTACCATTTGAGCCACAATGCCACTTCCAGTTTTTTGGTGGTTTATTGGAGTTAAGAGTCTCAGGGACTTTCCTGCCCAGACTGACTTTGAACTGTGATCCTCAGATCTCAGCCCCCCAAGCCACCAGCACCCAGCCAAAAAAAAACCCCATTTTTTAAGGTCATTAGATATGTAGGCCCTGGAATGTAGCATTACTGGATTCCATATCTCTCTGGGCCTTGATTTTCTCATCTATAAAAAACAGGGATGCACTGGGCACTGGTAGCACATGCTTATAATCTAGCTACTCAGGAGGCTGAGATCTGAGGATCACAGTTCAAAGCCAGCCCGGGGAGGAAAGTCTGTGAGACTCCAATAAATCACTCAGAAAACTGCAAGTGGCACTGTGGCTCAAGTGGTAGAGCGCTGGCCTTGAGCAGAACTGAAGGACAACGCCCAGGCTCAGAGTTCAAGCCCCACGACTGACAGACACACAAACAAATAAACAAAAAACCAGGGATGCGAGTATCAGATCCTTCTTCCTCTTCTTCTTAGGAGTTGCTCTATTTGTAGTCTGTAAGCCTTCTACCATCATACTGGAAATATTTATGGCTCAAAATAGATTTGTTACCCACACCAACATTTTTCTGTGAATTACAAATCACCTTGACACATTTTTAAAACTAAAAAAAGAAGTCATCGTAGCTGATAAATGTTTGAAAAGTCATTTGCTTTCAAGTTGTGGGTGGTTGTCTTGACAACCAGGGTGCATGCTCAGAAGAGAAGTGAGAGGAATGGAGGAGGAGGTACTCCTGGAGCTGGGGCTCCTGATGGTGCTGGGAGACAGATCTTGGCTGGAACATCAGCTCCTGAATAGGAATCCAATGGGTTGGATCCCACATCTCATTGCCACCCCAGCCAGATTGGCAAGGTTCACCAATGCCAACCTCAATCTTAGTTATGAAATAGAGAAAACAAATACACATATATACATGTGTGCATATACATAGACACTGGTACATATGCACACATGTATATAAATATATACATATATATGTATATGTGTGAATATATATATATATATATATATATATATATATATATATATATATATATATATAATTGTATGCAGCTCAGAGAAACATAAAATGGGAATCAGAGAGTGGACACACCTGGCAGTGTGCTTTACCACAGATAATAGGCTTAATATGAATCTAACCTTGGATACTGGCTCTGGTACTAACTAGCTGGTAACTTTGGTTAAGCTACATACCCCAGCTTTTCCACCTGCAAGATGCAATACTTATAGTTCATGCTCCCCAGAGCTGTGAGCAGTCAGGTGTTATGTGTAAGCTCTAGCTACTATAGTAAATTGCTCATGCTTTTACTAAGGATATTTATAGTAACAGAAAGACAAGATTTGTATCTACTAGACAAATGCATCTGTACTTTGGAATATTTATCTTTGTCAGCACAAAAAGGCTCCCATTTAGCTTGGTTGCATGCATTTTCAAAGACCATTTATGGGACACTTAATGAGGACCAGGTAGTGAGGAGAAGCAGAGGTCAGGGACCACTGGGAATAAAAACACAGTAAATGCCCTCCAAGGGGTCTGTGGACTGGTGGATATTTATTGCCCATCACTGAATAAGAGGCAACCCCCAAATGCAGCTGTTTCAAAAGCAATGGTTATTCATCATCTCCCCGTGGTTTCTGCGTGTCAGGAATTCAGGAGCATATTGGTGAGTGTAATCCTCATAAAGCTACAGTCATCTGAGGTCCTGCTTTGGGCTGGAGAATGTGCCTCTAAGGAGGCTCCTCAGGCATGTGTGCAGGAATGCCACTTGCTAAAAGAAAGCTCTGCCCCTGGCACGTCCTGATTGCCCTGCTACTGATTGCACAACAGAAAACGGTATCATTTCTGCAGTTTCTTTGGTCATATGGGTCAACCTCAGTGTGCACACCGAGGAAATGGACATTAGTGGAGGCCATCATAGAATCTAGCTCCCACATCTGCAATTCAGAACCCTGTGAACTGGACTGTGATAAACTCTAAGTAAGTGGACAGCTGCAGTCTGGAAGAAGGGTAATTAAAAGGCCTGCTTGAAAGAAGGAAAGGAAATGTGTGGAGGTGATAAGCTTCAGATGTTGTCTTGAAAAATGTATTAGAAATACCAGTTTCTCAAATATTGGGAGAAAAGAAAGCTTAGAAAGACAGTAGCATCAATGGGACACTCACGTATAAACAACCATGTGTGCGTGTGTGCGTGTGTGTGTGTGTGTGTGTGTGTGTGTGTGTGTGTGTGTGTGTGTGTGTGTGTGTGTGTGTGTGTGTGTGTGTGTGTGTGTGTAAATAACCAGTCTGACACCCTTAACAGCAAAGGTCAGAGCTGGAAATGATAGACAAGGATACAACATGGCAGGTAAGAACTGGAAGCTGGGTAGTGCCATATGCTATGCCAAGAAACACTGGATTTACATGGACAAGACCAGAAAAATGAAAGGGTTTTCACCAGCACAGACATGACTTCATTGGTGTTTTTGGAACTGACTCCCAGAGGAAAGTCAGAGCAGGTAGCTGAGAAACATCGAAACTTTGGAAGATATTTCCTGAAAAATGAAGTTGCCTCAGCTCAGAAGCAGAAGTGATGATTTAGGTTTGGGGGTAAGGCAAAGCAATCAGGTGATTCTAAAGCTAAGAAAAGGTAAGTGAGGAGACACGGGAGAAAGCCCTTCTTAAGATGTCCTTGGCTGAATCATTGACACAATTCATAACCGGCTCACTGCTCAGAAACAAGTCAGAAGACATTGTCTTTAAGCCCAAGTGCTCCACTTGAAACCTATACAGGTCAAATGGACAGGAAGAGAACACTTTTCTAAAAGATTCATTCAAGATTGGGCTGATGTAAAACCAGGAGTTCCTTTGGTATCAGTCTACCTTATGGATAATTTATGACTTCGATGTCAACAAAGGTCTTCAAGCTATTTCTTTTTAAATTGATAAATACTATTTTAATAAAAAAAAGCTCTAGGTCAACTACTGTGATATTCCTGGTAAGCAGTATCAATGAAAGAGCTGAATTTTATAGTTCACGTCTTCCTACATCAGCAACCTGAGAGGAAACTTTGCATGATCCTCAGAGCCAGAGTTGATAGGTAATCGCCATCTCCAGGAAGCATCAAGGCACATTTATTTATCATGCAACCCAAGCCCAACAAAGGATTTGCTAAATTCCACTTAAAATGCCCATTATTCCCAAATCCACTCGGAGACCATCTTCTAGGAATATACGTTATTCTGGAAGGAGAAAAGCAGAGCGAATCAAGGAAGTGAGATCTTGGCTCAATGAACAACCCCTTCTTCCTATCTGTGGCACAAACTCCTCCTCTCACAGCAGGCAAAAAACATCCTTTCTTCTAGCTCTGTGAAAATGAGGGAACTGCCCCTCAGCGTTTTCCATTATGAAACCGAGCATTTCAATGCACTGGAAGTTCTGATTTGTGAACTGCAGTGTTACAGTGGTTTAATTCCCTGAAATATAGGCTGCTTTCTCAACTCACAGATTTTTCAATGCACTGCAGAGAAAAATCACATTAGCTCCTGGGTAACCTGAACATTGTATTTTTAGGAGATGTAATTCTTATTACAGGGCACAAGTATTTATGTATGTTTATTTAGAACAATGTTTGGACAAATAGAAAGTACTCAGAATAGTTTTGAAAAAGGAAACACAATATTTACACAAAGGTTCTTATGTAGAACCTTTCCTACTGAGGCTATATATACTGATAAACCTGATTCGTTCATTCATTCATTCACTCATTCATTCATTAACAAACACTTAAATGACTTATATTTGAGGTTCTGCATGTCTGACTGCTTTGAGGGAGTAGAGATAGTTTGGAGCATTAGACAATCTCATAAATCATTATTACATCAGTGAAGAGGTGGGGGATAGGATGGCGAAATCCAGTCGACTTTGGTAATATTGTTCTAGTCCTAAGTTAGATGGCAGAGTGTTGATCAACATATGTTATGATCTATGCACTCATTCTAGGAGGATAAAAGCAAAGTGAACCAAGAGGAACATAAACTTGATTACAAATACTTCCTTCCATTTAGCAGTGGCACAAAATCTCTTTTCTCACCAGCCAACAAGAAACCTTCTCTATTTACTTTATATTTGCGTTATATGCCTATATATAAAGAAACAAGGGCTTATATCCCTGGGGGCAGGACTACTGAAATTATTTTGGTTAAGTTGGGGTCCTCAACCTTGACATCAAGTTTATGTATAAATATATTTATAAATTGAATTTTATAACCATATTAA
The DNA here is from genome assembly GCF_024711535.1 of Dipodomys merriami. Lineage (NCBI taxonomy): Eukaryota > Metazoa > Chordata > Mammalia > Rodentia > Heteromyidae > Dipodomys > Dipodomys merriami. Next base: position 2,959,326 of record NW_027206590.1, read on the forward strand.
TATATTGAATCTTATGTGCATGTGAACACTTCTGTGTACACATGTCTATTTATGTTTCTGTATATCTATGTGTATGCATATGTATAAGTATCTTTAAATTTTACTTAATTCTCACTGAATGGGCTAAGAACAGAGATAATCATTCTGTTAATAAATGCAAGTGGGGGAAAATGGCTTGTTGAGTGCTAAGGCTCATGCCTGTAATCCTAGGTACTAAGGAGTCTGAGACATAGAAGATTATAGTTTGAGGCTGACTTGGACAGAAAGTTCACAAGACTTAATCTCCAAAATCACTAGCAGAAAGTTGGGCTGGAGCTATAGCTTAAGTGGTAGATTGCCAGTCAAGAAAGTGAGCTGAGCAAGTACAAGGTCCTAAGCACAAACCCTATTGAGAGAGAGAGAGAGAGAGAGAGAGAGAGAGAGAGAGAGAGAGAGAGAGAGAGAGAGAGAGAGAGAGAGAGAGAGAGAGAGAGAGAGAGAGAGAGAGAGTGTTGGGGGGGTATAGAAGACTTATAACGTGGATTTTTATTTCTTTGCATTCTTGACAGGGGCAAACATTGGTTCTTGAGTGGGGAAAAATGGACAGACACAAAAACAAACTTTTGGTTTTGATACTCCCTAGAAAGCAATGAAAGACAACAGCTACATAGCCTTTAAAGGGATCACTAATATCTTGAGTGGGCAGGAGAAGGAAGGGTGCTTGCCAACAGCAATAAATAAAGTTGATAGAAAGAAAAACTTGTGAGGGGTGTAATAATTGTTTAAAAGCTGAGAAATCCTCTACAGGAAGGAAAGACACAAAACTAGCCATGACAGAGAAAAAAACCTGATTCCAGATCATGGCATGTGTGAGTCTCATAGTTCCTCCCATCTTCTGCGAGTTAATTAGAAGGCAGCTTAATCAGGAATGGAATTTCTCTGTTCTCAGGCTCAACTGTAGATTTAGGGAGCAGTGGCTCACTCCCACTTCCACCCTTCCTTTTCTCCCCTTCTCACCTCCTTCCCAGGGACCATCAAAAGGGCAGCCACAGAGGCTGCAATCAGAAGGCATCATGCTGCTCTGCTCTAATGAGGTGCTTTGCTCTTCAGTTCCACAGGGCTTTGTAGCCCTTTGCAGGGCAAGTCCTTGCTATGACAGTGTTCCCAGCATTAGAAATCCACTTTGCAGAAGAATTTAATTCTAAATACATAGAAGAGTGAATCACAAGCAGGGAGAGAGTGATAAGGGAAGAACTATTAGTGCCACTTAACTGTGGGTGATTTTCAAAACTGTTCCCTCCCCACAAAAATCACAGAAAACAGAAGTTCTTTTGGTACATGGAAAAGATTTTTTTTTTTTTTAAAGCCAGGCACTTGTGGTTCATGCCTGTAATCCTAGCTACTCAGGAGACTTAGAACTAAGCATCATGATTCAAAGCTAGCCTGCACAGGAAAGTCTGTGAGACTCTTCTTTCCAGTTAATTACTAAAAAGCCAGAAGTGGAACTGTGTGTGTGTGTCGTAAGCTCCAGGACGAAGTAGCGCACGTGTGCACACGCACACACACACACACACACACACACACAGAAATAAAAGTTCATAAGAACTTCATGACAGCATGAATTTCTTCTTCAGCTCACAGCTAAAGACAAAAGCACCAAGCAGTACTTAAGCATTGTCAGAACACTGTAAAATATTGCTGAAACACCGTTAATGTTAGTTAAGAAGTCTCTATTGTGAGCACCCATTTTAATGTTCATTTTTCTGTTAGATAAGGTAGGTTGTTGGGACCCAGGGTGATTTGACTCCATAATTGACAGCTGTTAGAATGTTCTGATTCATCTCCAAACTTCCTGAGCAAATGGCTATCAGGCTAGCAGCCAGCCAGACTGTGTGCATGTTTGCAACAGCTGTTTAAATACTCCAAGCATGCCTTGACAAAGTTACAGGACAACCATAGCTGCTTGCTGCTGAAGACCAACTCTGGCTCATGAAGACACTGTCGCAAATAGCTTGTGCTGGACTTTTCTCATCACAGAACTTGTAAGTGATAAAAATTCCAGATGATCCTGTAGCTATTTGTGCCCAGTTCAAAGGGGAAACAAAGCAAAGGGCCTGTGATTGGTGGGAACACATTCCTTCATGTGCATGAGGCACTTGTACAAACACAAGTCCTTCATTTGCATGAAGGTCCACCATGGATGAGGCAGCCATGTTTGCCATGCCTCCTTTCTTGCTATCTAAGTAAGTGCTTTTGCTCACTTTTCCAGCCAGTGATAGACACCCTCCTATATTACCCCTAGTGTTAAAATATTAGACCTAGTAAAAAGACTTTTCTCCAGTGGTCTTTTTCCTTATCTTTTTTTTTAATAAAAAAATCATTATCATTAGTAGAGTGGGCTGAGCTGATAACTGCAAGAAATGCGCAGAAGTGACAGTAATGCTGTAGGGAAGGCAGCAAAGAAGTTGGTGCAGGTACCATCAGCACAGAAGCAGCAGCAATGAGAAGGAAGCCGAAGAGTTCCAGAGAAGAGACATAGTAGGGATCAGGGCTTGGAGAGAACAAGGACTGTAGGGAACTTCAGATCAGTCAGTGTGAATCCAGTCATTGTAAGTGTTCCAGAGAAATACTAGATCTTAATGACAAGTTCTCAACTATACTAGGCCAGTGAGCTGTAATGGACTGAGGGACCTCAGTTCTTGTGCCAAATTTGGTTTGTTCTATTCCCAATCCTTTTATCCTTTTGGCAACTGGTTCAGGTAAGATGTTCAAATGAATACTAAGCACCATCAAGAGCTGAGGATCCCAACAGCCTGGGTCCCACACAGGTAGTAGTTATTGCTGAAGAGAATGAGGACCCAAGCATCTGGGGTCTGCTGGAGAAATATCACACTAGAAGGCTTTGTTGTTTGCTGCCATAGCCCATTGCATCTGGAAGCTAAGAATTATAAAAGGTTCCAAGGGCCAAGGCTTGCAGTGTTTTATGTCCAGAGCAATAAGCCATCATTTTGACTACCTAGAACCATAAGTATCTGTCTTCTAAAGGCTGGAACAATGAGCTCCTAGCTCTCAAAAGTTTGGCACTGTAAGATTCTGTGTGTGTCCGTCCAGCCCAGCCACAATGCCTTGAGCACTTAAGGGCCTAGCACTGCTGACACCGGAAGAGCCCCTCTTCACTGTCCCACAATCCCTATGGTTGATTCTCAGATGACTGGTAACAAAATGAGCCTCTTTATTCAGTTCTTGTAAGACATCTAACAAGTATTAACCAGAGGTTATTGGGATTTCAAATGTTTTAACCTTGACCTTGAAGCCTTGCTTGAGACTACTTAAAGATTGTGGTTATATTGACATTCAGCCTCCACAATAGGCACTTACCATTTCTATGATGGTTGTCAAGGAAACAAGCTTTTGAGGATAGTTATTTAATCTATCTAGATATAGAGTTTATTATATAAGAGATTGCAGGAGGGAAAAGACCATCACCCTTAGAAAATACTATAGAAAGGGATGGAAATGTAGCTCAGTGGTAGTGATTGCCTAGCATATATAGGGCCCTCGGTTCAATGCCTAGCACTGCCCTTCCCCTTAACAATTTAAAAATAAGCAAAAGGAAGTACTATAGAGGATAGAACACAGAACAAAATAATTCCATGTGTTTGCCCATGTAATTGTAACCCCTCTGTACAGTATTTTCACAAGAAAAAAATAATAATTCTGGAGATGTGGGTATTATGAAATGAATTCCAATGCTGTTATCACCCCCAAGTGATTATTTATCTAAACAATGATTGTGTTTACCAAACTGTCATAGACAAGAAGAAAAGAACAGCAAATATGGAATGTTCTGATTACTTTGAAGATCACAGTTAAAAGAGAGAATAGTATATTTATGACAGCATTAATACCACACTTTTTGAATGCTTTCTATGTAAAAGACACTTCACTAAGGCAATTTACCAATAGTATCTTTTTATTTATACAGTAAACCTATGAAGTGCTTATCAGGGAACTCATACAGTTATTTAAAAAAAGTTACAGGAAGCCAGGTGCTGATGGCTCATGCCTAGCCTAGCTACTCAGAATTGCAAGATCTGAGGATTGCAGTTTAAAGCCAGCCCCGGCAGGAAATTCCGAGAGACTCTTATCTCCAATAAAAACCACCAGAAAACCGGAAGTGAAGTTGTGGCTCTAGTGGTAGAGTGCTAGCCTTGAGCTGAAGAGCTGAGGGACAGCACCCACATCCAGAGTTCTCGCACACGCACACACACATACACACCCTGGGAATCATCACACATCCTATCTAGACCACATGGAATAATGATCATTGTCCTCAGAGTTTAGAAATACAAGTCGGTCATAAAGTCCAACTCTTTTCTCTGAATCTTGTGTTCTGCAAATGAATGATAGAGACCGGGCCTCTAGCTTATTCTTGTTCAACTACTTAAAATGGGATGCTGGGCAGATAAGTACCGAGCAGAGTGCCTCATAGAACAGGCAGCTCTGTGCTGCTAGTTAATCCTGAATCTAGAAGGAAGGAGTATTTCATTACATGACAAGTAGAATAAAGGCCCAATCACAGTAAGTGAGCTCAGAATGCTAGTCCCTCAGCACATCTGTCAGCACTTGTGATTTCCTCTAGTTTGTTATAATGGCTGGCTTTGGAGGGCAGGGCTTATGTATTATGTATATATAATGTAAAGGCAATGAGCACACTCTGGAACACAATGTGTGTTAAGTAATAACACCATATTAATAATAATAGGGGATGCAAAAGGGGAGTTTCAGCAGCATTATTATGCCTGTGAATAAGATGTTGATCATCGCTTGCTATTTTCTCTTCAAACATATTATTTTGCCAGTGGTGCACAGATTTAAAACCCACTGGGGTTCTTGAATTCAGCCTAGCTGAGTAAGTTAAATCCAATGAAAATATCCTATATGACTTTTTTAAGGTGAGGGAGTTGAGTATACAAAGGGCTATTTCATGGGTCAGTGTGTGAAGATGTCCATGTTTCAAAAAAGATCATAGGGATGATAATGATAATTATAGCAATAATGTATGTGTAGCATACTCCAGCCTGCAGTGCAATTTTCCCTCTATTATTTCATTTCATTCTTGAAATAGTTTCGTGAACTAGGCAAGTAAGGGATTCATATCTCTAATTCACATGTAGGAAAGTAAGATTTTTAAAATACAATAGTCCAAAATGATACAGTAAGTGACAGAGTTAAGACACCCTTCCTTACATTAAGAAAAATTATTATTATAAGGCCCAGGGCCTTTTGATGTATCATCACCCTTGACCTTAGTGCTTTGAATTTATGATGAGACAAAGAATTAATAAGCATTGAAACATTGATACTTTTTCTGAAGCAAAGAAACTCACATTTTCAATTTGAAAAAAATTTAATTGTCAAGGTTATGTATAGTAGGGTTACAGTTACATAAGTAACAAGAACTTTTCTTGTCAAACTTGCTAACCCTTCCCTCATTTTTCTCCTACTTTCCTCCCCCCACCAAAAAATTCACATTTTGATACATGTGTTGCACCATCTTCAAAGCTGGTGGTGAGGTAAAAGAAGGGATTTAACTGGGGGTGTTTCTAAGTTTCCTGTTCAAAGTCATCTTTGGAAATAACCCTGGCTCACTTTCTATGCTTCAATTAGAGACCAAAGAGAATCAGGCCCTGTAGTGCCACAAGTAGGGTTAAGTGTATTAAGGATGGATATTACCACAGAGCTCATGGGGATGCATTCACTGAGCCAACATCTTACATTTATGTGGTTGGGAATAAAGACATAAATCCATTTTCTGGTCTCTTGACTTCACTGGTTTGAATTTTCTATACCAACACTTTCAAAAGTATCAGTCAGCACTTGTCGGGATAGTGAGGCCACCCCTCATTCTGTGAGGTACTAGTGCAGGGGTGATTTTGCTCTTGAAGACATCTCCAATGAGGAGGGAGGATATGACTAGAATCTTCTAGATAGAGACCAACACTGTCAGGCAGCAGAGCATCCGTAACAAATAATTATTGGGCTCAAAGTATCAGCAATGCTAATGCTCAGGAATCTTTTCAAAAGTACTATTAAAAGCTTGAAAAAAATGTATGTGAATGAACAAGTAGAGATCTGATTTGATCCATTAAGCAAGTATACATTGTTACCATTTCTGACCTCATGGAAGATTCTTCTTTATCCAGGGGTAAGTAACTCTGAAAAGGAAGAATGGGGAAACAAACCAAAGCCAAATCCATTCTAAATAAAGAAAAGTGACAGTTTCATAACTTTCCCAAATCGGAAGAGAATGAATGGAGATAAACACATGAAGGAATAAGGATTATTGTCAGTGACTGGTGGATTTTAGGAGGTCTCTTTGGCTGGAAGTAATAAGCTAGGCCTTAGGAGCCCTTTTCTCAGCAAAGCAGATTAAACTTTGCCAAGAGAGCTAGGCATCTGGCCTATCCAGTAGGTAAATCCAGACTAAACTAAACTTCACACTAAGCCAAGGTCCAGCTTAGAGCTCTAGGTGCTACTGGTGCTACAGCATTCCCTACAACACTTCTAACTAAGATTCCCCAACAAGTGAGCCCCAAATCTTAACCTCATTAGGTTGTCATGCTTGCCCCCCACAAAAAGAAGGGAAATATTGATCTCTTCTGTACATGTACCTGTATGCCCCCCAGCCAAAGACACCTATTCCTGTGATGCCTAGAGAAAGATGTGCTTGTGTCCCTACCAGTTCTGCATATACAATTAGTTAGGGGGAAAGAAAACACATTAAATGAAAGCATTTCTCCATGTTGCATATTCTCAGTTATGTATTTTAAGCAACCAAACTACCATCTTTTTTTTTTTTGTCAGTCATGGGGCCTGAGCTTTTGACAAGGGCGCTGTCCCTGAGCTCTTCAGCTCAAGGCTAGCACTCTACCACTTGAGCCACAGCGCCACTTCCAGCTTTTTCTGCTTATGTGATGCTGAGGAATTGAACCCAGGGCCTCATGCATGCAAGGCAAGCACTCTACCACTGAGCCACCTTCCTAGCCCCCAAACTACCATCTTTAAGTGGACATCTAGGTGACAAATACAACTCATATTATTCTTCCCACTAAAACCTGTTTCTTCTACCATTTCCCCATTTCCCCACTACCAGTACTCTAAGAGTTAAATTTGATCCTTTTCTTCTACATGTCAGACCTAACTTTCTTACACATGAACATATCTGCACACTATCTTGTCAGACATGAAGCCATCTACCTGTCAATAATGTCCCTTTTAGAAGCTGGAGGCAGTCTATGGATGTAGCTTTTACCCAAGGCCTTTCATTAATTTGGCACCTTATCATTAGAAACTACCATAGGACAACATTGTGTGTCTGCAGAAGATGAGCCAACTTAGTTCCTTCTTAATTTTCAGCCATACTATCACTAGATTACCAGACCACCTTACAGTCAGGGTCCTGGAATGATTTGCACATTGCAGCAGAATCCCACAGGGTCTACAGTGGACATTGTTATTCAATAAAAGTTATCCAATAAAAATAAAACCAGCTGGGTATTGGTTTCTCACACCTGTAATACTAGCTACTCAGGAGCCTAACATCTGAGGATCACAGTTCCAAGCCAGCCTGGCAAGAAAGTCTTTGAGACTTATCTTCAAGTAACCTCCAAAAAAAATGGAAGTGGTGCTTTGGCTCAATGTGGAAGAGTGCTAGCCTGGAGCCAAAAAGCTCAGGGACAGTGGCCAGGTCCCACCACAGGCAAAAGAAACAAATAAATAAAATAAAACCAGACCTCTGGAAGGAAGTGAACAAAGCCTGTGTCACTCAGCTTCCTCCTGCCCTCTGCTCACTGGATAGGTCACAGGAAGTGGGTTCTGTATGCTATAAAATGAGAGTCTGATTTTTAAATACAAGGTCATTGAGGTCCACACTGCACTGCTAGTGCATACTTTTCTTGCCTTGAGCATCCTTCAATGATTGACTGGGATTCACATGATCTCCACATGAACATCCCTTGTGGTCCAGAATCACCATTTTTACCTTAGAAACTCCCCAGTTCTTTGAAAGATGCTCTGCATGGAGTATGAATTCCATCTATGGCTTGTTTGTTTTTAATTAAAATGTAGGCATATGGGTTGTATGCATAATCAAGACTAGAAGATAAAATTAATCCATTTTTCCCTTGTGGGCAATCTGAAACAGTCCTGGGTGACAGTTTTAGTGATTTGATTTATTAGGTTCCTCAACTACCAAAAAGGTAAAAATAAAAGCAAGTGTCAAAGAGATAAAAGAAATGTATTTATTTATTGTAAGAAGAAGTACAATGATAAACACATTAACTTTTACAGTTAGAACTGTGAGATAATAAGCAGGCAGAGGAATTTTGACTGGCTACCTTCTCCTTGGGTCAACAAAAGCCTGTCATTTGTTCATAAGCCCCTGTGCCTCCTGTCACTTCCTGCTCAAACCTTCTGTGCTTAGTAATAGAAACCACCTTTTCTTCCCCTCCCCTCAACTAGGAATCGCATTTGCCACCCAATCCCAGCTCATTTCCTTTGTTTCATCCCCCAACAGCCCATCTGATAACCGGGTGGTTATCTCATTTCATTATGTCACTTGGATAAGACATTACCATCGTACTACCCCAATTCTCCAGCAATAGTGTGCATTCAGCAAGCCCCTATCTCCTGATTGCTTCATAGCATGGTACAGACATGAGGTACCTCCTCTGAATCAGGTAGGAATTCAGTGACCCATTAATTAAAGTTTACATCAGGTACTGTAGGCCCACTAACTTCTCTGGAAACTCTGCTCTGGAAATCCATCCCTTTTCAATCTTGGAGGGGCTGCTGAGATCTCCCTCACTTATATAACGAGGGTCTCAGAAAACCCTAACCAAGTTCTTCAAACCTCACTCCAAACCTACTCACTGAACCCACAGAAGAAAATGAGTCTTACCTATATTAACTATTCCTACTTCTGTTTTTCATCTCAACATATAGCTATACAGGAAATAGGTAAGATACCTTTGATTGTCTCTCCAGATTTATACTTGAATTCTCTACTGAAAATCTGAAAAGAAAGACACATACACACATGCATGCACATATACACACATGTACACACATGGGATAATTGAGAGAGACAAAAAGATAGACGGGAGAGGGAGCAGGAGACAGAAAGACAAAAACAGATAGGAAGCCTGGTGCTGGTGGCTCACACCTAATCCTAGCTACTCAGGAGGCTGATATCTGAGGATCATGGTTCAAAGCCAGCCCGGGCAGGAAAGTCCGTGAGACTCTTATCTCCAATTAACCACCAGAAAACTGGAAGTGGCACTTTGGCTCAAGCAGTAGAGCGCTAGCCTTGAGCTGAAGAGCTGAGGGACAGCCCCCAGGCCTAGAGTTCAAGCCCCATGACCGACAAAAAAAAAAAAGATACGAGAATAAGGCTCTTCTGGGTTTATTATAGCCAAGACCACAGACGATTAAAGAACCCTTAAAACAATCACCATCATTCTTGCACTACCCAACTCAAGTTTCTTACTGAATGAGAGAAATGGAAAAAAAATATAAAACACAACCACTATTTATATCCTCTTTACTTGGATTATATCCTTTTTAGTATTTTGTATGTGTAACCCAAAGCAATCTAAATGATGCTGAATGGCCCACTAAGAGAACAGGAAACTGATCCAGTTACCAGTGCAGGGATAAGTCTTGGTAGCTGCACAAAAGGGGGAGAATGGAGCCCTTATTGACCCCTCCTCTTTGTGACCTCTAATGTATCCTAGAACAGCACTTTAAATTTGGCCTGCCAAAGAAAGGTTGATGTCCCAAGAGGTTAATGGTGCATGCAGGATTCAACAAAGCTCTTTGTCCAGAAATGACCAAAACCTTGGCTCTACCCAGTCTGCCCCCATGCAGGGAACAAGATTTCTGTTTCAGATACCTAGTTTATTCACTTCCCTCCATATTTTTTTTCAGAATCTAAAACAATATATTTTTAAAAATGATTCTACATTAAAACTAAAGCTAGATCCTTATATATCACCCTGCACCAGAATCAACTCCAAATGGATCAAAGACCTTGAACTCAAAGCAGACACTCTGAAAACATTACAGGATGGAATAGGAGAAACCCTAGGTCTCCTTGGCTCAGGTCGAAATTTTCTGAATAGAGACCTGGAAGCACAACAAATCAAAGAAAGGTTGGACAAATGGGATTGCATAAGATTGCAGAGCTTCTGCAGGGCAAATGACATAGCTGGCAAGATCAATAGAAAGCCCACCGATTGGGAGAAGATCTTTACTAGCCATACAACGGACAAGGGTCTCATATCTAAAATATACTTGGAACTCAAAAAATTAAACCACCCAACAACAAATCCTCAAAGAAACAACTGCCCAATAAATAAGTGGGCGAAAGACTTAAAGAGAAGCTTCTCTGAAGAAGAAAGAAGGATGGCCAATAGACACATGAAGAAATGTTCAACATCCCTAGCCATAAAAGAAATGCAAATCAAAACAACATTGAGATATCACCTCACTCCAGTTAGAACAGCAAAAATCAAGAACTCTAACAACAACAGATGCTGGAGGGGATGTGGACAGAAAGGAACCTTACTTCATTGTTGGTGGGAATGTAAACTTGTTCAACCACTTTGGAAAGCAGTATGGAGGTTCCTCAAAAGACTTCACATAGATCTCCCCTATGATCCAGCAATCCCACTTTTGGGCATTTACCCAAATGTTTACAAACAAGACCACACTAAAGCTACCAGCACAACTATGTTTATTGCAGCATTATTTACCATAGCTAAGACATGGAACCAACCCAGATGCCCCTCAGTAGATGAATGGATCAAGAAAATGTGGTATATATACACAATGGAATTCTATGCCTCCATCAGAAAGAATGACATTTCCCCATTTGTTAGGAAATGGAAAGGTTTGGAAAAAATTATATTAAGTGAAGTAAGCCAGGCCCAAAGAAGCATAGGTCCCATGGTTTCCCTTATTTGCAATATCTAGTATAGGTATAAGTCAAGCGGAAAAGGTCAGATAATGTGATGTTAGGAAAATGAACCCTTAAACATGTATTTTAATGTTTTCGTTTCTTTCATGCATGTGTTTCTAACGCATTTATAAGATTATTTCTTTGTTGCTTTGTATGTCCCTCCCCCACAGTGTAACCCCCGCTTTCACTATATTTGATGTCAGTATAACATGTGGAGGAGATGGGGACAAACAAGTCGTTTAAGGATTCAGGTGGACCTGTTGCAACAATGAGAAGTACAAAATGTCGTGTCAAAACCAGCTTTACAATGTCGGTGTGGGGGGGGGGAGGGGGGTATAACTGGGTGGGGGGAGGGGGGTAAAATTGGATGGGGGGAGGGGGGTAAAATTGGATGGGGGGAGGGGGGAGGCGGGGAAGGGAAGTGAAGGGTAAACAAAGGAGGAGGCTGCAATGCTTGGTAAGAAATGTATGCATTATCCTGCCCATGTAATTGTAGCCCCTCTGTACAGTATGTTCTCAAATAAAATAAAATACATTAAAAAAATGATTCTACATTAAAAATTTATAAAATACAATCAAAGGAAAATCAAACTATGAGAATCTAGAATCCTACCTAGAGGTAGAATGTTACATATTCAAAATTATCATGTCTTCCCTTTTAAATGATTACAAAATGATATATAATACATTTAAATTTAAGGGGAAAGAATTCTGTATCTTTTTGAGTATTACATCCCTAGTACTTTCCCTTACAATTAATTCAAGCAACATTCAACACATATTAAATCAATGAAAATCTTATTAAAATACTTCTGAAAAACTTCCAATATTCCATTGTGAAGATTATCATGATCAATATCCTTTTATTTGTGCCTAATGCTTATCAGTACTAACAAAGACTCCTCTTATTCATCTTTATTTTCACAGGACAGAAAAAAAATAAGCGGACAGGAAGACAAAGAGATATGGAGAATATAGATACATAAGTACAAAGTGTACAATTTTTAGTATGTATGTATATAACAATTTTGTATATAAATGTATATAAGGATTTTGTATGTATGTATATGTATATATATATATATACACACATATACATACATATATATATGTCTACCTAAGAACGGTATACATGTATACAACAAATTTGAGAGATAGTGTTCATCTACTAAGAAGGAAATTTTGATGTTTATTTGCAATAGTCACTTTCATGAGAGTAGATCCTAATGTATGCATGCCAATAATGACTAAGAAATTTTATCTTTGTCTTCTTTTCTTTTGTCAGTCATGGGGCTTGACCTCAGTGCCTTGGATCTGTCCTTGAGCCTTTTTTGCTCAAGGCTAGAGTTCTATCACTTTGAGCCACAGATCCACTTGCAGTTTTTGATTGCTCATTGAAGATGAGTTTCATGGGGGCTTTGCTGCCAGGACTGGCTTTGAACTGTGATCCTCAGATCTTAGCTTCCTGAGTAGCTAGAATTACAGGTTTACAGGATTACAGAAATTTTATCATTTTAATAAGATCTTATTTCCTATTTTTATAAATATTTATGTTATAATAGCTAATACAGATACAATACACATATTACATTTTTGAATTCCCTTATTATCTTTTCCTCATTTTTCCTGGCCATTTTTCTCATTTATTTATAATATCTTTCATGCTAATATTTTTCAAGTATCTTTTCCCCATTCTATCAGCTGCCAAAATTTATATAGTTGCTCATTCTAATTTTTCCATTCAATTTAGTCAAGCTGAACACATTTCTCTTGAGCATACAGAAACCTTCCTTGTCCCTAAACTAAAATTTTCATGTTTTCCTCTATTTTTAAAACTAATGTTTTTCAACCTTAAGTTTTTAATCAATACAACATTTATTTTTCTACCTGTAATCTTCTATCTGATCTTTTCCCAAATGCTCAGTGCTCACAAACATGTCTTTTGCTGAGTAATACATTCCTTCTCTATAGGTTGAAACTTTTTTCTGGAGCAAGGGCTGATAGACAGAACATAAATTACCACTTCCCTTTTTCATGTTCACCGCAGATAAAAGTCTCTCCCAGGACTCTTCCCTGAGAGTCAAGGAAAAGAAAGCCTCAGCATCGTGTCCTGGACTTCTTCCCTCAAAGACTGTCTGAGAGTCAATTATACGCAAGCTCATGCTAACAATATGGGTGCAGATCTAAGGGTAGGAGGGGTCCATCTATCTGCACTTGGCATTGTAGTGGGTGAGTCAGATGAACCAACAATATCCACACACCAAAGGACAGTAAGAACAAAGAGCACAATGACAGGTGAAAATGACAAGAATATAACACAGTTTGCTCATAGGAGAGGAATCCAACATGAACAGAATGACAGGTAAGAACAATTTTCTTGCAATTTAGACTAACTTCTAAAGAACAGATGCGAAAGGAAAACAATGGGAAGATTTTTATTTAGGTAACCCGAAGAACTAGGAATAAATAACTAGGAAGCGAAAACATGTCTTGTTTGAGAGGAATGAGGGCTAAAAGGAGGGAGTAGACAAATGCAGAGAGGAATGGCTGGTAAACAGTCACAATGTTCAATGTATATCTGTGGAAATGGAACTTGGAACTTAAGAAGATGAATGAAGTTGGGAGAAAAGAGAGGAGGAGGAGGATGGGAAGGGTGCCATGGTACTCATAAACTGACATGTTGAACTGAAAAGCCTTTGTCCAACTACTGAAATGTAATAAAAACATTTAAAATGTAAAAAACAATGTAACTATAGGTGCGTGTGTGTGTGTGTGTGTGTGTGTGTGTGTGTGTGTGTGTGTGTGTGTGTGTGAACAGATGTGAGTATACTGCAAACGTAAGTAGGCATGAAAGCAAAACCAACCATCACAAAAAACAATCAAACAAATATTAAAAGCAAGTCCAGGAAACCAAGTATTGGTTGCAAGCGGGTCTGAATTTCTGACACTGCTTTGGAGTACAGGGAGAGGAAAAGGCCCACTGGTTGGATTATAAAGGGCAGAGGAAAAATACTGCATAAAAGTGGGCTCCGATACCATGTTCCAGTGCTCAGGACACAGGTAGGAAGAGCCCATAAGCATACTAGTCTTTGGGGTACAACAATGGAGGAAGGTGTGGATTTTCCCTGGGAATCAGCACCGCACCTTCAAGTTGTAGCATACATGGTGTGTGTCTGAATGCAAGTTACCTCAAGTGGAGAATAAAATCCATATGATTAACTCCAATGCTGCCTCAGTTAACTGGCAGCTACAAGGGCAAAAAAGGTTTTCAGGGAAACACATTATACCTCAGCACTTTCAAAAACTCATCATGGAGTTTTGCAGAATACTCTGTTGAAATAAAGGTGAGAAGCCCAGGCTTAGGCCAGGATAGGTACTCACCAAGTATAAAATAAATACTATTGGATACTATTATTATGTTATTACCATTTCCTTTGCATATTGTTGCATACCATTATATTATTTTGCTTATTGACATTTTCTCTATTGCTTATTATTAGAGATTGGCATTTTCTTATACATGATGTTAGCTTTCAAAATTTAAACTTTTAGTTGGTTTTTCTTTCTCCTTACTTTGTGGACTTCTGTCATTAACTCTATTTCCCTTCTGCTATCCTTGGGGATACCATTGTTCATAATTCAACTACCGAATGAGATGTGAGGTTCATTTATCATCATCTTTGTTCCTGAATAAGGAATGGAAGGTGACTAAAACATCTTCTGTTACAGCTTTGGGCACAGTCCATAAACTTCAGCATGAAATGTCCTTCTTTTGTATATGTTACACCGTAAGACCATAATTTTAGGTTTTATTTCCTGTTGGATTAAATAAACATTTGGGAAATGTTTTACCCTCTCTTAATTTCAAGTATTTTGAACTAAGTATTCAAAAGCTTTCTACTTGTCTGGTTATCTAGTTAGCCATGTTACCTGAAATAGAAGATTTTCCTTCATTTCTCTCCCCAAATCATAAACAGATGCTTATGTTTTAGAATTTAATGAGGTTTTCTTGTGGGCCAGAAGGTGATCATTTCTGTAAGATTTTCATGAACACAAGAAAGATGTGTTACTTCTAAATACAATCTAATCAACCTTCAAAGAGGATTTGAAAACAACAATGACCATATAGTATTTTGTATGTTTTTTGACAAGGTTTGAACATTTGTATAGTATTACAACTGATTTACAATGATTATCTACAGATCATTCTATAGAGTGACTACATTCAGTACATGCTGCCTCTTCCTAAAAATGAGACATTTTTTTCTTGTTGAATATTCATTTCTATGACTTTTTTGGGTGACAAGAAATCAGTTATGATGGCATCTTCAAGATCTAAACATGGAGTTTTAGCCTAGCACATCATTGTTTCTATTACCTTTACAGAGGAGAGAACTTGGTGGTTACTCTTGGACCTCTATTTTATCTGGATATTATTATTACACAGAAAAGCCTGAGGTAGGATTTTGGTTCAAAGACAATGTGTATCTCCCTCCTTTGCCCTTGTATCAGACAAAAGTTGGAAGTCATGTTCCTTATACTGTCCATACCCATCAACTATCCACGCCCATTGAGCCCCTTGGACACTGAGAGGTGCAAAGTACACAGCAGCTTTCTGCAATTCCATGTGAAAAGATTAAAGAGTGTAAAATTATGTCATTAGCAATTTTAAAGTATAAAAAGAACTAGTAATCAAAATAGATATTTTCATAAACACAGACCATTGACCCTGGGAACAGAATAGAAGCCTAGAATTAAACCTACGCATCTGTTGTCAAGTGATTTTAGGAAACATATTAGAACTGCTTTGGAAAATGACAGCTTTCAAATAAGTGGTGCTGGGAAAATTTGATATCCATATGCAAAAGATTGAAATTAGACTCTTATCTCTTACTTGGTACAAAATTAACTTAAAACACAGCAAAAGACCTAAAGCAATAAAACTACTAGAAGAAAACACTGAAGAGACTTTTTAGGATATTGGAATAGGCAAGGGATTTGCAAATAAGACTCCCAAAGTACAGGACCAAACATAGAGAAATGGATTATATCACACTAACAAACTTCTGCACAGCAAAGTCAAAGACAGCAGTCATCAGGATGAAGTGATAGACCTAAAGAACAGGACCAAATATAAATAATATTTATTATTTTTTGTAATACATTAAGAACTCCAAACATTATAAAATAAAGAAAATTAAAAATGGGCAGTAGATATAAATAGGCATTTGTCAAAAAAAGATATACAATGGGCAAAGAGTATAGGAAAAGATGCTCTGTATCAGGAATCATCAGAAAAATGTTAAACCACACATTCAGGAGAAACACAGGAACCAATACAGCAAGTTAGAAAACAATGAGTGGCACCTTTTCCGGACTTGTAACCATTCTACTTCTGTCAGACCTCTTTTATAGTATGAGACCATAAAGAAGGAATGATGAGTTCTCATAACCCCATCAAATATTCTGAAAGCAAAGGCAGAATATCTACACCTTGATGAAAAACAGACACTAGTAGGGGAAATGGGAAGGTTTAAGGGATTACAGTATCATTAAGTACAGATTCTCCTTGACTTAAAATGGAGCCAATCCCATTGTAAGTCGAAAACAAAATTCTTGACAAAATTCATTCAGTGTTTTTGGCACCTGTGGCTCATACCTGTAATCCTACTTACATAGGAGGCTGAAACCTGAGGATCATGGTTTGAAGCCAGCTCTAGCAGGATTCAAGTCCATGAGATTCTTATCTCCAATTAATCACCAAAAATCCAGAAATGGAGCTGTGGGCTCTATCACTTGAGTGGTAGAGCACTAGCAATGCACACAAAAGCTCAAGGACAGCACCCAGGCCCTGAAATCAAGTCCCAGGATCATCAGCAATGAATGAATGAATAAATAAAAAGCACTTAATGCACATAGCCTCTGGAAACTCCTAGCTAGGTAACATAGCCAACTGAAGACAATGGTTGTTGGCCCTTTTTAATGGAGTACCAACTAGGAGGTATAGGACTCAGCTGCTGCACAGCACCAAAGGGGGTTCTAATCACATACAGCCAGCAGGAAAAGATCACAACTGAGAATCTGATATGTGATTTCCACTGAATGCATATTACTTATTGTATCATTGTAAAGATGAAAAAAAATGTGAGTTCAACTATCTTTCCATGAGTGGAGATCAACTATGAATGGGAACAGCCTGTAAGTGAAAGGTATTCATGTGGAGAAAAGAGAAGAATTTGGAAAGTACCTACCATGCATTGTATAAGACACTATTTAAGTACACTGAATCATCCATCACTAATAAAGGTGAACTAGAGTTAGTGTGTCTGTTAGACTACTGAGCTTCTGCAGGTTTTAACATTTACCAAAAGGATATACAGATTCTTTACTTCTCACCCCCCTGCAGGGCCTCTAAGATAGATCAGGTCCTCCTGAAATGTGCCTCTGTCTATAGGAACTGCTCCAGACCCATGGAGATATCTAGTCACAGCACCTGAACTTCAGTGTTGCCAAGTATAGCATGGGATAACCCAAGACCAATTTTGGGGAACAACATATGTTATCAATTTTTGATATCTTGGGCAATTCATTATCTCCTCTAGGCTCACTTGGGGTCTGTCTCTCTTGTGTCTGTCTGTCTCTCTAGTGATGAGTATTAGGTCTTACGGTGCTGAGATACTGACTTCATATTCTCGTCATTTGCCCTTAGTTGAAAATATCCAGTGTTCAGGAAAGTACATTATTTCGAGGAAACAGAGAAAGCAGGCAGCAGTTTACTGCCACTCCAGGGAGAGGAACAATAGATGTGTGGCTCCCAAAGGGCTGCAGGGGTCTGAGATTACAGTTATCTAAAGAAAGTTCCCACATACTCTACAGAGACCTGCACAAAGGCAATTAAGGATGACTAGGAGTTGCAGAGTCAACCATCATAACCTACTTCATAATCTTTCTGATGCTGGTAATGACCAGGCATCAGGTCTAAGAGAAAAGGAGATAAATTAGGGCTCTCTGCTAGACAGGTGAATCACAAAACAGCCATTGCCCCAGCAGCTTCACTTCATGAGCTCAGTATCATCTGCACCTTAGTAGTGGCATGGGGGTGACTTTCTGGGCCCCATGGGGTAAGATTAAAGGCTGGTAGACATGTAGAGCTTTGTCTAAAAGCTGGCAAGAATTGTTTTGCTGATTTAAAGCAAACTGTCTAAAGAGTGAGTGATGATGGTTTAGTTTAGAACATAGTCATTGGATGGGAACCCAGGGTCATCCCAACCCTCTGCAGCACCACTCCAATGGGTCACTTTTATCACCAGCAGGAAGCTCTACAGGATGTGACCATCTGATGTATTTTAACACCCAGCATACCACGGAATGGGTTGACTTTCATCACAGTGGGGCTTTAAATGGAGACTTTTTGCTTAATACGTTCAAGAACAGCCAGAAAGGAACAATGCAGACAGCTTAGCAGACCCTTGTCTAAGATAGAATTACAGTCAGCATCTTAAACTTACACAAGCCACAGAAAGGGAAATGTAACTTAGGAGACAGATATGGGATTATTCAGCAAGGCAGGATCTCGAGTTAAAAACAAAACAAAAACAAAACCCAACTTCTCAATGCCTCAGTTCCCTTTTCTGAAAAATGGGGACAACAGGATCTGCTCTATATAGTTGTTGGGAGAATTTTAGAAGATAAGCACATAAAACATAAGAAACAAAGTGCATGCTACCTAAATAACTCATGTGAGACACACTTCATGAGGCTCATGGTCACTGAAAAGATAAATCCGCAATTCAAGTGCACACGGACACGACAGGGGCCTTTTCATTCTCTAGTGGCTACAGCTCATGTCTCTGTCCTTTACTTCAGATCTAAACAGCATCTGGGTCTACTGAATTATGCAATCTTCTATCTCATATCATTTCATTTCAAAGGGGGAAAGTCAAATACCAGCCTTGGCATTTATTAGCTACCTGATCTTAAGTAAATATTCTTCAACTCTGTGCGCTAGTTTATGAATTATCTGTAAGATAGAAATAATCAAAGCTCTCTCCATCCCACAGGTTGTGCTAAGAAGTGAGGGATGGCATCCTGCCATTTAAAAACCTCTAAACCCAAATAAGTTCTCCCCTTCTTCTTCCTCTAGGGACTCTTGGAGCAGCATGTCTCGAACAGAGCTTAGAACACAGAGACACCCTCAGTGCTGGTAGCCTGTTGATATGCGAACTTAGAGGCTGAAAATAAATGGGCCAGCCAAACCTCAGGAAGACCAACCAACATTTCCCAGTCTGTGAAGAAAGGCGGGTGGAGCACGACACTATTTGCAAATCCACACTAATTGGTCATTACAGAGAGAAGTATATCAGTCCACTGTGAATTTCCCACAGTTCATTTTTAATCATGCACCAATCCCTCATAAATTTCCTATTCCCTATTACTTCATCTGCAGCAGTAACAGATATAATAAGGGCCCCACAGGAGCATTTCTGAGAAACGCCATTTTCAACAGCAGTACAAAGCAATTTCTTGGAGCCATATCAGGGGAAGCCATCCTACATGCCTGGTACCATCTGACATGCTTAGCTAATACAACTACAGAACACAGCCTGAGTCCATTTCCTCCTGTTCTTCCTTCTCTGATATCTCATGTAGGTTGATGTTTTAATGTTTTTCCTACTTCTGGGTATCCCAGTAAATGAAAAAGAAAAAGAAAAAAAAAACGTGCCTGTGTTTCATAGAAGGTTCAAGGCCAGTTTGAACTACATAGTGAGACCTTGCTTCAAAAAGCAGCAAACAAATTAATAATTAACAAATATAAACTCATCCTTCTCAGGACTGCCCTTAAGACTTGGGCTGGTGAATTCGGAGCTGTCTTATTTATGTTAGTACAGAGTCACAGGTAGGCCAATCCCTGGAGGCTTACTGAGACACAATCCACCAGCATACAGGAAGACCAGGTGTGAATTCAATGTGTATCACCCACTTAAAAAACATCTGCATAACCAGATGACAGTCATTCAGCAAAGAAAATAGAAAATCAGATATGACTCTGACCCTTCTGGAACTTATAGTCTAGGGGATGGACTGACATTTGCTAGCTCATCAGATAATAGCATGAAAGATTATACTCAGTGATGAGTTTCCTGAAGAAATACACTTGATCTTATCAGAATGCATTAACAATGGAACTTATGAGATGTGGAAGGAGGCTGGCTCTCAGTTTTACTGAGTAGACATAGCTGCAGTCAGTAAAGAATTTCGAATTAGCTAACAATGGGAGAGAAAGTCTGAAGAACTGCAGAGAAAAAATCACATGTAAAATGATTATCTCTGTCTTAAAAGGCAGTGGGAAACCTCTGGAGAGTTTACCCAGAGGTAAGGAGCAGCAAGAGAAGGCTTGCTTCTTGGAAAACTGATCACTACTAGACAACTGTAGATTTGGAGAGGAAATGTAAGAAGAGTAGAAGTCAGGAGACTAGGCAACAAACAGGTTTCCATTAAGCTAGGAAAGATCATGAGAGCTTAGACTGGGAGAAGGCAGGGCAGATGAGGCCAAGTCAGGATGCTGTATGGTTACATGTAGGGTGAAGGAGATGCGTATATCAAAGATGAGCTCTCAGTTCTAGAAGACAGCTATGTGACTGATAGAACCAGGAGGCAGGGCAGTGCCAAGTAGGGGGTAGGCAGGAGAGATAGACCATTGCTTTGGCTATACTGAGTTGGGAAATACATAAATTATTACTATGGAAAAGTTCTTCGAAACGTGTTCAAACTCACTGTCCTAATGAATTCTGACTACAGCCTCAGAGGATTCAGGAATAGAAATAGCCATGATCAATTAGTAGAGAAATATGTATGTGTTAGGAATCCTCTGTAGTGTTTTCTATAGTAGAGGTTGGATTAGAAAATAAGACCCTTTAGGATCATATCAGATTATATTTTTTAAATGGTGTGTGTGTGTTGTGTGTGTGTGTGTGTGTGTGTGTGTGTGTGTGTGTGTGTGTGTGTGCGCGCGCACGCGCGCGCTGGGGATTGAGCTCAGGGCCTGAGTGTTCTTCCCAAGCTCTTCTTGCTCAAGGCAAGCATTCCAACCACTTGAGCCACAGTACCACTTATGGCTTTTTCTTCTTTTTTTTTATTTTTTTTTATTTTTATTTATTTATTTTTTTTGTCGGTCGTGGGGCTTGAACTCTGGGCCTGGGCGCTGTCCCTCAGCTCTTCAGCTCAAGGCGAGCGCTCTACCACTTGAGCTACAGCGCCACTTCCGGTTTTCTGGTGGTTTATTGGAGATAGGAGTCTTACGGTCTCTCCTGCCCGGGCTGGCTTTGAACCGCGATCCTCAGATCTCAGCCTCCTGTGTAGCTAGGATTACAGGCGTGAGCCACCAGCGCCCGGCTACTTCTTCTTTTTTTTTTAAATTTAATTTTATTTTATTTTATTTGTGAACATACTGTACAGAGGGGTTACAATTACATGGGCAGGATAATGCGTACATTTCTTACCAAGCATTGCAGCCTCCTCCTTTATTTACCCTTCACATCCCTTCCCAGCCTCTCCCCTCCCCCCCAATCCCAATCCTTCTCCTTTCCCCCCCTTCCCCCCCCCCCCCCAGCACCGACATTGTAAAGCTCATTTTGGACATTACAACTTGTACTTCTCATTGTTGCAACAGGTCCACCTGTATGGCTTTTTCTTCTTATGTGGTGCTGAGGAATCGAATACAGGGCATGCAAAGCAAGCATTATACCAATGAGCCACCATCCCAACCCCTGATTACTGTATTTTTAAAGCCATGAACACCTCATTTACTTTAAATGAATAAAAATCCAAGTAATGGGCAACTGGTCTACTTGAACCAGAGTAGGCATGGCAGCGGAAATCCAATCTTTGCCTCCTTTTTCTTTTCCATCCATGGTCAAAGCATAGCACCCATGGCATCTTACCTCTTTAGTTCCCTAAGCGCAGTAGATGGCATAGCAAGCCACAAAATTAAGAGTGTCTTAAGTAATATTTGACCTTCATCTTGGTTTCAAAGGAGAAGGAAATGTGCAGCCTACGGCCTTAAACTAAGATCCTTCTGCCTCAGCCTCTCAAGTGTGAGGATTATAGACCTGGGTCACCTAATCTAACTTACTCTGTGCTTTCTTGATAAGCAGAGGACACATGCTTGCATGGGACAGGCACAGAGAAAGGTAAACCATGAGCACAGAGAGCCAGCCAGCTGCTGCACCTCTCTCATGTTGCTTTTCCCCATGATGTTGGCACTACGACCCTGGGAGATAGAATAGCTTGCTTTCACCTTAATTAGTGCAGCAATTTGCTAAATTTTGTTTTTTCCTTTTTAAGAGTGTTAATCAATTTTAGCTCAGAATAGATTGGAATGGCAGGCAAATTACCATGACAATCCCCAAATGCTAAATTCTGAACATCCAGATCAACCTCAGAGCCTAAAGTATGTGAAAAATCACAAAACTCTGGCCTGCATCTCCAGGATCTATATAAAATGTTATGGCTCTGAAATGAAAAGATAATGGCTTTATGAGGTTTTGAGCAAGCTATTTTCCAGAATCAGCCTCATGCTTAGGTGTTTTGTTCTTTCCATGGTGATTGGAGACAGAGCACTGGCAACTTAATGCAACATTATATGTTCTCTAATAATAGCAATTTGTTAAATCCACAAGCAAAATAGGGTACCTGCTGAGCTCCAGAAATACGGAAAAGTATACCTTATGTCTTCCCCACGCCTTTCCTACCCCTCTCTTACAGGAAGTTCCACCAAAGGGAAATGAATAGAAAAAAAATCCTTCCTCCTTCCTAGAGAAGGCAGGGAAAGTTCCAAAAGGAGAAAATGTAGCTAAGTCCCACAGGATGGATAGGACGATGATAAGAACAGTAGGAATGACATGTTGGATAGAAGCAACAATATGATCAGACTCAAATGTAAGAGAGAGAGAGTCTCACACTTAAGTAAAAGAGATAATATATAGGAATGAGAAAGAGATGGGACAGGAAGTAATTATGTGTCAACATATATAGAACTTCTAAATCCAACTTTGATTTCAAGATAGTGTAATGGGAGTCTTTGAAGCCAGGGAATGAGATGACCAAGTGTTTTTCAACACCCTGGTACAACATTCTCCTTAATATTTAATCAGCATAGTCTGTTAAAGCATATTCACATATACTCTCTCATGTGTCTCTCTTAAATATCCCATGATTTGGAATCATAACCACCTTCTGGTAGTAACAAAGTAGGCTGGCAGAGGTACTTGATTTACTTTGTGTTTTATGACCAGTAAATGACAATATAGTTTCAAAGCTAAGTCCATCAGACTCTGAGCTCATTTACTTCACTGGGCAACAGAATCCTGTTATGATTTGACCATGAAACCACTTCAGATACTTCCCAGGCCACTGGTCTCTATGAAAAGCCTTGGGGGCCAGAACTGTACAGACGAACATGGCTTCTGTATTCAAGAAGTGGTTATATTAATGGTTTCAGTAATAAAAATAGACAATCCCAGTTACATCTTAGGCATTTTCAGCTAAGTGGTAAGGTTTTGGATATTGCTATAGACGACTTAACTACACATAACACAAGGTCCCATCAGGAGCATACCAGAGTCTGATCTCCCATGTCCTACCCACTCCCATTCTTACCTTGAGCTCATCTGCATTGTAGAAGTCCACACGCACGGCAGGCACCATCCAGGTCTGGAAAAGGGTGGCCAGGATTTGCTCGGCGATGGAGTCAGCAATGAGGTGGAAGTGTAGAGGATTCCGCCTGTTGGGGGGACAGAGGAGGAGGTCCAGGAATTAAGGCCTTTGATTCCAGCTGCAAAAGCACACTCATTTCCAAGTTGCTGAATCAGGACTGTTTTCCAACGGCAATGGTGAAAATAAATTAGGCATGTGCTTCCTGGATATTGGCGTTGAAAAGGAAAGAGGTCATCTCTGCTCCCCCCACCCCCACCTCAGCATTTCAGAGGGAAAAAAATAAACCAAGCACCTCAGACAGTAAAGTCACTTGTTGTCAATACCCAATGTACTTGGTACTGAAGCAATGCTTTGTAAAAATTAGAAATAGAGGTCATGCAAACAGTTTGTCCAGCCTATATTACATTGGCATTTGTGCAGGAACACATCCACAGAGGGCCAGGTCTTCACACTACTGGCTGTGGCAGTTAGCAAGACACTTCTACCCTAGAGCAAGAGTAAGTTGGGTTTCATGTTTGTTCTGCTCAAAAAGAAAGCCAGGCTTTCACACTGAAGTGATCTGGAGACCCATCACAAGAGTCTCAACCTGTACTGTTTTAGTATTTCTACAACTTTTATCCGATCAACTGCTTACTGGGCTGTAGCCTAACAGTTTGACACAGGACAAAGCTTCTGGTGGCAATGGAGCCTAAACCCAGTTCGGGCATTTATTAGTGGCAATCTTGAACATGTTCTTTATATCTCTACATTGCTGCGTCTTCCTGCTGTAAAATACTGAAAGAAAATAGCTGCTCATAAGGCCACTGTGTGATAGTAAATATAATTTACGACATATCAAGAATAAACAGGACAATTATAAATAGGAGATATTATAGAAAATGTGCTAAGCACAGAGTAGTATAGTACTTCAATCAAGGAGCACTATCATAAATAATGATCCACTGCTAATAATAACCAGCAGATCCACAGTACTGTGAATGAGCATCTACTAGAAATAAAGCAGTTGGGAAATTCACAGAGGGAAATGAGCAGGCTCTGGCCTCAGGAACCTCACACTGTTCAGTATAACAGAGGATCCACAGGTAAACTTGCACTTGAGGCAGAATGAGGAAAAAAGAACACAAAGTTCTGTGGGAATGAAGAGAATAAGGGATTCATCCTGCTCGGGTCAGCAGGATGTGTGGGAGGAAAGGAGTTAAGTGTGAGTCTGACACAAGGGGAGAGGGGACACTCTCCGTGGAGAGTCAGGGATCCCTATGGCTTAGGCCAGGTTGTATTAGATTGGAAATGAAAAGTAGGGAAGCCAAGAGCAGAGAAGGAAGGGTAAGAGTTTGTGCAGAAGGCAATGCAAGAAACATCTAATTAAACAGTCTGGGTCTCAGGTAACTGTGGGGGCCAGCATGACCTGCTGTGTGGCAACTCCCCGGCCCTGTCCTAGGTATGTGTACACACATAGACATTTTCTTGGTCTCAGCCTTGGGCATGTCTATGTTTGGTTTGCTCCCATGGTCTCTTCTTGCACGGGCTACTCAGCAAATAATTATTAAACACATACATTTGTTAGGCAATGAGCTGGATGCGGTGGACAGAAGTATTGAAACAATGCCCCTGTTCTTACAGAGCTTAGTCTTGTCTTCCCTTTGGCCTTCCCATTCAGGATTGGGTCAAATTTTACCTGCCCTCATTTGCTGCTAGAGTTCTGGCCTGATGACCCCTGTCTGGCCCTGACTAATAGTCAACTCTGCACTATGCATCCACTGTAACCATGGCAAGGCATGGCTTTCTGTTTATCTTCTACCATTCACCTCACTGGGAGCTCAGTGAGCTCAAGGATCATGCCAGTTGTGTTCAAATGGACCCAGCTGTGCTTCATAGTCGTTTAATAATCAAACTGGGTATGTGGATAGGTAAGGGAACTAGCTGGGGACCTGGTGTTCAGAAGATAATCTGAATAGGCAGTCTGAAATGAGGATGTGACTGAGATAGAGGGCCATCATCTGAGTATGTGTCCCAAAGTACATGGAAGAGGAGAGACTAAAAGGATTTGCTTAGGTCACGGGGCACCAACGCTCCGCATGGATCAACGTCATTATCCTAGGAAAGGGTTCCTTCTTTATAAAATGACATCAGCACCCCTACCTCCCCCAGCCAGCCTTCTCTTGTCCTTTTACTTTTTCCATGGGATGATGCAGCAAAAAGAGCTTTGCCAGATGCTGGCAACTTGATATTGGATTTTCCAACCTCTAAACCCACAAGCCAATACATTTCTACTTTTAAAAAATAAATTACTTAGATGGTGGTATTCTGTTTTAGTAGCATTAAACAAATAAGACACAATGTTCAAGGAAGAGGAACTGGAACAGCTAAACACAGAAGGATTTTTTAGCTATGAGGGGAAAAATGAAGACAAGGAGCAGCAGAGTGCGCCAGTGGGGTTCTTGAGTCTCAAGGATGACAACAGAAAATAAATCAAAGAAGTAATTGGCTGTGTGGAATCACTGCCCAGGATCCACTGACTGCAAGGATGCATAGACCCTCTTGCTCACTGCATGGGTTTGACATGGGACATTTCCTGGGGTGTACCATTGGCAGTAAGGAGAGGAACACTTCTAGAGTTGATGACACATTACAGCTGTGCCTGGAAGAGCACAGGAGTACCAGTTCTCAAAGTTTTTGAGATATTTCCATGGACTGCAATGGCAATGAAATGAGAATTGTGGATGGGTAGAAATGAAGGCTGGGGGAAGACATTAGTAGGATATAAGGGAAGAGAAGGAGAGTCTTATTTAAATGGATCATACATAGTACAGCACTTACGGGACACCAACTGAATGCTAGGAATAGGGAGGCAAGATCTGAATGTGTGAATTTCCAGTCAATGGAAACTTCATTACCCAAGAGAAAAATGAACCAGACAAGGTTTGGAGGCTCAGCAGGCAGGAGCTCAACATGAAAATTCTGGACTCTCCAGCCTGGTTAGAGCAAAAGATGCACCAGAAGGGACCAGAGGTGCAGGCTTTGGAGGAAGATGTACGAACACCAGATGGAGCTTCCTCCCTTTCCTGTTCTTATGTCTCTCGCCAAGTGGGAGCATAAATCCATTTTAAAAATTACCGAGCATAGTACTAGGTGTCTGTACTGTCAAAGGAATTTTCACCTCATTAGCTTTCCTCATTAGAAGAATATGCAAATGCTTAATGAGAGGATATGTTGAGCCTCCAGCCAGGGGACCACTAACACCCTGTCTCAGCCATGAATGGCTGGATATCCCACAACAGTCCATGTTTCACTTGTCAGGGGAGATCCTCAGAGGGGTTTTACTCCTGCTGCACATCTTGAGAACTGAGGATGTCCTTGTAACTGTGGCTCCTTAGATGGCTCCTCTCAGTAGCTGTCTTCTCTAAGGTGCTCCAAGCCACAACAAGACCCCTACAGACCTCACCATAGTAGTTTTCTATAAGCCAGAATGTGGTGCTTTAAATTGTAATGCGAACTTCCAACCAAAGGGTGTCATTTCCCCAGCCCACAGGTTCCTTAGGATGAAGAAGGCCCCACTTAAAATGGTCTAAATATGTCAAGTATGGATTATTTGTGCCTTTGCTGTCTTTCCTCTAGAAAGTAAACTCTGGGGGGGGGGCGGTGGAAAAGGGGGAGTCTATCATTTTTAACCTGCTTTACCCTAACCCCCAGAATACTATCTGACATAGTACCACATATTCTAAATGACGGCATCAATGAGTGACTCTATTTTAAAGCCTCAAATTACTTTATTTTTTCTCTGGCCTTCTTTCCACCATCCTGCCTTTGTTCAAGGTGTACCACTCAACCAGCTTTACCAACTAGAATCAGAGCATCACCTGAGCAACTTGCCTGTCATGTCTGTCATACCCAGTCACCTACAGGTCTCCTGAAATGGTTAGGAGCTGGGTCTCAGAACACACAACAAAGTACCCAGCTTCTTGTCTTGATTCTGTCACAGATAATGGTGGACTCCAGTCCAACTATTTCATCTCTTAAGTTTCAGTCTCCCAATTAATTGGGCTTGACAATAATAGCTCCTATCTTATAGTTATTGTCAGACTGATTAAATATCTGAGACACTTAGAACAGAGATGTGCTGATAGTAAAGACATGGCAAATGTTAGCTATCATTATCCAGCTCAACCTTTGGTGATATATATCTCTCCATATCTTTCTTGTTCTTTCCAACCTATCATCCATCATGGAAGTCATATGCTCTCTATACTCTTATTACCTTCTGGCCACTGTGTAAGGCATGAGACCAAAGCTCCTATGTACACCTAACAGAACTTTCCATGATCTCACTCCATCTGCCTTTCCAAGCTCATGTCTTCACACACCTTATTCCAATACTGGACTTAGCCATTTCATTTTTTTCCTCAGTTCTGAGTATGGCCAAACACCAGTCTTATTAATAAATCCAAGTGTCTCCTTTTTTTCTAGCCATGCTACCATAAGGCCTGGCAGAGGTGAAGCTCTAGGAATCAGCCAGGTTCTTCTGTAGACTGTGTTCATGCAGTTTCTTGGATCAGCTATTCTACCCCAGTCACTACTTTGGACCTCCTGCTCTCAAATCACACAAAATGCCGCCAAGGAAGCCAGGATACTTATACAAATGACTGGTCAGTGACTCCCACTGCATTCTGAGCTAGAAATGTAACTTGGACTTCTGCAGTAATCTAGTGGCATTTCACTTATCTGTTCCCTGGTAGATGAAGGCTCTGCATTGGAACTTTATTTTGGTGTCATATCTAAAGACTTTTTTCCTCACAGTTCCTTATAGTTTATTGTTTTAATAAAAAAAAAAAGAATGAGAAGCAAAGAGATCCAAATGCACTTTGAAGCAACTAACTACAAAAAAATGATGGAACAACTTCTTTAACATTAGCTTAGATAATTGCCTCTTAGATTTAACATCATCTAAAGTGCAAACAATGAAAGAAGAAAATAGATAAACCTGACTAATTTCAAAGACTCCCTCTCTCTGCTCTCTGCCAAATCAAATACAGCAAGATCACCACCTTTCAAATGAAGGTCATCTGCAAACCAGGAAGAAGTGCCACCAGAACCTGACCACAATGGCACCCTGCCTGACCTCAAGCTTCTGGACTCCAGGACAATATGAAATAAATTTGTGTTAAGTGACAGAAGAAATAAAAACAAGAGAAAAACCTTTTGTGCTTCATAGGACATTGATAAAGTGACAAGTGTAATTCCCAAACTGAGAGAAAAATATCTGCAGATCATATATCTGACGAGGGGTTTGTTGCTATGATAAAAATCTTTTACAACTCAAACAACAGAAAAAAAGACAAGCAAGCCAATTAAAAAATACAGCTCTGAATGGCCCTTTCTCAAGGAAGACATCGAAACGGTCAATAAGCACATGAAAAGATGTTCAATGTTCCTTAGGGAAATACAAGTCAAAACCACAATGAGATTCATGACTCCCACACTAGAGTGCTTAAAATAAACAAGATGGACAATAACAAATAGTGGGCAGAATGTGGAGATGTTGGAAGCTACAATTGATACTTGGAGGCTTATAAAATGATGTAGCTGAGAAAAAGTCAGGTACTTCCTTGGGAAAAAAAAATTGAGTACGTAGTTAACCACTGCTGAATTACTCAGCAATTCTCTTTATGTACAAAAAAGAAAAAAAAAGTGTCAACACAATAGATTACAACATTCTTTTCAGAATTACTTATTATAGTCATGAATGGATAAACAGAACATAGGGTAATCACAGAAAGAAATATTATTAGTCAATAAACAGGAAGAACACAGGGAGACATGCTACATTATAGATGGACCATGAAATATTATACCAAGAAGACAGTCAAATATTTATGGTAAGAGTAAAGTGAAATGTGCAGACCAGGCAAATCCACAGAGACAGGAAGCAGAATAGTTGTTGGTACGGGATGGGGGAGATAAAAATGGGATGTGGCTGCTATCAGATGGGAGGCTTCATTATAGTGTAATGAGAAAAGTCTAATATTAAATAATGATGATGGTAGCACTAGGATTATAAAACACTGAAATTTACACTTTTAAGAGTAAGTTTTAACTTTTATGAATAATAAATTCTAATTCAAATTCAATTGTCTGAGCTGGAGAATGAGAGTCTTCCCTGGAGTTTGGTTGGTGAACTAGGCCTGTTCTGTTTGGACACAAGTGGTTTGCCAGGTAGGAGCATCTGTGACTGTCCAGACAGACCTCTGACCAGGAGAGAAGTCTACCTCCTGCTAATATCAAGTCCATTTATGCCCAGAATTAAAAAGATACTCTGTAACTCAAGATAAAGAGCAATAGTATTTCATTCTCAATAGTGATGAGTTCTAAGTCTTATTTCACATTTGATTCATGATTCAGGAAGGTAAGAAACAGTTTTAATGATAAAGCCCTGCACATTTCAAAATCAGCTAAAGGCTATGAGTCTCCATCTTACTCTCTTTGGTGCAAAGAGAGATGAGTGCCAGTTAGGCAGATGTTAAGAATGTATTTACAGCATAGGGAATTTGACCAACTGCAGTTAATAAAAGCCCATTCACAAGGATTAATTTTCTTAATATATGATTCTAGGCTTTTGGTCTTAAATCTCCGTAGCAGGTAGAATAGTTGTTTATGCCAATTCACTTGTAATAAAAATCTTTGAGGGACACATTTGCTTTAAGCCTAGCTAGAGCCTGCTTCTTGGATAGGTGGCTTGGGCCCACATTTGAATATGCGACAGCCCCACCTACCTTATCTGGGTTGGAGCCCCAGAGAGGCTGCTGCAGACACAAAGCCTGTTCTACACACAGATCAACAAGGTGTACAGGGAAGAAAGAACAGAATGTTTGTGTGTGTGTCAATTTCAGCCAGCAGACTTGGCTCCTAATGAGCAACGGTTCTGCTGCCTCTGTTTCCTTAACTGCTCCCATGTTCCGGTTAGAATGTAATACATCTGATGCTACAAAGAGGTAAAGATGATTAAGCCACTGTTTTCTCCTGCCTCTTTCTTCTTTCTCAGGACTGTGTGGCAGCCCCTTCAAGGCAATCCAGGATATGCTTTTTTTTTTTTTTTTAATGAAAATACATGAAGCCAAAGGAGCTGAGATCATCTTTAATTATTTTATGTTTAACATGCGAATGCAATGGCAAATTCAGGAAAAGAAATGAACCTGTGATGGCACTATGAATTTGTGGCAGAGATTTAATGAAACTTATTTGGGAGAATTACTGAAGCAGGATGAGGAGTTTTATGTTGAGTCCTTGGCTTGAAGGAGGCCAGACATTGTTGATAATATGGCAAGATTCAAGGACATGTCAGCAAAACTCTCCACAAGAGAACTTTCCAGAAAAAAATGTAAAGACCTCATGGTCCAGCAAGAGCAGCATGGACTTGACAGGTCCGCAGAGCGAAGGCTAAATCTCCTAGACAGACCTGCATTTGCTTACCTGTGACCTTGAATGACTTAACCTCTCTTAGTTTCCACATCCATTTGTGGGGACAATGAGTTCTATCAGATTGGAATAAAGTTTAAATGCAATCAGTAAAGCTCAATATCTGACTATAAAAATGAACAGTAGGGTGCCAGTAGCTCACAACTGTAATCCTGGCTAAGATCTGAGGATCACCATTCAAAGACAACCCAGGCAAGAAAGCCCATGAGTCTCTGATTTCTAACTAATCACACACACACACATACACACACACACACACACACACACATATACACACACACACACACACACACACACACACACACACAAGCAATCTGGGGGAAGAAGAGGATAATGGAAAATTCAGCAATAATAACCATCTCTTACTGCTGACCAACGTGGTCACTAAAACAATCAGAATAATGAAAGCGGGGCACAGGTAGTTCATTACTATAATCCTGAATAGTCAGGAAGCTTGAGATCTGAGGATTAAGGTTTGAGGCCAGCCTCAGCAGACAAATATGAGAGACTCTTAACTCCGATTAATTAGTAAAAAGCTAGAAATAGAGGTGTAGCTCAAGTGATAGAATACTAGCCTTAAGCACAAAAAGCTAAGCAAGATTACTAGGCCTGAGTTCAAGCTTTAGAAGTAGAGCACACACACAGGAATAATGATGCTGAAAATGGTAACTTCCTGCTGGTGAAGAGCTTGGACTCTGAAGTTACAGCTATGGCTGGGTTCTAACCTGATTCTGTCCATTGTCTCTGTGTGACCAGACCATGGCTTCTTATGTGGCCGTAAATTATACTATCTGAGAATAGTGCCCATCCATCTCAAGGAGGCCCAGGAAGAATCTATATATTAATAGGTGGCCAACATGTAAAGACATAGAACAGAATCTGTTGCATAGTGAAGACTACCTTAGAATTTGCTAATTATGTAAGGTACAAATATGTCTTTCCATATTAAAAACAGGGTTATGTGAAAACTGGAAGAATAATCCAACAGTCCAAGAAGCCCAGTGATTGTGGGTTCACCAGCTCACACAAGGCAGAAGTGGAACTTGAAGTTAAGCTGACTTCCTTAAGTCTTAGTCATACCTAATGGTCCTGTCCTATAGCCTACACACTACTTCTGTCATATGGTTAAGCCAGAATCAGCAAGAAGATAATTAGTGCATTTACTGGCTGCAAACATGCTTTCATTTCCTAGGTGCAATGCTAGCAGTAGGATTTAAAAGAAAAATATCTATACAATAAGAAACTGCTGCCAACAGGAATGTACCTGGGAACAGCCAGTTGATCATCCTGGCAAACAGCAGTTAAATTTTTACCGTCTTTTGGCATAGGAGGTAAAGACTTAAGTTGATAGGTAAATAAGTATTTCTTTTCTCTGATCAGCAAGTGCTGAATATCTTTGAAGGGAGCCATATTTCTCAGTTAGTTGCAATTGGGAATGGGGTTTACAAGCATTTCACAAGTCTGCACCCCCCCCCCAGGAGCCTTTCATCAGAGAGACACAGACATGTACTGTGCTATTTTGTAATAACTCATAAATACCCCTTAACTATATTTCATATCTTCATCACCTACCTTTTCTTCACTCTAGAGGTCACAAAATGACAGGAACTAAAATATATGACAGAAAAAAAACTTACTTTTATTCCTTACACCTAAATACAACTTTCAAAGGCTCCCTGCTTTATGTATAGTTTTATGTATGCTGATATTCCATCCTAGCATTGGCATACCATACATGTATAAATACATATTCTGAAATACATTGCATGGTCCTGTTCTGAATTTTCACTTATTTTATATCATAAGCATCTCTCCATGTTATGAGATAGTTTCAAAACAAAATAATCACATGTTTTTCTTGTAAAAGTATGTTCCATTGTTCTTGATGTTTTCAAGAGTTATCTAGTGTTATGTCTATAAACAGTATTTTATAGAAGTATTTCACATTTCTATACTTAAGCTGATCTGTTTAAAACAAGAGTCCTTAAGACAGGTCACACAAGGTCAAGGGCCTTGGCATGTACTTTAAAATTCCCTCTAAAAGGCTATAAGCATCTCCAATGCCAGCAGCACTGCATACAACTAGGCACATGTAACTCTCTACTTTTAAAAACTCAATTGCTCATTGCTACCGAACATTCCACAGAGGTAAGACTGATTTGATGTAACAAAACAAACCTGAAACGAACATTTGCAGAAAATCTTGTTCTGAAAAATAAATCTAATTACTGTAATTAACAGTGAAAGCCAAAAGGAGCATCCTGCACTACTATTATTATTACTAACATTAGGAAAGTACTCCATTTGTGAACAAATTTTATAATCATGTCTTAGTTAATCTCAGTAACGTGCTTGGGAGACAGTGAAGTTATTTATAGCTGGACTTCTGAGTGGAAAGTCTTTCAAATGTCCTTTTGTCTTAAGAGCTCAACTGAGTTGTCACCAGCATATCAATTTACAGAATCACACTTCTTCATACAACATCAAAGACAAGGTCATTTGGTCAAGGACATGGTCACTTGGTCCAAGAAGATCAAGTAGTCATTAGAATGAAATACAGACTTTTCATAACATACCTTAATAATTAGCTGCCTTATCAAATTCCTGTGCTTGCACGAAAATGTGACCTGACAAAGCAGCTGATGATAAAACTGCAGCTTTTAAATCTAACATCTGTCTCCACTGTGTCTGTGGGAGTTGTAGGAGTAGAAGTTTACCTTCAACAGAATTCTTAACAATTTTAACAACTACTAGATTATAGGATTTGTAGCTAAAGCAACAGGAATAATAAAATGTACTCTCAATAATACCAGTAGTTTTCATATCCTTAACATTTATAAGTATAAATTCATAAAATTTATAATTATAAATTTATAAAAGCTATAATCATGCAAATACCCTTCTCTAAAAGAGTAGTCCCCCACATACCTGGCAGGAAATTGGAAATCTTCAATGAAGAACAAAAATAAATATATACAGGCTAAAACCACCCATCTAATTCAGTGTTCAGCCTACAGTTTTTGTATCTGAGCAGATGAAGATTGCAGAACTGCAGGAAGCAGCCAAACAGCACAGCCGCTATCACTGTGGAGAAAGGACATCTTGCCTGAAATCAGCAGATAGAGGATCAAACTTCACTTGGCCAATCTTTACTGGACATCCCTTAGCCTTCTTCTGATATACAACTGAAACCACAGTTCCAACTTGAACTACAGAGCTACAAGAAGTGACAGCCTTGCTGTTAATTGATGGAGTTTATATGTGTTCGTTGTATACTTCCTTCCAGCCTCCCACAATAGGAGGTCAGCAGACTGGATGCTTGGCTAAGCAGTGAGCTGAACATGGCTGTCTGTATAAGGGGGTCAGACAAAGAGCCGTACCTGGAGTTCAATAATAAACATTGTTAAAAACAAAATAGGTTTTGAAGCAAATGGATTTACAGCAAAAACTCAATGATATAAGAACTAAAGAGGTCAGTGAATGCCAGGTGCCAGTGGCTCATGCCTATAATCCTAGCTACTCAGGAGGCTGAGATCTGAGGATCACAGTTCAAAGCCAACCTGGGCAGGAAAGTCCAATAAACTGGAAGTGGCGCTGTGGCTCAAGTGGTAGAGCACTTGACCAGAGTTCAAGCCCCATGACCGACACCCCCCATCCCCTGCCAAAAAAAAGAAAAAAAGAAAGAGAAAAATGTTCAATTATCTGCTAATGCCTCGCTACAGTGGCATGAGTATGAAACTGAACAAAGTCTGGGCTGGGAATCTTTATTATCTGATTGGAAAAATTACCTTCAGATTCTTTAGTAATATACTTAGTAAACAAGTGAAAATATATTAGAATATGGTATACGGTTGATAGTTTTTCTCTGATGCCTGGGGTACAGAAAAAGAAGCCACTGCTTCTGTCCCCCAAAGGGCTGTGTTTTGCTCAGGTGATATGTCATGGGGAACTATGTAGGGATTAATGCAATAAAGGTCAGAAAGATGCAGAGGGCAAGGAGGGCAAGGAGAAGAGAAGCACAGATTGAGAGTTTCAAGTGGGCTTCTTGCTTGTTGAATATGATGGCTTTGCAAAGTCTTTAAGGGTGAGAGGCAGGGTCTACCAGATTGAGAGGAAGAAGCAGGCAGAAGAGGAAGTAGGGTATATGATGGAGAAAATGGGAACTATAGACAGGCCAGGGTGATGGGGCATGAAGACAAGAGAAACCAGTATGCAGACCACCAGAACCCAATATTTAGTGTGCATGCAGAGGATCAGCCACAGACCTGTCCGAAGTATTATTCTGAACTCAAAGAGGATGGATCTGAAGAGCAGAATAAGCGGGGCAGAAAGGTGAACGAACTGGGGTACTGGGGTGTGTGCAGAATGGAGAGGAAGGAGTGGCACTGAAAGACATCTAAGACCAAGAACCACTAGGTGTTGACAACAGATAGACTGCCTGGGGGATTCAGTAACAAAGCAATAAAAATAAATGTATCCTAGTTTCTTGCAGAAGTAGTGGATATTAAATGTCCACCACTGTTCCCAACTCTGTTTACAACACTGATGGCTGATATCAAATTTTATACATTAGCCTGGTCTCTGCTCAGGTGAACAAGAATGTGGGACACTTTTGAACTCTGACTTGGTCATCTAATGTACCTTTCCAGCTAGTGGCTACAGTTGTGGATGAACTTCACCCAAACCCAGATAAGAAAGTAGAGCACAGACAAGGATACTGGCTGGAATCAATCCTGGACATGACCCTGAGTATATCTAGATATCAAAATAGGGGAAGAAGAAAATCTGATCAGATATAAAAGGTAGGAATTTGACATCAAGAAGAGATGACGCCTGAGAGGTATGACAGTCCTTTTCCTGGTCCTGAGGGAAAGAATCACGAGATCAATGGATAGCATCTAAGAAGAGAGCACATTTCTGTTTAATATAAAGCAGGAGTGGCCATACTAAAACAGAGAAAGAAGCCTGCATTCATTTTAAGGCACTACCACAGCGAAATACCACAGACCGGGTGGCAGAGACCCTGAGATTTATTTTCTTACTGTTGGAAATTTGAGATCTTTTAAGGTACCCGCCTTGTTTTGCAGGGTACCCACAGCATGTTCACATGGTCTTCCCTCTGTACCTGACTCTCCTAATCTCCGTTGTTCGTTTTTGTTTTGTAAGACATTTATCACAGCAGACTATGGTCCACCCCATGGCTCTATTTTAATTTAGTCACTTCTTTAACACCCTATCGCCAAATATAATTGCATTTTGAGGTACCAGAGGTTAGGACTTCAAAACATGAATTCTGGGTTGGACACAATGCAGCTCACAGTACCACCTCCTCCAGGGGGCTGTGTAAAAAGAGAGGCAACAGAGGCCAACAGAGAAGTTGAAACATTTAATTTGGACTTTCCATGAAGCCTGCCAACCTGAGGTCTGAGAGCTACAAATCTCAATGTGGCAAGACAGTACCAGACCGTGTACCAACTGTGTCATCCCCAGAACACTAGACCAAAATTATATTTTCATGTATGGAAGCCTGAGTAGCAAGTGAGTATTTTTTATTCTTAAAAATGTTGTTATTGCTATCTTCAAATAGAGGTACAAAGGGCCGTCAGTTTAATGTGCCCATTTATGTGTACAATGGATCTTGATCAGAGAACCATTCCACCATTCTCTACTCCCTCCTACTTATAGGTTCCCTCCTCAGTCTCCTCAAGTTTCCTTGTTCCATTTTCACAGATAAACATTAAATATCATGACTATCCCGTCTCCTTCCCCTTCCTGAGAAAGGATGTGCAAGTGCCCACATTCTGCTCTCGCAGAGTGTGAGTGAAGGCAGCTCTTACCTGTGAAAGAGGACAGACTTGACCAAGGTGACAACATCCCGGCTGGCATTGTATCCGGCACAGACGATAGCAACATGGATTGTCTGTGGGGAAAGGAACACAGGATGAACATGAAAAGAGATGCAAGCTTTCTAGGGGCTTCAAGGACACACACACAAGAAAGAAAGAAAGAAAGAAAGAAAGAAAGAAAGAAAGAAAGAAAGAAAGAAAGAAAGAAAGAAAGAAAGAAAGAAAGAAAGAAAGAAAGAAAGAAAGAAAGAAAGAAAGAAAGAAAGAAAGAAAGAAAGAAAGAAAGGGAGGAAGGAAGGAAGGAAGGAAGGAAGGAAGGAAGGAAGGAAGGAAGGAAGGAGAGAGAGAGAGAGAGAAAGAAAGAAAGAAAGAGAAAGGAAGGAAGGAGAGAGAGAGAAAGAAAGAAAGAAAGAAAGAAAGAAAGAAAGAAAGGAAGGAAGAGAGAGAAAGAAAGAAAGAAAGAAAGAAAGAAAGAAAGAAAGAAAGAAAGAAAGAAAGAAAGAAAGAGAAAGGAAGGAAGGAAGGAAGGAAGAAGAGAGAGAAGAAAGAAAGGAAGGAAGGAAGGAAGAAAGGAAGGAAGGAAGGAAAAAAAGGAAGGAAGGAAGAAAAAAGGAAAAAAGAAAGAAAGAAAGAAAGAAAGAAAAGGAAAGAAAGACTGACCTTTATTTCCTATAGACATCATTAGAAAACAAAGGGCACTGTGTGAGCTGTGGAGAATAACTCCAGACAGTTTTATTAAAGCCTTTTTAATCGGTTTATGGAGCTATCATCATTTGGAAGCCATTAAGGCTTTTTTCAATTACATTTTGGGGACAAGAGAAATGGTGATTGGTTTAAATTGGCAAACAGTGAGTCCCCTGCTCCCAAGCAAGGGGAAAGTGACAACTGGTAAAATAAGGCAAGGAGGGAATAGACCCTGGGAAGGATGAACCACCATCAGAGATCTCTTGACAAAGAAGTCTTGGCCCACCAAATTTGTAAAATGTTCTCATGAGAGGTCTCAGGTCCCAGGGTTATGGAGATAGTAGGGCCAAGGAGATCAACGAAACCCTCTGTGTCCCATCTGGAATATCACCCAAAGAACAGAAGACTAAACTGAGGGAAACTTACAAATATTCTCAGCTAAGCTGCCTGGGGCAAGTGCCCTGGACATGAACCCCGACCCCATCCTTTCATCCTGGGTGATCCTGGCAAATGTACTGGGTCAAGTGATACACTGCAATGCCACAAGTGGGAGCTGGATTTTTCAGTACTAGCTGTATCACATTCCAACTGTACCAAGAAAAGTCCTCTGGGACCTTCTGGAAGCCTTCAAGCTTCCTGAGTGGGGTGCCATGATTGAATTACAGGTGACAAAGACACTCATTTCCTGACTAGGCCAGGTTGGCAGGTTCAGATTGGCTCCTCCATGATGTAAGCAACTCTTCTAGAGACCTCAGGCACCATGCAAGTTGTACATGTGGTGTACATTGACAAAGACTGGGAAGCAGTAGGATAAGCTCAATGGAACACCATGGCCTCTCAAGGAAAGGACAGTAAATACCTTTTATTACTGCCTCTCCTGAGGAGCACAGCCTTCCTTAAATGGAAATATGTCCTTCCCAGCCACTCCAACCACGTACTGTCCTTGGAGTACTGCAGAAGGGTGATCCCTATGATCCCTAATACTTCAAAGTATGGGTTCTTGATGAAAGAGTGATATTTATCAGCCTGCATTATGCTCATCAGCTGGCATGAAAACCCTTTGTATCGCGACTTAAAGACAATAAAAAGTAATAATGATACGAGTGAATTCTTGAGAGCCAGCTATGTCTCTATCAGAATGACACCCAGCCTTTGCTCTCATATCATAGCTACAAGACACCCCCACTGTCTTGCTCAGCTACTGAACTACCGGCTTGCCAGGCTATCTTCCTTACCCCATCTCCTGACATCACCTGGGTTGAACCTAATCATCCAACAGCCTCTATCCATGTCCAGGAACTCTTTGGATGTACTGACCTTCATTCCTCCTTGAACATTCCCTATTCCAATGCCAGAATGAGGACTAAGCCTTCCTCTAGAATCTCAGAAATCCTAGTCCTTGGCTTGGCACACTTGTGGTATTCTTAGGGCTGTCATACACTATGCCCAGGCCCTCCTCTGTAAAAGAGCTAACTCCACCTGATCTTTCTAGCTGACCACACTTTGCTTCCACCACTGCTCATCTGAATCATTCCCTCATACATCTCAGGATCCTAAGTGCAAATCCTGAGGCTTTCTGGGATGCTAAGACCCCAGACTCCCCTCTTGTACTTGAGTGGCAGAGAGATAAAGGGAGATGAAAGCTAGGAATAATTTACACAATGACAAGTCATTCCTATAGAGCAATCTGCTATACACCAGGCACTGCTTGACACTTTGTACAGATTACCAGATTTCAGTCTCACAGTTATGTGAGTCATGTATAGTATTTCAGTTCTGTATCATTGATCAGGACACTCAGGCCTTGAGAGTTGGGATCTGAATTCTGCAAAAGAAATTCTTCACTCTGGTGAAGAATCAGAAAAATCTAATTTTTTTAAAAAAAACCCTTTTGTTCTAAAGCCATCTTTGACCAATTAATTAAGTCTCTGATGCCTAAGGGTTTCAAATACTCTAGGAAAAGTAGTAGTTCTCCATGGCAGTGACTGAAGATATCTTGGTTGTTACTATTTTGGTGTGTGTGTGTGTGTGTGTGTGTGTGCGTGCGCGTGTGCGCGTGTGCGCGTGTGCGCGCACACGTGCACTCCTGGGCTTGTGTGCATGTGTGTAGGATGCTATTAGCATCCCATGAGTAGAGGTCAGGGAAGATGTTTTTACACATTCTAAAATATGCAAGAGAGCCCCCATTGTCCCCTCCAGAACAAATTATCCTGTCCAAACATGAAGAGTACCACTGTAAGGAGACTGTTTTAGGAAGAAAAGACAAGGGGAATAGAGGGTCAGGGGAAGTGCAGCTCACTATAGATTCAATTGTTACCTTAGCTCAGTCTAATTTATGCAGTTCTTAATTTTTCCACCTGTAAAATGAAGGCCCCATCACTTATCTCTGGATAATATCATCCTAAGACTCAGGATGAATGATTGCAGTGCAGATGCAACTGCCACCATTTAAGTCATGAAGGAAATGAATAGAAAAGTGCCTGCACACCGGGAGACAACCCAGGAAGGGACAGGATGGAGGAAAACATGCAGAATCAGGCTCTTCTGAATCACAAATATTTAAACATGCAGCCTCTGAGATATCAAACTTTGTCTTGGCTTCAGGGTTCAGGGACTTTTCAAAATGGGCCCATTAAATGTAAGCACAAGTGCGCACATTCTCAAACATTTTACATAATTTTCCAATCTCTTTAGTTTCATCCGATACACCTGCCACCATGAATAAATTCATCATCTGGAACCATAGCAGCAGGGCCTGCTACCTAGGAAAGGAGAAAACACAGAATGTCCCTGGAATTTACTCTTTCAAGGGTTTTGGATGAACCTAAATTTTGCCATTGGAGAAGGAATCAACAGGAGGGGACAGAGCCAGGGGTAGAAATTGAGTGAGGAGGAAACTGGAATGGCTATTTCTTGAAAGAACAAGGTCACTCTCATGATAACCTGAGGGTGTGAAGCTACAAAGTTTAGATTTCTCAGTTTATCTGGTTAAACATGACACAGGTGCCCCCTATAACTCAAAATGTGGGACTTGAATGTCAGATTCTGTGCCTGGAGCCTCTGACCATGCCTTCTTCTTCTTAGTCTTTTAAAAAAATTTTTATTTTATTGTGAAGATGCCTTCTTCTTTGTACTTGCAACAACAGGTGTAAGACATGTATCCATTTGCCACAAAGTACGGACTGACGGTGGAATGATGTTCTCATTTATCCTTCCTTTCCGCAATGCTTCTGTGACTCTCAGAGCCCAATCATTCTAGACAAAATTAGCT
The DNA here is from genome assembly GCF_024711535.1 of Dipodomys merriami. Classification (NCBI taxonomy): domain Eukaryota; kingdom Metazoa; phylum Chordata; class Mammalia; order Rodentia; family Heteromyidae; genus Dipodomys; species Dipodomys merriami. The sequence continues at coordinate 3,000,313 of NW_027206590.1, forward strand.
GGGCTCTTTTTCCCCTGTGGGAAAGTAGTTCTCAGAAAGTATTGTCTCACACATAGATACAAAGAAAAAGTAGTGTCCCCAAAGAAATGTGTACCAAACTATGGTATTGTAGGCAAGCTGTGGCTTGGCAAAGCTAAGCCAGCCCTGCTGCTTTACTGCCAACATTAGCTGTGATCCTGATTCTGTGCTCCTTTAGGGCACCCTGATAGGGTACTGTGGTTTATAGCATCTCCTATGGGGAGACTGTAGCAGGGAGCAGGGAAGCATCTCAAGTGGACATTGGCTGCTGACACCTAGGAGACTGAAATATGAGACAATGAATAGGTGATAATTACCTTCCTCAGGTTAGGCACTGGACAGGGAGCTGTAAGAATCTTCCATATCTTTTAGCTGACTACATTTGTTCTATAAACCATGGGTGCTGGCTCTGTTAAAACTTCCACAAGGTTCCAGCTGGAAGATGGGAGACACACCTGTTCTTAACAATGTCTGCTTAATAGATCAACACAAGGAGAAGCTGAGAGTTCCCTCCTGCTGAGTGCTCCCTTTAGCCAAGTACACCTCTTGAGTATTCCTTTCTCCCCATGACTGCAAAATGGGACATTACACTCCATGGGTGGTTGAGGGGACCCAGTAGATGGACCTCAACTTCTAACCAGTATCCCACAGGGCTTCTAAGGGCAGAGTACCTAGGTATGTCTGCAGCTAGCCCAGAGGCCAAGATGGAGAACCACTGCTCAGTCTGGTCACTGAGACAGTATCTTCAGGAAAACTCAACAGAAGCTAGCTGCTATAATATGACATGGCAGGGGGCATTCAAGACTTGCTTCAGTTCCCATCATAGAAGGGCACAGCTCTCATGTTCTCCTACAAGACATGTAAAGGTGGGTGTCTTCCTCCTTCTACCACATGCGCTGAAGCTTCTGAGTCACCACTCTTGTTGGGGAGAGGAAAAGGCATAGTGATGGAATTGGGAAAGCCCTGCTCTGCTCAAAGAACAAGACCTTGAGAGCCAGAGGGGCTGACAGAGGCCCCAGCTCTGCCACAGGCCAGCTTAATGACCATGGACAAGTCATTCAACCTTTCCTCTCATTTTCAACCACAGCCTTAATAAAGTGAGGAGTTTTCATTTCCATACATAGATTTTTCTACTTCTTAGACCTGAAACTGGAAAACAGAGACAGGGAACAGGTTAAGTCAGTAGTCTGAGATGCCATGGTGTAGCTTAGGTACTCTGTAGCTCAGTGAGAGGCTGAAATCCAGAGCTGAGCTGTGAAACTCACTGCCCTGCCTCATTGAGACACATCTGTAACCATTAAGATGAAAAACTGAACTACTTATGTGCCACTGAACAGTAAGTATCTCACAGGCCTCTCGGTCACCATGGCTCTCTGGGGAACCATTGCCTGTTTGGTCTCAATAGTAAACCACAAGACTCGAAGACAAAGTTGTTGCTGCTATCATGAGCAAGCAAATAGATGCCACCTGATTTAGGAAGCCAAGTCTTTAGAAATTTGCCAAGGAGAGGTAGAGTCATGGAAGTTTTAGGACCAGGTGTGAGAACCAGAAGGGTCAGACTTCCTGGGGTATCACTATAAGTCACCCCATTCCCACTGCTGTCAAAGCCCAAGTTGAAGGAAGTGAAGGAAAAGTCATGTAGCATTTATGATTCTGGCCATCGTATATCCCTAACCTGTTTTAGATCTGACTTTCTTATTATGAAGAACTCAGACACCCAAAGAAGAATCAGAAACTCAGAAACTCAGAAACTGGAAAGCCTAGTGAGGATTGACACAGATTTTTCTGAGGTAGATTGACAGAAGCCTAATGGATACAAATAAAACCAGGCCTGGGACAGATGCGTTGTCTAACAGCTCAATCCTGACTCATGGTGGGTACCTCTACAAGGACCATCAGCATCAAGAAGACCACCTGAGAATCTGAGAGAGAGATCCATCTATAGCATTAAATATAGATGGCTAGGAGGGGTGACATTGATCAAGATACTGTGCTCTCAATATTGAATTCAATCTCCTTTGTACAACTATGTGAAGATAAAAAAATATACAATGATATGTATGTATGGATATATAATGGTGCATGTATGTATGTATGTATGTATGTATGTATGTATGTATGTATGTATGTATGTATGTATGTATAATGATTGATAATGAGGCCAGAAAGAAAAAGTAAGCAGTCAGACAAGATGTATATAGACAGATTAATATTCTGAATCAAAGTAGCCTGGAAATTGTATCTAAAAAGATGAGAACGGAGCAGCCATGTGACAACACAGCATGTACCTTTCAGGTATCCAGGGAGGAAAATCCTGGGCTAGGGAGGAACTGGTGTGATGGAGAAAGGAGGAGGCAAGGCTCCTTCTGGAAGACAGGCACAGAGGAAGAGAGTTGAATGGACCAGACTTGGAACACCAGGCAGACACTTTATAGCTCACAGCATTAGTGAGGAGTTGGCTTCTCCTGTGCGAAATGCCAGATGACATATTCATTCAATGTCCTTCATGATCCATGTGTAGCTGGTTCTTAACTTGAAAAAGCACAGTACACTATGGCAAGTATTAAGATCTGCTACCTACAGTGAGGACAGGGAGATGTTACAACCCGTATGCATGCTGGGAGAAGAGTGAAATGGGGCAGCGGCTGTGGAAAACATTATGGCTGATTCCACTGAAAGTTAAAAATAGAATTACCATATGAAAGAGTGATTTCACCTCTGGGTATATACTGAAAAAAACTGAAAGAAGGACTTCAGAAGGAGATGTGCACACCCATGTTCATAGCAGCTTTATCACCATAGCTAAGATATGCTAACGAGGGGAATAGCCCTGGAGTCTCAAGGCACACCATGGTAAATATACTAATAATACACAACTGTACACTTAAACACGGTAACTCTCTTGATATGTGTCTTGTAAGGAATAATCTTAAAAGTTATAAACTTGATCATCACTTTATAGCTATGCAGTTTTGCTAAATCTCTTTATAAAATCAGGATGATTAAAACAATTAGGTGAGCTACCCTGTGCGAAGTGTAGGCCCTGGCATCTAATAACTACAAGATGCAGGAATGCAGGTACTTCAAGCATCAGTACCCACAGCATCCCTTTCAAGTTGCCTATGCTCAGATCCAGATGGTTACCTTGCTGATCTCTCTTTATTTCTAATATACTTTCAATATGGAATGTCTTGGCCTCACACCTATTCAACTCTTCCCCCTATTTCCAAACACAACTCTATCTCTTGGGAATTATTTCTACATCTATAAATATGATGGTATAATGAATGTGTCAGCTCATGTGAAGGGCTTAGGACTTTGTGACTATTAGATATGTATCAGTAATCAGCGTTAATCATTTTAATACTAATAACTATTATTATTATCATTATTTCAGGAAGCCTTTGCTGCATGCACAAGAACTTACATTCAAGAAATAAACATTAAATATCCACATAGCTGGGATCAGGTAATTCCCTCATGCCTCTACTTTCTCCTCTACCTTCTAGTATGATCCAGGATAGAATACTGATACTGTTGAAGGCAGAGTTTAATTCCCTTTGCTCTGTGAATCCTGGAGTTATCCTTCATTTGAGAAGGGGAAAAGACACCCAGGATGAGGAGACTCAGTTGGGGTGGCAACTTTCTGATCTTAGGCAAAACTATTTACTCCTCTCTAGTCTCATCATATTTAAAATAAGTTATATCTTCATTGCTGTTCTCAATGACACATGTTCTGAAAGAAAATTTAAAATACAGCATACTATTACAAAGCAGAGCAAGGCAAGGAGACTCTGGGCCAAGCCCAGATCGGAAGTGGTGAAACATCTGGTCTCTTGCCCTGGCCAAGTTGTGACTGACCACTGACTTTCAGCAAGGTTCACAAAGAGTCTTCTGACATTATTTTCATTCCTTTTCCTTTTCTATGACAGTGGGACCAATGAAATTCAGCAGAAGAATAGTACAGGCCATCTGACATAGAGTTATGTAAGACATGGCAGCTTCGCTCTTCCTCTACTGCTCACTTTGGGTTAATAAGCCAGCTGCTGTTACAAGAACACACAAGCCATCCTAAGGAACCTGGGCTACCAGTAATTCTGTGAGCCATTTCAGAAGTAGATGCTTCAGCCCCAGCCAAGCCTTCAGATGACTCTGCAGCCCTACGGATGTAATAGTTACCTCACTAACGATTCAGAATCACTATCCCCAGGCTGAGTGTTGCCAGGTTCCCAATTTTCACAAACCACATGAGACAAAAGATAACTAGTGCTTTAAGCTGGTAAACTTTGGGATGTCTTGCTATGAAGAAGTAAACAACTAAAGCACAAGGGAACAAGCCTAAGCTACCTCTATAGGAGCAATGGTCCCTAAAAGTCAGGGCATGAGACAGTCCCACTATGTTCCTCTCTGGGATCTGACCTTCAGAGGGGATCTTTCAGTGGATTTACATCCTCAAAGATACACCAAAGAAGGCATAGGAAGCTAATGAAATCTGAATCCAAATGCTACCCTGGTATCTTCCAATAGAGTGTGGGTTTCAGGCAGACAGCTGGCAAGCCCTTCACTGCTGAGTTATTATGTACAATTCTTAAAAGATGAAGTGGGGAAAAAAAAATTGAAGTAGATCAAAATACTGTGGGGTTAGCTGGGGTCCCAGAAGATGTAAGTGAGAGGTGTCAAGTTTTACAAACATAATGGCTCTAGGAAAATGCCAACCTCAACCCTGCACCCCCTTCCCCCCACCACAACATGAGCTAACGAATGTAGCCACAATCTGGAAGGCAATTTAAAATGATCCCACTTCTTTTCAAGAACAAGCAGATTCTTGCTTAGATCCAGTAAGGAACTCAGGAATAGTCCTGAGATTGCAAGAGCCTCCAGATTGAAAGAGGACCCCAACATTGAGACTTGTCACCCTCTACCCTTTATGAGGTATCAGGCACGCAATACAGTCTGGAGCTAGAGGCTTCCCAGAAGCCTCATGTCACCAAGCTTTAAGTGTAGGGGTTCATAGAACAGCTTCTAAAAGCATTTTCCAAGGTTCAACCCCTAGATTCACCTCTTCCTGACTGGGTGACCTTTGTGGCAGTAGTTCAGTAACCTGTAAAATGAAGAAAGTACATTGTATAACTTAAATTCAGGGTAGCATTTTACTATGGTATCTGCTACAAATGAAAAGACGGCAAATCTTATCTCTCATTCATATTACATTGCTACAGAGAAATGAGGCTCAAAGCAAAGAACAGAAGGGAAGACAGAGAAATTCTCATATGGGATGGGATGATCTGACATGATAGCGCACCAGTCACCAATGTTTCATGAAAATAATAATGACTGTGGTGATTTTAAACTATGTCCAAAATGTTCTGAATTTTCTCCAATTGGGAGATGAGGTGGGGGTCTACTCTTCACTGTCAGTGGATGGGAGTTTTGTGACCACTACTGGTCCTTGCGTGTAATGACAGTATTAGGGATTTCACTCAAGACTTTGATCTTGCTATGACTTAAGCCACATTCCCTTCCTTTTACTTCAAATTGTTTTACAAATCAGATCTCACATGTTTACCTCCATTCAGCGTAGCTGGTACTCCAGGTGAACAATATTCCATCTAGCCTCCAGTGACTAACAACAAATGACACTATGGCACTATGCAACTAACAACAAAGGGCACTTTGGCACTATGACACTGTGTATCAGACTTTATGTCTGATCTTTAGACTGAGAACCTTTGGCTTCTATGTAAACAGTTTTCCACCCAGAGCTGCCATGATATGAAAAAACTCAACCTAGCCCAGGCAGAGAAACTACATGGGCAGGCCCTGAATCCACAAGAAGACGGGTGATTCTGGGTCAACCCCTGGTGCTCTACATACAAAATAACCCACCAGATAGAGGATTCCTAAATGTAATTGCAAATAAGCCCTTTATGAATCCCAGGAACTACGGAGAGCTCATGAAATGAAATTTACTATTTTAAGCAGTAAGTCTTAGGGCATTTGTTAGTCAGACACAGAAAAGAAGAGCATCTGTAACAAGCACATGAGACTGTCCCCTTTCCTGCATCTACTTTTATCCACTGAAAGAGTTAACCATTGTTCTCATTTCCATTGTTCTCATTTTATAGAGACATAGATTCCAAGCATGAAGTGAATTGTGCAAGGTTGTAGAAAGTGGCAAAGGAAAGTCTCTTTGGAATTCCTGCTTCCTGCTATAGTAATTTTTTCTGCTGTACCACAGCTCACTCCCAGGATGGAGCAGAACCAGAGGGGCAAGAAAACTATACACATCGTACATACATCAGCTCTAGTGCAAATCAAAAGGGATCACATGACTTCAAGCACCAAGGCACCCAGAAACTAGGCTTTGACTCAAACAGCATTGCCCAGAACAGAAGTATTTATGAATAAAACAGGCTATTTGAAGGCCACACAATTAGGAGACAATGAAAGGGACCTGTTGTTTCTATCACCAGAAATCTCTGATGACAACCTGGGTGTCATTGTAGTGAAGTTTTCAGAAAGACTTGTCAGAAGTTGGAGAAGTTTGAGTCCAAGCACTGATGACAGCAATGTCCTTGATTATGTGGCCATACACTCTGACGAGATCTGAAGACAAGCTTCAGCCCTTGTAATGGAAAAGAATCTGAAAGAAGGGAGGCCTATTTTAAGTCCGATGACTGACACTTCTTGTTTGTTCTTTGACTTTTCCACTAAACTCTTACACCAAATGAAGGAGACAGGACATACACTGCTAATGGGTACGTAGTCATCATTTCAATGTGATTACACATGGATAGTAAATCACTTCAAGGTTATACAGCATTCAAACGCCCATATGCAAGCTCTCAACAAGACAAGGGTGCATTGCAGTATGAGTAAAGTTTTAGGGGTATAGGAAATAAATGAACAAGAAGCACAAAGCAAAGAACAAATGAGCAACATCTAACTCTCAGGTACAAATTTTTAAAACTAGTAAATAAGTTCTGACAAGAGTAGGTGAAAGGGCTAAATTCCTATATTGCTAACTGATATTTCAAGGAATACAGGATTAAAGAGAATCGTATTATTCACCTACATTGTACCTTAAAACAAAGGTTTTGAAATCATCTCTATTTCAGTCACCTGGATAGGTTTGTTTAATACTATATTTTTGGCCCTAGTACCAGACTATGATTAAGGAAGTCTGAGTGGATCATAGTTTTGATATGTTCTAATTTGCATCCAAGTATAGAAGCCACCCAAGGGATATGAGATGTCCATTTGTGAACAGAGTAGCACAATTCCAATGTCAGTGGAGACATTAGTGGCTTCACTAATAAAATATGTCCTTCCAGACTCTGTTGAAGATAGATAATAGCTGAAGGTACTGTGGCAAATAATTTTGCCAATGGTATCTAAAAAGAAGTCAGGTACAAGTTTTACTTTAAATACAAGGACAAATAAGAGTCAAATCTTAATTCATCTAATGGTATTTGGCATTTAAAAAATGTTTTACCATGAAATATAATACTAATACAACTACTGTAGAATTTCTCTCAAATTCTAGTATTCGTCACCAGCACTGAAGTACTAGGAAGCAGAAATTTTGATTTTAATCTACAACTTACAAACAAGGAAATTGAGACACAGAAAGGAGATATCCCATGCTCAAAGCCAGACGTCTATGAGTCTCACAATATGGCCAGGTTTCATTTTATAGCTATCAGCTCCAAAACTAGTATGTGGTCTTCTCCCTCCATTATTTTGCAAACCATTCAGGACAAAAGCTCATTTGTGAAATAGCATGGTTACCTATCTCTAGGCTTGACAAGGAAGGAAGTGCCAGCTATGTAGACAACAGTAGGAAGATAATTCTCTCAGCATACACAGCTTACAGGCTCCTTCTGCCTCCTTTATCCCATCTATTCTCCTACTTTATTTTTTTGACCAACAGCAGAGTCATAAGAATGAAAATACATGGTAACATTTCTTCCTCATTCTACGCCATTCTACCATGTTAGTAGAATTCCCTTCTAAACCAAATACTCTATTCTGAAACTACTACAGTGACATGAAAACAAAGAATCTGAGAGAAATCTAACAAGTCTGCAACAACACAAGACTAGAGATTACTCAAATTAAGATGCCCCTAAGTCAACACAGATAGAGGAACTTTGCCAGCCTCACTGAGGACCTAGTTCCAAAAGTGTGCAGTAGAGATATTAAGTAATCCAAGGACTGGATGTGTCCAGTATTATGGCAGCATGCTTGCCATATTTCCTTGGGGAGAAAAGATGCAGCTCGTACTATCTACTGATGTCTCCATTGCTTTATTTGGAAAACCCAGAAGAAAGAGAGTTTGTTCACCAATGGAATTTCCATGGCCACTAAAGAGCATGGAATAAAGAAATTAGGAGGCAAACTTGTTTACTGAGTTAGTGAGTGGAGTGAATGAATTCGGTTTTAGGACTACTTCTGATTGAGTGAGTGAATGAATGAGGTTTTAGAACCACATCTGCACCCAGGTTCTCAGGGTTTGGTGTAGAACCAATTTATTCTGTCCCAAATTCTTTCCTGCTGTAACTATATATTCATTCCATGTTTCCTACCCCCATGACAGTAATTGTAGATCTCTTCCACCTGCCTTTCTCTCTATCCACCTCTCTACCAATATTTATCTAGGCTTAGGAATCCACAGAAATCCTGGACTCTTCAGAGGTTGTCTTGTATATTCCAGTCTACAGTCTCCTTATTTACTGTTGAACTCCCATATTGGATAAATCCTGCATTCTGTGCCACACATTACACTGCAATAACAATGTCACTAACAACTCATCCACATGGACTGATGCCATGGATTACAAGGTGTAACTTCTTCAGGGAGTCTGAAGTCTAATACTGCTTATTCTAAAAGGTGGAATAAAGAAACAGCAGGTAATGTTTGTATTTAACTAAAAATAATACCAATTACCGATAATTGCAAAGGTGCTATGTAAAAAGAACTATTCATGGCTTTATATGACCATACTACTTAATTTTACAAATACCTGGTGAAGCAATTATTGCATTCTGATGTTTAGTGACATGTCACCTGAAATTCATAGAGGTTAGGCAGCCTGCTCAAGTACTCAACTGAAATTAAAGGTGGTTAAAAACCAAACATCTTGGTTTTAATTGGCATGCTCTAATTAATTGTCACCAGAAAATTGTGTGTGTGTGTGTGTTTCCGTATGTTTCCAGGACACTACATAAGTACAAATACAGGATTCCAAGGCTGGCAGGAGAAGTGCAGTAGGATAGCTCAGTGTCCCAAGTTTCCAAAGTCTCACTAAGAGAGAACACCTTGACAGGAAAGATACCAGAGTAAGCCATAAGACATCAAAGAACTATTCTCTGGTTCCGAATTGCAGAGGCTGTTCATACAATAAAGGAAAAATGAAGCTAAGGGGAACTGCTGATAGGACCACAACTTCAGAGGGGCACCATTCACAGCACATTCTAAGTAACGAAGGTCCCCGGATGATATTTGGCCACAGAAACCTTGAACATGGCAAAATCATCTGCAAGGAAACAGGTGGTAGGTTCATCAGTAATTCTCCTTATCTTTTCATCCCACTTTTCAGATGAGAGAACTGAAGCTGGCCCAGTCCATTCAGAACAGCTCGTGACCAACCCGGATCCACACCTAGGCCCAAGCCAAGAATGCCAACATTCCGAAGGCACCTGTCTGCACTTCTAGGACAATTCTGAGAGGAAGGAGGGAAACAAAGGTGCACATGGACCCCTCTCTGGCCTGGTACTCCTTACCTCGCACTTCTCCACAACCGGCTGTTGCCCACATTCAGAGCTGTTGCCAGCCACGATGCCAGCCCGCAGGTTCTCGCTGTCCCCGGTCCCTTCTTCCATGGAGTAGGTCTTGGAGTGGTTGCCACGGCGGTGGCCCTGGCCACGACCTTGGGCCAGGCTGAGCTGCCTGCGGAGGGCACGGTTCTCCTCCTCCACTTCTCGCATGCGCACCTCCAGGCTCTCTCGCTCCCGCTGGCTGGAGGCCGTGTACCTTGGGCTGTGTGCCTGGGAATCCAGCGGAGACAGGGACACCGGCTTTCCATCTGCAGGTGGAGACACCAGGGAAGAGTGAGCCTGGAAAGAAACCCAGACATACACAGCTACCTACCTCAGACTCCTTCCGCAATCTCACTTTTTAAGGGAAAGCAGATGGACTGTGAATTAGAAATAAATGCATCCAGATTGAAGTGCGAACAAAGTTGAGAACAGAGTGACTTAATATGGTAATAAAAACTAATATGCTTCTTGGAGAAGTAATATAATTATTCCTAATTAAATGCAGTGTCTTCTTGGTGCCATGTTTCTAGGTAGACATTCTGAACAATAACACAGTATGAATATGAATGAGAAGGGGGAAACAGGGAAGAAGAGTCTAAGGAAGTAAAACAGAGCAAAAGAGGAGGAGTAGAAAGAAGCAAGTGACATCAGTGACAGTGTACTGAGTTCTTCTTGTAAATCCCTATCCATCCATTCAGGAACTAGAAGGGGATTAACAAATGGACAGAATGAAGGATGCTGAATGTGGTCAACATCCTTCATGTACAAGTGTGAAATTATCAGTGAAGCTTCTTGTGATGGGTTGGGGTAGAGGAAGAGGCGGGACGAAGGAGAGTGAGGAAAGCCAGAGTGTGATCAATGTGTATTATATTCATCTATGGATGTGTTAATATGAAACTCCCTTGTCCCACTAATTGGTGCTAATAAAAAAAAGGTTTATAAATAAACTGCCAAAACCTTGTTTTCAAAGCATTAGCTCTCAGAGGAATCTATTTTCAGATATGGGGAAAATATCATTTAGAATATTCTAGCAGCAATTTGTATGTAGAGTTCAGCAATTTGTATACACAGGGCTGTGGAGATGTACCCTTATCATACAGTATTTAGTAAACTGTCCAGTATACTAAGTGTTTCCTCTGAAGATCCACAGTTCAGTGGGACAATACCAGGATCTTATTTTGTAGTGACATAGTAGCTGATAATTTCTGGAAGGACTAACAAAGAATAAAAGCATTAAGAGCAACCAAAAGAAAATAGAGCCAGGACCAATCTGTAGGTGTTTGTTTATTTTTGTTTGCTTCAAAGCAAAATCCAACTATTACCCTTGTGTGCAAGCAATCACACAAACCTACAAAAGTAGCCAAGGCAGAGAAGCTGTATATGACTTTCAAAGTCACACAACCAGTATGGTGGCATCAGAATTTACAGCTAGCTCTATCTTATGTCTCCTATGAACTACACACTTAAAATGAATTTATAAAACAGGCTATTTCAAATGTCCAAGTCTCAAGTTTTTCCTAACATTTCTTTTGAGACATGGTCTCATTAGCTAAAGCAGTTCAGGCTGGCCACAAACTCAGCATCTTCCTAAGTGCTGGGATTACATATATGCCCTACCATGCTCAGTGTTGCCAATATAAAAACCTCATATACCTAAGATACTAAGCTTGTATACAGTAAGTGCTCAATGTAGGCTTATGGTTGAGGAGCTCCAGAGATACAAGGCATACCTGAAGCCGCCAGAACTTTCTGTTTCCACTCTGCAGAAATCCCAGGTTCCAGCCACACTGGAGGCTGCCTCTAAGGCTACTAAGCCCACATTCACAGCTCTAGAAAATTACATTCTCAGTTGTCTGTAAAAAGCCCTCCTTCTGTATCTATGGCTAGAGTCTTTCTCCTTCCTCCCTAGACCCCACTGAGCTTCTAAGCTATCCCAGAGTCTCTGTGACTCATAAAACTTGAGGATCAAAGACTGTGATAATTTATACCCTACATGGTTCACCTGAGTTGCCCAAGCTGCTTTGGCCTCTGCCCAGGGCTGTTTGATGTCTCTTTTGGCCATAATGAATGTGGATCCTTTTTTTTTTTCTCACCCTTTTTAATCACCTCAGGGTTAAATGCTCAAGCACCTGAGCCTCTCCTATCAATGCAACCAAGAGGACACACTAAATTCTACTGCCGAGGATGGCAAATCAAAGGCACAGTCTGAATCTATAAAGAGATGTGATATCAGGTTGTTCAGGATGGTATTGTCACAGGGCTGGCCAATTACAAGCTCCTACCCAAGCTTTTGAAGCCTTTCTACCCATTTTGAAAAGTTCTATCAAGAGACTGAAAAAAGGTTACACACCTGATAGCAATGTGTTTACTCAAGAAACATGGAGGCTGGGAGCAGGTGGGGAAAGCTGAGTACCCAGCTTCCATTAGCGGGCAGAAGGATCCACTGCAGATGATGCCTGCCTGTGACATGCTAGGTAGGCATATTTAAACCATCTCTACTTTCCCCATTACAAACAAGTAATCCAAAGAGTCTACATGTATAAACTGAGCCGTGGCTGTGTTGCAGCACTACAGAAACAAGCACTCCATATCTTAGGGAAAGTACTCAGCTTTTCCAGTACCTAATGTATTCTTTTCCCCCCTCCCCTTCTTTCCTTTCCTCTCCTTTTCTTTCCTTTCCTTCCCCTCCTTTCCTTTCCTTCTCTAGAATATTTTTATTTTCTTTAAGTAGTTAAACAAAGGAGTTGCCCTTCAGAGCAGTTACAAATACAGTGCCACTTGATCAATGTCATCCCTTTTAAAATTTTCACCTACCCTTCCCACTCCAACTCTTTCCTCATTTCTCTTAATTTTTAGGTTATGTATTGAATTTTTTGCCATTTAACCAAGCAATTCATGTATAGCATGCATCTTGATCTGTGTCATCCCTTAACATCTTCCACCTACTCCTTTATTTTTCCCATGCATTCTTGCCTACATTTTCTATTTCTGTCCCCATTTATTCTTCTAACCCTCTCCCCTTGTCCCTCTCCCCCTTGCAAGTACCCATTTCCTGGTACTTATCTCTGTGACAAAGTATCTGAAAGAAATAACCTGACATAGGAAGGATAAACTGTGGGTCACCATTTCAGAGGTGCTGTCCATGGTTGCTTGGTCCAAAGCACTTGGGCAGGAAGTCATGGCAGAATGAGGTGGAAGAGCTTTTCACCGCCATGCAGAGCAAGAGAAAGGGACCTAGTGCCAGGTATACTCTTCAGGGGCACAAGGCCCAGTGACTGACTTCCTCCAGCTAAGCTACCTCTCCTAAAGTTCCTGCAAGCTAGTGAAAATAGCACCACCAACAGGAGACAAAGCATCACAACAGATGAGGCTGTAGGGAGTGGTTCATACTCATGCCTAAACACTCCGATTCAGCACTCAACAGAGTAATCCTCAAATTTCTTTCTTTTTCTCTTCCCTCATCCTTTACTCCACTAAGCCTGGAGGCAAGACAAGAACATGCAATAGAGAGATAGGATTCCTTTTTCTTTGTTCTGGTAATCCTTGCTGTTAGATGTGTGGCATATTCATTTATGTGTATAGCGTGCATCTCCCTATCACAAAATGTCTATGTGTGTTGATCTACAGTTCATCCCACTTTGAGTTGAAAATGTCAAACATTATTCAAAACCTTAATTCCCAACATCTTTCTCTTCCCTTCATAACTTCTCAACAAACATGAATTTATCATTGAATTTGAATCTCAGCACCCACTCAAGATGAATGCTCTGAATTAAGAATCAAAACATCGACGATTCAAAACAAAGAGGGAAAATTGAAAATCAACCTCTGTGCAGTGCAATGACAGGGATTAGGGACTTGCCATCCCAAATGTCCTAAGTAATGATCTCAATTTTTGCAGGTTCTTCCTCCCCCCGCCCCCCTCCAACTTTTAGCACTATCTATGTGTGAGCAGCCACTTGCAAATGGATAGGATTGCATAGTATATTCACAGACAGGGCCCAGGCTAGAATGAATCTTTTATGCAGGTAGATCAGGCCCTGGTAGTAGTGACAGTGCCATATCTCTTTTTAAAAGTTATTGTTAATTTTTTACTTTTATTTTTTATTGTTGTCAAGGTGATGTACAGAGGGGTTACAGTCAGGTAATAAGTACATTTCTACTTGAACAGTGTCACCTCTTCGTTTTCTCTCTGTTTTTTTTTTTCCCCTCCCACATACCCTCTCCCACAAGTAGTAAAGTTCATTTTCAATGTGGTCTTTAGTGAGTATCCGTGCTTCATTTGTTCAGGCCCGGAGTTCAGCCCCTACTACCGTCAAAAAAAATCATAATAATAACATGAAACCTCTTTTTTCTATTTCTTGGATTTCATTTCTATAAGTGCCACATCTCTTTAGGAACCCAGCCTATTTTACTCAGGGTCAGAATTCAGGAATGCTGTCCTGCTGCATTTTTCAATGGATGTTACAGAGTCTCCATTCCTAATCTTCATATGTCAAAGTCTCCTCCCATACAATCTGTCACCAAGGCCCGCCAATGTTTCCTTCTTGATGATCGAAGCGCTTGCTCTTCTCATTTCATGTCAAACATTCCATTTCCAAGGCAAGACTAACACAGTGGTTGTCAAAAAAAATTCTTTTTGTAGACATGCAGAGAATATGTTTCACTTTGCAGGTTGTGAGCCGCAGTTTAAGTTCCCAACTCTTTTACCCTAGTCTAAAAACTGCCACAGAATTACATAACCAATTGTTATGGCTGTGTTCTAACAAAGTCAATTTACAAAAACCAGTGGTGAGCCTATCTGAGTATCATTTGTGGCCAGTTTGTCAATCACAGGTCTTTGGTTAGTCCTCTCAGCCTGTAATCTGCCTCTAAGCCTGCCCACCTTGGGGTAATACTCTTACTTCTATTTCCAAGACATTGGCAGTCTGGAAATAGACAAAAGCAACTTGATCTTCTTCAAGGTCATCCATCATGTTCCAAACAAACACTTGGTGAGTTCCTACTGATAGATGGTCAATACTCATATGCTGTGTGTGCCATCTAATCTTCATTTTATCCAATGCTGTAATGAGGTGATTTAACTACTATTGACCAAAGAAAAGAGAAAAAGAGGACATAGACACACGATTTAACTTGTTCAGTATCACTCTAGCAGGGGCCAAGTCTTCAACTCAGAATTCTTATCTCTGATTCAGTAGTTCTTTTGGTACCATACTAGAATGTTCGTTCATTCCCACAACTGCTTATCCTCAAAACAAAACAAAACAAAAAACAAACAAAAAACAATCCAGTCTCGTTTGTGAAAGTGGTTGTTCTTGCTTCATCTGCTGATCCCATGGGCCAGTGGTACTCAATTCTGCCTATCATTACACTCATTTGGGAAACTTTTTAAGAACTATCAAGGTAGCAAATGCCCCATCCACATGAATAGACCCAGGATGTCTGGAGGTAGAGTATAGTGATCAAAAATAAAAGTTGCCAACCCAACAGGTTCTCAATTTCCTTACAATCTAGTTCTTCC
This sequence comes from Dipodomys merriami, assembly GCF_024711535.1. Taxonomy (NCBI): domain Eukaryota; kingdom Metazoa; phylum Chordata; class Mammalia; order Rodentia; family Heteromyidae; genus Dipodomys; species Dipodomys merriami. Next base: position 3,015,677 of record NW_027206590.1, read on the forward strand.
AAGCTTAGGTCCTATTTTATCCCCTGAATTTTCATTCTTCCCTTAATGTTACTCTCTTTCCACAGCAAGACTCTATTACTCACTGACTGGCCATCTTGGTTCTAGTTCTCACCTCTTGACCAGCCATAGGTGCCTGCAGTTCATTGAATTTTCATCCTCCACGAAGGGCTATGCCCATGATGTGTTTTTAAAATTTACTTTACTTTTTAATGTTACTTTAATTTACATAAACATTTCCTAGTCCTTGATTAGCACTTGAAATTCTAAAACATATTTAAAAAGCCAAAGTCATTTTTGAAAAATGTAGAAAGCTCAATCTGATCTTGGAAATTCCTTATTTACTATTTGTTATTTTTGTTATTGTTGTTCTGTTCACTGAATGGCCATAGCAAAGTTAATGATGTGGACTTGCCCCTAGATTTGATTTCTACACTGTGTATAAATCAGAAGGAGACACAGGGTCCCCCAGGTGGAGCCAGTTTCTGAATTTCCAGATGCAAGCCATTGGATTGGCAGTGGGAAGGAAAACGGCAGTGATGCCAGGCAGAGAATGCTCACTTGTTACGAGGTAAACAGGGAATGTTTTACCCAAAGATTCCCTGGAGCGATTTTCTGGAAGTTATCTTTGGCAAGGGTAGCAAACTTGAGTTCCAACAAAGGCCTTGGGGATCTTCTGGCAAAGATGGAAAAACAGTCAAAAAAGAGTTCCTCACAAGCTTCTAAAAAGAATTGCATCCACAATGCTGGGGGGGAAGATGTCTGGATTCATTTCTCTGTGATCCGCAAAATGAGCTCTGGCTGCTTTCTTTTAAGGAATTATTTACAAGAACTTTGTCTTGAAGGACTTCATTAAGTAGACGGAATAAAATGGAAACATTTTTAACACCAGTTTGCTGCATCCATAGCTAAGATGTAGCTATTTAATGAGCAATGATAGCAGCTCTCACCCTTGAAACTTCTGATTCAATGATTTCAAAACTTCGAATATGTCCTAAGTAATAAAATTCAAGGCAATTAATCTTTAGATGACTCTATCTACAACAGGGCCATTGACTCTTCCTGCTTCTAAGTTTGCCCCCTTTCTTTCTTCATGATGTCCAAAGAATGTATGTATGGACATAAAACAATCATGAGTAGCACCAAAATCACCCCAACCATGTAAAAAAAAAAATGGTGGTGTGTGCTGTGCTCTATTTCCTACCTAATTTAGCCACATGCTGGCTGGGGCAAGGATTGCCCTAGACCACCAGGTAGCTTAGAAGACAGCTATAAAGACTGAAAAGTAAAGGGGTATCCTAGAAACTCAGACTACACTGTATCCCAAATCCTGAACATAGACCAGTGGAAGAGCACAATAAATTCACATTCTAGTCAATCTTGGTCATTCTCTGCTTCCACTAGGCCCTATAACATCAATCTCTCTCTATATAGCCCCAACGTCTCCAAAAATTTTAGTACCACTTACTAATGGCTGAGCTTGAAGAAGCAGCCTGTCTCTAGCCAGTTTCTTGACTCCCTCTCCCATAAGTATTTATGTATGTATATATTTATGTGTGTATGTATGTATGTGTATATGCATGCAAGAGTAAGACATAACACCTTTGTTATTGGATCATCAGATGCAAAAATTAAACATACGTGATGATCTTGTCCTATGCAAGAGAAGGTCTGACTAGTAAATATTTCACTTCAATTATCAATGTTGGTCTCTCTCTCTCTCTCTCTCTCTCTCTCTCTCTCTCTCTCTCTCTCTCTCTCTCTCTCTCTCTCTCTCTCTCTCTCTCGGTGCTAGCATATGGGCTTGAACTTAGGGGCTTTGCATGCTTGCTTACCATTTTCACTCAAGCCTGATATTCTACCACTTGAGCCATACCTCTACTTTTGCCTTTTTGGTAGTTAACCAACTTTCCTGCCTAAGTTGGCTTTGAGTTGCAATCCTCAGATCTTAGAATCCTTAGTAACTAGAATTATACACATGAGCCATAAGCACCTGGCCCATGTGGCTTTTGATGATGGAAAGGGATGCAGAAATATTTCTGAGTTTCTTAAGCTGCTTTGCAGTACTCAAGATGAAAAAGTTCATGGTTTTCCACTGATCTCAGTTAAAAAAATTCTTGCAATAAATGTGTTATTTTTCTATGAAATATTCATAGCCCTTATAAAATCTCAATGCTCTATTCCAAGAATGGCAAATCATATGTGTGGAGGAGCCTCATATTTTACAGTAAAAATGTTTAATGAGTTGCTTTTTTTGTAGCTAAAATGTTATACAAATCAAGATGGCCACATAGGGTGATTCTTGAACAAGGATTTAAATTTCATTTTACATTCGTCATAGTAAAGACTGGAAAACTATTTTTTTTTGTCCATTTTGATATGATAGTAGAAACTGATCTCAAGACCTTGAGCATGGTATGTCCCCAGCCCTTTTGTCTGTATGGGTTTTTTTTGAGATATGTCTCACTAAGTTTTCCTGGGCTATCCTTGAAGATTTTCCTGAGTAATTGAAATTATAGGTGTATGCTACCAAGGTTGGCACAGAAAATTATTATTTACTCAAAATGTATGCTTGCCATAATGCCATGAACTTCAATTTTTATTCTTGGTGGTTTCACTCAAATAAAAATCAGTTATTTTAGGTTTTTAAAGAAATGAAATTATGGACAGTAATGTCCAGTTTGAAACACAGAGGAGAAGCAAATCTGAATAGCAAGCAACAGACAAACCAGCAGAGCCCTGGACCCAGATTGCTTCTTCTGAGATTACGCCTATGCCAAATCTGATGAAAAGAAGTTCCCTTTCCCTACAGCACATGAAAACAAGCATTAGCATGGAAAGAAACTCATGTCTTATCAGTGGTCCATTCAGGAAATGGAACTACGGAGAATGTATTATCTTCTCTAGGCTTCCTGACAAACCTTGTCATCTCCAGCCAATGGATTTTGTGACATAATCACAAAATCCTATGCATGCTTGCTGGACCATCAGTACATGTTTTACATCATACTGTTATACTTCATACCAAGAAAGTAAAACTCTGACCAGCATGTGTTTACTACAGAGCTAGACCCAAAAAAAAACATTAAAGGAGAGGGTGGACAGGAGATCACTAGAAAGAGCCAGCTGTCAAAGGCAAGCAGTGTTATGTATTTGCATTTATTAACTTCAGCAATGGCTACAGAGCCACTCAATGGCATACATAATGTTCTAACACATTTCAAAAAGATATGGGGGCAAGTATCATTGGGCATGTGGTAGATTCCTCCACAGCACCTCTCAGTTATGAACTGGCATGGCTCTTAAACCAATGTTATCGTGCTCAGTTCAATTGTAAATTAAAAAACAAGAGAAAACAAGCAAAAGCCTGCCTGGACATCCCTTTGTTTCTGATTGTCTTTTTTCAGATTTTTTTAATTTCTCCTTCTTTACAGTCTCCATCTCTCTTTATCAGTTTGACTTGCAGGAATGCTACATTCTAATTTTGGAGACTACACATAGATACATACATATGTGTGTGTGTGTGTGTATATATATATATATATATATATATATATATAAATATATAAATAAGGAGAAAAGGTTTAAAAAAAGACTCTGTATCACCACTTTACTTTTGACAAATTCAAACTATCCCTTAGGAAGAAATAAGAAATGAAGAATGAGATTGTATCAGGATAGACTGGGGGGTGGGATGAGAGATTTTATCTGGAGTTCAGCTTGACAAAAATAATGTTTATCAGGATTGGCACTTGGAAAAGATAACATGTACCTGGAGCAAGATAGATGTTTGGGCAAAACACTGTGCTAATATCTATTAAGCTCAAAACTTGCCATCTCCGCATTTGGCAGCCTGCTATTTTCTTCTAAGTCTTACTTCTGGGATTTTTTATAAGATGCTTTCAAACGTTTTAGAAAAGCAATAATAAAACCAAGGACACTTGACTAAACTTCATTATAAGGCAAAGCCAGGGGTTTCCTGTAAAAGTTGATAGGAATTATGGACTTTTAGGAAGGAAGCTATCACAGACACAAGGGACTAATGGGGAAGCTTTTCATGGTAGATCCTGTGCAGCAGGATCCCCATTCCTAGATCCAAGGTAAAGAGCAGCCTGCTGGGCAGGGGCCCATATGAACAAGACTGAATGAAGAAGAGACAGTGTGAGGATAGGAAAGAAGACCTGGATTAAACAGAGGATATCCAAGGTCAAGGTGTTCTAGACTTTCTGGAGTTGCTGTCTAAATCAGAAAACTTACGACCCCATCTTCAGGCTCTGCAGAATCCTTGGAAAATTCAAAGATTCACACAAACGTTTTTGGGAATCTCATATTCACAAACTATATGCTAATTTTCTGGCAACTGGAAGTACTTGTGTTATTCCCTTCGCAGGTGATTTGGTACCCTACCCTATGACCTCCAACACCAGGCTCAACAATTTCCAACTTGTCTGGGTAAGCTGGCCTCTCTATTCTTCTCACAATCCTGGATTCTACTGCTTTGATATTATAGATGAAAGTAGTGGCTCTTACTACATGCGGAATTGCTATTCCTGCTGCCTTCTTCACACTGATCTGTTCCTCAACACATATTAACTGGTTGCCTGTTGCAGCCCCTCTATGCAGGATCTATCTTCAGCAAACAGTATCTCTTCTGTTCCTATTACACAGATTGAAAATCTAGAGCTAGCACTTGATTTTTTTCCCCCTCATGTTCTATAGACAGTGAATTAGGGATATATTTTAATATTGGCTATCTCCTCCAAGTTTGCCTGAATGCAAACCCTTTCCATTCCTACTATCCAAGTTCTATATCAGATACTTAGAAATCACTATTGTTAAGTAGCAGTGACTCCTTACTTGGGCCTGCAAATACCTAAAGGGTAATTAAAAACAGGAGAAAGCTTGCTTCTGTTTTTTTCTGCCTCTGTTCTGATTCGTTCTCTCTGAAGCCACCTTGGGATCCGGGAAACATAGGATTGATCAATAACATCATTAGGATAAGATGAGAACTGGAACTACCCCTGAGAAAGAGACAGACCATCACTACCACCAAAATGAAGACAACTGCCTGTAATATTGGAACAGAAGGTAATCATCTCATGGATATCAGATTGCTCCCCTCAAGTGATTACAACTATGACTTCTCCAGAACCTCTTGCACAACCAGGATGAGGATACCGATCTACCTAGCCACAACTGGCTTGAGCCTATTTAATTATGCATACCTCTTTCAACCTGTCCCAATTCTTGCTTGTAATGAAACCTAAAGCTCCTGTCTGTGCCCCCATAATGGGCTGAAGTTCTTACTATGTTTCTTCCAGCAGCATGCCCATGCCTCATTAAGAATCTCCTTTTGCTGCACTGGTCATCTCTTTAGCCTTTTTAGGGAGAGTGGCCAGACTTGAGTCGGAACAAGTAGAGTACCTGGAGTTCTAGGCCACAGTTCTGCCAACTCACTCCTCACATTGATGCAAGCAACACCTAGGTACCCAGGAAATGCTTCAGTCTCCTGTCTCCCCTCCCAAGGCCACAGGATGTTTAACAATGGTGTCTGGATCACTGACTCCATCTTCCCCTCCTGGGGTTTCCCATTAAACTTAAAGGAAAATCCAAATACTTCATAGAGGCTGACAAGGTGCTACCTGGCCTCAGCTAACCATCAGTATCCTTCGGATTTCCTTTGTTCTCTCTCTGTTCCTGCTACACTGGTTTTCTGATCAGCCAGGTTGCTCTCCTACCCAGTGGCCTGTGCTCTAGCTGTTGGCTGGTTCTCAGGCTCCTTTTAGACCTTGGCTTGAATCCCACTCTTCAAAGAAGCATCTTTGCAAGCCTGCCTCTGGATACAATTCCCATCCCCCCTGGAACCTGTGTCTTTCTCATTCCATTCCCACCTATATTCATCGACTCTGCCCATATTGTAACCCTTCCCAAGTATTAACTTCTCCATTTTATTCCTGTTTACTCATCTCCACCTCTGACATACAAGTAAGTAACAAGGCAGCAGGTCTTCTGTAGATCAGTGTCATCCACCATACTATCTCCAGGTCCGAGCAGGTTCTCAAAATACAGGTGTGACTACTCAAGTCAGGAATGCAGGTGAACAGAAACAGTAATCGATGTTCAAAGGAGGATCACAATGACAACTCCCTTTCTGACTTTGGGATAGACTTACACATTCTCTTACTTAATCCTTTCAACTGTACTAGGTAGGATTTCATATCCCCATATGTAACAGGCAAAAAGAGGCTCATTGAATTTAAGTAACTTGCTGCGACTTGCTGCAGAAAAGTTTAACAAATTTAGATGAAGTGGGGAAAAAAAGAAAGAAAATGAAAAGACATAATGAGCTCCAAAGAGACCTCTATTTTCATCCTATCTGCTATCTCTAAATATCTCTTTCCAGAAAAAGAAATGGTTGAGATGTAACCAGGTAGGGGGCAACACTCATTCCACTAACAAAATAACTTAGATATAAGCTAATTCCAACAAGAATGGAGAAACTAAGAAACTTCCTCTAAAGTGGTAAGCAATAAATGCATGGAAATGAAGCCATTCCTGGACCCAAAAAACTTTACCCAGGCCCAGCAAGGACAAGCAAAGCTAACAAGGAGGCCTCAGTGCCCAGGAGACAACCTAGGGATCTAGTGTAGATGCAGAAGAAGGAAAAGACAAAGTCTGGAGGATGCAAGTGCCTGACTTCCTGATCTAGCCATCCAGAGCACCTTGCTTGGTAGCTATGCCTTGATGTCCTGAGTAGATCTGCTGCAGGGAATGGAGGAGGCCATTTCTTCTGGAGCTTAAAGCAATGCTGCTCCTGGAAATGGCAATCTGTTTTACCTCTACAGCCAAAAAGATGGAAGGAAGTGGGGATGGGGAAGGATGCACCCTGGATAATGACAGGGTCAGGGAGTCTCAGCTGCCAGTCCCAGGCCAGGCAGTAGAAGAAGAGAGTGGCACGAATCAAGAGATCTTTGTTTGTAATCACCACAGTATTCAGAGGCTGGCCTGAGGCAGTTTCTCCCCAGGGACCCACAAATGGTTAACTCACAGATTCTCTCCTGATGAGTAGCTTCAGCTGTTCATCAATAGAATCTCCAGCTGATAATTATTAAGTGAAACTTAGGGCTTGCATTTGCATATGTAAAGCACACTTCCCACAGAAGCCACAATGGGAGGGAGAATGCACTTCCTGATTGTAAAGCACCAGGGAGATTTGGGTAGGGGTGGGGCTCCAGCCTGCTTTGCATGTGCTCCTCCATGCTAATCAAGCCAGATATTCAACCAAAATAAACCCCACATCCCAAAATATGCCATTTGTCAAGATCAGGAGCTCACAGAAGAGTCCTCTCTTCCCCAGATCTGAGAAGGATGTGTTTTTACCACAATAAGCATCTACAAGGGTTATGATTACCCAGCCAGGCACACAAGTATATGCACACAAGAACAAGAATCCTGCCTACACTCACACCTGGGCTATTTCACCACCTTGTAGAGCAGTTATAAGTTCCTCTAGAAAGAAGGCTCTCATACCATCCTGAAGCTTTTCATCTTTGCACCTGTCAATGATAATACTTTAGCCCCCAAGAAGAAGAGGGAAGGAAATGCCAAAGCATCACACCCCATTTCTGATGGCTTACCGCTATTCTGACACTTGTCTTGGCTTTTGAGGAGGAACATCTCCCTTAGGAAAGGATGCCTCACCAGAGAATGCCAATGTTTCCAGAAACATAACGAAGAGTCTGTCTGGCATGGCTTGAAAAATCAGGGCCTCAAAACACCAATGTCAGTTGTCAGCACTACAGCCTGATGGTAGTAAGAAAGACGTGGGAGTCAAAAGAAGGTATATAAAATGATGCTCATGACATTCTAAAGACAAGGAAGACAGGCTGATAAAATAATAATAGAAATTATTAACTCTGAATCAACTCTGGTCATGTTCATGATGCTTCTTTTACCTCACTGTGTTCATTTGTGAAATGGAGGTAAGGACTTAGCCAGAGCTATCTTCCAGTACCACCAGGACATGTGTGAGCTATGGACATTTTATTTTAGTTTATATTATATCAACACACATTTATTTGACAATCTTTGGATGAAAGACAAAGGCCCTTTCTATTAGGACATACTGATAACCTGAAATTTCATGCTGCCTGTCCTGCATAAGCCATAACAAAATTGCTAAATGAATTCAGATTGCATTTCTTGAAAGTGTAGGGTAAATGTAAAAGGTATTTTTTTTAACCCAGGAGCAGAATTCCTTTCATATTTTTATCTTTTCCCCCATTTTTCTACTTGTCAAGCTTACATTTCCCTTGACAGCTACTTTGTAAGACAATCAATCTACCTTTTGGCTATTGTTCCAAAATGTACAACTTAGATTTTTTTTAAAAGAATGCTTCTTCCTGCACTGATATTTAAGTAATAATGAAATTCTATTTAATTACATGGGAAGGATAGATCATCACAGGCCTGACAATAAATGAAAATGACTTTTGCAGAGCACATAACGACTGGTGTTAAATGGTTCTAGAACAAAAGCTGTTAGCTGGTCTGCTCCACTTATAGTGGGAGCTGAATGGACTGGTAGGATACTTGGATTCTAGATGTATTCTTAAGGGCAAATAATGCTGGGCACTGGTGGCTCTCACCTGTAATCCTAGCTACTCAGGAGTCTGAGATCTAAGGATCACGGTTCAAAGTCAGCTCAGGCAGGAAATTCTGTGAGACTCTTATCTCCAATAAGCCACTAGAAAACTGGAAGTGGCGCTGTGGCTCAAGTGGTAGAGCGCTCACCTTGAGCTGAAGAGTGCAGGGACAGCGCCCAAGCCCAGAGTTCAAGCCCCACGACTGACCAAAAAAAAAAGGGGGGGGGGCAAATAAGTTAAGAATCCTCCCAAGGAGAACTTCCTGTGTGTTTCTGTCAGGAAGCTCAAATGAACTACTGAACAGCATGCATTTTGCCTTCGAAGCTATGTAAAAAAGTTCATCTTATTACCTTGATCAAGTCACTGTTCTCTATTATCTAGGGACACTGGCTCTTATTACCCAAATACTTCTTATTAAATGTTCCTTTATACATGCAGAACATAAGACTAAACTTGGGGCCTCTGGCACTATGCTCCTAGGGTTGATCTCTCCTATGGACTGAGGCAGTCAGAGAAGGGATTCTACAGGATGTGAAAGAGACCCAGAACACAGGCACTTGATAAAGGTCTCTAGCAACATTAGGAACAGATTTCAAATAATCAGATCTTATCCCATGCTATTTCCAACTCCCTGAATTTTTTTTTGTTTTTGTTTTTGTCGGTCATGGGGCCTAAACTCTGGTCCTGGACCCTGTCCCTCAGCTCAGCTCTTCAGCTCAAGGCAAGCACTCTGCCACTTGGGCACAGCACCACTTCTGGCTTTTTCTGCTTATGTGATGCTGAGGAATCGAACCCAGGACCTCACGTACGCAAGCATACATGAGGCAAGCACTCTGTCACTGAACCACCTTCCACGCCCTCCCTGAAACTTCTTTTCACACAGAAGTTACTGCTGCTTATCACCTTCAAAGCTGGAGTAGTCTATTCAAGGCATGGAAAGATTCACAGAAACAAATCTGCCTTCACCTTAAAGAAAAGTCATGAGTGAGCAGGTTTGGGGCACTTGCCAAGATCCTTTCATAGACTTCTATGTTTCAGGTTTCAGTAGACTTCAACTTCTGAAGCTGCAGTGTGATTCACTGATGGCTTTAAGTCCCATATAGGTATAACATAGTTAAACCACTTCCCTTGCTGCAAACAATACGATAAACAGAGGGGATCACCAGCTGTGCTGATCTTAGACAAGTTAATTTAATGCCCATGAGCCTCCATTAACAGGGAATCAACATTTCTATCCACCATATAGAACTATTTAGAAAATAATTTTTTTAAAGACTATGGTCTTTAAAAAATTTTTTTTAATCTAGATGGTGGTTTAGGTGAAATAGGAAACTTTATAGGCATGGAACACAATGTTCTTAAGCAAAGATACAGGACATGGTTAGAATTATGTTTCTGTGACTGTTATTATTAGCCAAAGTTCAGTTACCTAATTTAGTAATAAAACAGCCATCTACACTAGATTACAGTGCTATCATGTTCACCTTAAGAGGAAACTGAAGCAAAGCAATGTCTAAAGCACTCAGTAGAGCCATTTACATTCTTAGCCTAGTGGAAGAAATAGTCATACCTCCTTGATATTCACTGTATTGGAAGACTCCTGATATTACTCCATTTCCAAGGACAGACACCAGAAGTGTGCAGTAGCAATATGGAGACATCTGGGTGATCACCTCTGTTGCTAAGGAATAGACAGCCAGGCCCCTCTCTCCCTCTGCTGCTGGGTAAAACCCAAGTTCTGCTCTCTCTCATAGGTAGTGTGTTATGGTTCCCAAGCCTCCATCACCTCTAGATTAAATGACTACAGCACAACTGTATTTTCTATAATGCCACAGTATGTCTGGAGTTCCAGTCATCAGGCAACTTAATATATTTCTCTCTAAAGGCAATAAGAAGCACATTTGAAACAAGTTATACCTACAATTTCTGAACCAAAGTGATATGTATATGGTTCAAGGTCGTACCTCATAAATAAATATAGAAAGATCAAAATGACCTCTGCTGTTATTTGTGTTATAGTTCATGAGACTGAGCTCGACCATTATTTGTGTGATAATTCATGAGCCTGTGTTACTGCAAGCTGGGAGGTCTGCTATGAACAGCCTGGGGCCATATGAGGTCACAGCACCCAAAAGACATGCCATGCTCCTGAGCTCAGGCTTCTACAACAGAGATTCTCCTACAAATAAAAAAAGTACCATATTTACCAACCTGTGTGTTGGTACTGCTATTTTGATTTTTGCCAGTCCACAAGCTCAGTATCATCCAATAATTATTAAGCATGCATTCAGTCTATACAGCCATAAAACATCTACAATTTGACAGTCACCATTCTGTCCGTTCCCCTCCACTGACAGCCTAGTAGATGGAAAGATTAAAAAAAAAACCAAAAACCTTATATTGCAAAGAGATAAAACAAGAAGAATTCAAGAGAGTGTGCCAAGGAATCATTCTGACGCGATCATAAACTCAGTTCAGGAAATGCTTCTAGGACCCATCAGGTCCACACTAAGATCACAAAACAAACCCAGAAGCTGAACTGAGAGCAGTATCTCAGCAGAGGAAATAACATGTCTAAAGCTGAGAACCATGGCTAACAAACTGCATGTTGAGGGTGGAAAGAACCTCTATAGGACATTGGAGGATATCACCTTTCCAGAGAAGTACAGCAATTCTCAGGATGTGCCCCAAAGATGACCTTAAGATAGGTAAGAGTTTCAACAGGAGATTCCACTAATTCCATTTGAGGCCACATTTCTCTAAGGCTGTATTTTGGGAACTTGCTATTTATAAAAAGCAGTAACTGGGCTGGGCACCAGTGGCTCATGCCTGTAAGTCTACCTACTCAGGAGGCTGAGATCTGAGGATTGTGGTTCAAAGCCAGCCTGTGCAGGGAAATTCATGACTCCTTTTCCAATTAACTGCCAAAAAAACAGAAGTGTGGCTGTGGCTCAAGTAGTAGAGTCTTGAGCAAAAAAAGCTCACGGACAACATGCAAGCTCTGAGTTCAAGCCTCAGGACCAGGAAAGAGAGGGGAGGGAGAGGGAGACAGGCAGAGACAGAGAGAGACACAGAGAGAGACTGAGAGACGCAATAACTTCATGAAAATCTATGCAACAACATCCAATATGATTCCAAGTTTCAGAAGCTATGAAGGGCCAAACAGGTTCACACATCACATAAGTAAATAACTGCAGTTATGTAAGAGTGAACTAACAATATTTCCCCTTCACATTGTATGCCTGTTAATGTATGTGTGTGTGTGTGTGTGTGTGTGTGTGTGTGTGTGTGTGTGTGTGTGTTTCAGAAAGCTACTAAGGTATTAGAACATAAATGTGCAATAAACAGTAAAAGACGAGTATTTTATCTGGCCTATGGGAGCCATAAAAATTAGTAAGATATTGAGGGCACCAAGAACTGAGTAAATGCTGGTGGTATGGCTAAAGAACAGAGACAGTGCGGTCGGTGTACAGTGAACATAAAATACAAATGTGACTACAAGCCCTGGAGCAACTGGAGACCAGTGAGAGAATATGCGGGAAGGACAGTGGGGCAGACCACTGAGGGACTGTCAGAACCTGACTTCCTCTTCAGTGCTGCAGAGCCACTGAAGCCTTTGCACCTCCCTGTGCAGCAGCAGAGTTTCCCAGGACTTGCTTCATTCCACCACCACTGTGGACATTCACTGTCTAGTCAATGTGTGGTGAGTTGTAAGGTGTGCTGTGTCCCTAGGGAATGGGTGCTTACTGCAAACTAATCCACTGAACTGAGTAAAAGTTGTTATTTTTTTCAGGGGAGGGAAGCTCAAAGTGAGAATTGCTTTATACAGTCAAGTTAACACTACTAAGCATCTATACACATGCATTTTGTATTCCCAAATCAAATTCACCTATAAGCAAGTTAAGGTCCCTCTTTAGGTAGGAGGCTGAGGGTTTCTACCCTTATTTTAGATTATTAGCAAGGCTTATTCTTAGTATAGCTAGAAAGGCTTATTCTGTCATGCCTAAAACAACATTTGGATCTGAGAAGAAAGAGTTAATATGTTTAGATCCAAACTATATCATTTCATGATAGGTTTGCTCTGTTCAACCAGAAATAATGTGTGCTGTTATGTCTCAGAAGCATCCATTACTGAAGATAGTGGTGAATGCTAATTAACTTTGAATATCTCTGTGGTCCCTGACCAAATTTTTTTTTTTTTTTGGTCAGTCATGGGGCTTGAACTCTGGGCCTGGGCGCTGTCCCTCAGCTCTTCAGCTCAAGGCGAGTGCTCTACCACTTGAGCCACAGCGCCACTTCCGGTTTTCTAGTGTTTTATTGAAGATAAGAGTCTCACAGACTTTCCTGCCCCGGCTGGCTTTGAACTGTGATCCTTAGATCTCAGCCTCCTAAGTAGCTAGGATTACAGGCGTGAGCCACCGGCACCCGGCCTACCAAAAATTTTTAAAAAATGAAAATGTACGTCCTAATACATTTTATATGAGTAGGTGTTTTTCCTTTTATGCTATATTAAGAGCAATTTCTGGGCCTAGAAACTTGTGCTTACCAACTGTGCTATCTGCTGTGGTTGTATATGGTATGTGTTAGGAAGAGGTTAGGAATCTTCCAAAATAAACTTAATTGAAGAGGTGGACTCCAGGTCATTGGAATACCCCTCCTCAGAAGGATTAATACACATCCCTCAGGGGTTAGTTTTGTCTCATGGAACTTGACTGGCTGTTGTGAGCAAAGGTTATCATAAAAGGAGTATGGCTTCCTTGGCTTCTTCTCGTTTCTTCTGTTGTATGCTCTTTCTCGCTCTTCCTCTCCATCTACCTCCCTTTCTTACTTTTCATTGTTAACCCCACCCCATGGTGGTCCTAATATGATAGCCTCCTCTTTCCATTTTTCTACCATAAGCTTACATACCATGAGGTTCTTACCAGAAATGGAGGAACAGGGACCATATTTTTTTTTTTTCATTTTGGAATTCTGGATTTTTTTAAAGTTTTTTATTGTGAAAAAGTTACATGATCAAGGTCATGAGTACATTTCTTATCAAGCATTGTTGCTTCCTCCTTTGTTTTTCCCCTACCATCCCCTCCCTACCACTTCCACAACTACAAGGCACCATAATTTTGACCTTCCCTACCTCTCAACCAGAGCAAAAGTAAACTTCTTTCCCTTTCAAACCCATCAGCCTCAGGTATTTCCTTATAGCCACAGAAAACAAAGAAAGACACAGCTAGAAAACAGGTAGCAGGTCACCACCAATAATTATATCTACCTTGAGTCTTAAAGATGAATAGTGAAGGAGAGAGATGCTATATAGGGCTGCCCAGGACAAGTGCACAAGACAAACCATGTGTGTTCCTCTTATAACGCAGCTTCAGTTTCTTAATACTGGATGTAAATGATCAAGCAAGCAATCCCAAGATCCCCCCCCACCCTACCCCCTCGCCAACCATGACAAATTTACATCTCCAAAAACTGCATCAAGAACAGGCAGACCATGTATTATTCCTTTGTCTCATGCCTCTGTTTTCTGAGAACAAATTCTCTTGGAGCAATAAGTCCCTGTGGAGGATCCAGAGCATGCTCAGTCAACCCTGCTTCCTGATGCTCTCTGGGCCTTGTCTGCCTAAGGACAGCATATACCATGTGCCTCTGGGAAAGGAGTCACTGCTTTATCATTCTGTTAAATCTAAATCAAATGAAGAAATAAGTCTACCAGCTGGAAGTGGCTTGGGAAAAAGTTGGAATTTTGATCACTTTCTGCCTGTTTCGGAATCCATCTCTCAACCTGTTACCATCACATATGTGGAAGAAAGAAGGATATTTTTTTATTGATCTCTAAAGTCTCAGTGCTACAAATAAGCTTCCCTACCTCATCACTTAGTAAAGAGATGGATTTCATAAAGTATAAATCTGTATTTTACAAGGAGAGATGGAGAAGATATTCTCTGAGAGACACAATGCAAGGTACTAGGCACCTGATAAGGAGGGCACAGGTAGATGAACACTGCCTGTGTTCTATTTGATAGCTGACTAGGGAAAACATCACGTTCCCAATTCATTATTTAGTTACAAGTGTGATCAATATGGGGTACGGTGACAGACTGTCTCAAGATTCTCTGTTGTAATAAATGGCCCCACCAGTTGGACAATGCTGAGATCCATGAGCCACCCATGGCCCCTCCCAATTTCCTGAACTGCACCATGGCTAATCCATCATCAAGATCCTGTGGAATTTCCCCCTCAATCACCTTGCAGATCACATGGTTACTGCGTATCCCTACTAGCATCTCCACACTCCAAATTCTTGCCAATTCTCTCCCTGGCTGGATCAGCTTTCCAAATGATCCACTGGCACACATTTTTTAAAATAATTAGTTAGGACAAAACATGCATTCAAATTTATAACCTTAGTCATTTTAAATTACAACTCAATAGCATTAAATATATTCACATTGTTGCAAACCAATACTACCATCCATCTCCAGAAGTCTTTTCTTCTTGCAAAGCTGAAACACTATGCCCACTTTTTTTTGGGGGGGGGGGTCGGTCGTGGGGCTTAAACTCTGGACTTGGGCACTGTCCCTCAGCTCTTTAGCTCAAAGTGAGTACTCTACCACTTGAGCCACAGCACCACTTCCAGTTTTCTGAGTGGTTTATTGGAAATAAGAGTCTCATGGACTTTCCTGACTGGGCTGGCTTTGAACTGTGATCCTCAGATCTCAGCCTCCTGAGTAGCTAGGAACTATGTCCATTAAACAACTTTTATTCCCTTTCACCTCCAAAGCCCTTACAACCATGATTCTGCTTTCTGTTTCTCTGAATTTGATTACTTTAAGAATGCCATATATGTGGAATCTTATAGTATTTGTTTTGAGTATCTGACTTATCTCATTTAACATGTCTTTTTATTTGCATCTACCCCTTCATCTATTCTTCATACAGTGGGGTCTATTTAAAATATCTCTCTCCATGGACAAAGCTTCAATGCCTTTGGTTTATCAAAGAAGAAAGTAAAGCTCCCCTGTGTGGCCCAAGACTTTGAATAATCAGCTACAGTGACCTTTAGGCAGAGCATTTTCACTCTCACTCACCAGTATCTGGCTAACAGACATCTTCATCCCTCCACGACCAAGTCTTGTTGCCTGTGCTTCTGCCAATGCATGAAGATCACTTCCAGTATGTTTGATTCACTCCTTCAACCTTCAGATAATGGTGCAAGTTCTTCACCCTCACCTGCAGACTACCATTTCCTCTGATCTCTCTAATACATCCCTTCTATTGGGCAGGAGTTGGCTTTCATGGAAGTAGAATTCAATCACAAAGATCCATCTATATGCTGGCAACACCTCTCATTTTTGTTGACTGCACATCCTAAGAAGGAGATGTGCTGTATGTTTTTTAATTTCATTTTTCTCTGCAGTGCCCAGCATACTTACTAGCATAAGGAAGAGTCTGGAGAGAATTTTCATTAATTTGTTTTTAAAAAAATGAAAATAACACCAGGATCTGACCCTAGGCTGGCTGAGGAAAGACACACCTCAGAAAATGAGGTTTATTCCAGGGATAAGGAGAAAGGAAGGAGCAAAACTGGAAGGAGTACAATGTTCATGATAAAACCAGGCATAAGAAAATCCTAAGGTAGGAAATCTTGATGTAGTAGGGAAGGTGGAAAAACATGAAATAAAACATTTTTAATTGTGAAAATACTGTACAGAGGGGTTACAATTACATGAGCAAGGTAATGAGTACATTTCTTATCAAGCATTGTTGTCTCCTCTTTGTTTCCTCTTGATATAAAACATTTTTTAAATGCCATTGTGTATTGAGTGGAGTAGCCAAGGACATAGTACAAGGCAATGGGTTTCCTTATCTGGTAAGGCCTCTGAATGTTAGCCCAAGTATTTTCTATTATGAAATTAAGGTATCTGTCAGAGGAATTGTCTCGAAAAATTGAGACCATACTGGCTCACACACTGACCATATGCAAATTAAGGACCTTAAATGACTTTAAAATGTTATACCAGTCTTTTCTAGAGTTTGCCGAAGAAGTTATGTCTTGTAATTTAGAAGTCATGAAACTAAAGCTTAAAGTAAGTTGAATAAGTTGCCCAAAAGCATTTAACTGGTAAGTAAAATGACCTGTCTTAGATAAAAGATCTATCTCAAAAACCCCTATTTTTACCAAACCATGGCTCCTGTTAAGCCTAGAGATTTTTTATCGCTCATTTAAATTCTTGTTTCCAAATAGAGTTTTATGTTTTTATGCATTACAGCTACTAACAATATAACTTGTAGGGTCGTATTTTGGTAAGAAAGGATATTTTTGCATAAAGCATCATCAAAAAGTGGTTGAGGCAGAATGGCTGCTCACTCTAGTGGGTGCAGAAACATTTAGGCCCCAGTTCTAGGCACATCCCCAGAATGGTGCAATTCAGAAGACCAACCAGGAAAACAGGAACCAGCCAGGAACAAGTAAAGGAATCCTCAAATGACATCACTGACCACAGCAAAAGCTTTGTGTGACAACACATGTCCAATAGGCTAAGCTTACACATCATCCTCAAGTAGGCAAACTAGAAATGCTCCACAAAAACACAGAAAAAGAACTAAGAATGACAAAGACCCATCTCACATGACTATGTGAACAGAGAGAATTCCCCAGAGATCTATCTATATAATAAAATTAAAGAAGGTAAAGCCCAAAATAATATGCAACAGCTGTAAAGTCAACAATAATATATATTGTAGAAAATGTTTTCAGAAGGATGTTTTATCAAGTCCCATCAAGAATCATGAACAGGGATTTGTAAATTCTCCCTACAACAGTTCAAATACTAAATACTTTGGACTTTGTGGGCCACCTGATCTCTGTTAACAAGGTAACTGTGTCATTTTAACTCGAGTAGCCACATAAATAACAGCAACAGAGATTTTAATAAAAATCTACTTATGGAACCCTGTGGAGTGCCAGATTGATCTCAGGCTGTACCTGCCCTGCCCTTCCAGGTCTTCTCATATCCTTCAAAACAATAATCTAAAGCTTGAATTTTGTACATGCAAAGGAACTACAAAATATTCCCTAAACTTTAATTTTCATAAAGCCTTGTCCTGTACAACAAATATCATTTATTCCCATTCTAAAAAGAAATTGAGGCTCAGGGACTTTAAAACATTTATCCAGGGCCACCAAGCTTGTAAGTGACAAGCTGAATCTGAATTTGTGAGCTTTTTCAGCACACCATGGGGCTACCTGCTTAAGGGTGAGGAAGAAAAATCTCTGTGAAAAGAACAAGGTAATGAAGCTGCACGAACTTCAAGAAATATCCAGTTCTAAAAGTGATTCAGTCAGCATGCTGTGGGTATAAAGAACAGAAACTTGCTTGCATGTGCCCAAGGGAAAATGAGAATTTCCAATGAACACACTGCATAGGAACAGAACACCTGATCCTTGTAGGAACTCATAAAGTAACCCACAGGAAATCAAGGCATTTATCTGTCCACAGCTAACTCCATCCCCAGCTCCCTCTCCATTCCTCCAGCCTTCCCTTCTCAATCCTGAGGTTCTCTCATCTCTGCTTTCTCCTCGGTGCTCTACAAATCCTCATTTTTCCAACATCAGATATCTTACACTGTTCACAAGTTCCTGGAGCATCATACCTGTCCAGCTCTGAGCCCCAGAGGAATAGGTAGACAATTAGCCAGGAATGTCCAAGGATGAAATAGTTCTGTGAACCAGTCAGGTTCTACAACCAAAACAGGAGCTACAAACAAAAGCCGGTGCTTTAGAGACGTGAACATGTATCTCAACGTGTCCAGTATCAGAAAAGGGACACATTGATTACATCCTCAATCTGAAGCAAACAGCAGATGGATCATAATCACAAGAGCACATAGCCAACTGAAATGCTCAACACACTTGCAAAGGAAACACTTAAAAGAAGTGGGATGTGTTTACACAATTCAGGAAGGATATGGAGAACCTGGAGAGAGGCCAAATGATTCATAATAATAATCATATAGGTAAAGAATTCAACATGTAAAACTATAAAAATACAACGGGGATGTTCCCATTGTATGTAAAGGGACCCTACAACACCAGTTGTAGAAAGTTGTTTTTATTTCTCTTAACCGAAGGAAGTAGCACAAAAGCAGGAGCAATCTGTTTGATTTGAAGAAGCTGATGATCAATTCCAATAGGAGTTCCTGGTGAGTAAAATGAAACAGTAATGTCAACACAGAAACAATGGTATAAATCATCACCCTAATGTGCACATAAGATATTTGGGAAGCTGAGGGATGACTGATACTTCAAAGAATTCTTTACTTTAGGTAAGACTGCACTGTGAGATGCTAGAATATGAAACCTCATCATTGTCTTTGATTTTTTTCGTCCCAATGTTCCTTAGAGATGAGAAGAAAAAAAATCTCATTCTATTTTTAGTACAAGAACCAGTTAATTCTCCTTTTCATGCTTCTCAAAGTTGACCTGGATCTCTCCACATTTTTTAATGAAGTCCTGAGATCTAAGTGTGGTTATTAATGGTATGCTCTCCACAAATTTGAGCATAGTGCACAAGGGAGCAGAAACCTTCCCAATTGCCACAGGGAGACGCATTTCTGTGACAATTCTGTCTCGTGGTCAAAATACGTTTGTGGGAAGAGAAGTGACATACCTTGTCTGTTTGCTTCTCTCATGTTCTAACTGAAGATAGTTGACTGGTCAGAGACTCTGTCAGTACATGAGCGTAATGTTCCTTAAACTTGAGTGTATAGAATCATCTTTAGAGCGAAGTAAGGAAGGAAGAAAGAAAGAAGGAAGGAAGGAAGGAAGGAAGGAAGGAAGGAAGGAAGGAAGGAAGGAAGGAAGGAAGGAAGGAAGGAAGGAAGGCAGGCAGGCAGGCAGGCAGGCAGGCAGGCAAAAAAGGAAGAAAGGATGAAAGAAAGTAAAAGAAAAGAAGGAAAGGAAAGAAAGAAAAAGCAAAGGAAGGGAAAGAAAGAGAGAAAGAAACAAACAAAGAGAGAGAAAAGGAAGGGAAAGAAAGAAAAAAAGAAAGGAAAGAAAAGAAAGAAATGGTAGGAAGGAAGGAAGGAAGGAAGGAAGGAAGGAAGGAAGGAAGGCAGGCAGGCAGGCAGGCAAACATAGACAGACAGGCAGGCAGGCCAAAAAAGGAAGAAAGGATGAAAGAAAGAAAAAGAAAAGGAAGGAGAAAGAAAGAAAGAAAGAAAGAAAGAAAGAAAGAAAGAAAGAAAGAAAGAAAGAAAGAAAGAAAGAAAGAACGAAAGAACGAAAGAAAGAAAGAAAGGAAGGAAGGAAGGAAGAAAGAAAGAGAGAGAGAGAAAAGAAGGAAGGGAAAGAGAAAAAAAGAAAAGAAAAGGAAGGAAGGAAGGAAGGAAGGAAGGAAGGAAGGAAGGAAGGAAGGAAGGAGGGAGGGAGGGAGGGAGGGAGGGAGGGAAGGAGGGAGGGAGGATGGAGGCAAAGAAAAAAGGAAAGGAAGAAAAGGATGAATGTAAGATAGTTGCAAGGCCTCTAACTATAGCCCTAACTCAGCCCATTTAGGTTGGGACTCAGGAATCAGCTATCTGCAGAACTCTTCATATAGTTCTGTTAAACAGTCAGCAATGAGAACTACTGGTTTAGAACTGAACACTAATAAAGATACAGACGCACCTAAGTAAGAAAAAGAATTGTGGGGTGGGCATTTCCATGGGCCAATGAGAGAGGTCTGAGACTGCATGTAAAACAATGGAGTGAGTAAAGTATCCAGCTGAAGAGGGACACAGGAGGAGGCTGAATGCCACTTTCTACTGAGACCTTGCTAGAGTGGTTTCATTTCTATATAAGACTGAATTTCATTGAAAAAAATGAATCTAAAATTGAAACAGGCATAGAATGTACTAAGGCTATGAACAGGAGGCCTCTTCAAACCCTTCCTGGAAAGAGATCTCCCAACCAGTGCTCACACTGAAGGTGATTCCGAGTTCTACTGTGCATTTGTTCTAATAGGGCTTGCCCATCTCTTAGTTAACCAGCAATCATTTCTCAATTATGCATAGGCTTTAAACAATAACCAAGATACTTTCTCAAATTAAATCAACATATATTATTTAGCTGGCAGGCAATTGAGCATACACCCCTGTCTAGATCACTTTACAAAGGTCTTCCCATGGTTTATTATCACTTCTACAAAGGCTTTGTCACATGTCACCTGATGTGTAATATCCCCAGGCCATTCTTTCCCAAATGGACTTCCACACACCAGTGTCCACTTAGTTCTTCACAACCTACCACTCACTGACATTATGTTTTCCATTTAGTATCTAACTCACTCATCGAAGTACAAGCTACCTGAGATCAAGGCATCTGTCGGTTTTGATCACTTTTTATCCCTGCTGTCTAGAGTAGCGCCAGAAACAGAGGAATTAAATATTCACTGTGTGAATACTGAATGCATGTGTAGGTTTTTTATGTGCAAGTTGCTCTGCAAGATCCAGGGTTTTCTGATCAGTCTATGTTTCCACCAAATTTACACGTTGAAGTTCAAAGTCCTCAGCATCCCAGAATGCAACCTAATGTGACAACATTAGGTTGTACTTAGATGTACATAGATAAAATGAGGTCATACTGGGAAATAAGGTTGACACCCAACTCAACATAACTGATGACTTTATAAAAAGAAGAAATTGACAGAGACCGATAGAGTCTGGATTTAGGCTGCACCTAACCAAGAAACTACCCAAATCCAAGAGAGAGAGGGCTGAAGCAGACTAACACAGGCCTTCTTTGGATCTTTCAGAGGGAGCACAATTTTGTCTATTCTGGAGTATTAAGACTTCTAGCCTCCAGAAGCACAAGGCAATACATTTCAATCATATCCACTACGAAGTCTCTAGTAATTGACGTGACAGGCACCAACAAACTAATATACAGGCACTCCAAATTGAGAAAATCATTTTCTAATCTAAAGTTGCTCTTGGCTTGACTCTGACCACCCAAAACAATGTGGTGCAGACCAAGCATCTGGTGTTAACTGCGCAAGGACTTCCTGAAGAAGGATAAAGGGCATTCACACTGGAAGTAAGTGGACAGATAAGTGCTGTAACTATTCCAGGGCCAACTCTTCAAAAGAAGGCAGAGTTGCACATGTGTCTATTTAAAAAAAAAAAAAAAAAAAAGACAAGACAAGAAGAGAAAAACCAGAGCCATCTTTCTTGGCTCTAATTCCAGAACAAGGAAGGAAGAACTCTGGCACCGAGGTGATCTTCCATGCAAAACTCTGTGTTGACTGGACTCTATCTGTGCATTAGCTGCTGGATGGTAGCAGCTCCCACTCACTGTCCACATCAAACTTTTGGAAAGGTCGTGAACTACCTCACCAGCCTTGCGAACTCCCAGTTTCCAATGGGCAGACTTCTGGCTTTTGGAGAAAGGGTAAAACCTGCCCATGAGTGTGAAAGCTGCAGACTGTTCCTGTGTCTAGTGGAGAATTCTGACTCTCAGATGTCTCACTGAGATACTACCCAGAAGGCAAAGCATTATTTCAACTCAGATGTCTTCTCAGAATACCCCTAGTCATCTGCTTTGAGAAAGGAAAAAAAAAAAAAAACCTGAAAAGATGATGTTGCGGGAAATGTCATCTGCCTGTTATGCAGAAGCGAAATCAACATGCTCTTTGTGTTAAATGTGACTACCACCACACTTGAAATCCAGTGTATAAATGTTACTAATACCCTTTGAACCACCCACCCAGTTATCATCTGAAGGAGGCTGCAAAGACAGATGTAGATTTCTTAAATTTGCCACTTATTTTTTTCCTTGTTAATTTAAAAATATCACTGTGTTTTAATTGCTCTCAATTTAATGTACTATACCTGCCAGCTTCAACATACTTCATTATTTATATTGCTGGAAAAGCACTTAAAAATCAAATTGCATAATTTGTACTTGTACATCTTTAAGGTAGATTTATGTCTGAAACTATCAAAGGGCTATGGCAGCATTGCTCTGAATAAAAACTGTAACACGATGTCACCCCCCAGAACACTTGTAGGGAATAGCATGAATGGGTCATTAGTTACTTCTGCAGGAAGCTATGAAAGCAGGAATTGAAATGTTAATTTGCACTTTGAGTTCTTAGAAGCAAAGGGGCTCAGGACCAGGCTGCCAAAGTTCAAAACCCAGGTCTGTTGTTTATGAGTTTATTGCCTTTAGACGGATGATAATCTTTCTTGGCTTCACTTTTTCTCCCCACTTCTCAAGTTGGAATACCAACAATAGCAACACCTTATGGGGTGTGTTGAAGACAAAAATCACAGCTATACATGGGTCTCAGAACACTCCTGGGGCACAGAAGCATAATTTAAGCACTTGTTATAATAAACATTTCCTATATCATTAGTACTTTATTATTGTACTTTATTAGGATAAGTTGGCTAAACAGATTTCCACCTCTCCCCAATTTTTTTTCTCATTTTCTAAAATGCAACAGTATGTAACAGTATGTGGAGTTTCCTGTGCTTCTGAAAGTGTTTACTACTTTGAAATGGCTACTTTGATAATAATCTGTTAAAACCTTCACAGAAGTATAGGGAAGTTTTTTGGAGCTGCCTTTTAATGGAGCACCATATCATGGCCTGCTTTTGCATCTCTGTGGATGGACATGCTGGCTACTGGGTCTAACCATGACATAATATCACATCCTGAACTAATGAAAAGAGAAAGAGTAAGAGACATCTACTGAGCTATTCGGTAGCAATGTGAGTATTCCAAGGTCCCCATCACAGTAATCCATCCCTACTCAAAGGTACCATGGCATCACCTAACATAATAAAATATTCACAAAATCTGAAGAAATGTAGGTCAAATAGCCAGGGATATGGCCAGGACTTCTAACTGCTTTTCCTACCATGTTGCCCTCTTACCTATATCCTCAGAGCATCCCAAATTCTCTTTCACCTAGGCTTCCACCATTTCTCCCCCTCCCATGGCAAATTCTTCCTCAATTCTATGCTCCCTTTACTTCTTCATGAAGCCTTCCTGACTCTCACAGGCAGATGAGAGCTTCTATCTGACTGGTTCTGCTGGCCTTACATATTCATCCGTTTTTGCAATGATCTCTTGGTATAAAGTCCTTCCCCCATCTTATCTGTGTAATGGGAAAGACAGAGGATGTGGGAATCAGGAGCCATGTGTCTTTGAGTCGATGGATTATTAGCAACTAACACACTGGCTGCTATTCAGCAGAAGCAGAATGAAAACACACTGTTGAGTCTCAGCCACCATGCTAGGCACCGTGCTGTGTGCTGAATCCAAGGGAATACCAAAGACCTGGAGGGTTGTATTTCACTGAGACTCTGTAAGCACATCCTTAAACCAAAGCCACCCAGACAGCAGGAAGCTGAACTAGTGATTCCATATCAAGTTTCCAGGCTCCAAGTACTATGGTGATGACCCAAATATATTCTGAGGTAACAAATACTGAGGGTCATATGACAAGCATTATTCTAGATATTACATTTTAAATTTAACTTCATAATATCACAGGATATATGCTGTTAATTAATCTTCCATGATTGTGAATTAATTCTATATATCATAACTGTGTCACAGGGCACCCAAATATTTAGTTGAAAACTGTGGCTAGATCTTTAGTCCTAGCAAAGCAGATTGCCTTCCCCGATGTGGGAAAGCTTCATATAGTCTGTAGGAGGTCCAACTCCAACTGACTGCATGACTAGAACAAAAGGGATAAGTAAGAGAGGACATTGTCTGTCAGACTGTCTTTGTGTTAGAACACGGTCATTTCCTGCCTATAAACGTTCACATAGTCACAGCTCTTCTTGGTCTCAAACTCAGGGGGCTTGGAGAGTACAATTATACCATCAGCTCTCCTGGGTCCCCAGATTGTTCACTGTGGAACTTCTAAACTAGAATGTGTGCCCACATCACAGGAATCAACCCTTGTATTATGTTCTTTTTTTTTTTTTTTTTTTTTTTGTCTGTGATGGGGCTTTAACTCTGGGCCTGGGCGCTATCCCTCAGCTCTTCAGCTCAAGGCGAAATGCTCTACCACTTGAGCCACATTGCCACTTCCGGTTTTCTGGTGGCTAACTGGAGATTAGCCACGGACTTTCCTGCCCCAGCTGGCTTTGAACTGTGATCCTCAGATCTCAGCCTCCTGAGTAGCTAGGATTACAGGTGTGAGCCACCGGTGCCCGGCATATTATGTTCTTTTATATATTATATATACTAAAAGAAAGGAAATGAGGGGGAAGGAGCAATGAAGAGGGGAAAGGAAGGGAGTAGGGGAGGGAGGAAGGAGAGAGGAAGAAAATGAAAAAAGGAAGAGGGAAGGAGGGAGGAAGGGAAGATGTTTTTAACTTATACATGGCTAGATAAAATAGATAATAGGTAGAGCTAACTAGACACATTCTAGATGATAGATAGATAGATAGATAGATAGATAGATAGATAGATAGATAGATAGATAGATAGATTCTATTTCTCCAAGGAACCCTAACACATCTTCACTCTAAAAGGGAAACAGGAATAGACGATACCCAAAATCACATAATTATTAAATGGTAGAGAACCATTAAATGGCAAATGAACACTCTCAGTTTGTGTCCATATATCTCACCAGTTTGTATACTCCCCAAAACAACAGGGGATCCTACTTGGTGTCCTTAGTGAAAAAGACTGGCTCAACTTGGGCACCTGAGTCTGCAAGTCACAAGAGGTAAGTTGGGTTGGGCTCAAGCACATGGCTGACAACTGGGTACAAAAGTTGACAGGCACAGAAACTCAATGTTTCCTCCCCATGAACTGAAGTTTTGGCTCAGTCCAGACCTCCTTTTTCCTTGGCAAATCTAATCCATTACCACACCCAGAAGGATCCCCATATATAACAAATCCAAATACTTTTCATCTCTGCTTGGACCATCCTGCTGTGTTATCCACAGCCCCTTCTCTCTGGGGAACCAGAGGTCTCCTTCCTCATCACTGCTATGTGATCTTCCTTTCAGCCAATGTTCTCTCTTCTGTCAGCCCACTGATGTAAGTTGCTAGATTGAGCCAACCATAATATAGATTTCCAGTTATATCCAAACTAAACAACCACTCAGGGTTTATCTGAAATCCATATTTAACTGGCCCTTCCTGAAATTTGTCTGGCAACCCTAGCTCAAGGGGTTGCAACTGTCACTTGGAACAAAACTCAGTTTCCTGTGAGCATCTGTGAAACTCCACATCCTTGGCATTAGCCCAACCCTATTCTCCTTCCCTCCTCCTTGCTGTTCTTTGAACACAACAATCTTTGGCATCAGGATTGTCATATTAGTTATTTCCAGCATCTGGAATGTTCTTTCTTCAAATCCTTGCTTAGCCTTTCCTCCAACTTCATTTACATCTCTGCTCTACGATGGTTTCTTCAAAGAAGTTCTTCCTGACTTTCTAGAAACCCCACTCCCCACCTAGCCCAGGCCTCATCTCTTTACCTTGCTTGATTTTTTTTCCCCCTAAACAACATTCATCACCAGTTGATAGAATTAGTTATTATCCATTTCCCTTACTGGATATTAAATTTTATGAAAACAAGACTGTGTTGGCCTTGGTAATGAGCATATTCCTGATACTGAGAATACTGAGTGGCCCACAGTAGGTGAAAACATTGTGTAACAGAATGAGTGCTCCTGGAGGCACTGCCTTCCTCTCTGCTCACCAGTACCACACCAGGAGCTATGCCAGCTCAACACTCTCAGCAGGTGTTGTTGACTTCTCAGTTACTTTTTGTGCTGGGGAAAGTGTGGTAGGAGGGGAGGGAGAGAGCAGCTGGGGGAGTGGAGGGGTGTGTACCCTCTCACAGGGAGGACAGAGGAGGTAGAGGGAGGAAGAGAATCTGTCATTTGTCAGGTGGGCCTGATGCCAACATGAGAGCTGCCTACTTAAAAAGTAAAAATACCCTAATAGAATTTTTGTCCTACTCTTCTAACCCAGGCCTTCACTCAGATCCTCCCTCTATGGGAAACATCATACCTCACACCTACAGAGAACTACCATATGCTTGCTTTCCCTCCAGATCCTCCCACCTGCCTTGAGGAAGGTGTCACTGTCCTCATCTTCCTAGGCTCAGTAGGTTAAGAGACTTGCTCAAGAAAACACAAGAAAAGTAACAAAGACAGGATGTAAATGTAGCACAAACACAGCTAACTAAGAACACAGACTATGACCAGGCATAGGAGACACGAACTTGATCCCAGCTATACAAGAGTCGAAAAGGTGAAGAGACCCTAACTGGAAAACAAACTAAAATCAAATAGTACCGTGCTTGCTGCCCAAGTATAAGAAGAGATTCAGACTGCCAGGGAACAAATGCCAGCCCAAAGCCCCCTGTACCTTAGTGTCCATTTACAAAGTAGACGTCAAAAGTATCAGGAAGCTGGGATGAAGATGGAAAGGGGGAGCACTGACTAGTGGGGAACAGTGTCTAGCCCCTATGAAATGGTACCGGAGCACTTACCATGACTTTAAACTTTAAGCTCAGATTTTCTAGATCCTAATCATTTGCATTCTGCACTGTTTTATACCCAGACCTCTGAACTTTCCCATCATCCCCTAGCCAGATCAGCCCATCTCAGGATCTCAGCCTCCTAAGGTGTATAAGCAGACACTGGCCTTGTAAGTTATCAAGTCTCCCATCCTGACAGGCCTCCCCTCTTGACAAACCAGGGCTAGCCAGCACCAGAGTGCTTCTTCCACTTTAAATACTCAGGACAGACTAATGGCACCAAGAGCCCTAATGCCACCTCCCTATTTTTTTCAACTACCCCTTCACTGCTTCTCCCTTTTAGTAACTCCCCTAGGACTGGTTCTAGCTTTGCCAAGTTTTATGTCTTTTCTGAGCATACATCCAAATGTAAAAACATTACATTAAGCACCAAGCCCTAGTTTACAGTACCAAACGGGTGAATTAAAAATTATAGCTTCCACAGTAATCATCTCTCTTCCTACCAACCACATATTTAGATCTGTGTGTCACTATAAGAGCTGATAGATTTCCTACCTTGCTGTGTGTGCGTGTGTGTACATGTGCACACATGTGTGTGTATGTGTGGCTAAGTTATACAGCCTACACAAAGCCTATATGAGATCTGCTTGCCTAATTGGGGGCAGTTAAATTCTCTGCACCAGGCTGCCACCACTGTTTGGCCTGCAGGTTGGTGCATCTCCTCCAGCAGGTATAATTTCAGTTCAGGCCCTACGGAATGCTCAGGCTGCACTCTGTGGTCTCCTCTCAGGCACCCGGGCACCCTGGATAAGGGAGGCCTGGTCAACACAGCCCGTTGTGTTCTCCCCACACTTTGCCAGGCACCACAAAAATGAGTCAAGACTGTAAGAATTTTTGAGCTTTGTTGGGAAAAGATCACAATAGAAAAGAGATAAATTTGACAGTCTAAGAGGTAAGGAGAGATAAGTAGGAGGAGAGAAAGGAAAAGAAGAAAGAGAAGGAAAAAAGGAGGAGGAAGAAGAGAGAAGGGAGAAGGAAGGCAAGAAGGAAGAGGTGGAGAAGGAAAGGAAGAAGGGGGAGAAAGAGGACAAGAAGAAAGAGGAGGTAGAAAAGGAAAAATAGGAGGACAAGGAAAGGAAGAGGAGGAAGAAGAAGGAGAAGGAAGGATATGAGGAGGAAGAGGAGGAGGAGGAGGAGCAGGAGGAAGAAGAAAAGAAGGAAGAGGAGGAGGAGGAAGAGGAAGAAGAAGAGGAGGAGAAACAAACAGGTATGGCATACAGTAGAGAGAAAAATATAATGAAACTACCAAAAAAAAAGAGGGGAGGGTACATCGGACTGATAAAAAAATTAAAGACAAAAAAGAAAGAGGAGGGAGAGCTGTGTGAAACTTCACAAAGAATGAATGAGTAGAAGTGTAAAGGAAGAAAAACAGGTGAGTAGAAAATGGTAAGAATGACTCATCTTTTAATCCTTACAATGTGTATCCTTCACAATGCATATGCAAGAACTTTCAACTTGTAGATGTTCAATAAACAATGGCCCATCATTTTCCATGTGCTGGGCATGACCAAGAGTCATCTTTGAATGATATGACACAGGCATTACAGGCTTCACACAGAACTTGTCCAGTGAACAGCACTGTGACCTTGGCAAGTTGGCTGGATTTTTTTTTTGTACAAATGACCTTGGTTACTCATTTGTACATGGGGATACCAAATCTCTACCTTGTGGGCTGTTCTGAGGACTTGTAAAGTACACATAAGTCCAATCAGTAAATACTTTTAAAACATGCAGGCTGTTAATACTGAAGTGATCACTTAGCATTCATTTTGCCAATCTCTACATTTCTACCCAACCCAGGATGATGGTGGCCCTGATTTCACATACCTAATAAGAAGCATCAGGATGCAGAATTCAAATCTGTAGGAGAATGGGAGAAAGGGAGAAGGGAAAAAGAGGGAAGACAAGACGGGTCTCTCTATCTTGTATTCTGAGCCCCTGTACCCCAGAAGGTGAAAACACAGAGCTGCACATGACCAGCTTAGCCCATTTCCTTCTAGGCTTTTCCTACCATATGGAGTCCATATATCACTATCCAGGACTTTCTGGATTCCTCCAGCGTGGTAGAATTCCTAGGACTGCACAAAGTAAGAGCTCAGAGGAACCCACATGTTGAGCTTCTTCCCTGCTCTAGAACATACAGAAGAGCCAGTAAAGCAGGTGGTCCAAAGCCCTTGCCAGGTTCCACGAATCATCCCAGAGCTTGAGAGAAGTACAGATTTGCTATGCACATCACTGAAAGAAAATAATATGGAACCCACATTCAGGCTACATGAAGTGGCTTTCTAAAAGTCCAGCCACGCACTGCAAGCAGATGTGGAGGCAGCCAGGAGTACTAAATGTTAATCCAATTGACATTTGGAGGGAGAAGAAGGAAGAGGAGGAGGAGAGCACTGCTAGTTTCACCCTTTCTACAAGATGAGAGAAGAGGGAATTAAAAATAAATTTGTTGTTGCCCTAACACTATAGGCCATACAATAGAACATTGATCCTGAGGAGAGTAAGCATGGGTGTAGATTTTGGACATGGTGGTACCCAGGGGCTCATTCTCACCAGCCTACTTATTGACTACTTATTAGGAAACCTTGTGAGCTCAAGATGGGGATCTGGCTCTTTTCTGGGCAGCCATCACACAAAATGCATGCCTCTCTGCTCACATCTATCCAGGTCTATGCAGGCACAGACATACACATATGCCCCATTAATCTCTCCTAAGTTGTCCAGGGTGTCTAGGCCCATCAGAGCTGAATTCTAATCATAGTTTCAAGGCTAAGGCTGCTCTTAACAATGGGCTTCCTCTTCCTACTGTCTGGGTCAGGTACTCCCATCATGCTAAAATCAAGACACCAAGAGACCAATACAAAACTAGGAAATGCTATGACATGGAAGGGCAAATACTCATATCTCTTCCAGAAGGGTCTCTGTGAACTCCACGGAAGCAGTTCTTTTCCCTTTTCTTCTCCCACACTTACTCCATGCTTCAAAGTGAGGATCAGTAACGCATCTGCAACATACTTCACCAAGGCTTGCCCTTGTTATGGCAATAATTTATTTCTGAAAACAAAGCCAACAGTTTGTGCTAAAAAGGTAATAACACAAAGACAATTTCCCATCATTCTAAGTGGGAAAAATTACCATTGTAATTATAAATTATAACAAATCATTGTAATATATTTATATGTTCAGCCAAACTTGCTTCTCCCAAACAATTTCTGAGACTAAAAAAGAAGACATCCTAAGACACCTGTATGTAAATGCCAACCTCCCTTCTTAATTTGTATGACACATAGGCTTCCAGATGGTAAAACTATTTCCATTTGTGCCACCCAAGAGCGGCTGTGCACACAGGAACAGAACAGGTCTTTCTTAGGGCCTGCAGCAACTTGGGCGCTTACTTTACTCTTCTAGATGCTTGGAGCTTTTCTACTAATTGTATGTGTACCAACGCATACTCAAAACTTAACTACAGCATGTTATTTTATTAAAAGTTAGTTTTTTCAATTAGACAATGTTTACAAAGGAAATACAAAGGTTTTCTATATAAATATCATCTGCAAAATATGGCATTAAGATATACCACAAAATTTTGCCAGGTGCCGGTGGCTCATGTCTGTAAGCCTAGCTACGCAGGAGGCTGAGAACTGAGGATTGCAGTTCAAAGCCAGCCGGTGCACCAAAGTCCATGAGACTCTTATCTCCAATTAACCACCAGAAAAACCAGAAGTGGCGCTGTGGCTCAAGTGTTAGAGCACTTGCCTTTATTCCAATATCCCAAGAGTGGGTGGAGAAACCTCAGGATCCCGACGCAGGTAGACAAACCAAATGTGACATACATACAAGATGAATATTACTCAGCATTGAAAACTAAGGAAATTCTGGGGCTGGGAAGGTGGCTCAGTGGTATTGTGCTTGCATGTATGAGGCCTTGGGTTCGATTCTTCAGCACTACATAAGCAGAAAAAGCAGGAAGTGGTGCTGTGGCTCAAGTGATAGAGTACTAATCTTGAACTGAAGTGCTCTGGGACAGTGTCCAAGCCTAGAGGTCAGGCCATACAACTGGCAAAAAGAAAAGAAGAAAGAAAGAAAGAAAACTAAGGAAATTCTGATACATGCTATATAAAAGTCATACCTTGAAAACATTACACTAAGTAAAATAAGCCAGACATAATGGACAAATAGGGGAGTCCACATAGGTGAGTTATCTGTAATGGTAAAATTCATAAAAATTGGTAAATAGAGGTTCCTAGTAGATGGAGGCAGGGGAGGAGGAGATTGTTTGAAGGAGACAGGGATTCCTACCTCATTGATAGAACAGTTCTGGGGATGGACAAAGGCAGTAGCTATTTACACTGGAGTGTGCTTCTGGTCACCAGAGAGCACACTGAAAAATGGGTAGGTTGGGGAACTATATATATATATATATATATATATATATATATATATATATATATATATACACACACACACACACACACACACACACACACCACACACACACACACACACACACACACACACACACACACACATATGACCACAACAAAGACCAACAAACAAGAGTGATTCCACTAGGAAAATGTCAATGTCAGCTTGGAAACATGTTACAGGCGGCACCCATGCTCCAGGACAGATGTGGAGGTGTCATGTGCATTCCAGTCAAGGTACCTACAGCCCACAGAATCTGCAGGACAGGGCCAACACCACTCATATCCATTCCAATAACTACACTCCTATGGGATCCCTTCAGGTACTAGCTCTCATGCCATAGTTTCCAAATTCCTGTATGCCTTAGATTCTTGTTATAAAACTCAGTTGCCACCCAGCAGCCACACTGTCGAGATCAGAGACAAAGGTGACACACAGGAAAAGGAGTCATTCCTAGGCTGTCCCTGCTGGTCCATGTCAGGCATGAGCTAGGGGTACTTGTGTGTGCTTGTGAGGGATTGGAGTCAGGGAGCTGGGGCTTAAACTCAGGTGCTGTCCCTGCTGGGTTCTGTCCCTGAACTTTTATGCTCAAGGCTAGCATTTTAATACTTGAGAGACAGATCTATTTCCAGCTTTGGGGTGGTAAATTAGAGATGAGTCTCAAGGACTTTCTTGCCTGGGCTGGCATCAATCTGTAACCTTCAGATCTCAGCCTTCTTGAGTAGCTAGGATTGCAGGTGTGAGTTACCAGTGCTTAGCTATAGTTGGATCCCTGCATCTAGCCCCCAACTTTTCAACTATCAAGAACCATAGTGCTTAGCTTGCTGACATAGATGAAGCATGGTTCCTGAGTGAGGAGCAATCTGTGGAGTCTCATGGGTGGCCTGGCTCCCTGAAGCTCTGGTTGCTGCTCCTAGTGGCTAGGTCAGAAACTGCACTTGTCTTGCCTGGATTCCACAAGGCAAGTACTTGTGGCAATAAATCCTTTTCCATTCAAACTCACATGTTCTCCTGTCTGTAACTGAAGTCTGATGGACACAGTCCCCAAGCTAATTACTGGTAGAGTCAGGATCAAAACCTGGATCTCAGAGCTGCTTCGGCAGCTCGCTGCCAGAGTCTCTCTCCACAATGCTCTTCAAAGAAGACAGAGTTGAAAGCTGGTGTTCTATTTTGAGAACGCAAAGCACAGAGGATGAATGTTTGCATTCCGCCGTCACCTCTGCTCACCCTATCTGTGAGGTTCTCTCTCCCTGGGTTGGTTAAACTGCAGCTCAGGGCTCAGATGCTGTGGGTCCTTCTCACAGGGCACAAGGGTGACAGCAATGAGCGTATTTCTCCAGTGAACCGTTACTGAAGCAGAGTCAGTGAAGACATTCGTCTCAGAAAAGATTAAATTCACTCCAGTAAGCAGAAAAGGGTACCATCTGCAACAGCTCCTCGTAGACACCTTTTTGAATACAGACAACCCAACCTGGAACTCAAACATCCGGAAACATTAGCTGAGCCATTTCCCAGACTGGGACATTTATCAAACACTTATCAAACCATTGCCAAACTTCCAGTCATTCAGCCCAATTGGTTTCTTGGCTGTACTTCAAACAAGACAAGTACTCTGCTGCCACAGGATCTTATGTAGTAGGTCGCAGAACATCAGACCAAGACCGAATACCCACTCCAGCATTATACTCTGAAGTCTTCCTCCTCCGATATCTGTGTTTTAAGTGCCCTAACTCACTCTAGTATCTACTCAAAGACAGGTCCCCAACAAACCACACACTACAAGTTTACATTGCTTCTCTGCACTTAATGTGTTTCGATTTGTGATATATTATTTCCAGGCCACTGTCCCTACATGACAGCCTACCTACTGCCAGAATGCTCACTGATACATACTGAGAGTTCGTGAATATTTCAGGGGAGAATTTGAGAATGAATGCCCATCTGCTTGTCTGATGAGGGCTTAGGGTACACGACCAGTCCTCCAATTCAGACCTTGGACTACGGCTATAAATACCATCTGAGATCAGCTATGTGAAAACCTGTGACAGAATAAATGTATGCTTAGCATGAAGGGGGATCTAAAAAGTGATTAGACTATAAAACAAACTCTTTTCATATTCTAGAACCGCTGAAATTGAGACACATACACGGATAACCTTAGGCTCTATGGCAATGGTGACTCAGCTGCCATCAAAGCCAGAAAATACATGGCACTTGAAGAATATCAGTGGCCTCGGTGACAATCCTGACATCCATGTGAACCAGTTAGTTGTGGGAAGGGGCAGGCACAAGCACTCCAGAAAGAGGAGCCTGAGAAGACAGACTCTCCAGAA
The DNA here is from genome assembly GCF_024711535.1 of Dipodomys merriami. Taxonomy (NCBI): domain Eukaryota; kingdom Metazoa; phylum Chordata; class Mammalia; order Rodentia; family Heteromyidae; genus Dipodomys; species Dipodomys merriami. The sequence continues at coordinate 3,049,637 of NW_027206590.1, forward strand.
CAGCAAAGCAGGCTGAGGAAGGAATCTCATAAGAAGCACACAGGGGTACAACACGAAAAACAGCACAAGGAAGAGACACACAAATGTGGCTGATGCTGGGTCAAAGGGGACTGAGCAAAGAGGGAGGGGCAAAGCAAAGCTTTAGCAATCCTTGAACTCACGTACTTATCTACATTTTCCTTTGCAAATAGGCATCTCTGTGAAATAGTCTAAAAAACTCATCTAAGTCTGAAAGGTCTCTTTCAATGAATATAAAGGAAAGATTCAAGGGAAAGACAAAGCACTGTGTCTTGGTTTAATTAAAAGCTTTAAAACTGTTTTCCTTGGCTTTATATAAAATAACAATCAGCAGCATGGGAGATTTGATAAAACTGGGGATTTGTTCTAGGAGAAAAAAAAAGTAAGTCCTTTCCATTTTCAGGAATACTAATGGCTGTCCACTACCACTTCCTTCTGTTCCTCCTCCTCCTCCTCACCTCCAGCTGACCCCCACAGACTGGTAGATATGGGAATCCATTTTCCTCTATGCCCTCTTAAACTTTCAGGTCTCTTGCTCCTAAGTTTTTACACATCCAGCTTGGCTTACTATCTTGAACAAGTCAATTACCTTCACATATCCCTGCTGCTGCCTGGAATGCTTTTCCTGACCTCTGACAAGCTTTGGACCTCCATCCATCTGTGCAGATGCCACCTCCAGAAGATGGGTATCCAGGGGCAGGACTGTGCCTCTTCCATCCACAGTGGGTTATAGAGCCCATGCCCTCTTCTACAGTGTGACCTAGAACAAACCCCTTGGCCTTGGTTTCTTCACCAATACAACTCAAGAGAATAATGCTGCCTGCATCTCATGGGGCTGTCATAGGAAGTCACCAGGATGATAAGCTAAAGCTCTTGAAACAATGCTTGGCATGTAAAAGCCAGGAGGAATCAATTCTCTACACCAGGACTTCACATGAAGTAGACACACGTAAGTGTTCGGTGTGCCTTCACTCTTAGCAAACTTGCAGTTTGTGGTGAGACCTCTACATTTATCCCCGTCTAACCCCCCACCTCTGCTCATGAGACTGCCACACTCACTCTTCTCCACAGCCTAACAAAAAGCTGGAATGCAGCCCCCAACAGGAATATTATTTAGATGAAAGGACATTTTCACACAGCCATCCCAGTCTGCCAAGAAACAGAAAAGAAAAGCAATATAAATGTTAATAGGAAATTGTCTATTCGCTTTTACTTGGGCTAATCTACTGCAGTCCAACAAAAGAGGGAATTAGACAGCTGAAGGGAATGGAAAATATGAGACCTGGACACATTAAAGCCCAGAGGACTGCAGTTCCCAGGAGGAAATACAATTCCAGGTCAACCAGGCTACAGGGAAATCAAAACATAGGGCTCCTTGAGATATCTACATGACAGAAGGTAGGGTTTCCTGCAAGGTGCTTGTTTCTTGGAGCAGCCATCAAACAGTGCACACAACATGCAGCCTGCGTCTGATTGACAGAGATGGAAGTTGGTTACCATGTGGAACCTGTCTGGACAGGAAGACAAATAAATTACAAATCAGGGTTTGCTATATGTGACTGAGGTGCAGACTGCACCTGGTAGGTAAGTAAGGAAGAAACCCACATTGCCACATCAGTGGTTCAGAGGAGAAGTAAAGTTCAAGCAAGTCTTATAGGGAAGACCTTTAAGGATAACTGAAAGTTAGCCTAGGGCAAAGAAAGTAGAAAAAGGTTCCTAGGCTAAAAGAGTCCAGGCAGCAAGACTACTACATAGCAAGGCACAGAAACCTATCACGGTAGGCTGAATGACATCCCCCGCCCCCAACAAAATGTCCACGTAATTCCTACAATGGGCGAGTACCACACTATATAGGCAAAGGGGATTTTGTAGGTACAACAAAAGCTCTTCAGATGAGAGTTTCCTGCGTGACCTAATGGGGCCTGATGTAATTACAGGGGCCATAGAAGAGAGACAGGAGGAATCAGAGTGAGAAGAACTGTCACCCTGATAGTGGATGTAGGGACTGCAGTGGTATTGTTTTGAAGACAGAGGAAAGGACATAACCAAGAAATGCAGTGGGCTACAATCTGAAAACATCAAATAAATGGATTTCTCTCCTCTCCCTTGCCCCAGCCTCTAGAATAAGCCAAAACACCCACACTTTAACCAGGGATGGGAGATGATTCTGGACATTAAACCTCCAGGGCTCTAAACAGCAAAGTATATTATTTCAAGCCAGTAAATGCATTGTAATTCATGATAGCAGCAACAGGAAACTAATAATTACGAGTTGTTCAAGGCGTGTCTTCAGAAATGCTGAAGGAAACAAAAGAAAAGAAGAAAATGAGGAGGCAGGCCCAGGCCAAATGATGAGGGATTTGTGTGTCAGGCTGCATTTCGCTTGTCCTCGTGGAGGAGAGAGACTGCATGGGAAGTCCATTAACAGAGAGAAGCTAGAGTAAGCTTGCCCTGCTAAAGCACCCAATTGTCACATTTTTACATCTTAAATCTTAGGAATTACCACATGTCTAATTCTCCATTTTACTGACCCTCATTTCTTTTATCACAGACTATAATAGCTTTATGGAAGGAAGGCACAGCCTAGTAGAATATGTAATGTGTTCATCCCATCAAATTCCACTCTAATGTCCCCTAAAGATTCAAAGCAACGTGGGCAGAACTGGGATCTGGGAAGGGCACGTGTGTGTGGATGGTAAGACTATACTAGAAACTGGGAATTCTCTCTCAGATCCTGGCCAGATGAATGATGGCTGGATGTTAAAGAAGCAGGGGGCGGGGTGGAGGGGGCTGGGAAGGTGGCTCAGTGATAGAGTCCTTGCCTTGCATGCATGAAGCCCTGGGTTCATTTCCTCAGTACCACATAAGCAGAAAACAGCCAGAAATGGCACTGTGGATCAAGCGGTAGAGCGCTAGCCTTGAGCTGAAGAACTAAGGGACAGCGCCCAGGCCCACCACAACCAACCAAAAAAAAAAAGGGAAAAAAAAGGCAGAAAGGGGGAAGGCAACCAACATTTATTGAATGCTCATTGGCATTCAGAAGCATTGTGGACCTCCTTTCTCACAATCTCAGCTGCTAGGGAGCCTGAGCCTCATGTGACTGAGCCTGAGTCCCTCAGCTCTGTGGGTCCAAGGCAGTATCCACTAGAGAACCCCAGAGATGACTACTGACTCTGCTCAGACTTGGTCAACATAGAGAGAGACCTTTTGAGGTGAAGTCCTAGCAGCAGCATCCTGGCTCTTCTCACTGTCCTTTGTGCCCTCACACACTTCCCATGCGCCTTTCAGGTACCCCACCAGCTACACCTGCAAGATGTCGCTTGCCACCTGAGGGACCACTACGAGGGCACTAAAGAGTCCCAGAGTTGAGCAAGTTGGATGCACTCTAGCAATATCACCAGACTAGTAATACTGCTAGACCCTGGAGGCCGTGAGCCAGCCAGCTAGACATTTCAAGGCACTTCTTCAGCTGTCACCAAAGCAAAGACGCATAGAGAGGACTTCCTGAAGGAGGACAGGTCTCAGTTCAGATCATCACCCCAACACTCGGCTGTGAGGCATGGGTCAGTCCCTTGCTCTCAGCCAAAACAGTGGTAGTTACTTTCACCATAGCTTTATTTACCTCATAATAGATATCTGGAATAAATGGACACTTGCCACACTTCTGATATCCCCATAGCAAGGAGGGCTCTGTAGTGGCAAAACACGAAATACTTCTGACTATGTAATATACTACACAATGCTCAAGTCTGAACTGTTGTAAACCGCACTACCAAACCTATCCTATGGGTCGATTCTAGTTCCTCTACTTCTCCTTTTAGAATCTATCGTTGGTGACAGTTTTTTCCTAAATACAAAAGCACTGATGTAATGTGCATATCACAGAGTTAAAGTATATGCATAGTTTATAGTGCTTATCATAAGTGGGCAGGTGACTCCCCAGAACAAAGGAAGTAGATCTGACCGGACCCTTCCAGTTCTGAGTTAGATCCTTTAAAATCTCGTGATACCCAGTTAGCCACTCTAGGCTGATGAGGAAAGAGAGGCCCCCCAAGCAACTTGCCCAAGGCAATGCAGTCATCCAAAGGCAGGGCTGGGAGAAGAATCCAAGAATTGTTCAGTTCTGCTGTATCTGCTCAGTGCTTCAGACGTTTGCTATCCCACTCTACTACAGCAGCTTTCATTTATTACAGATAACCACAGGCCAAGTTCTAAGACCAGACACTTCATTATATACACCAGCCTATTCATCCAAGTCAAGGAGGCAATGATCACGAAGATGCTGCGGCTGGTGGTACATGCACCTACCCTCCGTTGCATGCTTAATTAGGGCAGGACATTGTGAGGAGCATTTTACATTTATTCATTAATTTAACTCTAAAAGTCTATGAGCTCTTTTAACATGCTCCCTTTACCGACGAAAAGAATTAAAGCTCAGAACAGGGAAATGCTGCAAGTGTCTCATAGATTATAAATAAAAGAATGTGTGCATCAGTAAACAGATTTGAACACAGAGCTGCCCCTAACAGCACCACCAAGTGGGTGGCAAGAAAGATTGCTAAAGAAAAAAAGAGGAAACCAAACCAAAACAAAACAAAAAAGCACAGAGCATTTCATTCTGGACCCCCTTCCCTGCAACGTCTTGGCTGTGGTATAATTTCATCAGGGCCATGTGTACTCCAGCCCCCAACAACTAGCTGCATACAAATGCATGTGCCTTTCTCTTCTGAGGACTGCTTCCCATTATAGAAGACATGTACCACCAGGCTCAGCCCACATCCTAGCATGGGCCTCCAGCACACCGCCTCCAGTGGCTAAGGGGGCCTTCTCCTCAGTCTGATGAGGCAAGAGGCTCCCTCCCTCAGCACCATCTGTTGGTGCAGAGGAGGCAACTGCAAGGTGAGAACTCCTAGAAAGCAGCAGAAGTACTTCTTTGGATGGGCAAGAGCCTCAGGCTAGAAAAAAGGGCACACATTCAGGTCCCACTTCTGCTCATAATTCCAGAGAGAGTTGATCTTGGCCATATGCAGACCAATAATATTATTAAGTAAATACTTGAAGTCATAGTAGACTCATGCTTGGAGTACTAGATTGTGGGGCAGATTCTAGTAGAGACAAACTACGGAGTTTTAAAGGGAAATGATTCAACCAAGTAGAAAACAATCATTTGCATAACAAACCATCTTTGAAGTTGTCCTGTTCACTATACATAGACATTTATTGGAAATTTTTCCCAGGACAGCTACCACTACTAGTTCTCTGAGATCTCCTGGCCAGGCCAAAGCCTGGAACCACTGAAGAATGAAAGCAGCCTGGAAAAGACAGCACTACTCCATCCTGAGATAGGAACTATAACATCTCCAATAGACTGCAAAGTGGCATGGGAGAGCTATTCTAACTGAAACAATATTATGTCCAATACCAGGATGAGAGGGACAAGGGCGAGAGGTACTCTGGCATCCCTAAAACACTGCCCTGATACTAGCTGGAATTTCCAGCCATTCAAGGAGATCTCCTGGACCACACCTGCCCTCTGGCACACAAGTTCAATGATGATTACACTGTGTATCCAACAGTAAAATATAGGAAATGCTCAGGTGTGAAGGAAGATCATTGGAGACACAACAAAATTGATAAAATCGACTGGCTTTCCAGGGGATCCTCTGATTGTAACCAAGAAAATCTTCAGGTGCTAACAGTTGAGGTGGTTATACAGTTCCTCCAGCTGAGGCCCATGGCTACTATACTTGCTGTGCAAAATCAAGACTATCCAGGTCCACAGGACTCTGGAAACAGGGTATCATTGCCCTCCTCCCTTGTCCGTTGCTCTGGTTTCCTAGCAATCCTCACTCCTTACAAGCAGCTCTTTGACATCATAGGAACTTTGAAAGTATCAAGCTGCTTTACAGAGTGTCAACTTGTAAATTTTCTGCTTGGCCCTGACTACTTATAAAACTACAGTAGAGTTTAGGGAAGCAAAAAGAGATTTTGGGGTTTCCCCCCCCCCCTGGTTTACCGGTGGAGCTCTCCCTTGTTGGTGACTTACACAATTGAGTTGCCCATGTCACTACCGTGATTTTGTTGTGCTCAGAGAGTGCTGACAGCAAAAACTCAATAAAAATCAGCATCAGTGGGTACCTCTGAGATAGCTGAGGACACACAGGGTAAGAAATCATGGTATGCTTAACTCAGGAAATGTCCAAAGAGTCACCAGACAGAGGGCCATCAGTTCTGGAGGCTAGATGTCCTAGATGAAGGTTTTGGCAGTGTTGATCTCTTCAAAGGCCTGCCTTTAGTGTAAAGATGACTATCTTCGACCTATGTCATTATCCTCCTTTTGTGCCAGGCAGTGTCCTATCTCTCCTAGGTACAAGAATAAAATCACCGAAGATCAGAGCTCAGCTTAATGACTTCATTCTACCTTAAACTAGCTCTGTTGATCCCTTATGTACAAATAGAAAGTAGATAAAATTCAACCCATTAGTCACCTCATATTGATACTGAGGAAAATAAGACGTAGAAAGTGAACACCTTCTCAAAAAAAAAACCCAAAACAAACAAATAAAAAAACATACAACTAGTATGAGGCAGAGCCAAGGTTCAAGTCCAGAGCTGCAAAAGCCTGAAAAATGCTATCCTGCTACCCCATGAAGCTACCCCACACCTGTGAGCTAGCTGTAACTCTGTCTGATTTACAAATGAGGTAGCCATAGCCTAGGAACATTAGGTCACATCCCAGAGGTCACAGACTCAATACTGATATGAGAACCAGTGATCACTGGGGAGATGCGGACACACCAAGGCTGCCTTTGGGTTTATTTATTTATATTTTATTGTAAAGGTGATGTACAGAGGATTTACAGTTACATGATTCAGGTAATGGGTACATTTCCTTTTCAACGATACCACCTCCTCCCTCATTCTTTGCCAGTTTTTTCCCTCACAACTTCCCTTCCACAGAGTTGTATAGTTCATTCCCAACATAGTGTTAGTAGGCTTCACTGCTGAATTGGTTCATCCTTTATTCCACCATTTCTGTGTTTCCCTTTCCCCTCCCCAATTCAGATAAACTTATATACAAGATAAAGGGTACAGAAATCAAAAACAACATTTGCAGCAAGATATGGAATCAACCCAGATGCCCCTAAATGGACAAATGGATCAAGAAAATGTGGTATATATACACAATGGAATTCTGTGCTTTCATGAGAAGGAATGGCAATGCCCCATTCATAAGGAAATGGAAAGATTTTAAAAATTATGCTAAGTGAAGTAAGCTAGACCCAAAGAAACATAGGTTTCCCTATTTGTAATAACTAGAATGTGCCTGTAAATCTACAAGTAAACCCAATGGACAGTAAAAGACAAATAATTACACCTGGATGTGATTAATTAAACAGCAATCTAAACATTCACACAGTGAGAACGAAGAATATTCTTAGGAGAAGATCACAAGGGCTCAACAGCTATGTGCATATGATCATATAAAATGATGCTTATCAAAATAAAGTACAAGAAATGGAAGTAAGAGGTTTTTTATTATATTGTTTGTGGTTCTTTTCTTTTTCCTGCCTTTGGGTTTAAAACATTCTCTATTGAGGCACATAACTCACCCTCATCCATCCAGGTATTTAGACATCAGAGTTCTTCAGAGCTACCCAGTCTTCCTTGAATGCATGAGCTTTTAATTAATTTCCTAATGTCCATCAATTTAAAAATAGGTGTTTCAGGACTTTCATCTAAGCTTTTTAAAGGCCATTCATCTGTGGAGTCACAACACCCCTTCAGTGAGCCCCAACTTGATGGATAGCTATTCTTCAACTCATATTTCATGCTTCTTAAAGCCTTTTAGGGCTCAGTCTAAAACCTTGCACAGCACTGTTTCTTGATAAATGTCTGCTGAATGCACAGATGAGTGGGTAGGTGGGTGGATGGGTGGATAGATGGATGGATGAAGGCAACCTCTGAAAACCTTCCTATCTCTAAATTTCAGGAATCTGCTCTAGGAGTTGACAAGACGTCCAAGGAATGCATTAGATCTGACCAATAGCTTTCTTCTCCCCAGTCTATTGTCCTCTCAGCCAAGCCTGCATGTCAGAGCAGCATCACATGCAGAAATCATGCAGTGAGAAGAAGCCGTCTGTGAAAGCAATGTGTTTCTGTCCATTACAAGTTGATGGAAAGACTTTGAAACCAATTAAACCTTCTTCTAGTAATTAATTCCACCACTGCTTTGATGTATTTTCCTCTCTTGTCAGCCCCTTTCTAGGTGGGAAAAGAGCATAACCTCACCATCTTTATATACCTCTTCTGTCTCTGTTGTCTAATGTTCCCACTTAGAAAATGCTATTGTCATTCAACAAATGTCTGTTCCAGCAGCTGTACAGCAAAGAACTACCCCAGGCCATTTCCAGAGAAGAAGAAGACAATAGCTCCTGACAGCAAAGCATTTACAAGCAAATCAAGGAGATAAAAAATATTCAAGAATGCAGAATAATGTAGTACAAATTGTATTAGTAAGCCTTAGGCCTTTGAAGAATAGCCAGTAATCAGTCTTGGGATAGGATTTAGAAGACGAAAGGCTTCTCACAAGAGAAGAGACTATGGATTTTGGTATTTCAAAAGAACAAATGAGAAACTAAAACTGAAATCCTTGGCTCTAGAGAATGGGTAGGTCATGTCATGAATAACTATGGACATGAACTGGCCAAAGTGGTGAGCAATTAGGAATAAGAAGGGCATAAATTAAAGACACCTCACTACCAAATGTAAAGGACAATAAGATACTAAGCTGACTAGAAAAGAATATTTACAACAAATGACTAGGTGTACAGAATCCCTGGAGGTCTAGACAGCATACTCTTAAACTCAGGCACTTAGAATGATGCAACGGGGACCAGAAACCTATGTGATTTCCCCCAGCAGAAAAATAAAATGAAAAACATTTCTGGGGAATTAATAACATTCCAACAGCACTGATTCTAACAGAATGAACCAACAGTAGATCACCCAATGACAATTATCCAAGGGTAGTACTGACATCCTAAGTACTTTGGAAAGATACAGCAAAATTCTTTAAACCCAGAGGCACATTTTAGCAGAAGGTTATTATCCTGACAAAGGGACATGACAGTGAAAGATAAATGTTGCCTGATGTTTTCCTCAAAATACCAGGTAAATCTGTTAGAAATTTCCAAATAACAGAGTTGGAAAACACCTTTGATGTTTGTCTAAACACCTATTTTAGAAAATCATTCAGCACTGATTGTGCCCCGACTGTATATAAGGCACTATGGCTCTTGTCAGTTATTAGAGGACAGAATGAGGTGACAAACATCTAATTCCAGCTTAATCTCCCAGAGAAGTAGCAGATCCCCAGGTGAGCAAGATGAGTCAAGACAGAGGACAGAGAGGGCCCTGGGCAAAGAATATTTCCCAAAGTGAAACTGCTGAAACCAAGGTTTCACATGGGACCCATCAGGAGTGAGAGAAGCAAAGTCAGAGACTTTCTTGATCTGTTTGGACAGTGCCAACTTTCCTGGGAAAATTCTGTGTTTCACCCCATCTTACCGTGGAATTCTTCATTCTTTCCTTTCAGTGTCTGCTAAAATGGAATATAGGAGTGAGGATGATCACCTTAATGGAGAGAAGAGCTGAGCTGTCTGAAGTGGACTTAGGCATATGATAATATTTAAGAAAGACTGTGTCAGTTCCCAGTCAAATGACAAGGACAAACATAGCCTGAGACTTGAAACAAAGAAAAGAGCATCAAATTGGGAAAAGAAAGGAGAAATACAGGTTTTAAGTAAAAGTCGTTGCAGTCAGGTTTATAAAGGCAAGAGTAAATGCTGCACTCTGCATGGCATGCCGTTTTACAGATGAGGAAACTAAGTCTTAAGGACATAGAATAACACATTCCAAATCACCCAGCCAGCAGAAACCTATGCCTAGATGCAATCACAGGCAGCTTGACTCTGCACAGCCTTAGCTACTTCCTCTATGGAGTTCAATCTGACCCTGGAGGGTGAAGAAAACGGTGGTGGTGACTGCTCTTTTGATGAGCGAACCTAGGTCATGAATGATCTTGAAGTACTAAGGATGTCAGCCTAAGCTGGAAAAATGGCCCTCAGAGTATCCCGGTAGCCAGGGAAAAAGCACCTAAAGGAGTTCACTGGAGGCAGGAACCCAATGGAGAAGATATATAATAAATTGGTGACCCAGACCCTGGGCACCTTGGTAGGTGACATGCTCTGCTCTATCAGCAATGGAGACTCATCAGGAGATCCAATGTAGTTCTAAATGTGTCTCAAAAACAGGAAGAGGTAGAAAAGTGGAGGTAACTAACACTGGTTAGTCATGGGAATGAGACAGGTAAAGAGAAAGAAGAAAGGAGATGGAGAGTAGGTGCTCACAGGGGGTAAAACACACCCTACAGAGGCCTCTAGAAAAGCTATTAACAAACCAGCCTCTCAAAACAGAAGAAGCAGAGGCAATAACAGAAGGAAGAAGAGCCAATAACCTTGGCCCCAAGCATTCTTCATTGGCCTCAACTAGAATGAAATTCAAATTATGTTTCTACGGTGCACACTCCACTGTCTTTCAGAATCTGCCTTGCATTGCCTCTATACTTGTAGTAGCTGGAATAATGAATATGTGTCGATTGTTGACAGTGACAGCTATTTTTTAAAGGCGCCTAAATTGCCTAACCCTGTGGCTAATTTATCTTGTGTTTATCTTCAAAAATCTCTCCTTTATGGTAACTCCTCCATCTAGATGGAAATCCTATCACTTGAGGCTTGAGATTTCCAATCAAGCTCAGAATTTCTTTTCATATCTATTTTCCTATAATTAATCCATTTTGTTTTAAAAGGAAGATGGAGATGGGTAGACCTGCAGCCTGGGGAAAATGGATACAACTTAGAGAACGATTACACAAAACAGTCCCAGAAGGTTTGCGTGTTCAGATGCTCATTAAAGAAATAGATGTAGTGGGTGTAAAAATAACAACAATAACAACAATAAAAAGTTTCACTTTCCCTAACTTCTCCAGAGTGCATAAAACAAAAACTAAGGGGCCATTTCCACTCACTTCTGGAAGCACATTGAAATGTATCCATGAACAGACTTTGGCTAGCAAAGTTCCCCTTCCCCTACCATTTATCTATTAATTTATTTATTCCATTTATTTATTTCACTACTGGAAAGCACAGGAATGACAGTTCAGGGCTCACTCATGTCAGGGTTATCACTGGTTTACCTCAAATCATATCAGTCAGCAGATAGTTGGACACAACAAACCAGGATGACACTCTTAATTATCTATTTAATAATGTTATTTAGGCTTTTCTTTTCAGATTTTCCTACTTACAAATGGGCAATTCTAGTTTTTCTCCTTGATATTCAGCATTTGAGTCCCTCCTCATATTGTTGGTAGGAATGTAAATTAGTGTAACCATTGTGAAAAACAGTACAAAGACTCCTCAAAGAAACCACAAATGGATCTACCACATGATCTAACTATCATACTACTAGGTATATACTTTAAGGAAATGAAAGCTATGTATCTGAGAGATAACCGGACTGTCAAGTTTCTTGCACCTCTACTCACAATGCTCTGGACAGCTGAATGCATAAATAAAATATGTAGCTAAATAGATACGATACTATATATGCATATACACAAATATACAATTAAATATTCAGCAGCAATGTGTTGCCCTGCATGTATGAAGCCCTGGGTTCAATGCACAGTTCCACACAAAAGGGAAAAGAAATGGTTTATTTCATAGCAGTAAAGACTAGAATAAGAATAGGTAAAGACTATGTATTGCAGAAGGGGGAGGAAGAAAGGAATGGTTAATGAGTTTAAGGGTGCTATTTGATCTGAGAAATAATTTCGCGAGTTCTGAAATTCAATAATGTAATTGGATGACAAGAAGAGAGTACTTCAAAACAGCTAGTACAGAGGCTTGTGCATTCTCCACACAAAGACATGGTAAATGTCTCAACTAACAGACGTGCCAATTAACCTGATCTGAACATGACACACTGTATACATACACCAAACTTTACGCCGTACCAAATAAATATCTATAACTGCTTTACACCAATTTTAAAAACATATTGAAAACAATGAGAGACTAGATCATTCTGAAAGTTAACCCATGAGGACCAGGACAGCTCCTGCCTCTCTCCCAAGCTGACTCTTTTGTCTAGAAGTTTCCTCTATCTTCCATACGGTGACTGGCAGTTGGGGAATGCTGCCTGTAGCCTATCACACATCTGGCTTCAGAGAAACGTAAAAATGGTATTTAATGGAAAAATGAGGACCCTACTGTCCAAAGAATGAATTCATATCTCAAGAGAACCATGATCAGAATGCCAGCACTGGGGTTAGTCAAACCTTAACTTCCCTGCTGTGAGCCACTAGACATGTCCTTTACCTTAACTATATCTATGGTCCTAGCTGTAAAGCCTGGTAAACAATGATATCTACTTCATAGCACTAAATGAAAAAAGTCAAAATCGAAACAAAAGACACCACAATCTACTAGGAACACGGCAAGTAATCATTGGCTTAATCTAAAGGATACTAAATTTAAAAGTAGAATATAAATTTATCATGGTCACAAGTCAATTAAAGAGTGGAGAAACAAAACTCACAACATCCTTTGTAACATCCAGGTAAAGGTGAGAATGGCACTGTTTTAAGTTGCTATTCAATGTGATCACTCTCAGCCCTCGCCTGCTCTGGAGCTTTAGAAAGAAGACCACATGCAGCGGGTATTCAAAAAACTTTATACCTTATTCTTACTCTATGTACCTGATGACCCACCGAGGACACTGTGCACAGGGAAAATGCCCAGAAACCATCATTTGGGTACTGAGCCCAGGCCACAGGGATTCAAAGGCATTCTCCCCTACTCTCTTGGGAGACACTACCAGGAGGACTTGTTTGTACAAGTAAAGAGATGGGAGGAAAAGGAGGAAAAAGCCTGGCTTGAAAGCAAAAAGACATGAACTGTATGTTCCACTAATAGTACCTTCTGCCGCTCCTATCCTTTGCTGAAGCACTTGAGCTAAAAAGAATGAGAATTCAGGCTATTTGTTTTCCAGCTTCCTCAAATTAGATATTGAGGTCCACAGCAAATTAGGCAGTTGTAAGAGGTCACACAACAAGTCAGTGGTAAGTCTGGACTGGAACTCAGGGTACCTACACATCAACCCAAAGCTCTGTGCACATCTTGATGTGGACGTGTATGAGACCATTTCATCACTGATCTAAGACACAGAGCTGAGCCACCGCTTCCCGGAGGTACAACATACCCCAGCTTCTGCACCAAAGTTCTTTGAGTGAACGGGTTCCTGGGGAAAAGTTACTGTCATATTTCCCCGGGGGAGGGAGCTATTTGCTGGCCCAATGAAGAGATGACCAGCCTTCTATCTACAAAGCAAATATCCTGCCATGGATTCTTGTTCCAATATTGAGAATGGTAGTTCCTAGACTTTAAAAGGAATCAGAAATCCCTGACTGGATGGTTAAAATGTCATGCTATCAGTCTATATGTCCTAGAACATCTGTTCCAAGAGCCCAAATGTTTATACTTCAAACAAATTCTAAGTTTATTCTCTCTCTTAACTCCCAATCAAACAATACTCCTAAGGGACTATAAATTAGGCAAACATCCCATCTGCAACCCCATGGCCTGGACAGGCCTAGTTGAAGCTGCTGCTCCTTTGAAGATGACTAAAATCTCTTATGACCTAAGAGAAATGTCACAGAGCCAACAACACAAGATGGGCTGCAGATCTTGTCTGACAATTGGCATTCCTGTCACTGTTCTGAAACCAACACTAAGAAATCTCTCTAACGAGTTAGCAAGCATCTTCACGTTTATGTCATTTTGAGTTAATTCTTCATTACTAAGAACTTATTCCAGACTTCAAGTTCCCCTCCAGTTGAATCTCTCTGAATCTCTGCATAATCAAAACAAGTACGCCTCACTTTAAGAAGTACAGGCAAACCCTCAAGCATGTTTTCCATAAAGTGAGTTGCATGTCCTAGAGTTGCCAGATTTAGAAGAAACTTCAAGGTGTTCAGTTACATTTGAATGCCAGATGAACAACTAATAAAAGTGGTAGTATAAGGAATATTTAGAATACATTCTTAAATAAAAATTATTACTTTTTTTACCTGAAGAAGCCTATATTTTCTTTGACAACTTTATTACATTTGGGTACTCATTAAAAAATAATGAGACTGATGTGTTACTTACTACAAACAAAAGACACATAGGCAGGGATGTGTTGGTTAACACTTTAACAACTGGCTCTTGAATAGGCAGTTACTTTTACTGTTGACTGATGGGTGGAGTTCCTGTACCCAGCTTGTACATGTAAGTCAGAAAACAAGCAAAATAACTCAACCTGTGGAGATGCACTCTCAGAGTACTGATATTAATGAGCCAGCAACCAAGACCAGTGACCACTTACAGCCAAGTTCTCATTAAAGACTAAATTCAGTCTTCTGATACTAATACCCACATGATTCTCAACTGTTGCTCCAAGGAAATATGTATATAATCATTGTTTTTTAAAATTTATTTTCCTACTGTAACACCCAATGATGAAATTTATTTTCCTATTATAACACCCAATGATAAGCTGTTGAGACATGTCCATTAGTGCCTTGAACTCAGTGGGAGTCAATCATCTATGTTTTCTATCCAGGAGGGTCTCTATTTTCTCCTTTCCTTTTTTTTTTTTTTGTCGGTCATGGGGCTTGAACTCTGGGCCTGGGCATTGTCCCTCAGCTCTTCAGCTCAAGGTGAGTGCTCTACCACTTGTGTTACAGTGCCACTTCCGGTTTTCTGGTGGTTTATTGGAGACAGGAGTCTCACGGTGTTTCCTGCCCGGGCTGGCTTTGTTCCACGATCCTCAGATCTCAGCCTCCTGAGTAGCTAGGATTACAGGGATGAGCCACCAGTGCCCGGCTTCTCCTTCTTATTAGTATATATTAACTGTATAAAGGGGTTTCATTATGATATATTCATACAGTCATATAATGCATTTTGATCAAACAAACACCCTTCTATTAGCTTTTTCTTCCCTCATCCCATGCCCACACACAAAAGGTCTCTTTAAGAAGAGCATTTCACAAATCAGTCAGCTGTGACCAGAATTACAGACTTTTTCTTACTGGTCTTGGTAAGATCCAGGCTCCCTCATAATGTAGCTCTTCTCCTTATCTACTTTGTGCTTCCTTAATGTTAGATCACAACCCTGGAAAAATCCAAAAGAGCCATAGAGGATCCCATGAGGACCAAGAGATCCACTCTAGGACATGTTAGAACATATAGTAGCACCAAAGTGCTTTGAGCTGCAAGAAAACAAGATGGTTTTAAATCCAACAGAGGCTTCTTTCATGAATAATCCTAGGCACTAATGACTTTACTCAGGAAACCAAGTGGCACTTCTTGCACTGGTGCAACAAAATGAAAACACCCACTTAAGGCATGAAGAATGAAGATCATCAAAACCATACAGATAGGGCCTCAATCAAGTGAACCCTGGAATTTCATCTGAAACCCTTTCTGCCACAGTTGCTTTGATCCCCACATCCACAGCTGCCCAGCTCATTTGTCACCCTTCTCATGTCAGGTCTGCCTGTTCCTTTCACTATTCATTTTTCTTTATTTGCTATCACTCTATTTTGTTCTTTTTACTTCTACAATAAACGTTCCCTTTTCTCCTCTCTACATTCCTCTGACCTGTTTTACGTTTAGCCATAGGAAAAGAGGCTCAATCACAATATTGAAGTGAAGACAATCTTTGCCATTGAGTTGCGGAAAATTCGAGGCACTGTCTATGATCTTCTTTCAAGTATGCCAAATGTGCTGTTATTTCTTGGGAGCTCAGAGTCCCTTGTTAGCACAATGACTACCTGTGTTCACATAGCAAATGCCCAAAATGTCACTATACCAGGCAGAACAAAGCAGAGAGCCACCTTCCCCTGCTTTCAGGACTCTTGGCTAAGTGCAGCCCATCAGAACCACAGCTGTCTCCCTAAAGACCATGCTGTGCAGAGCCAAGCTAGATGTTAGGGACAAGGCTGAGCCAGTGACCAATTTATAAGAGGAACTAGATTGCACAAACTGGAAGATGCAGAATGAGGCAAAGAAAACACACACACAGGAGGCTGTTTAGAGCAAATCTGTTCACATGGAGGATAATTAATTAATGTGTTGACTGGACTCCCAGAGGTAGTCACTGAAGCTGAAGCAATCATTATTTTTAATAGACAGGTTCTTATTGGATGAGAACAACATGAGCCAGCTAAGAGCTGGTTGGCCACATACCCAATGGACTGAGCCTTATTGAGCGTGAGGGGGTCTTGTCCACTCCAATTCCCACATTTAGCTCAACCTTACCCAGGATGAAACCATATAGACCGAACCATCTTATTTCTGACTTTCTAAAACATGCATCTGGAAGGCTGTGTGTTCTACTCTACTCTGTACTTTTCACTACTGCCCTAGACTCCCAAGCCAAGATGGAGGCTGTGGAGGTTTTCAAGCATCAGTGCTGAGTCAACTGTTTCTTCTTAGGGATTGTGAACCTGAGGACCACATAAAATGAAATTTTAGTTGCTGGACCATGCCTAACACAACAACTAGGAGTTGGGGCTGGCAAAAGAAGAAAAAGCAGAGAATGTTGAATTGAGGCAGAGGGAAGGGGGCAGGGAGGAAAGGTGAATGAAGAAAGGCAGAAAGTATATGGAGTGGGAAACGGAGAAAAATGCGAAGACAAGAACATCAGAGGAAGTGGATGGGGAGAAAGACAAAGAGACTAAGAAGTTGAGAGACCCAATGGTCATCCTAGAAAAAACCACTTCAGTTCCTAAATACTCAAGTCAACACTGGACTATATTTATAGACCCCGAGTTTCTGCAGAGCACATATGTCTCACAGAGTTCAACAATGTGCCTTTCTAAACCTGAGCAGATTTATATGATCTGCCACGCACCTAAATTAGAACTTGCATCAACATTAAACATCTTTTTTGAGCTAAGTATGAAGGTTATTGCCTTTTTACACCAAAAACAAATAAAAACCTATTGTTCAACAAACATCTGTGGAACACATCCGTGTCTTTTACCTCGTATTATGCCCACTGTGAAAGGAGGAGAGCAAGCAGGGAGTGAATGAGGGGGGAAAGAAGTACAGAGATCTGAGAGCTTCTGGATGCCAAGCTCTCATGGGCAAGGTTAGTTAGAGGTGCTATGTGCCAGGGTGTTATGTTGAACCAGTCTGCCTCTAGGTAGGGCAAAGAAAGAAGAAGGAATATGGTTCTAGAAATACAAGCATTGGGCGGGGGGGGGGGAGGGGGGCGCAGTGAGATGCTCATTTGCCTCTATCAAGATTTAGAACACACAGGATAGAACCATCAATGCAATGGTGTCTGCCTCTTTAAGGAGTAAGGAGCGCTGATTCAGTGACCAGTCAAGGGTTACCAGAAACAGAGGAACAACCCACAAGGTGATTACCTCTGCAGGATGCAGCATTTACTGGTACCCAAGGGCAGGGGCTGTCAACCCAGGAAGAAGGTCTGACAGTAAGTAAACATTCCTCCCAAGCCTGCCTAGCAATTGTCCTTGTGCTATATTTAGGTTGGAACAAAACATTCAGAACAACTCTGGATGCTGTGCCCAGGTGTGTGGTTGTCAAACCTCATCAGAATCCTTGACAAGAACTACACAGCAAGAACTACAGTTCCCAAATCTCTCTCCTACTTAATGCTATGCAACAGACGCAGGAAGCACTAAACAACAACAACAACAACCTATTGGATAAATAACTACAAACTGTAACACTAACTATGAGTTTGGCAATACTAAGCATTATCTACTCTATGCCAGTATTTCTCTGCCAGAGGCAATCTGGCAATGTCTAGACACACTTGTGGTCTTGACTTGAGGAAAGGATGAAGTTGGCATGCAGTAGGCTAGGCATACTAAGCCTCATGCCATACACAAGCTAGACATCCCACCTCCCACACCAAGAAAGAACTTTTTGGCTCAAAGTGTCTATTGCCATGGTTGGGAAATGCTACTCATTTAATATTCTAGAGAACTTATTTATTTTTCCACTTTAGGAAACTGTGCCTGGAGATGTTAACTGGGCTAAGAGATCAGTAACATTCTAAACCAATCATGGAACGTAAAGGAAAACATCAGAGAGGTAGATAGACAGGTCAATGGGAAAATAGGAAGAGAGGTAAAGAAATAGGTACACACACAAGGAGAGGCAGGCTGAGACAAAAATGGAAAAATTGAAAACTATAGGAAAGAACAAGTACTAGACTGAATTTTCAGTTCGTGAAGCCAAACTCTGCTAATAGTGAACACATGGTCCCCTCGCCTATTCTAATCTCCTAGGGCCCCAACGTACAAAACTGCAGGTGGTACAGAAAATCACAGGCTACCAGTTTTAGCATTTTCAGGACAGTTTTTTCCTCCACAACAGCTTAAACTCCATCTTCATATAAATACTTCTATGCATGTGACAATATTTACCAAACAAATCCTACATCCTTAATCTCCACTAAGGAAGGTAGGAAAAATCAACTGCCTTATTTCTCCTTTTCTTCCTTCCATTCACTGTCATTCATCCTGTATCAAGCACTGTGCCACAACTGTAAATGTCCTAAGATGAGATACATAGGGTCTCTCTTTGCCCAGACCATTTGTAAAGTGTCAGTTCTCTGGTCAGGACACAGGTAGGCAGGCCCCCTCCAGCTCAGATGGGCAAGTCACAGGAGGATTCTAAGCAATAGGCCAGATGCAGTTCAGGGGTGCACAGAACCCACTTCCCACCTGGGTCATGCTACCTACCTCTGTCAATATTTACCTCTCCACTCAATAAATCCTGATGTCCATTTAATAGAGATCAATACCTACTTAATGGCAAGGGAATGAGGAAGTGAGACAATATGGGTTGGGGAAAGACAGTGGGTTTGATAGGAAATGTGAGAGGATTTGGTAAAGTCAATTAAGGAGCATCAGTTCAATACTCTGAAATTACTCAAATTACCTATGTAGTACGTATAATAGGTCTGAATATTTGGTGGGAAATGTGAGTGGCTATGGCAAAGCCAATTAAGGAACATCAGTTCAATACTCTGAAATCACTCAAATTACCTATGTGGTATGTAGAATAGGTCTGAAACTGCTAACTCACATTACCATTCAAAGAAATGAATGCTGTACATATTAATACTGCTTGCTAAAAACGAGGGTTTATTTCCTGTTGTTTATCAGGAGTGCTAAGAATGTTCAACTCACCTTTCCTGTAACACCACACAACTTCCACTAAAAACAAGCCGCCTTTCAACAGATCTAAAGCTTTTACGTTAGCACTTAAATGGAGTATATTATTTCCTCTTTTTGGCCTGGGAGGATACCTGAAACTCTTACTTTGCTTATTGAGCATGATTTGGTTATTCAATGGCATATATGTATTTTACAAAATAAAGGGGAAGAACTCAAGCCAATCACAAAGATTTAAATACAACAGCATGTGAATAACTAAGAGTTTCTTAGAACCAACTTAATATAAGAATATACATTCAGGAGTCCAAATTTTTCATTTTTAAAATTTCCTTTAATTTTTAAGTTTTATTTATTTATTTGACTGTACAAAACTGAGTATAACAAATCCATCACTATGGTGGGCTTAGTGTAATGTTACATAGCTTGAGAAGAATAAAAAAAAACTGTCAGAGCACAGGGCTGGTTTGATTAGCCATTCAGTTAGCACCAATTATGTGCTGGGCACTGACCCAAGGATGATACCTCATCATCTGATTCAATCCACCCACCAAAGGAAGTAGGAGCTATGACAACATATAAATACTTCCAATGAGGAAGGCAGTCCCATGAAGGGACTAAGGGTCTTGCTAAACTAAGAACTGGAAGAGCCATCTTTCAGATCTGAGTGTATTTTATGTTCTGCTTATCCCACTACCTTGTACTAATAGAACAAGTAACAAAATTTGGCCTCAAAGCCCACTGTGGATGGGGTCTAATGGGAAGGAGGGCAAGCCCCAATTACCCTTGGAGGCATAAATGTATGTCATTTATCTTCTTTTCCTAGAAAATACGATTCCAATCATATCTTACAGATCAAGATGGAAAAACACAGACAGGTTAAAGGATAGATTTAGGACTACCAATTCCAAGTTTAAAAACAGCAAAAAAAACAGCAAAACAGATCCACTCTGGAAATGATTAATG
Organism: Dipodomys merriami; assembly: GCF_024711535.1. Classification (NCBI taxonomy): domain Eukaryota; kingdom Metazoa; phylum Chordata; class Mammalia; order Rodentia; family Heteromyidae; genus Dipodomys; species Dipodomys merriami. The sequence continues at coordinate 3,069,948 of NW_027206590.1, forward strand.
TGGCAAAATTCAGGAAGGAAGGGAGAGGAGAATTCCTGAGACTTGCATGGCTACAGTGATACCCCAGAGAATAACACGAGGATAAAGGGTAGAAATGGAGGCCTGAAGACTGCTAAGGACATTCAAGAGCTGGGCAATGAGCCTGGGTACAACCAATCATGGACAGCAAACATCAACTGTAACATAAACTGAATTCAAATCCGGGTTTGATCCAGATATGACCTGTTTGCCCTTCAAAGAACTCTCCATCAATTGGCTACCCACTTCCTGTGGTCTGAAGCTGACCTGGATAGTCAGCCCTAATTTCACTTCTAGATTTCCAGTGTGCCATAAACACCTTTAGGTATGATCAGGTTGTTCCTCCAGCCTGACTCGAAAGAGATCATGCCCAGGGGATCTGTTAACCTTCAAGGGATTTGAACCCTCTCTGGCAATCATGCTCCATGCAGCAAGTAAGATCCTGTACTCCCTGGCCTATGTCTGGCTTCTTCCTTTCTTTCTTCCTGTTTGTTCTAGGGCAGAACACATGGTTACACACACACACACACACACACACACACACACACACACACACACACACACACACAGGGGTGCGTGGGTGTACGTGGACATGACTAGATACTCAATAATTGTCGGTCTCAAAAGAAAGGATAAAAGAAGGGAGACAAATATATTTGTCTTAGGGGAGTGGTTCCTTCGCTTATAGCAGGCTTGTCAATGGGATTTTATCTAGATTTCCTACTTGGCCATATTTATAAAATTTTTAAAAGTGAATAAATTTAAAAATCCAGAAGCTTCAGGGCATTAAGTGCCATTAAAAAGAGTAATTTTTTGAATCAGCCTTTATTTCAGGAAAGGAACCAATAAATGTAGCATCATCGTAAAATGATGCATACTGATGATAAACTGATCATGGTACAATGATAAGAATCCTCATTTCTTCAAAAAATAGACCTTACTTCCTGTTCTTCTCCAAAATGAATTGACTTACAATTAAAATATATGTATATGGAACACCAAAGTGCAGATTAAGCAAGAGAAAATATATAATGGCTAAGGAGTTTGAAAGGAAATAATTTCATGAAGTCTCAGCCAAGGATACTAACTGCATTCAGCCATCAAATTTAAAGGCATTCACAGCAGGTAGGGAAAAAAAGACAGAAGGGAATATGGTCTCACTGTGTGACAGGAGGGACACTGAATAATGCCCTGAGAAATGGGCTAAGCACTAACTTTTCAGGGGCTATAAACTATTACCAAATGAATTCCAAAAACAGATAATGATTCCAATACAGTTTCTATGCTTTACATCAAGATAATATGAGTATATGGAATGTTTGCCACCAGATTTTCTATATCTAATGACACTTCTTCCTTAACAGCAGGCATATTACCAGAATTTTCATTTATTCCAACTAGAAATACCAACAATACCTCCCTAACTCCGCCTCTCCCCCAAAAAGCTGAAGGCTCTTGTTTAGATTTGCCGTCCAAGCAAGTCAGGTAGCAGGTGTTGTTGAGGACAATGCTGAGGATCCAACAGAAACACAGAATGGATGTAGGCTAGGTCTCTTCCAGAAGCTTTGATTCTTGCATTTGCAGATACCTTTTTTTTTTTTCACTTCCTGCTGAAGACAGCCACAGAGAAGCATCAGAGATAGAGTGCATGAGGTCCTACATGAATGTAGAAGCTTTCCCTCAGCCCTCTCAGGCCTTCTGCAACTATTCATGTGGGTACCTTCTCATGCTGGGAGCAACAAGAAGCCTGTGTGTATGCATGAGTGCACGTGTGTGTGTGTGTGTGTGTGTGTGTGTGTGCGTGCGTGTGTGTGTGTGTGTGTGTGTGTGTGTGTGTGTAGGGGAAATACAGAGCAAAAGAAACCACTGCATTGTGCCATATGTTTAAAAGCAGTAAGTAATAATGTAAAAAATTAAGTGGGGCTAAGTGACAGGACGTGGAGAGGGGTTTGCGTTTTCCCAAGAATGATGGGAGGGGACTTAATGAGATTTGTGGTATTTACTGAAACTTGGATATATATGGGGAAAAGATAGAGAGTGGGAATGTCTAAATGTATTTCTGACAGGAAAAAGATGGCATACGCCAACTGAGTAATGTGAAAGGACTATAATAAATGATGCTTGCCAGGAGCTGGGGAAAGAGAAACAAGAAGGGGTAGTTGTGTGGGAAGGGAGAGCTGCAGTTCTGCACTACCAGGAGGCCTAGAGGTCTTCTGCTCTGCATACTGCCTAGGTTTAGCAATATGGTGTCTATCACACACTTAAGCATCTGTGTTAATTGCTCTTATCACCAAATAATAGAATAAGCAAAGAAGGTAGAAGGAAATTATTCAAGTTGATAACAAATCATGGAGAGGCAGGACCATTCATGGGGATCTCCTTATCTCCAAACTCAACTGGATATTGATGTCTATCAATCACACATCAAAAGAGGCACTTTGTAAATATAGATATTAGATCAATATTAATCTACTTAAATGCTATTGCACTGATCCAACTCTGTCTACAGGAAAACAACGATGAAACATATCACATGCTTTGGTTTTATTCAGTTATACTGTGTTTGATGAATTAACTTATTTATAAACCAGTAAATTAGTTAAAAGGAAAAGCAGGATTGGGCGGGGGAGGGAGTATAAGATCTTTGGGAACCCAGGGTTAGTGAATTTAAGCCATGGAATGACCCCAAGAAGAAGATGAGGAAAAAATCAGAAGTGGTGCACAGCCAGCCAGCTTCCGGAGCTGTGGTCTGCATCACTCCACTCCTTATACCCATAGAGGAAGCCCAGATTCCTACCTCTTTCTTGTTCATCTCCTACCAGGGTCCTACCTAACAGGAAGCTGGAGACTAGAGCTAGTGAATATCTTCTACACAAGTCAGGATGAAAGAAAAGAGGGGGTAGAGGAGAAAACATATCCAGTATCTAGTGCAAAGGCTCTGGGGAAGGAGAATGCTCAATGAGCAAAGTGATCAGGGTTTGGGGAGTTGGCAGAGAATCTAAGATATCTTCACCTGATAGAAGTTCCAGGTTTCGTTCACTTACACACGCCCAGTGCTTAGCATAGTTCATGTCACAGATGAGCCAGAGTGTGTGCTCCAGAAGTGACAAACAGGTGAGTAGGTGAAGAAGGGAGGGAAAATGGGGGTAGAATGGGGAAGTTATATATGTGAGGGCATTAAAACATTACTCTAGATTCTCTATATGCAAAGGACTGAAGTAATCTCCCAGGCTTTCCTTATCAACGATGAATCACTTCTTCTCTTATAGTTGACATTAATCCCATTCACCTCAGCCTCTTTCCCTAGGCCTTGCCAATGGATATTCGCATGAGACTCAAGGCCTTTGCATATGCTTTCCTTTATGCTTGAACACCATCCCTCCCTTACCAATGGACAAAGAAATCTCCTCCTCTGTCAGGATCCTGTCCTGCACTAAACCTTTTCTGACTACTATCTTTGGAGTTTGGGCTCCCTGATGTACACTACCACAGTGGCCTGTGCCAACTTCCACCATAGTCCTTATAAATTTGCACCTCATATCACTCCTCAACATTCTGAAGCCTTTCTAGGGCAGAAGATGATTGCTTTTATCTAGCTACCACTGGACAGAGTCAGGTTACCAGGATGGAACTCAAATTTTAGTTGAATGCCTGAAGAGCTAAGTCAATAAAAGCCACAGGCAGTAGGTGGCAGACTCTAGTAATTTAATTCTTGGTCCTGGAATCTTTGATATAAAGGAACTCTTCTATTTTTAATACACCCCACATTCCAGACGATGACATGACTACAGAATTACAGAAATGTGATGAACAGCTTACAACCTGCAACACACTTCAGCAGCTCAAAATGACAACATTAATTTAATGAACTTAAACACTGGTGAACTCTTTAACACATTTGAAGTTATTTACACTGGGAGATGCATGCCTGAGATGGCTTGCCAAAGAGGGACGCAAACAGAGATGACACATATATCTTTCAAATGTTAATTTGCTTTTTAAACTTTGAGCTTTGATGTAAGTTTGCTTTTCTCTTTGGGAATCAAGAAATCAAGAAACTAACTGACTCACTGACCCATCCATCCATTCATCTAACTACACATCCACCCATTTATCTAATCTATCTACCAATGGATCATATATCCATCCATCCACCCACCCACTCACTCATCCACTCACCCACCTATCCATCTATCCACTTATGCACTCACTTACCTCCCTCCATATATCCTTCCTTCCTAATTTAGAGGCCATCACAGACTGTTTGGAGAGATGGTCAAACCAAAGGGAAAATAATATAATAACTTCAAAATAATAAACAGAATAATGGTCTAAGGGATTTAAATGAAAGAGTCAACAGTTTGATACAGCAAAGTAGAGAGACCACGCTATTCATGGTAGAGTTTGCTAGTTCCCCATGGATGTCATAACAAAACAAGTGGGTGTCCTATAGAGTAAAAACTTACAGATTCACAGCTGTTGATGATAGAAGATGCAGCTCATCTGCAAAGACCCTGTTTCCAAATGACATCACATTCATAGTAGTAGGGGAGAGGTCTTCTTCCCTCTTTCCTGGGTGACATAATTCACCCTACAACACGGCAGCAAGTTGAATCCAGAAAGACAAGTATGAACTGGGACAGGATATGGCAAAGAGCACTGAAGCAAAGGAATAGGAAGTATAAACTAAGGCATGGCCAGCTGCTGGTGAAGCCCATTCATGTTAAGAAGCCACTGAAGGACCCATAAGATGAAACATAGAAAAATCTCACTTGGTTACCTACAAGACAATTTTTTATCATGTTCTGTTGGCTTCCTGTCATCCCAAGGAAGACCCCGGAACTCTAATTAGACTTCATATCTCAATTCAAGAGGAGAATCTGGGGTTCATGTTTCTCTTTCGTTATAAACATGTTCTGGATTGGTCATCAAATTAAATGACAAGTTATTGTGGTAGCTGCTCTCACTTTTCACTCCCAGGAGTTTGTTCACCCATGGCGTGGATATCGCTAGACAAAGGGATGATTCAAATTGTGGGTTTGACAGGGATATAGCATATCAGTGTCAGATCTCATCATACTACTCAGAAAAATAGGGATTGTGATCCTCTTATTTATGCTTCCCAGGATGCTAAGATAACAGGTGCACACCAGTATACTAGCTTTTCATTGGCTGACAATGGGGTCCTCCTTGATCTTTTCTGTTACCCAAGCTGGCCTTGAACCTCAATACTCCATTTAAACCTCTTAAGTAGTTAGGAGTGGAAGTGGAAGCCATTGTGCACAGCTTATCCCTCTTAAAATCTGCGTAATATTCCACTGTATGGGTATACCACATTTTGAGTATTTATTCACTAATGGGTGGACATTGATGCTGTTTCCAGCTTTTGCTTATTATTATCATGACTCTTTTTGTACATGTTTTTATTTGAGTTTCTGTTTTATTTTCTCCTGGACAGACTCACTGAAGCATAGAATTACTGGTTTTTATGTTACCTATTGGTTTTACATTCGGAGAAACTGTCAAAACTGTTTTCAAAGGAAACTGCTCCATTTGACACTCCTACCACAAGCTAAAAGGGTGCTAAGTCTCCATATCTCCTCCAAAGCTTTTTCTATCTTCTTGATAATATTCACATCATGGATGTGTGTGATTTGCATTTCCCTTAACGGTGTGGAGCAAGTTTTCATGTGTGTCCTGGCCACTGGTTTATCTTCTTTGGAGAAATGTCTACTTAAGTCTTTTGCATACTTTTTAATTGGATTTTCTTTTCACTGTTGAGTTGTACGTATTCTTTGTTTATTCTGAATGTAAGTCCCTTATCAGATTCATAATTGAAAACAATGTTTGCTCATGTTTTCCCTTTTCACTTTCTTGATGATTTCCTTTTGAAACACTGAAAAAAAAATTAATTCTGATGAAGTGTAATTTATCTTTTGTTGTTGTTTTTGGTAATGCTTCTGGCATCCTATCTAAGAAAACACTGCCTAATCCAAAGTCACAAAGACCTACTCTCATGTTTTCTTCTAAGAGTCTTATAGCTTTAGCCTTGATATTCAGACCTATAATCCACTGTGAGTTGATTATCATTTTCATTCTTTATAAAGGAGAGAAATCCATACAAAGTCGTGTGAACTGCCACACTCCACCTAATCTTTTAGATTCTAGAAAGAAGGAATAACTTATTCCTCGCCACTCAGTGAGTTGCAGGTATTAGCTGAATTCAGATGCAGGTTCTAGAGTTCAATGATGATAGATGTGCAGCTGAATCTCTGCAACCGAACTCCACTCTGAATGCTGTATATATCAGCAAGTATCCTCCTCACTCCCCACAGGGTGCTGTGAAATCCATGGAGACATTCAGACACACGTGGGCAACAGTTCCTCATATCCTTTGTCCTCTCCTCGTATGTCCTAGAGTTGTTTCTAGTTAATTCATCAATCTACCAGTATTGGAAGGAATAGATAGGGATCCTTTTAATAAGTGGGCTTCAATTTTACCTGGTTCACCCAATGGAGTTCACTCAACTTACTTATCAAGTGCTTAGTATCAGCCCTAGGGATCATAAAAAGAATCGAATGAGATGACCCAGGAGCTGTGTAAATAGAGAACACACACACCAAGTGTGGGAATTTTTCCACCTTCCCTAAATTTAGTATTAATAAAAGTAATGGCCACTATTAAGGTCTACATTCCTGACTCTGTGTGTGTGCTTTAAGTATACCTTTTAATTCCCCCACAACTCCATAAACTAGTCCTATGTTCAGGAAATACTAAACACTAACACTGTGCAAAGGCCTATCCTTAAGGAGAAGCAGAAGTAGCAAAAGGGGGATGTAAGTAGGAAGACCTCAAATTCAAGAAAAAGAGTAGTGTTTCCCAGAAAAGAGGAGAGGAGAGGAGGGGAGGGGAGGGGAGGGGAGGGGAGGGGAGGGGAGGGGAGGGGAGGGGAGGGGAGGGGAGGGGAGGGGAGGGGAGGGGAGGGGAGGGGAGGGGAGGGGAGGGGAGGGGAGGGGAGGGGAGGGGAGGAGACAAAATAAGGGCATGAAATACACATGGAATTAGAGGAAAAGTAAATAGGGAAGTGTCTGGATTCTAGAAAAGTGAAGCCATGTACAGGGGAGCAATAAAGCTTCTGTCAAAACTCGTATCTACACCCTGCCGCTGTCAAAGCCAGCTGACACAGAATGTTATTAAGGTCTATATCTTTGAGAGAATCTGCCCAGAGGTGGGGGTGGGGAGGAAGAATGCTGCCAATTAAAAGGAAGGTAGCATTAATACTAGTCAGTGGAAAGGTATGATCTGGGGGTGGGGAAGTAGAGAAAGGTTGTTTTATTCTTTACAATAATACTCATATTTCAGGTAACAGAATTTGGTTCTTAGCAGTAATGTCATTTTCTGCTAATTTAATGTCCCAGGAATCCCTCAGAGTAAGAAGCTTGCTGGTGGAATGTAAAATGAACCCAATTCTTAGAGAAAGAACCGGCCCTCCACTCCAGGTGTGCTCAAAAGCTGAATCAAGGTCAGTCCGGCAGTGCTAAGGGATCAAAGGAGTCCTTGGGGGCAATCTGAGTATGAGGGCTGCTAGCTGCATTGGAAGGAAGTGGTTAGTTGACATTTTCCCTTGAGAAAAAGAAACTAATAAGCTCTCCTCTGGCACCAGGCATTGTGAAGCCAGAAAGGCACTCAGGGACTCAGGCAGGAGGAGAGGTGAGAGGGGAAAGGAGAGAGAATGGACCAAGCCCATTTCTTTGGTTCTGCTTCCAAAGGTGCCTCAAGCATTCCTCATCTCTCAAGAGCATCGATCTGCCCCCAGATGTCTCTTACCCTAGACTCATTGCTTCTCTTTTGCACTGAACCAAACCTCGTGTATACCTGTGGCATAACCTAATTACCTAGAACATCTTGAAAGTGATCCAGATTGAACAAATTATACAGTCATTCTCAACACCAGCACAGTGGGCAAAGCAAGCACTATAGAAGAGAAGAAAGCTAGGATAGAATTTCAGACCTCAGTTTCTAATCTGAAAAATGGGATCACAGTACATATCTGGAGAATAACAAATGAGACACCAAGTATAATCTGGCCAGCAGAGTGATTGACACGTGTGGAAACTCCATGAAGAACAAACTGTTAATGGCAGTTGGTTCACACAGGCAGGACTAGTGTAGGAGGCCAGGCTTCGAGAATATCTCTTTTCCATCCTAATTCTCTGACTCACTCATAAGCTCTCTATCTCCTGTCCCTACCACTGACATCCAATAGACTCAGTTCACAGTGAATTATAGATACAGAGCATGAAAAAGGCCCTTGGGGCCTACAAAGCCTATACACAAAGACCACCATTTCTAGCCGTGGTCCTGACTTGCTTTAATTTACCCAATGGCAGCAGAAAGCAAATAGACTTGCTATTTGAATGTACACTCCCTTCTCTACCCAACTTGAGCTTCAATTAAGCTGAGCTTAGCTCCAGTGCAGAGAAGCTCACAAAGGAGGGAAGAGAACTCATTCCCTCAACTGTCTGTAGAAGCAGATTAGTGAGGTCTCCACAGACACCCCTGCAACTAGCAGCCCCTGAACGCATGAGGCAGCAGCAGCAGGAGGAGAGTGAGAAGAACAGAAGAAAAGTAAGCCCTACCCTGGGCCTAATGAAGATTAATATCTCCTCCCTGATGAGATCAAGCAGCTTAATCGTTGCTATTAATACAGAATCACTAGGAGCCAAGACTTGGGGGGATGCAGGGAGATGGAGGATGGGTAAGGGGTCCCCAGGGTCTGTGTTCAGAAGTAGAAGGGAAGCTCAGAAAGTGTGAATACACAGCCAATTTCTTCACAGCTAAAAAGTTAATTCAGAAGCCTGCTTGCTAAGGTGATGCAGAAGCCTGTGTGATAAAGTCGGGGGTTGGACTTGTTATGTTGCTTTTTCTACTAAGGCCACTGCAGTGATTTGGTTAAGCATGTTGAGTTCTTAAGACCAAACCTGGTATTATTTGCTGATCTCAGCAGACAGACCTTGACCAGCACCTACCTACCTCCTGATCATTCTAACCAATGACAGAACTCAGGCTGGCTATTTTTCTCAGCTCTCAACTCTGGCTTCAGATCAAGCTCTCCCTTAACCATTCACCAGTGTTTCATCCCCTTATCTCCTAGTTTCCAAAAACAACAACAACAAAAAAAAAAAAAAACCCTTGAGAATGACCATGTGGAAAAGAGCACCATCACCTAACTCAACCAGAAAACAATTTTCTTGAGGGTAGAGACTAATTCTAAATCTTAACGGTGCCTTTCTCAGACTGGAGTCTAGTACCAAACACATGCTGTCTAGTTAATTAATATGTGCTCAATGATCTGAGAGGAAAAAAAAACAGGGAGAGGGATGATGGAAAGCACCCAAAAACCTCAGAATCCATGAAGAAAAGCACAAATGCACTGTGGTGTTCATGAAACCTCACAGCCTAGGTTTTACCTAGATAAAAACATCAAGTTGTCAAAGGTACATCTTTACAAACAAATGAAAAGGTTCATATGCCCCCCACCTCACTAATTCTCATTTAAGCTATTTGTGAATTTTCACTTCAAATATGTTCAGAGTTTCAACTCTCCAAATCCCACGGCATCTGACCTGTCTGAAGAGTCAGGGAAACAGAACAGGTAGAATAGACGCCCCAAGGCAGGCCTTGTGTGGAGCTATGTTTCTTCCCCATTGCAGAGAATGAAACGGAACCTTTCCTCAATCAGATAAAAATTTCACATATAAAGATGGCAAGCACCGGACTAGTTCAGAAGACTACCAATCATCAAAATGTAGCTGATGCGCATGTGTCTGCCAGGTGTGAACTGAGCCCTGGAAGAAAGTATAAATGTGGTAGAGTTAGACCTGGGACACTGCAAGCACCCATGCTTACATGGCAAATGTGCTTCTACTTCCCACTCCAGTTTTACCTTGGTTGGCAGGCTGAGCAGGCACTTGCCTAGAGACAATAGAATAGCATAGCATGCTACCTGTAGGTTAGGTAAAAACGCAAAGACCATTCAATCATGGGCACTCATGCCAAAGGCTGCCAGGCAGAGGCCCAAGAGACACACTATGAATGTTGTATCTCACTATGAATGCCCCATGATGGCCAATGGGAATGACTGCCCAGTACAATTGGACACCTTTGGTCTCCTTCCTGTTGAAGCCATTTTGCTCCTTTGTTTCTTCCAAAGTGAAAACATACTCTCATGAGTTTCAGAACAGTCCAACTGGCCTTTGAAAATACAAGTCAATAACCACCTTCCTCCCTGCAGTGATCTCTGGTCACACAAGAACCCACACTGCTTTGTGGAGCACAGTTTTATTTCTGCATTACTATGCCATACCCATAGTTGCCTGCTGACTGGCCCAAGAGAGGAACCACACAGAGGTACTAATCATAAAGGAAGGAAGAGCAGGATGGGGGAGGGCAACAAGAGGCAGAAAAAGTGATGGGTAAGAGAACTCAGGCTCTGAGACACTCACCTGCCGACCTATGGCAAGTTCAACACCCTGCACTATCCTCATCTATTAAAAACAGGTACTAAAGGACTGTAGGAACCTAAAGCAGGTGCTTAGAATGGTACATGTGACAAAGATTCGCCAAGTGCCAACTTTAATTATCCTACACTAAGCACAGAGGAAAGGAATTGCCTGAAAGCCTGCAAGAGCCATGTGATGTCACCTGGGAACTGATCAAGTGGGTAAAAAAAATGAAAAACTGAAATTCAAGAGTCTCTTTCAGATCACCACGTATTGGTGAAGCATCTGGAAAGCAATACAGAGAGCATTTGGGGCAGAGGGGTGGGCCACAGAGAAAATAACTCCTCTCTATTCATCAGAGAGCCCTCTAAGCAGGAATACCTATTATGAGAAAGACTGGGAGAGGGAAATATGAAAATGTAAATAGTCCCCAAGATCCTCTCTTATCTGCCCTTCACAACACTCACCTCTGAGTGTTTATCCAAAATATGAAATTAAGCTGTGGGTAAGACGCCCGTCTCTATCCAGACCTCTCTCCTTCACAGCGGCCTCAGTGTGGGTTCCCATGTGCACCTGACAATGCAGGTACTGAGACATGTTCACATTTATTTCTGGACTCAGGGATGTAAATAGTCCTGGAACCCAAACAACCCAGATCACTCTCAAGTGAGCCAGGCACAGCACACTGGGCAGCACAAATCACAAATCTCCTGGGCGAGGTCCCGGTTATCTCTACTGCCAAGAGCAAGCTGCCCACACCTGTTGCTAAGGCTGGACTAAGTCATCAATGGAGCAGGGGCAATTAGCCCATAGTTCCAGGTGGCAAGTAGAGAAGCATGGTGAGCATAGCTGTGCCTGCTTATCCTGGAGATGTCTTGATCAGTAAATTTTCCCAGGATAGGGCAATTCAAATACCAAGAGATGACCAAAGTTTCCTAATCATTATGGGGGATAAGGCAGGAGAAAGCAAACATATGAAGTGAGGGGGAGAGGTATTTGGAATTGTGCCAACTTAAGGGGGTGAAAGAATCCTCAAGGAGTCCCCTATAGATAAAACCACAGGGGATATTTACATCACTTGCTACCTGACAGCCCTTCAGCAAGTTCCTAAACTGTTCTGTGTTTCCATCTCCCCATCTGTGAAATGGGGCTTTTAGTGCCTACCTTACAGAGCAGTTCTGAGAATCAAAGAAGTTAATGCAAGTGAGAGCTTGATGCTTAATGCCCAACAATAACTAGAAATAGTTGCTAATATTTTCATTGCTGGCATTTTGATAGCTATTGATCCTCTTCTCTATCTAGTTACTGGGACAAGAACTAAGAATTCAGAGAGATGACCAAGAGAGGAAGATTTTAACAGCAATTCATATCTTCCACCTCTGTTGATTCCTAATCTACAGATTCAATCAATCACAGACCAAAAGTATCAGTAAAAGTAAGTCTGTGCTGAAAAAGTTTAGACTTTTTCTTGTAAGGCTGTCCTAAACACTGCAGTAAAACATTTACACAAATGGTATTACATGTTAGCATTTTGATAGCTATTGATCCTCTTCTCTATCTAGTTACTGGGCCAAGGACTAAGAATTCAGAGAGATGGCCAAGAGAGGGAGATTTTAACAGCAATTCATATCTTCCACCTCTGTTGATTCCTAATCTACAGATTCAATCAATCACAAACCAAAAGTATCAGTAAAAGTAAGTCTGTGCTGAACAAGTTTAGACTTTTTCTCGTGAGGTTGTCCTAAACACTGCAGTAAAACAATGATTTACACAAATGGTAATACATGTTAGCTAGAAATGATGAATAGATGGACAGTATGGGTGTAGAGCATAGAAAATACCATGTCATATTATAGTAAGGACTGCAGCATCCGCAGGTTTTGGAAGGCAGTCCTGTAAGTAATTCCCCACAGATACCAGGGGACCACTGTGATAGTGTGCAATCAGAGTAAATAATAATGATGACAACACACCAGTGCTCCTGTGACAGGCACTCTCCTGAGGGATTCAAACCCTTCAACTGGGGCTAAAGTGATTCTGAAGAGGAGGAACCCTATGCCAAGGACATATTGCTCAAAACAATAAATGGTTAACAGAAATACAAAAAAGATACTGGCTGAGGAACTCAGTATGTGGGCTAAGGTTTCACAGTCAAAGAAACGAACAGTGAGGTTTGCAAGCAGGGCAAACATTAGGCCCTCAATCATCAGTGTTGGCAGTACCATGCTGACTGAAATCGTGTGCACTGGCATCCCATTTAGCAGATATGGGGCAAGCAAAGTTCTGCCTACACATTTGTCAAAGGTGGGCAAGGAGTCTATAGATCAAATAAACACTCCAGGAGACTTTCATCACCTGGAAAATGCTAGTAGAGAACTAGGTGATTCCTTCAAGCCAGGGACAGAGCATCCACTGAGGTGCCTCTCACCATGGACCAGCAGAGGAAGGCAAGAACTGATGATGAATGAGCTTCCCAAGGAGGGGATGCCAGGTACTGGGTTCCATGCCTGCATATGGCTCTTCCCAGCCTCCCCAAGATTTTCACATACTCCTTGTCCTCTTCTCCCTAGCCACCATCTGTGCCATAAATGCACCAGGCATCCTCTACCTCCTGCCTGCCCCTGCCTGGATGTCTTCTCCTCTTATTGCTCCCTGCCTCTGATTCCATGTCATCCCTGAGGATGGCCTACCCAGAGCATCTCCGTGCCCTGCCCACGCTTCTCTAAGCCCACCACCCTGCTACATGCCCTGATGTCTCACCCTGCTATATTTTCCCCTGTTGGATTTATCACCACCCAGCACAGGATGAATGTGTCTGTTACTCCTCTTTCTTCACTACACTAGAAAATAAGCTCATGGTCCTGGCTGGGTTTGCTGAATGAATGGATAACCTCGTGTGATTCACCTAATGGTTGTGAAGTACAGTGAGTCACTGGATACAGAATCATCTCTCTTCCTAATGGCATGGAGCATCTGATGATACCATGCTACCTAGTCATATTGCTATCAATTGGTAGAAACCCAGTGGGGGGCGGGGGGAGGGACTTGTGGTTGGACATCATCTTAAGTTTTGGTCCCCATCACAGGACTCTCTGCTCCTCCATTCAGGGAATTCAGATGCCCCATGAAATGGAGCATAGGGTGCCCTGAGCTGGAGCAGAGGGTCTAACATCCATGAGCCACAGCAGCCATGATCCCAACAGCCATGATCCTTTCCTAGAGACAGAAATAAGAAGCCCCAAGATTACCAAGGTTTTTCCAACCAATGCAACTTTCACCTTCCATCTCTTGACTCCTTGAGTTTTTACTTCTGAGCACAAAGACAGCATATTCAAAATGGCTTCTAAGCACAAAATGACACTAAATGACACTCTCTGCTGTCAAGAAGGGAGGAACACCCTCAATTCTGGAGGAAGGAATCTGAGCCAAATTTGAGAAGTTAAAGGATTCATCCAAAGGTACACAGCATTTAAAGAGCAACATGGGAATGAAATGCTGACCCAGTCTCAGCCCCATGAAATGTGTCATTAAAGTGTTTAAGTTTTACATTCAAGGCCAGCCTTTCCTCTTTGTTATTCTTGAAAGTTCTAACAGCTGGTCAGTCATCAATTGTGAAATAATTTACTTTTCTCCAAAAATGGCCAAAGGTACATTTATGATCGTAGCTGAGATGTGTGTCTCAGGTAGGTGTCCACACTTACCCCATGCTCAAATGTTGTAGAGCATATTTCTAGAAATAGGCACAGACAGAAAGGTACAGAGGTAGTGTTCAATTCTGTTTTTCTTCCGCTATACTAATTTACAATGTGTAAGCAGCACAGAATCAAGAGGTAATACATACTATCTTGGAGGGGACTCCAATCACCCCACCCCAGGCTGTAGCAAGGTGACCTCCTGAGTCAACAGGTCTCTCTCTACTTGTTCAGCTGTAAAACAAAAGCTCACTGGAAGAGAAGGGTAACCTTTGCATTTCTCCCAGGAGACTTCCTTGAATTTCAGAAAATAAAAGAGTAAAAGAAAACTGAAGATGCAGTGAGTAACCACTGTTGTACAGCAGATGCTTCATTTAATCTTTATACCAACTGTGGAGGTCACATATTATGTTCCCTTAAATGGAGAAAACAGACCTGCAGGGATAGTAATCTATTGCCATTCTGTAATTCAAGTGCTGTTGCTAAATTTCAAATCCAGGTCTGCTAGTTCTTCAGGGACATGTTGACTCCAACATCAACCCTGCCTCAAATAAAGCTCTTGTGTGTTTTGCAGGGTTTTATCTGCTTAGGCTATAAGCCTGCCTGGATGATTCTAAGGTCCATTCCTGTTTTTAATTGTATGAGTCTAGTGCAGAAACAAAATGCAAATTGTATTAAAGGACTAATCGAATTTTCTGCTTCTATTGGCTTATAATAATCTTGCTAGCACAGAACACGATCTGCCTTCCAGTCCAAAATAGCCCCTTGTTACATGCCTTCTGGGCTTGTCTCGTCCTTGTCTAAAACTTGAGCACCCTGACTTTGAAATGACATCGTCCAGTTGTTTCTGTGTCATCACATTCTTGGTAGATTACAGTATATAATACCATGTCAAACAAGGCACAGCTCTTACTAGCTGGTTAAAAAGTTCAACATCCCTGAACATCAATTTCCTTATCTATAACAGTACAACCAGTATGAAATTGTTTGATGAATAAGGTACTGTATACAAGTACCAGGAAGAGAAAAAGCCAAAAGATTCAAAGTCAAAGACTAAATGAGCCCAGGTAAGGTCAACAGGTGATTTACACCAATATAAAAGGTCTTCTGTTTTAATTCTGATCTACATACAACAATGCTGCAAAGATGATATGGAAACCAACTAGGAAGGAAGGTAACCGACAAGCTGGAACATCCAAGCACTACTGAAGGAACAGTTACTGCTCAGCTCCTGCCAAAGGTTGCCGCAGTGATAGTAGGTTCTAGGTTGCTAAATCATTCCCATTTTTTTCAAGGAAAGCCAAAAATCCTGAGTGGCTTTTGCTCTGTTTTGTTGCAATCTCCCAATATCTAAACATTAGCAATAAAATAAAAATGGTAAAATAAACAAGTAAATAAAAAAGTGGGCAAGCCAAACTCAACATAATTGAAGGCCAGATGAGCCAATCTGCTTCATCATCCCTGAGTGGGAATGGGTAAGTGAATTTCTTTTAGCTATTTTGTGTAACATTGTAATCCAGGCCAGTTTGGGCAAAAAACACAATACTGTATTTGAAAATATATTTTTAAATATATCTGAATACTTGGCACTTTTCATGAGATGTAAGTCTTTTGGGATATTAAAGAAAGAACTCAGAACAGATTCAGGGATGATAAGATGCCCACATAAGAAAGAACCAGCCCTGACAACATCTTGAATTAAGTCCAATGAGAATGATTGTAGACTTCTGACTTCCAGGAAAACAAAGAATGTGGTGATGACGGTGATTGACCTATAGGAAAGTGAAGCAGCTCTCATCCAGAACCCAGAGTGGTGAGTTTCCAGGCCCAATTTACATATATAAGATTTGGGGTTTTTCCCATTCATCTATACACAAATTTCATAACCTTTTATTTTTATCTTCACCCAGCATTCATGTGCTTTGGTCACAACTTTTGCAGGTTGAGGTCTGGCAAAACCTGTGTGCCCATCTCTTTCTTTACAGTGTTACGGTTAAAAGGTCCATTCTTATCGTGGAAATCAGCAGCCTCAGTACACAATCTTCCTTCTTTCCCTAAGAGGACAGCATAAGGAGTGCTTACAGGAAGTACTTAATAGCTTTTCTTCATCAGCCATTTCAAACTGGCATACATCTGATCAGATCATCATTACTTCTGTGCCTTGGGGCCATTACTATTGAGTGAGGGCTACTTGATCACAAATACATGGAGGTGCTGCTGCTGACAGCCAATCTGGTCAGACTGTGAAGTGGCTAATGAGGGGACAGTGTATACAGTGTAGCTATACTAGACAAAAGTATGATATGTACCCTGGATGAGAGAGAAAAGATGATGCCAGACTTCAGCACACTGATCAGAACAATGCACAATTTAAAATTTGTGGCTTGTGTCTATAATGTATCATGTAGTATTTTCAAACAGTTGACTCTGTGTACCTGAAACTGAACAGGGGAGGATGGATGACTGTACAAGGCAGGTACTGATATTCAGGGAAATCATTGGTTTCTTGATTCCTGACCTATGTTTCCTAGGAGATTAATAAACTAATAAATTAGGCCGGTTTCTCTGCTCTGTGTGGTGGCCAATATTATTTGTAAATAGAAGGCTCAGTAGAAGAAAAGCAGAGGCAATTTTAGCAACTCAATTATGAGTTCAGTGTGCTTCGGATAGCAAGATTTTACTGGGACTATTTCTTCATGCAAAGGTTAAAAAGGCAGGCAGTGTAGCCCTACGGTGTGTCCTGTGTCCCAGGAGCCATTAAAAACTGCTCACTCTCCTGTTCATATTATCATTCGTTGTAAGATTTTTCTCAAGCTTTGCACTAGCAGGTTTTAAGCACTGCCTAGAAAAGTTCTTCACTTTTGATTCATTAAAAATAAAACCAATACAACTTTTATAATATATTCAGCATCTTGTATTCTTAAATCCCATGATATTCTTATGAAGTGTTATAGTTGCGCCATTGGCAGCAAAGACAAAATAGGCTTTGCTGCCATCAAAGCCATCATCACCAAGCCCAGCCCTGAGGGGCATTAAGACTTTAACAAATTATTTGATATTGTCTTATAGGGTCTAAGTTCACAAACATTCTGGCACATTCTCTGTGCTTAGGGACAGGACACACTAAGCTAGGATGCAGTTCTCCCTAGATAAAATATACTCCATTCCCTAAGTTTTACTGTATATGCATCTTGAAAGGCTTCATAATAAAAAGGCAAAGGAAGGGCTTTAAATTAGAACAATCTGCTCTCATTTCAACTTCGTAAAATGGTCAAATGTCAGCGTTTGTAAAGATAAGAATAGAAGGAACAGAGAACATAGGCTTTAAGAATAACAAAAGGTGAGTGTGGACTGAAATCATTTCAGAAGTTAATATACAATGTTTGCTCATGATGTGGTTTTAAATGTCTTAGATTCTGCATGTGTGCTGAAGACGTTTGCTTTTAAAGAACTCTCCTGCCCTCCCTGGCCCTCCTCCACGGCCATGGGAAATGTCCACACTTAGCTAGCTATGAGTTATCACATAATAGCTAATCAAAAATAGCATTTTTCTGAATGACCTTAAATTTCCTTTCTTCTACATGCTGACAACTCAAAAACATCTGAATACCTCCCAGAGAAAGGCAGAAAACAGAGGAATATACCACAAATATAAAACCCACAGGGCCAGCCAGGTGCTGGTTGTTTACCCCTGTAATCCTAGCTAGACAGGAGGCTGAGATCTGAGAAGTGCAGTTCAAAGCCAACCCAGGCAGAAAAGCCTATGAGACTATTATTCCAATACAAAATGCCTGAAGTGGAGCTATGGTTCAAATGGTAGAGCTCTAGCTTTGAACACAAAAGCTCAGAGGCAGCTCCCAGGTTCTGAGTTCAAGTTCCAGGACTGGCACAAAAAAATAAAAAGTAAAAAATAAAGAGTGAGCACAACCTGAATTGCAAGAAAAAAAATCATAGTGTTGTGGTTGAAGAGAAATCAAATAAGCAACATGTCACCTGGTAAGTCCCAGCCATAGAAATTTCCACACAGGATTGGTTATTAAGTAGAAATGACATTGAACTTGGACATTTAAGATCTGGACTGGGAGAAAGACTGGAAAACAAAAAATATGCTTGGCAGAAAGTAGAACTGTGAAACAGGAAAGCATGAAGTTCTCTCAGGGAGTTTCAGAAGACACTAGAACCTAAAAACAGACATGGGTAAAATAGGGATAGACTTGGAGTTTGGTAAGGAGGCCAGAGTTGATCCTAGAGGCAGTGATGTGAGCTGCTGGCACTCAGAGCCAGAAGAAAGCATATTTATTCCTTTGTTCATTCTTTCTATAAATATTTTGGGATCAACTCTACTCCAAGCAGTATCATAGTACTACAGATGGGCGAAGAAAAAGAAAAGAAGGGCTCCTCTTTTCTGGTGCTACTAATCAGTCAAAAAGATCAGTGGTTATGAAAACAAGACAAAGGAATCTCCATGAGGTATAAAGGGGAAATAACATAGGGAAGAGGACAGACAGTGGGAGCCAGCCTAACTTCTGGCCAAAAGCAGGCATGCGTGAGCAGATAATGGAGGCTCTAAGTTAGTCAAGCAAGAAGGGAGAGGAAAGAGAACAGGAGGCCACAGGCCAGGGGTAAGAGGGAAGGAGAGGCCACAGAAGGCAGTGCAGTCCAGAGTCAAGGAGTCCAATGTACCCCAGGCAGAGAGCCGAGATAGGGCAGGGGAAGATTAGGAGAAAGACCAGAAGACTATGACAAGGAGTACAATGGTGCTTTAATATGGCACTGGCCCTTCTCCAATAGAAGAAGGAGATACAGGACAGCTCAGGTTGCTGCATGGGGTCCTGACTATAAAGGAGAAACGGCAGAGCCATAGCAGGGAGGAAAGATAAGAGTAAAGAAAAAACCCAGCTGCAAAAACCAAGATCAGAGAAAAACAAAAGGTAGCAGGTAGGGAAGACGGAAGAGAGTAACTACTCCAAAGCACAAAGCTGGAAGGGCTTACAGTAGAGGTGTTCACTAAGATGCTGCAGGAAGACAATTGGACTGGGGAAGAAAGTTAGGAAGTTGGAACCGAAATGTTGAAGTCAAAATGCCAAGAGGAAAAAATCTCCAATTAGCCTCTTTTCCCACAGTCACTTGTCCCGGGACAAACTGCCCTGGACAAATGAAATACCATTTCTTTCCCGGTGGAGAATGTCATACCTAACAATCTAATGGTTACAATAGCCATTCTTTCTCAACTCAGACCAATGTATATTTCCCAGGAAATGTTATGCACTGATCCTGGTTTCACACTCCAGAACAAATCACAATAAGCTACTCCATCTTCTAATTATATTCCCCTAACTGGGGACAGTGCTCTACCTGTTTCACTTATATCACTTATGCTTAGAATCTTAAATTTGTATACGGATGATTAGAACCAAACAAGTGGGCTTCATCCTGACAACCATGCCATACTGGAGGTTAAGCCCTAAGAAGAAAAGTGACCATATGCCAGACTATTCAGCTATCCTGTCTAAGCTGATTTTAAAGCCAGTGGCCTCTTACCCCATCTAGCACTCAACCACCATAGGGCTGTTCTGTGTAACTGAACCATTAAAACCTTTGCACTAAAAGCATTCACATCTCAGAGGTAATTCTGGGCTCTGCTCTCAAGAGACCTATCGAAATTAAACAGGGTTGAAAAATAAATAAGTTCACATAAAACATGAATAGTATTTTGAGAAATCCAGGCACAAACTCTGTTCCTTATTTATGGCTTCATGTTCCAAGCGGTCAAAAACTCCAGGGTATCAATAAATGGACTGTAGAATTGCAATGTTTAACCACTTTGAAAAGAGTGCCTTTATGGGTCCTTGTGGAAGGGCACTGGGCACACCCCAGGGGGGTGGTCTCTGTCTCCTGGTATCCATTTAGTCTTTTTTTAGAGACTTAGATCTCTGGGTCTAGTCATACAAACCACCATGTCCATTTTCCCCTATCACCAGATTTTCTCCCAGGACACTGGCTTTCTGCTGGTAACACTCTCATGTGGACTATCTCACAACCTCCTGGGCATTAAGGTCCAGCTTTGCACAGAGTTCTTCATGATGAGGGACTTGACCTCTGTCCCAAGGCCATGTGCCTGCACAGAGTTAGGGCCACCAGAGACATTCCTCTGTCTCATGCAGGTGCCAGCTCTCTAAGCACTTGCTGAAGCAGTCTGTGCACTCAGCCTCTTCGTGTCCAGGGCAAACATCCCTAGTTCTTTCCACTGTCTCTTATTTAACCTGATTTGAACTAGAAATTCATTGTTTTCCTAAGCACATTGACTTTTCTACTTTGTTCTTAGAGTGTCAAGCTCAGAAATAAATGCAGCAATCCAACTGTGGACCAGCTGGTGCCTGGTAAGTTCAGTGCGAGCCTGTGTCACTCTAGTTACTTTTATTAATATGCCCATATCCTCTAGCTTCCACGATGATACGATGGTCTATTCTGAAGTATTAGGTTGACAGAATAACGCCCACTGTCAATCTGGACTTGCTGTCTAGAGTATTTTCTTTATGCTCTTATCTCCCACAAACCCTCTGCCAGTCTGGTGAAATCACTTCATCAGTTTGGCCAGATAGCATAATGCTTCTAAGAGGTCTTCAAACTGACACCAAACCAGAAACACAGCCACTTATGAACTTGCCATAACCTAGATCATTTTCTACTCTCTCCTCTTAGAGAAACCATACCACTGAGCTCCAATTACACTCCATGTTTCACGCAACTCTCCACCCCACAGTGTTTTCCACAGACTCTGCCAATCACAAGAACTGGTTTGGGAGTAACCACAGGCAGTCCGCCCTGAGGTTTAGAGGTAACCACATACTGTAGGCCATATGGGGAGATTAGGGACAAGAATAAGTCCTTTTCCTACTGAGACTGATGAGGATGTCAGTCTCAAACTTCCTCTATGAAGGAAAAGCCATGCTGAGAGATGGAGAAACATCCAGGTACAAAAACAACCTTTCAGCCCCTGACTCAAAGCCTGTCGAAAAGCCTGAGCTATCTTTGAACGCACTAATCTTTTTTTTTTTTTTTTGGGTCGGCTGTAGGGCTTGAACTTTGGGCCTGGGTACTTTTCCTGAGCTCTTCAGGTCAAGGCTAATACTCTACCATTCAGCCACAGTGCCACTTCCCATTTTCTGGTGGTTATTTGGAGATAAGAGTCTTTTGTGCCCGGGCTGGCTTTGAACCGCGATCCTCAGATCTCAGCCTCATGAGTAGCTAGGATCACAGGCTTGAGCCACTTACACCCAGCAATTCACTAACCTTATTAACAACCCAATTTTGTTTGGCCAAAATTAAATTAGGCTGGATTTCTGTCACCTGAGTGCAAAGCAAAACTCTACAACTTCACTGCAGAAAGATCAGGTGACAATTGTTCGGACCCATTGCCAAAATCTAACACCACACTGAAGCACAAATGTGCATAGAGAACAGTAACATGGTTAAAAAAAAACAAAAACCTAAGCTCTTGAATCCAGTCTGGGCTTCATCCTGATGGACTTGGAGGTCCTGGGCAGATGAACAAAGCTTCTGACACACCCCATCTAATCAACTGGGATAGTAACTATATGAAATCTATGGTGACATGGTGAGGACCAAGATGGCCAAGGTCTAGCACATAGAAATGGTCATAATACTAGTTGTTTATGGACTATCAACATCTTCATTGCTATTGAGTAGTAGTAGTAGTAGTAATACTAGTAGTAGTTGTTGTAGTAGTAGTATATTATCAGTTTAATTACACTGCTGAAGTCCGTGTTTTTCCTGTGGAACCCTATACTGGCACTGGGTGGTACTGTCCTTTTGGATAAAGGCTCTCCTTGTCAGAGAGCACATTTCCTTACATCCCTTCAGGATCAGCATCAGTTCACCTTCCTACTTTTAATTGCTCTTCTGAAATTAGCCACCCACTGCCAAGGCACATAGCTACTTAAGATGTAAGCTCTGAATGGCCCAGGGGTATAGCTGAGCTGAGAGGCAGGTTATAGTACTGGGCCCCAGTACTGGACTAGAGTTCAGGAACTGAGCTCTACCTTGTTTACATTCTACCTGGCTGTCTCAAAGCAAATCTTGGTAAGTAAAGTGGCAGTCCTAATTAAAAAGTAGCCTTGAGCTGGCAATAAAATTTATTCATAAAAAATAAAAACACAGTAGTGACTTCCTAAAGCCATTTTTTCATGAGAATTTTTTTTCTTAACTCAAGTGTGGGGATAAATAAAAAGAAAATAAGCGTTCTCACATTGCCATTCTTCCCCATCCTGAAAGTAGGGAAACCATCTTTGACACAAAAAAAATTCCCCATATTTGAAGTCACTGGCTGAAGAAATGATGAATCTTGTCTTTTCTACTTACTTCTTGGAAGTGGTAGGGATTATCGTTTGTGCTTACTTGTTTGGGTAGGGCAGTTTTTCTATTCCATCCCTGTGCTACTCATCAGAACTGAGCATCTATCACCCCCAGCAAAAGCCTGATAGCCCCCACAAAACTCTCCCCCAACACCCTGCTTCCTATATCTCAGCACACATCACCATTCAGAGAGATCATTCATTAATCTATCTATCTGTCTGTCTGTCTGTCTGTCTGTCTGTCTGTCTGTCTACCTACCTACCTACCTACCTATCTTCACATAGCACACGTTCCAATTGGCTGCTATCTCAACACTAGGTTTGGTAGGGAAGTCAAATCAACAAAATAGTCAAATGTCTGAAAATAAGAATGAGCAGATGAATCAATGGCAGAAACATCTGGTTCCATCATTAAACTCCAAGGCTCAACCTTCTCCCCTTCCTTCACATACTAAAAGAGTTTTTTAGATGTTTCCAAACTCACCAACCCACCATCACATCAAGGTGCACCTTATTTTGCTCTTTTCATTTTCTCCTCAGATAGCTGATGGCTTCCAACAACCTATGCAAGAAGTCATTTCCCATGATAAGGCTTCAATATTCCAGTGCTCTACCCAATGAACCTGGGTGATCCAGATGGCTTTGAGGCTCATTCTTGAGGCTCTCATTCTGAGACACTTTGACAATCCCTTCCTTCCTTCCTTAATTCCCACCCTTACCTTCGAAGCTCCCAGCAAACAAATATATCCAGGTGATGGCTGGGATGCACAGCAGAGTCAAAGAGGCAGCCAGGAATTTCCGTCTCCCTCTGCAGATTGCCAGCATCCTCTCAGAAGTAGCAATCCCTATTCCCAGTGTCGTGTCTCTGTCCGGAGCATGAAATCCTCAGCCTCCCTCATAGTACTTTCTGAAACAAAGAGCAAAGAGCAAGGGCTCAGTCCTTCACACAGTAAACAAATGAAAACGGCAAAATAAGCATAACGTATAGATGCTGAAAGCAGACCTCGTCTAAGACTTCCTGCTTACATTTTAGTATAAGATATGACCAAAAAATGCTGCCCATCTTGCAGTCTATCAAAACCAAAACAGTTGAGGAAATAATGAAGTCTGAGGAAACTTTCTCTCTTTCATACCCATGTGACTAATACAATTAAAGGAGAATTTAGTTACCATCTATATCTATCAAGCACTAAAGAGGTGATGCATATTCAAAATGGGAACAGTGGCTGACTTCAAGGAGCATGGCTTAATCAGAGACCAAACAAAAACTTCTGCAGGAAACAAGTACATGACAACTGAGATTTACATGGACCTGTTGTAGAAGACAGATAAAGTTGCTGATACATTTCAGGCGACCCTGAACAATACCTGAGCTACAATGAAGAGTACACACAAAGAAAAGGAACTTGGTCAGGCCATAACATCTACCTTCATAGACCTAAGTCGCAGAAGAGAACTTACAACCCAGTAAGGACTACATTCACAGCTCTACCTTTAATATGATGAAAGAAGAGGTGAATTCAAAAAAGCATCAAACAACAACAGTGTACAGAGAATGGACAAGAACAAACAGATAATCTCTAGCCAGCCTGGTGAGGGATGATCCTTAGGCCAGGAACAAGACTGGCCACAATGCCAGGACATGTTAAAAAAAGAAAGAAGCTTGATACAAATGAAGTACAGAGCCCATAAGCTTTCACCTGAATATTTGACCAGAAAATCATATGACTTAAACAAGAGGTTAAAGAGCCAACAGATCACAAGATCTCTTCTCTACTTGCTCCCTAAGATGGATGTCACATGGTCACAGATGGGAGTTCTACTCCCCTGACAGAGAAGGATACCCTGTGCAGACAGATGTAACAGATGTCCAAATAATAGGCATGCATGGAACAGCTAATTTGGATGTCCCCCTCCATATTGCCATGGTATATAACTGTCTCCATCATAGCTTTTATGCTCCTTGTAATGGTGTGACCTCATTGATCTGACTCCATTCCTTACCATTAATTGAGGCCCCCACCCTTTCTGATGCTCACACTTCCTGACTTAGCATACTCCTTATCACCTGCATAACTGTCTGTTAAAAGAATGAATGAACTCAAGAGTCTAACCAGAGGCAACCTCTCCAGCTTCAGGAGTTTGTGCTCTGCAAGTTATCAGCAATAAACAACTAATGGAGCCAATCTCAACTGTCAGTGCTGGGCTTTCTTCTGCAACCATTTGGACGGATCTTCTAAATGGCCTTATGAAACAGATGAAAGAACTCAGGGCTGGAGAGGGTGGACTAGAAAGTTACACTGAAAAAGCAAGCCTTTCGAACACAGAACGTTGACTTGAGAAAACTCTCCCCTAGGAAAGTATTTCATGCTGAAAGTATTTCATTTGGGAAACAAATACAGCACACACTCAGCAAACACACATAACACACACACACACACACACACACACACACACATACACACACACACACACACACACACACAAGCAGAACACAACTATTAGATTATGAGAGTTAGGCAAGGAAGATGCTAGAGTCTCTTAGGAGAAGAAAGAGAAAGAGTAAAGGACTGTGCTATAGTTTTTAAGAGATCTAGGTTCCAATCCAGCTGCTGCATCCAGCTTGATTGGTTTTATTCAACTATAAGCCAAACTGATACTAGAAATGACTTTAGACTTTGGGGAAAATAGGACAATGGGAAATGAACTCAACTGCATCAACATTGCTAAAACATTTTTTAAAAAACTGTAGAAAACTTATTTTCCTCCTTTTCTCTCCCTACCTACAGAAGTTAATTTCAAAATGATATGCTTTGAACAAAGTTTTAAAACAGAGTCTAGGATAGCTTGTCTTTTATAATGATGCTGGCATGAGGAATTAAACCCACCAGGTGAAAAATATTCCTTCATGGATTTAACTTTTAAATGACAGCTCTGTGCAGTAAAAACAAGTTTAAGGGGGAAAAATATCTCAATTTACATCAGAAGTAAGTCAACATGGGAATCAGCACAGGAAAAGAGGAGATAGAAATGGGATGGACATTATATCCCAAACAGGTGCAAATGCTAAGGCATGAAGTAGAAAAACCAGCTCTGTTCCTTCAAGTGTCATAGTCATGGCTAAATACCCTTCCTTAACTCCAATGCAGTCCCGTGGTCAGGATAGTTTCTCCTCCTAAACATGTACTCCACCCTCTTCTATCTGTCTCCACTAAGGAAATTCACATTTACAAACAATATATGAGCCGAAAAAAAAATCTCATATGTTAGGCCATAAAAGGAGGATTCAAAGTTCAAATGTATAAGCCCATCCAATAATGTTTATATGTAAGGACAATAGCTACATGTGTATAGACATGAAGAAAGGCTTACATGTTGAAAGGTACCACTAGGCCTAGGATATGAGCAACTGTACTATATATAAATATACGGTCCTAAAATTTATACAAGAAGCATGCACTGCTTAAAAACTACTTAAAATCTTCAATCATCATTGTTATTGATCATAAATGAGTCAATAAACCGACACATGGAACTGAAACCCTCCTGCATAAATATTTAAAGATTAAATAACTAAATAATAAATTTGGAGAGAAAAGCTTAAATTACTATGTCTGGTTATATTGTTCACAATTCAAAATACCCCAGCACAGAGCATGAAGTATATAATTTACATGTGTAGGTATAATGAGTCAATCTCTGCAGCATCTAACTGGAAACACACCCTCCAGGCTTGTCTGGTTACATTTTAAAGAACCTAGTCAGTAATCCACTTTTCAAATGCCTTGTGCTCTAAGTGTTTGGGGTGGGGGTGGGGGACTGAGTGAATATGCGCATGCACGCATATGCACACACATTAGTCTTGGGACATGAATTCAGGGACAAGAGCTTGCTCAAAGCTATTATGCTACCAATAGAGCCACAGCTCCACTTCCAGCTTTTTGTTGGTTAACTAGAGATAAGTCTCACAGACTTTTCTGCCCAGGTGGTCTCAGAACCATGATTTATCCTCCTGAGTAGCTAGGATTATAAGCATGAGCCATCAGTGCCCAGCCAGAGGCTATCTTTTCATTACCACTTTGGTTGTTAGAAATTACATTGTGTGTATTCATTATATACGGGTTGTCTAGAAACATATGAAGAGGAAATAGAAATCTATGGACTTGGGCTGGGAAGGTGGCTCAGTGGTAGAGTACTTGCCTCATATGAATGAGGCCCGGGATTTGATTCCTCAGCGCCACATAAGCAGAAAAAGCTGGAAGTGGCGCTGTGGTTCAAGTGGTAGAGTGCTAGCCTTGAGCTGAAGAGCTGAGGGACAGCGCCCAGGCCCAGAGTTCAGGCCCCACAACTGGCCAAAAAAAAAAAATCTATGGAATTAAAAAAAAATCTGAAGGAAGTTGAGCGCCGATGGCTCAGGTCTGTTATTCTGGGAATTAAGGTTCAAAGCCAGCCTGGGTAGGAAAGTTCGTGAGACTCTTATCTCCAATTAACCACCAGAAAACCAGAAGTGGCACTGTGGCTCAAGTGGTAGAGCACTTGCCTTGAGCTGAAGAGCTCAAGGACAGCACTCAGGCCTAGAGTTCAAGCCCCATAACCAAAAAATAAAAAATAAAAAAAATAAAATAAATAAAAAATAAATTTAAAAAAACCCTGAAGAGTCAGCACATTAGAGCTGCTGATTTTAACTGGAACAGGTTGGGTCCTGTCATTCATACCATGTCACCTCTGCCTTTTCTTGCAAAATGTTGTCCCAGTTCCTGATCTTTACACGACTACATCTGCTCATCCTGGACATTCATCAGCTTTGAACATGTCAGCTCAGAGAACTCTTCATGGACAATCCTATTCCTAATAAGCTCCTCCCCGGGCTAGGAAGGTAGCTCAGTGGCAGAGTGCTTGCCCTTGCATGCATGAGGCCCTGGGTTCGATTCCTCAGCACCACATAAGCAGAAAAAGCTGGAAGTGGTGCTGTGGCTCAAGTGGTAGAGCGCTAGCCTTGAGCTGAAGAGCTGAGGGACAGTGCCCAGGCCCAGAGTTCAGGTACCATGACTGGCAAAAAAAAAAAATTAAAAAAAAAAAATAAGCTCCTCCCCAACATCATCTATCACTATGCTGTGTTTGTTTCCTTCACAGTATTCGTCAAATTCTGAAATTAGGCAATTATTTGATTGATTAGTTGCTAACTTGCTGCTGTGTCACTAGATCTTAATCTCACTTGGGCAAAAAACCCTGTCAGCATTAAAGTCAATGTACACCCAGGTACCCAGATAGCATTCCACCAGTATCTGTTGGACAAATCAATGAAAGAGTGTGCCCTCAGGTACCTCTGTAGTCAAAAAGTTTGTTTCAAGACGTAATTTCAAAACAAAGCCAGCCTTGGCTGTCTAACATCTGTAACATGATACACATAATCTGCTTAGTACCTCAAGGAGGTCCCCATAGCAATGTTCTGGCCCTGACACAGATACTGTCACTGTCATGTGCACTGATGTTACTAGAAATGTTCACTGTCTCTCCATTCTCTGCTTCTTGGGGAAAGAAACTTTAAGTGTCTGACACCTCTCACTAAGTCTCCAGCCACACAAACATCCCTGTACATCAGGCCCCAGAGCATCTCCCTCATGTAGATGGTCCTTGGCTGCCAACCTGGCACTTGGATCTGGAGTCCCTAATTAAAAATTGATCTTGGGAACCAGGTGCCAGCTGGTGGTTCATGCCTTCAATCCTAGTTATTCGGGAGGCTGAGATCTTAGGATTCTGCTTCAAAGCCAGACAGGGAAAAAAGTTTGTGAGATGCTTACCTCTAGTTAACCACCAAAAAGCCAGAAGTGGAGCTGTGGCTAAATAGTAGTGCACTAGCTTTAAGAGGCTTTTCTTTGGTATGCTTGTTTTGTATTCTTTTTTTCCTTTGCTTTCCTTTTTTTCTTTTTTTTTTTTTGGTTTTCTGTTTGCAGTTATTTCTTTTGTCTTTTGTTTTTTTTTCCTCCTTGGGTTTATTCATGATTCTAATTTCAGTACCCTGTGTCTTATATATAAATTTATTTGACTTGGGGAAGTGAAGGGGAATCACAGAAAGGGTGTGACCAAGGGCAAACCAATACAACAGTAATACTCACTAAACAATATGTTAGAAATGAACTTTATAACTTGGAGGGTGGGAAGGGAATTGGGGTCAGAGGGAAAACATAAGAAAACAAGAGAGGGGGAACACTGCTCCAAAAGAAATGTATTCATTACCTTACCTGTGAAACTGTTACCCCTCTGTACATCACCTTCACAATAAAAAAAAAAAAAGAGCTCAGAGGGACAATGCTGTGCTCAGTCCCTGAGTTCAAGTCTTAGGACTAGCACATGCATACACCATACAAGCGCGCGTACACATACACACACACACATTGATCAGAGAACCCAAAGAGTGAAAAACACATAGGATATGCTTAAAATAAACATTGAGAACCCGGAGTTCACTGTCTTGTAAAGGCCATGAGAGTCCATTCCTATTATCTCCAGTTGTCTTGATCTCAATGAGAAGTACAATTCTCTGGCTGCAACTAAACATGCCACTGTCTCTGAACTGCTGCGATGTCAGAGATCAAGGGCAGTGGGCACGCCAGGTACTCCAACACTGTCTCCCTTCAACCTCTTCACTCAACTCTGCAGATGAGATACATTGCCTGTCATGGGAGTTTTGTCCATCTTGTCTCTGCCACATGAAAAGCAAACTGCAAAGCACAATCTGCATTTCATATGGGCTTCGCAGTATTTTTCAAAGCACTGGGAATCAAGAGACCTGGGTCAAATGCCAGTCATCCCTATTCTAGCTGTAGGAGCTTAGTAAGTCACTCAAAAGCTTGGAGTCTTGTAAGTATGAGGCAAAGGACCATTGCAATATCAAATGTGGCTACAAGGATCTAGAAAGGTCAAATGAAATGTAAAATATGATGAAATTAGAACTGTGTGAGATGTTGAAGTATTTGGATTAAAATGAATTTGTAGAATTTTAGCTGCTCATCATCTTGCAATGGCTTTGGTACTCACAAATTAGATGCAAGTAGGAAAGAAACTTAACAACAACAAAAAGATGTGCTTTGCTCCTGATCCTCCAGGCTACTTACCCTGGTAAAGGGTGGACTACTAAAATGGAAAGTATGCTCTTATATCAGGAGAAGGGAATTACAATCTCCTCTGAGCCCAGGATTCTACATGTCCCTGTTCTTTATAAACAGACCATACTTGTTCTTTAAAAACAGATTGTCTTATGACAAAGATTATACAGTAGAGGACACTTGTCCTTCCTGTAGACATCTGAAAACATTAAATGGAAAATGCCTCCAAAAATTCCTAAGTTTAATAAGCTTTCCACCATTCTGAGTGGCATGATGAAATCTTGTGAGATTGGATCCCACTCTATCTGGCCCAAGATGTGTTGTCAGTCACTTTTGTATCCATGTGGTACATGTTACTCATCCATTAGTCACTTAGGTAACTCAGCTCTCAGTCCAACTGCCAAAGATTGTAACGTTATGTTCAAGTAACCCTTACATAAATTCCTAAGTCACAATGCTCACCTCATCCCTCTCAGTTCAACCTTTCATCAAACAACCATATCATCACATTATCATCATAAGAAGGATGAGATTAGTACCATAAGATGTGGTGACATTGAGAAAGACTACATTCATGTAATTTTTATTATATGGTTTTATCTGTTATGCTATTGCTAGTAATATTTTGCTATGACGTTTTATAAATTATACTTTATCATAACTATGTATGCATGTATTATCATATATATGTATGAGCATATGTAAATATGTATATATGAATGTATATACATACATATGTCATAGCTACGCAAGAGTATGGGTTCTGTACTGTCCAAATATATTTTAAATATCCACCCCTGAAGATACTGGGAACAAACTGCATCTCAACAATGCTTGGTAGGAAATGTACTCCTTACCTTGCTCATGTAACTGTAACACCTTTGTACAGTAGTTTCACAGTAAAAAACTTATTTAAATATTTTTTTAACTCATGAAGAACCAATGTGTTTCCTTGGATAAGAAACAGATCACTTTTACAAAGCTCTCTTCCATAGCCACAAACACATCAAGATGCACTATACTCACAAACTGTCACATTGAAGTGAAATCCCTTTGTATAGCTATTTAAAGATAATAGGAATAAAAACTATTGTTCATCATTTAAATCACATGGTATGTACAAAATATTAACATGTAATCAATATAAATCATGATCTATGGGTTATTTTATTCTTTTTTCTCAATCTCAGCCTTGAAGTGTATCTTAGCCTGACACACAGCTCATTTGGAAAAGGACATATTTTTAGTGCTTATCATCTGTACTGTGGCCAACTGAAATATTTCCTAAGTTTTCACATATACTATTGAGGGATGGAAGACTAACTACAGGCTGGAGAATGGATTTGTGGCAGAGGACCCAGGAGGCACTGCAGTAATACTGCCTGGATAAAGAGTACCAGTACACGTAGAGAGAACAAGATTTACTAGATGTGACAGTGCTAAGGAAACCAAAAACAAACACCAAGAAACCCAGGAAGTGACTGACACTTTCACATGGCCTTAATTTGTGCAATATCCACCTGTGAGACTGAATGTACAGAGGCCACAGAGGTTCAAAGAGGCTAAATGACTCAAGTCACCCAACTGGTAACAGGGGCCCTGGAATAACCAAGACTGCAAATCAACAGGCATTCCTTTACATGGTAACAAAGACCTCTAAGACCTGACCCTGCTACGCTATCTCTACATTCCAACCTAGGAGCCCCACATGGATGAAGGAGACTATGTAGTGTCACACACCCTTGCCTTCTTCCTGACCTCTTCTACCTACTAGACTTCCTCCTCACTGACTCCTTGTTTACATGATACTCTCAATCAGGGTGAATTCCCTTCCTCTAGGGAATACTGAGCTATGTTTGGAGGTATTTTTGATGATCAAGACTGGCAGGATGAAGTGCTACTAGAACCTGACAGGTAGAAGAGAGGAGCTGATAGACATCTTACATGGCATAGGGCAACAATACAAGGAAGAACAGTTCAGCCCAAAATGATAACAGTGTTGAGGCCAAGAAACCCAGACCTAAAGCAAGAAGTCCTCAGGAAGACCTTTTGTCATTACTGGACTCCAAGGATGTTTCACCAGAGCATGTACCCAGCAGACCTGCAAATTCATAAGATCTACCTTTCTCATAGCTGTCCAATTGCCCCGGGAAAGTAAGCACATTGATCAGCACCCCAAACAGGTTCCCTAATTTCTTTCCTTTACATTACCCTACACAATGTGGATTTTGTTTTATAAGGCTGCGACTCTGGTTTAATAGACCTATTGGGAGGCAGGTGGTACAAATATTACTTTTATCACAGATATCTCACTGAGGTGACACAAGTAGAAGAGCAAAAGGTTTGAGGGAAAATGCAGAAGTAATTAAAAATGTTGAATTCCCATGTTAGGCTTTTCAACAATGTATTGCCCCACAGATCTTTAATACAAATGGATCCTTCCGGAGGCTGTACACTTTTCTTAGGGTCAGCTCCAGAAAGGTTGATTTTTATAGAAGTTTTTCTTCTGAATGTTAAATCAGTCCTTCACCACATTCACAAGGCTACCCACCAAGTCCTCTGATGGAGCGTTTTGGTCTTCATCTCTTTAATTTCCATCTGGAAAGGGATAATTTAGGCAGGCATGCCTCACATTTTCATTCTGCTTAAGCAAACACTTACAAGCTTTTAACAAGGGCAATTGCCACAAAAAAGCACTTTGGCTTTCCTGATTGTACAAGGTCTACCTGTGTCTGACTTGTAGAGTCTATTGTGCATCTGAGTTTCAGGGCCTATGGAGCTTTTATGTAAATATCTCTGGTGGCAAATGATATAAAGAAGCCAGCTATTTCTAGGTGATTTCTTCACACTTGGTCATTCATGCTGGTTCACAACTGGATAACATGACCTCGAAGTGTTTTCTATTTCAATGCTGGTCCAGAATTGGGGGCACAAAAATGGATACATG
This sequence comes from Dipodomys merriami, assembly GCF_024711535.1. Classification (NCBI taxonomy): domain Eukaryota; kingdom Metazoa; phylum Chordata; class Mammalia; order Rodentia; family Heteromyidae; genus Dipodomys; species Dipodomys merriami. Next base: position 3,102,589 of record NW_027206590.1, read on the forward strand.
TCCTTGATAGATCCTGCCCTTCAGGGCTTTTAGGAAAAGAATGAAAGACAGGTACACACAAAAGTCAGGGTCAAGGGAAATACAGTTGTTAAGGGAAAGTCAAAGTTGAGCTTACCTAATACAAGAAAGGAAACAGAAAAATCACAGATTAAAACTGTAAGGTCTGCCCTGGGCCATGTGGGCCCTGTCCTCCATAAGTCACCGCCCAGTACCTGTGTTACTTAGGTAACTGGCATACCTGGAAGCAGTCACCATCCTCTCCTCTAAGATCGCATCCTGGGATGCCCACAGTCACACCTCCCATAGGACCAGGGGAGGGTCCCAGAGTCAGAGGTCACATCCGGATCCAACATGGCCTCACCTTTCCCTCTTCCTGGCCACACCACACCTTTTCATATCACTGGCCTAGATAAGTCCTGGCCCGGAGATGGGCCATGTGCTCTCCAACATGCATGGCAGGGCTTCAGTTTGGTAAATACATTTTTCCTGCCTAAATACCATGTGGCATTCTCTTCATAGGCTACCTAATTAAACCTATTTAATTTACCTTACAAAAACAAACAAACTAAACACCACTAGGGCATGGCCAGAACTGAGGATAGAAGCTTCCTTACAGAAGCTGCAGGAGACCTTCAGATAACAATGTTGATGGGTGAAACCTGATGGGTCTTGGCTCTTGGCTATGAAGTGAAGTAATGGAGCTTGATTCTAAGGCTGCAGAATAACTACTGAAGACCCAAGCAGGAAAAATGGCCTCAAAGAAAGCCAACAGCAGTGTGAGAGCTGGATTAGGTGCAAGAAAGGGTGTGGGCCCAGAGACTGTCTGGTATAGGCCATACCATTGCTTTGGGACATTCCCTTTAATACCAATCTGTCTATAGGTGGGCATGCTGTAGTATGGAATGGGATCAATAACAGCAGAAGATACGTTCAAGGAAGGTCTGATGTGGGGCTGACCTGTGACCCAGTCCTGGTCAGGAGCTGTGATAAAAGGAGAAGACATAGCAACTTCACCAAACCCATAAAGGAAAGACAAACACAAAGGAATTCCCCATTTGGATAGAACCATTACTTGTCTTAGATTAAAGGAAAAAATATCTCCTGAACTCAGGGCTTCGGTGCAATCTCTTAGTTTGGTTGTTGTTGATGGTAGTTTGTTTTGTTGTCTATTTCTCAAGGCTAGTGCTTTACTCCTTGAGTCACAATTCCATTTCCAGCTTTTGGGTGGTTAATTAGACATGAGTTGTTTTGGGTTTTTTTTGTTTGTTTGCTTTTGTTTTTTGTCAGTCATGGGGCCTGAACTCTGGGCCTGGGTGCTGACCCTCAGCCCTCCAGCTCAAGGCTAGCACTCTACCACTTGAGCCACAGCACCACTTCCAGCTTTTTCTGCTTAAGTGGTGCTGAGGAATCAAACCCCAGGGCCTCATACATGCAAGGCAAGCACTCTACCACTGAGCCACCTTCCCAGCCTCAGACATGAGTTTTATAGACCTTCTAGCCAATCTGTCATTAACTGCAATCTTCAAATCTCAGTTTCCTGACAAACTAGATTGTAAGTATTAGCCACCAAGCCCAGCCAGATGTGTGTGTGTGTGTGTGTGTGTTGTGTGTGTGTTGTGTGTGTTGTGTGTGTGTGCTTGTGTTTATTAAACTAGGGTGAAAGTCATATGAATTTTCACAGAAGTGGAATGATACAACATGTGACACCTTTTGTGGCTTGCTTCTCCAGTAGGAGACAGTCAGGGAGATGCAGTCCATTCTGATGCAGAAAGAGATACCGGTCAAAGAGTAGCAAGACTACTCAAAGCATCTGGAGTATAGACCAGATGGCTTGAAAGGTTTCTGATCCCTTTCAAATTTCTAAAGGATATAAAAGAAAGGCCATGGGGCTAGAAGGTTCAAAAATGCTTGTTCTGTGGCCTAGTTGAACATTTATCCGCCCGAGGCTATAGCATCTGGGGACTCCATACACTGATCACCAATGTCCAAGCCATAGCATGTTTATCCTCTCCTCAATGTATCCTCTGCAGTGCCATTGGAACCGTGCCTGGCTTAGAGCCATCTCATTCTCTCCTGTGAGAACTTTCAGCTGCCACCTTCAATATCAGAGATTAAACTTCAAGCTCACAGGCTTCTATAAAAATAAATGGTTCAGATATACCTCATTCACACAGCACATCAGACAGATGTGGCCTGTAGTAAGCAGCTTTCTTAATAAGTGCTAGTTCATTAGTTGTGGGGCTGTCAGGGGATCCCAATAGCTGTGATAACACACAATGCCGTCCTCATCTTAGAAAGCAAGCTAAATGGTCTCCATTTTTATCACACAATTCCAAGCTTGCTGTCTGGCTTTGAGAATCAATAGCCTGGTAGTTATGGTATCCAATAAATTTGTCTTCACTTGGACTTTTTTTTTAAATCATTTCCTAGACCACTTGAAGAAGCAGGATAAAGTAAATTGCTCCTCTTATAGCATTTGTTTTCCAAATCTAAAAGTTTACATGGACATGTTCCAGGGGTCAGCAAAGGAAAAAAGGAAAAGAAAGCAGCTATGAGAGACTCGCTCCAAGGATCAAGGAAGTGTCCAACTGGGAACATTTGAGACAAGTCACTGAACAAATTTCACCTGAACAAATGTCAGGGGCCTGTTTAGGATGACCCATCATTCACCTAACAAAAGAATTCACATCCAGTATTTCAAATATGCCAGACTCTGGGATAATCAATTTCTGTAAATTATCTCACTAGTTCTCATGGGATAGCTGTGGAGAAACATGACACTTTCATACCACATACACATACACACACAATTTATCTCTTTCCACACTCATACAGAACACTGAAACCCCAAAAAAAAGGAAACTGTGCCAGCTGTGAGGATAAGAGGAAGCAACATAGAGTCAGCACATGCTGGAAAAAAATTAACACAACACTGACTGCAGACCACTGTGCTCATGTCTGAAAGTTAATATGGGAACAGACATTTCTCCAATCTAATGCCAAATATAGGGAAACTGGGTAGGGAAACTGAGGCTCTGTCCGAGAATTTCCTGATGTACAGCTACCCACAAAGCCAAGGAAAGAATGGTGTCTGAAACCTGAGTTCTTGACTTTTCCTTCTGCTACTTCCATCCCATCTTCATCATCAAGCCAATTCATATTTTTTAAATTTAAGGGTCTGTACATGCATGACCTGAAGCATTCAAAATTAGAGTAGAGTTGCTTCAACAGTCTCCTATCCCAAATCTATGAGGACAGAACTGGGTTTCAGGACCTGGGAGAAGAGGCAGCTGGACAGTGATTACTGATGATAATGGGATTTCTTTGGGGTGAAGAAAATATTATGAAATTAGTGGTGACAATCATACAACCTGGAGACTACATTAACAACCATTGACTTAAAGACTTTGAGAAAAGCTGAAATTTACAGCATGGTAGTTATTCCTTGATTAAGCAAAATCAGTGACATTGCAGCAATGACAGGTGACAGTTTCATAGAATAGATTAATAACTACAAAAATAATGAATTGTTCATTTGTTTTTTAAGGTACTTTATTAATTGATCTTATATTTTCTGAACAATTTCCAAATCTCAGCATATCAACACAGTAAATGCTTTGGCCTGACTTAATTTTCAAAATATAATTTACAAGTGAAAAGACTAAGTTTCCAAAAAGTGAAGTAATTCCTTCGAGATCCTCTGTGGGACCAAACGCCTGTTTTCTAGACCTCCAATCATTGTGCTTCACAAAATTTATTTCAGCTCATTGGATCTCTTTTCAGAACAAGAGCAATGATGGAACTGAGGCTTCAGATTTACTAGAAGACAGAGTGAAGCCTGCTTATAAACAAAAGGAAAGAAGGCTGAGATGCAGAGAAAGCACATGAAGAGTTGTTTCTTCTATGAAAGGAAGAAGAGATATTCACTAGATTTACTCAAGAAGAAAGGTCTTGTTTGATTTTGCTTTATAATCTGATCATTTAATCAAGCAAATATCCACTGTTTCTGTGAGAAGCAGTGCTTGCTGCCTGGCTGGGGACTCTGGACATGATGGAGAAGACAAAGACAAAATTAGTGCCACTGCCTCATCTCCACATCTGTGCCTGAGAAATAGCTCCAGATCTATTGGGGATTATTGATTTTGATCATGGACTCTCCTGGAGGCCATGGACAAGAAGGAAGTGGTAGAATGGACTAGAGTTGGTCATCAATGGATCATTAAGGAAGGACAGTTATCGAGAAGGAAACTATGGGGTTGATAAAACCAACTAATAATGAATTACAAGACAATCCCTCACTTTCTTCTCCCTGTTTTCCCCTTCTAGGCATGAGGGGTTCACAACAATTTTGCTTCCAACTCCAGGGACCACTGATTCAGAGGCCCATGATGCGATCCCTTGCCTTCTTACTCACTCACTCACTCTTTCAATTTTTTTGTTTCTCAATCACAATAAATGCTTAACTGCGAATGAATAAAACATTACACTACTTAAGTAATAGTATCTTTGAGCCAACCACTGTATTTTATGTTTTACATGTATACATAGTCTTATTGAAATCTACCCCTGAAAATCAGATGGTACTGTCCCCATGTGCAAGATGAAGAACCCAAACAATTTGCATAAAATTGCATATCCATTAAGTGATAGGACCATGGGATGTAAACCACACAAGGTGACTGCAGAATGTCCATTTCCACTTATGATCTGCTTATACTCCAAAAACCCCTGGCAGCCAACCGAAGAACTATAAAATTCTTCCTTTGATCTGAAAGAGCAAAAATTAAAGGCAGATTTCCAATGCCCTGATTTACATTTTAAACAGTATCCAGGAGTTTGGGTATTCCAAAGCAAAAGTAAATAATCTGTTGGAAATTTAGGAAATGAAATTTAGGAAATAATCTGTTGGAAATGAACTTGACTTAGCTTCAAAGAAATCTGTCCTTCTGTCTTAGGACATAATTGCTAGTAATAAATATAAAATGAATCTTTATGCTACACATATACATGTTACTTTTATTTACATGTAAATACTATCATATAATACACAAAAATATTGATTGTTGGTAATATACACTGTAAATAAGGTGTATACAGAAAGACTGACACTATACATAATATGTACTATACATACAAAATGTATAGCTATGCCATCAAATGATATGTATGTGTGTATACACATATATATGAATATATACGCATATACACATATATATGTATATGTGTATACACACACATATATTGGTTCTCTTTTCAGAACAAGAGCAAAGATAGAACTGAGGCTTCAGATTTACTAGAAGGCAGAGTGAAGCCAGCTTGTAAACAAAAGGAAAAAAGGCTGAGATGCAGAGAAGGCACAAGAAGAGTTGTTTCTTCCATGAAAGGAAGAGGAAAAAGTAAAGGTCAACAGATGTTAAACAACTTGTAAAGTCCTTAGGTAAGTGCAGAGTAACCATTCAGAATCCCGAAATCTGAAATACAAAATTATCCACAATCTGACTTCTTTTTTTTCTTTCTTTTGGTGGAACTGTGGTTTCAACGCAGAACCTCAAGCTCACTAAGGCAGGTATTCTACTACTTGAGCTATCCTCCAGCTCCAAAATATGAGTTTCTGAGAGCCAGCTGAGTTATCATGTGTGAAAAATTCCACACTATTAAAAATTTATTTAATCAACAAGAGTATTTGAAAATATTGTATAAAGTTACCTTTAGGCGAAGGGATGGGAAGGGGAAACAAAGGAGGAGACTAAAATGCTTGATAAGAAATGTACCATTATCTTGCCCATGTAATTGTAACCCCTTGTACAGTATTTTCACAATAAAAAAAATTAAATTTAATTTATAAAAAAAAGTTACCTTTAGGCAATATATAAAAAGTACCCTGTTTAGACATGGGTCCTACCAGAAAGATCTCTCATTGCATTTTTGCAAATATTGGGGAAACAAACAAAAAACCTAAAATCCCATAACCATCTGGTGTCAAGTAGATAAGGGGCCTAACCTATAATCAGTCAATCTGAATCTGAAGCTCAAGCCAGTCTGTTGCTGTATCTAGCCCTTTCTAATCCCCTATATAGTTATTTCTCAGGAACTGAAACATGACAACTACACCAGGCTAACAACTTAAACACCAAATATAACCAAGTACCATAAACATCTGACAAGTTAAAAACAAACAAACAAACTGTAAAAGCCATGCACACTGATCACAGGACCCATTGGGAAAAAAGAAAAAATAATAATAACAATTAGTTCTTGTTTACAAAATACTTTTGGGCCCTTTGTCAAACAAAATGAGTTTGTCTGCCAGATGAGATCTCAATTTTCCAAGTTCATTAGCCGCTGATGAACAGAAAGGGTCACCTGGTGATTTAATAATTTGGCCCTGACTCTTGTCAAAGCCACTTAAAAAGGAAAAAAAAAATCGAAGCTGTCATGCAAGAAAGGAAATGCTATTTAGTCCAATTTGTGTACTACTTCCGTGCATATGAGGAGTAGATATTTGCAGACATGCTGAATTAAGTCACCAGCACCAAGGCAGGGTGCTGAAAGATTTTTTTAAAAGAAGTGGAGAGATGGCAGGACTGTTTAAAATGCAACTTGCTAGGAGCCGCAGGCAGCAATAAATTGCCTAGAGGCCTAGTCTGACAGCCTCTTTATTATTTCTACTTTTTAATCCTGTAGGTAGCAAAAACATGCTTTTAAATTATAAAACTCAGAATCATTAGGAAATGAGGAATTCTTCAAGTGGCCCACATCCTCAAGGTATCATCAGTAGGACACATAGCCCATGGAGAGCTGAAAAGGGGAGGGAATGTGGACTTGCAATTCTAAAAGGTCCTTACGAAGAGACAGATGCTCTATAGTTCTACTACTGCATTTATTTAATATAGCACAGGAACACTAAGGTTTGGACCCAAATGTATTTAATTAGAATAAAAAAGCATCTACAATATATTTCTCTCCAAATTGCCCTACCCCCAGCTATGGAGGTCAAATTCAATGTTGCTCATCCATTGCCAATAGACACTTGTCTTTTGAAGAATTTACTTAGATTTCCACAAACACAGCTCTTGGAATTCTGATAACTCGGAGAGGTTACCTGGGAAAGGATGGATTCTGCCATAGGACATGAAATGCTATAAAATATCCAGACCTCCCAAAGACAGACCATGGAGAGAGGCTTGAGGGACCAAATACCTCAACTCCTGCAGAGGTTTCCTTGTATATTGCTCCTTTCAGAATCTCTTTTATTACCTTAACACAGCCCTTCAGGTCTCATTCAACTCAGCTCTCACATGCTCAAGGAAGTCTCTTCCTATAACAAAGACCCCTCCTCCTTCCTAAACCATCATTCCAAATTGAAACTCTCCATATGGTTATTTGATTGTGATATTGCTACCTGCCTAAAGTGTGAGCTCCTGTGATAAGGGGTTCACTTCTTTCACAGTAAACCGAATCACACACTTTGCTCTCAACTGAAACAGTATGTTCTGCCCAGTCCTGAACAGGAGCTCAGGAGCTAGGGTAGCTCTTTGAAATGTCTGATTTACTGGTTAACTCCACCAAATCTCTACAGAGGCAAGTTTCAGAGATGGAAGGATCTCAGTAAAGATGAGGTAGGAGATGACCTTAATCTCCAGTGGTGATATCTTTCATTGCAAAACCTGAGCCCACTCATCAGGCATTGCTCTTCTTCCTTCCTAAACAAAAGTCTTCATGGTAAAGATGCAACATTTTTTTCTGCAATGACTTCTGGTTTCCTGGTGGTTAATCAGAGATAAGAGTCACACAGAATTTCCTGCCCTGGCTGGCTTTAACCACGATCCTTATATCTAGCCTCCTGAATACAAGCTTGTAATACAGGCATGAATCACCAGCACCCAGCAATAATTTATTTTTATTTTTTAAATTTTTTTGGTGCGGGTCCCAGGGCTTGAACTTAGGGCCTGGGTGCTGTCCCAGAGTTTCTTTTGCTCAAGGCTAGCACTCCATATTTGAACCACAGCTCAACTTCCTGAGTGACGAGCTGGTTCCTGGCCGTGTCCAATGCAGCTGCCACAGCATCTGAAATTGTACCTGGCAAGCACGTGGAACCCAGTAGCCCAATGGTAATATTTGTGGACGGAAACTGGCTCCAACTGGGTCATACACAGACACAATCTTAATTGTTTTGTGTGTGCATGTGCCAGTACTGGGAATTGAACTCAGTCAGGGCCACAGGTGCTTGCTTGGCTCTTTTACTTAAGGTTGGTGTTCTACCACTTGAACCACAGCTCTATTTCTTGCTTTTGGTGGTTAATTGGAGTGAGCATCTCATGGAATTTTTTGTTTGGGGTGGCTTCAAACCTCCATTCTCAGATCTTCAACTCCTGAGTAGCTAAAATTATAGGTGCAAGTCACTGGCACCCAAGTAGGTTTCAAACAGTCCTTTCCCTTTAAATTTTCCAGAACGCTATATTCAATTGCTTCAAATGTCAATAAATACTTATTCAGTAAAGAAAACTAATATAGTACTTTTCCTCGAGGTATTTGTAAATCAACAAAAATACTTATAATTCATAGCACTTGGAGATTTCCATCTATCTTCTTGGCTTTAAAGGCATGATGAAGGAGCAAGTTATGCCTCTCTGGAAGTTGACCAAAGTTTAAGTTTATCCTTCTTGTCACAAAGATGGAAAAACTCCACACACATACTGAACATCTACTAATCTAACAGGCCAATGTCCCAAATTCACCATAATGTAAGATAGAACTGACAGGCATTTCCAAAAGCTGTTTTAGATTTTGTTTGTGGAATAATACATATCCAGAATATTTATTTTGATAACTTCAGAACTTTCAATACTGTTTTTCTTTTGCTTTAAAATACCCACAGGCACAAGTCCTTTCAAGGTGAACGCCATATAAGTCCTGCCAAAAACTGTAAGGTTTTCTTTTTATGTATCACAAACAAAATTTCCTTACGACAAAATAAAGGAGTGGAGCCTTGTTTTATAATTTGTAGGAGTAATAATGACAAGATCTTTAAATGAGAAAAACAATCTACTTTCTAGAAGTAAATGCCGTAGCCCATTAAAATAAGAACGGTTAAGCCGGATGCTTGGTGGCTCACTCCTGTAATCCTACATACTCAGGAGGTTGCAACCTGAAGATTATGGTTCAAAGCCAGCCCAGGCAGGAAGGTCAATAAAATTCTTATCTCCAATTGACTATGAAAAACCCAGAAGTACAACTAACGCTCAAGTGGCAGAATGCATGCCTTGAGTAAAAGAGCTCAGAGATAGCACCCAGGCTTTGAGTTCAAGCTCCCTCCCCCCTCCCCCCACAGACACACACAGTTCAGATGCTGTGCATTGAAAGGGGCTGCCACCACCTTCAGGCCTTCCAGGAATCAATTAAACACCTAGGGGACAATGTGGCAGTGTAATGTAAAATTTCATCTGCACCAACATCTGAAGGCTACCAAGACCTTATCATTAAGTTATAGGTCATTTCTGGACAAGTTTCTATAGGAAAAGTGCTGCTAATTGGCACAGATTATTACCCAAAAATCCTTATGCGTTTTTGAGGATGCTAACTCATAGGTACCAGCACTAATTACTATCTCAACTATGATATCAGCACTTCTACTAATGCTACTGCTGCTGCTATCACCATCCTTCTAGGTGCTCCCTCAGCACAGGAAATGTACTCTCATTCAACACAGCCTTAATGGACAGGTTTTATATTATCTATCTTCTTTTCTGTTTCTTTGTGCTGGTACTTGAGGCTTGAACACAGGGCCTAGGCTCTGTTCCTTAGCTTTTTCACTCAAGGCTGATACTCTTCAACTTGAGCCACAGTTCCATTTTCAGATTTCTGGTGCTTAATTTAAAATGAAGTCTCATGGACTTTCCAGCCCAGGCTGACTTTGAACCACAATCCTCAGATTTCAGCCTCCTGAGTAGGTAAAATTATAAGCTCAGCTAACATCTGTCGTATCTTCTGTGATGCCCAGCTGTGCAAAGTAGCTAAGGTACCATGTGAAATCAGCAGTAGGAGTGAGGTTCAGATACCTAGACATCAACTCCTAAGCCACTGCTATTGGATCTCTGTATAAGAGGACATACAATGTCTGCAGACATCCTAGGATTAGAAGCATAAGAAATGAAAAGGCACGACTGGAAAGACCCTTAGGGAGCCTGCCGGGAGGGCAGGATGTTGGGGGCATGAGAGACATCTGCTATGATTGTCTCCAAATACCCTCCAAAACTCATACTGACAGTTAATTACCATTTTAGCAATAGTAACTGGTAGGACCTTGTCACAGTAACTAGCACCTCACATCCAACCAAATGGATGAATACTGTTATCCCAGGAGTGAGTTCCTGATTAAAAGTTTCCCCTTCTGCCTCAAGCAAGCTATCTTACCTTACCACTGTGTTTAGACATAGTAAGCTTTCATCTACTGTGATATCCACTTTGGCCTTCACAGCCTCCTGAACAGTGATGTACATAACTTGTTTATCATTTCCCCAACCTTTGGCATCCTGCTTTAGAGACAAGAAACATTGTGATAAAATATCTCACTTCCTAGAAATCAGGTTTTAAACTAGTATAAGAATATCACATATTACAAAACAACAACAAGCCGAGTGCAGGGGGCTCATGCCTGTAATACTAGCTTCTCATGAGGCTGAGATGAGAGGAGTGAGGTTTGAGGCCAGCTCACATAGGAAAGAAAGTCCACGATACTCTTATCTCCAATTAACCACTAAAAAGCAGAAAGTAGAGCTATGGCTCAAGTGGTAGAATGCTTGCTAGCTAACTTAGAGCAAAAAAGCTCAGTGACAATACACAGAACCAGAATAAACAATAACAACAACAAAAAGCACACATACCAATCCAACTATTTCTAAGCCTTTTCCTCTATTTGAAATGCAGGAAGTGCCATGTCCTCTGCCAACATCACCCATACCATCATCTCTCTCCTCCTTTCCTATCCAACATTGTCCATCTTTCAAGAGTAAGGACAAGATTAAAGACAAAAGAGGCTAGAGAAGAGCTTGCAGGAGACCCTGACACCTCCTTTAATGTCCTAAACACACACACACACACACACACACACACACACACACACACACACACACACACACACGCACGCACGCACGCACGCGCGCGCAAGAATCCAGGATGCCACATAAGCACAGAGGAAGGAAGACTGGGGCAAGGAGTTCTGGGATGGGCCTTGCTATCAGTCTCAGTGCCAGGAAGATTTATGAGCTGTTTACCCAGGCATCTTGGAGATAAGTGTTCAATATGGCATTATTATTCCCATTAGTAACTCAAGGAAGGCAAGGAAAACATGCTCTGAAACTTTGAAATGTCAGTTTCTCTCTCTCATCACCCTGGATCACTACAGGGCTGTCAATTTTCAAAAATATCATGGCTGAAGGAAAAGAGGAAACAGCAAAACACCTTCCATATGATAAAGAACACCAGCCTTTTCCAGGCTCCAATGAAGAAGGACAAACACTGTCTTAGCTCCTACCTCACAAGTGCAATTCCTACCAGGCCTAGAAGAAAGCAAGCCCTCCTTAGGAACAGGGAGTAGCTGGGCACCAGTAGCTCATGCCTATAATCCTAGCTACTCAGGAGGCTGAGATCTGAGGATTGTGGTTCAAAGCCAGCCCAAGTAGGAGAGTCTTTGAGACTCTTATCTCCAATTAATCCCCAGAAAACCGGAAGTAGCACAGTGGCTCAAGAGGTACAGTACTAGCCTTGAGTTGAAGAGCTGATGGACAGCACCCAGGCCCAACCAAAAAAAAGGAGTTGTTTCTGACAGTTCCCCCATATTTACCTATATTAGGAATTCACATTGGTTTTATTGCACTATTTAAAGTATATATGTGAAAATGGAACTAGGAAAATTGAGGGAGTGGGAAAAATGGGGGAGGGATGAAGAAAGGGGTGACAGTGATCAAGTTGCACTGTATTTATAAATTGACATGCTGAATTGAAACCCTTTTGTACAACTACTTGAAGAGAATAATAATAAACACCAGTGTCAAAAATAAAAGGCCAAACTGCTCGATTTCTATTCTCAAACCTAAAGCCAGCACGGGCTGTAACAACTGAAGACCATGACTTCTGCTCTTGGGAAGAATACAAATGGCCACTGTCACTTTCAGTGTCCCTCCTGCTCCTCCACCAAGAACACAGGAAGAAATCCTTCTCCCTAAATAGAACATTTTCCAGTGCATCTCTTAGCCTAATGGCATGTTAGCAGGGCCCCTCATCATTGCAGAGCTGTGGCTTAAGTAAGCCCTCCCCCTTTGTTGTGAGACTTTGTCCTCTCATTGCCTCTCTGTCATGCTCATAAAGACAGGGTGGCATGAGAGTCTCTTGCTTTCATGCAAATGGGTCTAAAAATAAAAGAAAAAACTAATAAAGGAATTGACAGTCGTGGCTTTCTTCCTTTTGCTTTTTTTTTTTTTTTGTGCAGTAATCTATTTTGGTTTCCAAGTTTTCTACAGGGTCTCTTTCTCTCTCTTTCCTTCCACTTGAAAGAAATCGAGTTTATTAATGCTGAGGGGGCAACAGGGCTTGTATACTATAAGGCTGGAAAGCCTCTGTGCTAGATGAGATGCCCGCCCTTACACCCACAGAGCCAGAAGCTTCCTGGCATCCACATTCAGGCCCATAGATGGGCCCCAAATACATGCATAAAATCCATAAATAATTTGCAACTGTTGGTGAAAACTGTGCAGCTTTCTTTTTCCAGATACTTGACCACCAAAGCGGGTAGTTCAGTTGGTTCTTCTCTGGTATGAGAGTGGAAGGAAATATGGGAGAGAGAGACAGGCATACAGAGACAGAAAGACAGAGAGAGAGAGAGAGGAGATAAGGAACAGAGATGGAGAGAGGGAGTGAGGAAGAGGGAGAAGTTTGCTAATAAACCCCTGGCACAGTCCAATCACCACTATCGCAGTGAGTCCCACTGCACTCAGTCTGTGGCATGGTGCATTTCTGCACACAGAATTTGGTATTTTAGGCCAGAACTGCTCTTAGCAGAAGAGCGGAGTCAAAAACATGCCAAGGGGCCAGGGGCTGTGGCAGAGAAGAGCATGGCCTTTTCTAGCAAGTAGATAAGAGTTCAAACCCCAGTCCACACACTTGTGCCATGTGGCCGTAAGCAAGTCACACAAACTCTCTAAACTCCAATCCTTACAACTGCTCATCAACCACAGAGTCAATTGCCCAAACTGGGACAGTCATCAAAGTTAATAGGAGCACAGAACATACAAATGAAGCCCAAACTCACCATAGGATGGCTGTAATGAGACAAACAGTAAGTCATGCTTTTCTTTATCTTTAGGGTATCATAGGGTTCATAAATGCTAACAGTTCCTCTAATTGTATGAAACACGGTCTTTAAAAATTTGCATTCAGGTTTCATCTTTGTAAATGGTGCACTCCAGTAATCCTAAGCTTCCATTTCTTCACCTAAAAAGTATGATGACTGGAGAGGGGTACTGAAAGCCCATCACGAAGGAGAGAGTGGAGAGAGGAGAGGGGAGGGAAAGGTGGGAGGAAGAGAGGGAGAGACAGAAAGAGAGGGGAGGAAGAACTCAGGAAGACACAGCATTAAAAAATTTTAAATAAGTCAAGTGAATGAATTACCCCTGGAAGTATTGGGTAGTATGTCTTCATTCTTTGTCAAAGTGTCCCATAGTTTTGGTTTTACTGGTGTGATGTCCACCTTCAGGTTCCAGTGAATGTCAACAGAGTAAGTCTAGGTAGGTAGGGTCATGTGACTGATGACTTAAAGCAAATAGGCAAAAAAGAAGAGGGTCAGAAGCCCTCAAGACCAGTCCCACATCTGATGATTTATCACGAGAACTGAGAAATATTGACATACAGATAGTGTTGGGACATCAAGCAAAGGCAGCAAAGAGAAAGAGTGCATGGGGAAAAGTCAGGAAGCAACAAGGGATCAAGAGTCCTAAATCCATCCACAGGATGTACCTAAGTCCTCCAGCAATTACCTGTGCTAACCAATGAGAAGTGCCTAGGATTCTCATGGAAAATTATCATTCTTTACCTCGCATATACCCAAAGAGTAGACTCCAAGGAAATAGGTGTTCAGTAAAATTTCAGTTATCTGTCTAAACAGTTTATGTACAATGACCCAGTCTTTCTAGCTGCAGGAATGAAGGGAACCTTCCTAAAATCCAACTTCCCAGATGCCAGCCAAGGCAAAACCTGTATGTTAGCCTTCCTGTAAATAGTTAGGTTGCTATGGAACTCTCTCCTGCACTGAGAGACACAACCACTGGATTTGGGCACAGTAGTCTGGTTTAGAAATCTACTGGTGATAACAACAGAGCCTTTGCTCACAGCAGCTATAGATTTCTCTCTAGGAATTGACTTAGGAGCCCCTCATCTACCAAATACAGTGAACCTCCAACTCCTACACAAGGTATATGCAAACCTCAACAATAAAATAATGAACTCCATCTTCCCACTTTGGTCTTCAGGCCAGAGGGCAGGGGCAATTCATCCAGTCATTCCACAAACATTCATTTGGCATCTTCTGAATCCCTGATAATCTGTAGGCCCCTTGGTTGTGTGTTAGTCAGCATCTGTCATTGTAACGAAGCATCTGAGATAATCAACTTGAAAACAGGAAAGGTTTCTTCAGGATTATATAGTTGTTGGGGTTTCAGGCCATGGTCAGTAGGCGCCATGTTTTGGGTCTAAGGCAAGGCAGCATATCCAGTGAGAATGATAAAAAAAAAAAAAGGTACTTACCTCAGGGAGGCCAGGAAATAAAAAGAGAGAAGAAAGAAGTAGCGAGTCCCCACAATGACTTAACTTCCTTCCAGGAGACTAGACACCCGCCATAGCTAGTGTCTTTAACACACAGGCCTCTGGGGGACCATATCTAAAGAGTAGTTACTTGAGACCTGGGTATGAAAAAGACCTCACAGTCCCACTCATGGCTGCTCTGACCAATAAGCACTCCCCAGCTGCCCCTACAAACACCTGCTTCTCACTGAGCACTTTGCCTACCTATGTTTTTGAGCGACCTACTTTTATTTTCTTCAGGGTTTGAGATGGCAACTCACTGCTTCAATGTCTCAAGTCACTGCTTTCCAGGGCAGGTCATTGAGCCCCCCAGCACTCCAGGGGCTGCCCAGGCTTTCTCTCTCCAGATATGCGGGGCAGGGAGTCAGATTCATCTGCTCTCCTCCATGTGCACACATTTTTTGAGCTGATCTCATCAGGCTTGTGGCTTTAAGTGCCATTTAAATGCTGGCAACTCCCCAATCTGTACCTCCTGCCTTCGTTTTGCTCCAGAAGTCTTGGTTCACATCCAACTACCTGCTCCAAGACATTCACTTAGATCCATCTACAAAGCACTACTGATGCAGTAAGATGAAAACCAAATGCATAATATCCTCTCTCAAGTCAGCTACTCTTTCAGTCTTTCTTAGAGTAACTGGAAACCACTCCACACAAACACATGCGTGTGCACACACAAGCACGCGCGCACACACACACAAATATACCTTTGTAGTAGTGCAAATGAGAAACAAGGTTCCCCTTGACTCTTCTCTTTCTGTTACCCTCAATGTCAACAAATCTTGTAGAATTTACTTGAAAACACAAGAGGATCTGACAACTTCCCATCATTTTTGCAACTGTACTTGTAGACCAAGCCAACAACATTTCCTACTCAAGTTACTCAATCCTTTCTCAAATCAATAACCAAAGAGATCTTTTTAAAATTGTATTATGTATGTGTGTATGTATGTGTGTATGTATGTGTGTATGTATGTATGTATGTATGTATGTATGTATGTATGTATGTATGTATGTATCTATGTCAGTTGTGGGGCCTGAACTCTGGGCCTGGGCACTGTCCCTCAGCTCTTCAGCTCAAGGCTAGCACTCTGCCACTTGAGCCACAGCAACACTTCTAGCTTTTTCTGCTTATATGGTGATAAGGAATCAAACCCAGGGCCTCATGCATGCAAGGCAAGCACTCTACCACTGAGCCACCTTCCTAGCCCCAAAGAGACCTTTTTGAAAAGAGAGCTACACATCTCTCCTCCCCTTGGATTTCTCTCTTCCCTGTTTCACAAGTCACTCAGAGTAAGGACTTCTTCCAGAATATTCCTTCCCCTAAGCTCTCAACAGCAATCACTCACTGTATGAGAGATGTTAACTAAATTCTACATTGGATAAGAAAGCTGATGTGCAGGGCTGCCCCTCTCCTGGAGCTCTGTTCTCAGAAGCTCTGCTTCTCTAGGACAGGGAGGGTTTTTGTTTTCTTTTCTCCACTTTGTACAAAGACATCTCTGGGCTGGGGCAACACATGTCTCCTGATGCTTACTCGGGAGACAGAATGGACTCCCCTCATCCAACCATACACCTGGCTGCACACCCTCTGCCTGAGACACGGTCACCCCAACCTCCTTCAGGCCTCTTTCAAATGTCTGTTACATGTTTAAATGACAATCCACCATTGTTAAAATTTTCATTACCGCTATAAACTTTGGTTCATGTGCATCTACTCTCATTGGAATTTATTTTACCATTTTAATAAAAGGTATGAAGATGAAAGTCACATAAAATAAAATAAACTCCTCTAAGCCACCCAGTGCCGTTTTGAACACTCAAAATGTTAATGGTGCACAACCACTTCTATTCCAAAGTATTTCTATCACTCCAAAATAAAACCATCCGGCAGGTTCTGCCCATGCTCCCATCTGCACAACCCCAACCCCAATAATGACAAATCTAAGGTTCATCTCTGCAGATTCACCTATCCTGGATATATCTCAATGGAGGGATCAAGTGATAATGTGGCCCTTTTGTGTGTGAATTCTCTCACTACCCCTTGCTAAAATCCAAGGTTGTAAAATAGTCTTTGCTTCACTCACTGCCACAGTTGAAAAGGATGGATGGATCAATCAATGGGTGAATGAGAAAATGAATAGATGGGTGATTCAATAAATAAATGGCTGTTTGCTGTCCAGGAAGGAAAGAGAAGGAGGAGGAGGAAAGGAAAGGGGAACTCATGCCAAGTGTATCTGAGATGTTAGGAGGACTAGACTCTGAAACCACAAGGAGCAATGGCTGAGGCTAACTGAACTGCAGATGTGATCAGCTAGTGCCCTCAAGGGCAGCCTAAGCCTCACAAGTGAACCTGGCACATTTTCCAGACGCAGCACTCACAGACCTGCAGCAGAACCATCCTTCACATAATCACCTACAGAAGAGGACAAATAGCTCCTTGAACACTTTCCAGGAACATGACTGTTATCATTTTATTGAAATTACCTATAATGCAATATCTCCCCCAACTATAAGTTTCTAGAAAATGAGACAAGAGCTTATGTACCTTTAAACCTAGTGTATAGAGGAGTATCCAAGACTCAGAAACTGCTCTAGGCTGCCGGGTAGACTGTCCAGAGGAAGACACTGGAACCTGGGGCTGACTTCAAATTTCTTCATTGCACTCTCAAGCTATGCTTTCCAAAAACACAACTTTATAGGCAGCTGGCTGTCACAAGTAAGACTTAAGCAAGTGATTGAGAGTCCTAGAGGCAGCATGCCAGAATCCAAGTCCCAGTATGCAACCTGCAGATTTGGTGGCCCTTAAGCTTAGTTGCTCTATGCTCAGGTTCATTAAGTTTCAATAAACATATGGCTTCATAACCACATATATATGTATATATACATATATATATATATACACACAAATATACTTTTTAGAAGTGATTTTAGTTGATATGTATGAGGAAGGCACACAAATTCCCTATATACTCCTTTCTCTCACATATATAGACCACCCCCACCCCCCGCCAGTAATCTACATCCACTACCAGAAGAATACACTTGTTACAACTGATGAACCTACTCTGGCATGTCATTGCCCTCCCCACCAAAACCACAGTCTACATTAGGACTCACTTACCATGTGCATTCTATTGGCTTCAATAACTATATAACTTGTGCCTACCATGCTGACCTCAAAGTGTAGGTTCATTGTTTTAAGAATCCTTAGTGTTTCGCTTGTTGGCTTCTCCCTCCACTTTATCCACACTCCTGCCTTCCCACAATATCAGCTTTTTTTTTTCCAATTGGCATCTTTCACTTGATGATATGCATTTAGGTTCCTTTCCTGTGAATGCATTTTCTAGTAGCCAACTTAAGAAAGATAAAACAGAAACTAAGAGTGAGACTGAGAGTAGCTTAGTGGTAGAATCATAACAATGAATTCACAAGACCTTGGGATCAGTCTCCAGCACCAAAGAAGGGAAAAAGAGAGAGATCAAACAAGACAAGGAAAAAACAAACAGGTAAGACTAACTGCATTAAATTATATCTCATGTAACCCAAAACATCATGTTGTCGATATCAAAGTAATCCATTCAATGTTTTACATTTTGTTTTTGACAGTCAAAAGATGCACATTTTACACTTAGACTATATCTCCATTTAGGCTGTGGATATTCAATAGCTGTAGTGAAAAGACATCCTTCCTAATCATTAAATGTGTGTTCAATGGAAAAATAGTATGCTGCTTCATTCTTAAATGTAAAGTAAAATGAAATAATTGCACTAGTGGGTATCTATCAGCAGAAATAAGATCAGTATGTTAAAGAGATAGCTGCTTTCCTATGTTTATTTCAACACTTTTTACAACAGCTGAAATACAGAATCAATCTAAGTGTCCACCCACAGACAAACAAAGGGATGTGGTATATATGCAGCATGGAATACTATTCAACCATAAGAAAAATGAAATCTTGCAAGAACATGAATGAACTAGAAGATACTATGCTAAGTAAAACAAGCCAGACACCAGAAACCAAGTTAGTTCCACCTGACATCATTCACATATCCAATATAGAAAAGTTCATCTCATAGAAGTTAGAAATATGGTGGCTACCAGAGTCTGGGATGGTTGGGTGGGAGGATGTAGAGATGTAGGTCAAAGGATACATAATTACATTTAGGTAGAAGTGATAGCTTTCAAGAAATCTATTCTACGGAAATATGCAATAGTAATAACAGTACATGATGATACACTGTATTCTTGAAAAATATAAAAAGAGAAGATGTTGTTTTCTCTCTCCATAAAAATGGTATTTGGGGATTGATACCTTTGTTGACTAGTCATAGTTTTAGCAATCTAAAACTTATATACTCTGAAACAAGTTTCAAATGACAAAAACATACAAAGCATGTCAACCAAAAAATTATTTTCCTGCAATTAAAGCTAAAGACTAAATAAACCCCAAGGCCGGTTCCTCTGCAGTACAAGCCACATTATAAACATTCACTAATAACACAAAAGTGTGGTTGACACACTCCTGTAGAAAATTACCATAGGCTGAATATGATAGATACAAGATTCTGCCTCTAAGCAGACCCAGCATGCAGAAAGAAGGGAAGGAGAGCCAATGCTTGTTATGATAAAACTTTTATCACCTCCAACCCCATGATCTTTATTGAATCTACTGCAGTCTAATGAAATAGGGTGTGGTTCCATGAAGAGATTGGGATTGAGAGTTTAAGTTCACCACAATCACAGAGCCACTACATATTGGTCAAGATTTGAACCAAGGACTGGCTAGACTAAAGGCCACATTGTGATACTTGCTGAGCCTCAGATAAGGACAGTAAGAATTTCCCTAGTGAGTTCCCTATCATCAAATTTTACAGGGTACCATGCCTCACTATGGTATGGTGGTTCTCAATTGCCCACAAATACCAGCTCTTTTCAATGAGCATCTCTATCTAGGTGTGACTATGTGACTTAGAGCCAAGGTGACCAAGACAGAGTTTAGAGAACCAGGTCGTCTCTCTGAAACAGTAACTGGCAATGGTCCTGATAAAAGAAAGGTGCCTCCAATACCCTGGATCCAGGATTCTGCAAGGAACAGAACCACGAGTGACCCCTAGTGACCTGGAAGAATGGATTACCTTGGAGGGCTGTCTGTGACACGTGCTACTGAGGAATGAGCTTTCCAACTGACCCACACATGATTATCATGGAGGGTGGGTGAATTTTATATTCAAAGCAAAGTGAATAACCAAGTTCTTCCTAATGCTGACTACAAGAATCCTGCAGCCTGCTCCCCTGAAGTCAGTCAAAGGGCTATTATACCACCAGCTGTGGTGGGGTCTGGTTTCATTCCAACTGGTATTACTGTATTTCTTACAAATAGCTCATTAAGGCAATTATCAGTCATTAGCACAGTAGCCTGAGCATCAGTACAATCACACACATTAATAAAACACAATTTAGCAAACCGAGTAAAGACATGAACAAACTCGGCTCCCTTGTGGGATGCTCATGGATATGGCTGAAGAGAATTTCCACTAAATGGAAGCCACATGCTTCTGAACCATTAACCCATCTCCTCAGCAGCTCTGCAGTAATCCTTTCCACAAGCTTCAAATTCAACCACAACACCTAAGTCCTAAAGGAGAAGTAGGAACCTGACAGGGAAAAGTTCATAGAATTTCCAAGGGACAGAAAAAAAAAATTCCCACATCTCTATAGAATGAAAGAACATGCTGGTTCTCTGGAGTGAAAAAAATTCTGGTATGCTATGTAGTAGTAGAGCCCAGGGCTAAAAAGGAAGGCTGGACCCTAACAGAGAACAACTCTGTCACATCACGCTAAGTTGTTGGAACTTTTGAAGAGGCCCTGAGAAATGATTAAAAGGGCTTATGAAGGGATGCCAGTTGCTGCTTTAAGCTTTAGACAAATCACTTTGGTAGCATCAAGATAATGAATGAAGAGACACAAAGAGGAAAGACCAGGCCAGCGGCCAGTAAAATCCTCCAGGCCAGAGATGATGGAAGCCCAATCCACAACTGTGATAGGTCGAGAAGGAAAAGCTGGCAGGAAACATCACAAAGAAATGCACCCACCAGAACTTAAGAGATCTGACTTAAATAAGAGAGGAATGAAGAGAGGACAAATCAGCTAGAGAGCAAATTTTCAAGGATGACTACTAAGATTCTGACCTTGGGTATAGGGATGACATCAAAAGAAACGTTGGGAAAATAGTCTGTTAGAATTGATCTGGATGGGCAAATATAGAAAAGCATTAACATCACATATCTACAGACACTTGAAATTTCCTTAGTGCATTTCCTCGTTCAAAGACAGACAACGCCTAAAGTTTTAGAAGCATATGCCCTAGAGGGCGACACCATGAGGTCAGGCTATGCTGAGTTCCAACCATGCTCATTCTTATGTTCAGTTACCCCAAATTCATGACAATCTTTTGGTTTCCTCTTAGCCAATGCTCCTTCTAGCATTTTATATCATTTGCTCATTCTCTCAAATACATATACAGTGATTCTCTCCCTCCCTTTCTCCCTCCCTCCTCCCCCCCTTTCTCTCCATACTGTGGTGCTTGTTTCCAAGGAAAACCTGAATCTAGGGAATGCACCTTCCAGCAAGAGTCCACTGGTCTACTGTCACTGGTAAGACCTCACTCAATCACGAATTCATCTCTGATCTACTGGGTCAGAGGCACAAATGGCACCAAAGACTTGCCAGGCAACCTCATCCATCTATCAGACCCTCCTGAGATGGTCCCCAGGCGTTCTTCCTCATTACTGAGATTCACCTTCTGGGGAGTATTTCATTCCACTTCTTCACAATCTCTTCACTAATCCAATAAACATGCACTACCCCTGAAACATAACAGGCCCTGTGCTAGACAATGAAGCACAGAGCTGAAAAGAAAACCATCTGTCCATGAAGGAGTTCACAGCCTCCTCATCAACACAAAGAAAAAATACAAATAAAATAGAGACCTGTTTGATTTGACTGGTTCTGCTTACTTCCTGGTTTTCTCCCATTAGGTGGTACCAAACTGATATACAACTACAGACTATTCATGTAATGTTGGTTTATGATGTACTATTACCTATTGCTACTGGATTAAGAAATGCCATTTTAAGAAGCAACATGGCTGCCCACATACAGCTGTAAAACTTCAGTCTTCGGGTGTCTGTGGATCTATTCTAGAACTAGTAAATCTTTATTTATCAAATTCACAAGGATCAGGGACAAATCTGATGAAGACAAGTATGTCAAGCATGTGGAATCTCCTCTACCCAATAGAGCACAGAATGAATGGAGACAGACAGACAGACAGACAGACAGACAGACAGACAGACAGACAGACAGACAGACAGACAGACAGACAGACAGACCAGAACTGATAATAGTGAATGCACTTCTTAAACACTGGTGAAATGTTAACATACTCACATTGGGGAATAAAACAACTTTTGTCCTTTTCGGGCAGTGACAAAGCATTACTTCAGGATGCTCTATCTTCTCATTAAAGATCTCATGAAATGAGATGCATGCTCACTGTGAATATAAGATATCCAGGCCATTCTATTCTCTTTTTCATCTTGACTGAGAGTCCCAGCTTTTCCAAACTCTTACACTTTACAATACTCTCAACATCTACCTTAAACTCTTTATGGGAAAATCTTTAGAGTAGAAGACAAATGTGACATTATAACAATCCAATGAATACTCAATAAATAAAGAAAAAGGGAAACAGTGAGGGAAACTAAAGGTTTAAATAATTCCCCTCTTGAAACAAGGCTAAAAGATCAACATTAGTTTCCTCATTTTAAAGGAGAAGAAAATTAATACATGCATTATGGAGATTAAATTACTTATCTCAATGGAAAATAAGGAGTAAGTTGGTTCAAGATTCTAAGTCAAGGGGCTGGGAAGGTGGTTCAGTGGTAGAGCACTTGCCTTGCATGCATGAGGCCCTGGGTTCGATTCCTCAGCACCACATAAGCAAAAAGAAAAAAGCCAGAAGTGGCGCTGTGGCTCAAGTGGTAAAGTGCTACCCTTGAGCTGAAGAGCTGAGGGACAGTGCCCAGGCCCAGAGTTCAGTCCCCACAACTGGACCCCAAAAAAAAAAAAAAAAAGATTCTAAGTCAAGTCTGCTTGACTTCCATTCTTTTTTTTTTTTTTTTTTTTTTTTGGTCCGATCGCGGGGCCTGAACTCTGGGCCTGGGCGCTGTCCCTCAGCTCTTCAGCTCAAGGCGAGTGCTCTGCCACTTGAGCAGTACCACTTCCGGCTATTTCTGCTTATGTGGTGCTGAGGAATCGAACCCAGGGCCTCATGCATACAAGGCAAGCGCTCTACCACTGAGCCACCTTCTCAGTCCCCCTGCTTGACTTCCAAAACTAACACTTTGTATGATGCTGACTTGATTATTTTGAACTCCAGTATATTATCGGACAAAGGCTAGCCTGATGGAGTGACAACCTATTCTGAGAGTATCTATCATTCAAGTCATTCTCCTCAAGCCCAAGCATATTAGTTGAGTCTTGATATATCAACACCAATGATGATAACTATGATGGCTAGTGCCGAACGTCAACTTGGCTAGGCTAGACACTCCAGCTACTTACTTCATCCAACCTACAGTAGGGGTCATTGTGCTGTTATTCTGAAAACTATGCTGACATTTCTAACCAGTTGACTTTAAGAAAAGGAGATCATAGTAGTAGACCTCATCAATCAATTGTAGGTCCTACAAGAAATATCCTAGAAATAATTCTGCTCTAGACTGCCGCCTTAAAAACTGCCTGTGTTGCTAGCCTGCCAGCCTGACCTACAGATTTCAGATTTGTCACCCTCCACAATCACGAGCCAATTCTTTACAAAAATAACAGCTAGCTTCTGTCTATATGTATGTTTATATCATCTTACTGGTTTTGTAGCTCTGGAGAATTTTTTCTGATTGATCTAACATAGGCATAACCAACTTTTCCATTTGATCCTTACAGCAGTTTATTGATGGAAAGAAACTGCAACTCGTGTGCAAATGACATATCGAAGGAACTCACAGAAATGCTGTAATGGGTCAGGATGGACACCCAGACCCCTACTTTCTCCAAATGTCACCAGATCCCTAATGAGAATACCTGAAGAAAGAAGGAGATTTAACACTGGCTACATTCTGAGGCAGAGTCAAAGGGAGATGCACGGCCACAGCCAAGCCTAGCTGCCTCTTCTCTTTCCTCATGGAGACTCTCTGTCTTCAAGTTTAGCTTGTTCCGCTTCTCCAGGATTCCAAGACCAAAAAAGGATAGAGACAAGAGCTAGAATGTCCCTTGGTTCTCCTCACCTGGTCTACGCCAAGGACTCTCACCGGCTCCCTTATCAAGCTGTCCAGCTGTTCAACAGGAATGCCAAAATCATTGCTCTTCATTAATTCACTGGAAGCCTTCATGTAAACCTCATTAACAGGCTCAGTAAATGCTCTGTGAATATTGTCCATTTTCTAATTATGTCCCTTTCCTCATGCCGGGAGAACCTGCCATCAGAGGAAATGTACTGTGTTGCCTTAGCCTGTTTTACGATAAGCAGATGAGTGATTGGTGACAGTGGCTTCTATAATGCAAAAAAGATTCTTTTATCTAAGGTCCATTCTTGGGAATGTCATATCATAGAAAGTTCAGATAACTGTCAGTCAGCACAGCCTAGGGACTCACATACACGCATATAACCTCACAGAAGAGAGTGAATCATGAAAAGGATAAGAAGCAAGGATGTGAACTCCCATCTTCCTGTAAAACCACAGCAGATGTTACTGGAAGGCTTGCACAGGTTCACAGCTGTGTGGACACCCATGCAGAGCTGCAAGTGTTCAGCCTCATACTTCTGTAAAGACTAGGACATTTTACTACATGAAAAACCCCTCTGGGAGAGCTGCTTTGAAAGTCAGGGATTCAGTGGCTAAGCCATTTGTAGACCATCATAAGCATTTCTTATGAGACTATCAACTGCTCATCACCTCAAAAAAAAAAACACACACACACACACACACACACACAAAACAGGCAACTCTCTTGAGTCCAATTATCTCCAAACTTCTCCTTTTTTGCATTCAATTTTTCCATTAAATGAGCACACAAAGATATAGCCTACTGTTCAAGAGTCCCATATTGCTTTTACAAACAGAATAGGTCAAAATGGAAGTTCAAGGCCTGGATCAGCTAGAACCCCATGTGGACTGAGTGAGAATGAATAGCAAAAACTCAATCTAATCTGAACCACTCAGGGCTGAATTTCCAAACCTAGTTTCATCCTTGGCTACAGATAGATAGGTAGGTGGGGTAAGTAGGTAGGTAAACAGACAAATATAGATGATGAATGGATATGATATTTAATAGGTAGGTAGACAGACAGATACATGAAAGATAGAATCTCAGTCCATTGAGGCTGCTGTAACAAAATTTCATAGGCTGGATGCTTATGAAGCACATACATTCATTTCTCACAGTTCCAAGGAAGGGGATGCCCAAGGTCTAGGTGGCAAGAACTTCCCTACCTAATGAGGGCCTACATTTTAATCATGTTTTCAGTGTCCTCTTATAGCTGAAGGGATGAAGCTCTCTGGTATCATTTTGTTAGGGCACAAATCCCAATCTTAATAGCTTTGCCCTCATGAATTAATCAGAGGCCCCATTTCCCAAGGTTGCCATAACTTTAGAGGTTAGGATTTCAAATTATCCATTAGGGACATTCATATCACGACAGGGAAATGGGCAGAAAGACAGACAGTGGACATGTGGAGGCCAAGATTCAAAGCTACACTAGTCTAGCCACCAAAACTACTATCTTTTCCACAACTTAAGAGTTCATTTGTAACTAGTCATCTCAAATTCCAAAATGCTCTCCAGGAAAAGTTGGTATGACTGACTGTCAACCTCCTTTATGTGTCTCCCAAGATATTTTTATTTTTTTCATGGTTGGTAGTAGGGCTTGAACTCAGGGCCTTGGAGCTGTCCCTGAGCTCTTTTGCTCAAGGCTCTACCACTTTGAGCCACAGTGCCACTTCCAGTTTTCTGGTGGTTAACTGGGGATAAGAGTCTCATGGACTTTCTAGCCTGGGCTGGCTTTGAACTGCAATCCTCAGTTCTCTGCCTCCTGAGTAGCTAGATATGAGCCACTAATGCCTGGTTCCAAGACACTCTCTTAAACCTGGCTTCTCCCAATGCAATTGGTCCCTAGAGCTACAACACTGTGAGTGATATGCAGAAATCTGGCAGACACACAGGCACAGACACACAGACACACAGACACACAGACACACAGACACACAGACACACACACACACACACACACACACACACACACGTGTATATATAAGTATGCATGTATTGTCAAATACATACACTAAGGACTCAGTGGTTTCCTTGAATGTCTCCTCTTCCAGGATCACAACTTTGTTCACATCTTGCCACTTACCTAAGCCTTGCATCCACTTTAGTCACTCTGCAGGTCTTCAGCCATAATGACACCTGTGCTCATGGTTCAGATATTGTTCAAAGCACTATGAGTTTATTAAGTCACTTAATGCTCTCAGCAGCCCCATGAGGTAGACAGTATTGCTAGTCCACTATGTAGTCACAGAGACAGAATAATTGTCTGAGGTCCAGCAGCCAGAAAGCAGGGGCTGGGCTCCAGAGTTCAGGTTACTGACCTTGTACTGAACCATATTTGGAACTTTGCCTTTTGGCTCTCGAGCCCTCTCCTGTCCATCCGTCCAAGCTAAGGAGCTCCTACAGCCCTCTTATTTGTAGATCTATCTTGGATGTTACCTTCTCTCCTGCTCTTTGGTCATTCACCTGGCTCTCTCCCCTATCTAGACCAGGAGATCTTTGGCACAGATCTCACCATTCTTGTGACTGTCAGGCCCAATTCACAACACTAAAGAGCTTTTCAAGTCAACGACAGGCCCACATAAAAGGAGACAGAGAAAGGTATCAGAGCAAACATCCAGAGGCCAGAGACACTAGAAGTGAACTTGGCTGCCTTGTCAAGTTGGGGAGAGGAATCCTGAAGGCTCAGTAGATGCTAATAAGTCTGCCCTCTAGTTGCTGACAGGCTCTCACCAGTATTAGCATGCAGCAGCACACCTTCTATTGGCAAATGCTTCATTGTCATTTTTATTAGTTATGCCTTACACTTCCTTGCTAGGTCAATATTATTGAGGGGGTCAGCAGTAAGGTAGGACAAAATCATTATCCACTTATGATAGATGGAGAAGCTGAAGGAGGGAGCGAAGGGAGGGAGTAAGGGCAGGGCAATGTGGTGGTGAAGGTAGCTTCATTCCATGGGAGGAAGATCTTTGCCAGCAAAGGCCTTGCATCAGACTCCAGCCCCAAACTTATTTTCTGTCACTAAGTTCTGTGCTTTAGTTTTGTACCTTGCACACAGAGATAGTTCACATTTCTACTCGTATGTGGTTCTTAAGAGTTGCACAGCAGTTCCTGATCCCTCTACAGGACAACCCATTGCCACTAGGTCCATCAAGAGTCATCCCCTATACCGTGCTAGGGCCTTCAGTTTTGTTCATTGTATTTGCTTATATATTTATAGTCAATCACTCCAAGGAGAATGTACTCCCATGGGAACCAGTACCTTGTAATGTGGTCCACTCTCCAAACCCTGATAAATTTTACACATTCAAAATAAGTACTCTGAGTGGACGATTAAGAGGAAAGGGAGTGGGTTGGGCAAGTGCAATAAGGGTTCCTCACCTGAGGGCCAGCAACACTGGCTACTTTCTGTCAGAGCCCTGAGAACAGCCAGTACAATGAGCATGTGCCATCAATATCCATCAAAGTCGCTGTGAGCACCTACAGAATGGTGGTGCTAATTCCATTCCTTCTACTTCCTGAAGGCAGGAGCTACCTCTCCTGCCCTCTCATGCTCTGTGAACTGGAACACTTGGTACAAATATGTCCTGAATAATCAAAATGAAGCAAGCTTGCCTACGCCTCTCTTTTTAGCCCAATAAGATATCTGAGGACCAGGGTACCCAGGGACTGGCTCAAGACTCCCAGAATTCAGCAGGATGAGAAGGCAGGTTATCATTCCCTCATTCCTATTCCCTGTTAAAATCCCAGGAGGCAGTATCCCAATTGCCTGAGCACATTATATGTTCAATAAATATTATCTACTAGACTGAATCATCTGGAGTCTCAAAACAACTTGAAAGACTGCCTGGCTGAAGAGAACAACACTAGTCATACAACAGACAAGGGTCTCATATCTAAAATATACTTGGAACTAAAAATATTAAATTCCCAACTGCCCGATAAATAAGTGGGCTAAAGACTTAAAGAGAAACTTCTCTGAAGAGGAAGTAAGAACGTCCAGTAGACACATGAAGAAATGCTCAACCTCTCTAGCCATAAAAGAAATGCAAATCAAAACAACATTGAGATACCACCTCATCCCAGTTAGAATGGCTATAATAAAGAACTCTAATAACAACAGATGCTGGAGGGGATGTGGCCAGAAGGGAACCTTACTGCATTGTTGGTGGGAGTGTAAACTTGTTCAACCACTTTGGAAAGTAGTATGAAGGTTCCTCAAAAGACTCCACATAAAGCTCCCCTATGACCTAGCAATCCCACTTTTGGGCATTTATCCAAATGATCACAAACAAGACCATACTAAAGCTACCAGCACAACTATGTTTATCATAGCATTATTCACCATAGCTAAGATATGGAACCAACCCAGATGCCCCTCAGTAGATGAATGGATCAAGAAAATGTGGTATATATACACAATGGAATTCTGTGCCTCCATCAGAAAGAATGGCATCGCCCCATTTGTTAGGAAATGGAAAGGCTTGGAGAAAATTATATTAAGTGGAGTAAGCCAGGCCCAAAGAAACATAGGTCTCATGGTTTACATTATTTGCAATAACTAGTATATGTCTAGACAAGCAGAAAAGCTCAGATAAGATGATGTTAAGCAAAATGAACCCCAAGATAGGGACACATGTGGTTTTTTCTTTCTTGCTATTGTTTCTAACATATTTATAGGGTACCATGTGATTTTTTTTTTGTTGCTTTGTATGTACCTCCCCCCATGGTATAACCCCTGTTTTCACTGTATTTGATGTTGGTATAATTTGGGGAGGGGACGGGAAAAAGCAAAATGTTTAAACAGGGATACAGGTTGACCCATTGCAACAATGAGATGTACAAGATGCTATGTTGAAAAACTAACTTTGCAATTTAGGCAGGGAATGGGGGGAGTTGTTGAGGAGGTGGGAGGGACAGGATAGGATGGTAGGGGAAAAACAAAAGAGGAGGCAACAATGCTGGATAAGAAATGTACTCATTACCTTGCTCATGTAACTGTAACCCCTTGGTACAGTATTTTCACAGTAAAGAACTTATTTAAAAAAAAAAAGAGCAACACACTGATTAATTTCATAGGCTATAGGACCCCCAAATGTCAAATGAATTCACATGGGCTCACATGGCCTTTGTGTGGCAGAGTACTGACCACAGCAACCAAGTTCAGTCACCCCTGATTTAAAAAAAGAAAATGAAAGGAAAGAAAAGAAAAGAAAAGAGGTATTCCACATGGAAGAATGCTCTGGATGACCTTTTTGATCATCTAGACATTAACTCTATATCCTCTGCTGTCCACTGAATATCAGGGTTCCCTTCTCTCACAACGTGACCACCATCCAAGGCCATTCATCCACACCACTGGCTTACCAAATCTTTGATTTTGCTTATGATAAAAATCTTCACACCAAGTACTAGCCCTTTACATTACCTGGGGGTTGAAGTCAACTATCTCGCCTTCAAATACTCCTTATTCATTAATTTACAACATTTATTACTTACTTAATCATACTAAATCCATTTCTTTTGGTCTATACCTCTACAAGTATTCTTCCATATATCTGTCCATGGTAGGGAAAGAATGACCCAAATATAAAACCTGTAATTACTGTGACCCTGAAGATGCATATTCATTTCTATAAAACCTGGACATCAAGACATTTGTAGAGAGTAACAAACTGAACAACCACAATCTGGGCATAAAGTGAGACATTTCTCACCCTCATCCTCCATGTGACCAACTTCTAACAGTGAGCGGTCAGCAGACATGATACAACTTCTCATCCCCTACTGCTTATGTTCTTTCCCTGGCTAGATGGGTAGATATTAGTGAAAAGAGGTGAGAAATCACATGTGTATGGTGACAGAGCTTCCTTCATCTTGGCTACTGTAGAGCAGAGACAAACATCAAACCCACATATTCTTCCTGTGAAAGCCAAAAAGGGGTTTAGCATACAAGAAGAGTTTCATTATTATTATTCTTTTTATTTTCTCTACCACGTTTTCCCCAATTCTTTATAAATTATCACACCACTTCAACACCTCCCTGCATCCATATTCATAATTGATTAGTAACTATTCATTATTAATAACTATCAATAGCTAATAAGATGTTATTTCATCCTTATAATAATCCTATGAGGTAGATACAATTACAAGAATTAAAGGCCTAGAAAGGGTTAAGTATTCCACTCAAGATCAAAAAGTACATAAGTGGTAAAACAGTTTGAATCTAGAACTGATTGATCTAACACTGAAATTCAAGTTCTCATTCTATCCAAAGCAGGATGATCTTTTCTCCTAAATCAGGTCGTACTACTGACTCACCAAAAACCTACCTCACTGCCAAAACCTCCCTCTCTTCCCTTCTCCACCCTAACACACCTGACACCAAGTACATCCTCCTTCCCACTATCTGAACTCAACTCCTTCCTGTTCCTGAGACACCTGCTTGGGTCAGCTATCTCCATTCTTACTCCTTCCTCAGTTCTCCTCCTTGCTCATGCTCAATAGAAATGCGCTGTCTATCTAACACTGACAACATTATTTCCCTCCTGAAATACTCTTGCTGCTCCTCAATCCCACCCCAGTGAACATTCAGCTCCAGAGAACGCTTGATAGCCTGTGCTGATGAATCTTGTCTGATTCATAGTCCTAGACAACAAGCTTGTTAAGGGAAGATCTTTTCTGTACCATCAGTGTATCTATGCCAGGCTCTTACTGTCACCAGGAATACAGAGATTAAGAGAGAAAGCAAAAATCTTCAACCTCCCCAGAGTCCACTGGTTTAGAGCTCTGTCACTGATGTATGCTGAATGGTTGATATTGGACCAAGAACTGAGCTGGAGATAGGGGAGAATGATAAAGTTGCCTATCTTCTCCAAGCCTCAACATCTTCATCATGAAGTAGAGAAAGTGGTAACTAATCCAAGATGCTACAAGGTTAAGTGAGTTAATAAACTGGAAACTGGGCTGGGAAGGTGGCTCAGTGGTAGAGTGCTTGCCTTGCATGCATGAGGCCCTGGGTTTGATTCCTCAGCACCACATAAGCAAAAAAAAAGCCAGAAGTGGTACTGTGGCTCAAGTGGTAGAGCACTAGCCTTGAGCTGAAGAGCTGAGGGACAGTGCCCAGTCCCAGAGTTCAGGCCCCACGACTGACAAAAATAAAAATGAATAAATAAATAAAAATAAAAATAAACCTGTAAACAGTGATAGCCACACAGCAAGGAATTAAAATCAACCCTCTGTGTCTCTGGGCTCCCTATTCATGGACTGAATTGAGAGAGAGTGAGAGAGAGAGAGAGAGAGAGAGAAGGGACGGAGGGAAGGGAGGGAGAGAAGGAGGGAGGGAAGGAGGGAGGAAGGAAGGAAGGAAGGAAGGAAAGAAGGAAGGAAGGAAGGAAGGAAGGAAGGAAGGAAGGAAGGAAGGAAGGAAGGAAGGAAGGAAGGAAGGAAGGAAGGAAATTTCATTTGTACTGAACATACAGTTTCTCTTACTACTATTCCTAGAACTTTACAATATGAACTATTTATATAGCAGTTGCATTGTAATAGGTACTAAAAGTAACCTAGAAAAGGTTGAATAAGAATGAAGTAATTACTATTATGTTTTATATGAGGGAATCAGGCTTCTGTGGATGTTGGGATTGTCAAGAGTTTCTTGGAACCCATCCCCTAGGAACACTGAGGCTGACTGTACTCCTTCTCCATCATGAAACCGTGAACCCAGAGTACAAGAGCCATTCTCCATATTTCCCTACTACATCTTGGGATCATGAACCATGTCTAACAAATGTTTGTCTAACTATTAAGGTAGGGAAGACATCAAAGAAAGGGAACAGAAAGTATTCAAGAAGCTTTCTTTCCAGCTACTCTATACCATGACCAAAGTATATGGAAAAGAAGAAAGGAGAGATCCTAGGCAAGATTACTCCAAACCACACTTGCACCCTCCCTGCTCCAATCACAGAACACTTCTGCTGACGTCCTTATTTCTCCAAGCAGAAAGGTGCAAGTGCAAGTGTGTGTGTGTGTTATGTGTTTGTGTTTTCAGGTGTGCATACATATACCTACCTCAAATGACTTCAATTTTAAATACATTGCTAGAAATTCCTAGGTCTGGGTAGCATGGTTCAAGGGGTAGAACACCTGCCTGGCAAGCATGAGGGCCTGAGTTCAATCTTAAGTGCTGTCAAAAAATAATAAAAATAAATAAAGGAAAGGAAAAATATCAACTATTTCTTCTTTACTAAGCACTAGGAGTTCATACCTATAATCCTAGCTACTCAGGAAGCTGGAATCTGAGGATCATGGTTAGAAGCTAAGTTAGACAGAAAAGTTTATGAAACTCTTAAACAGCAAAAAGCTGGAGGCGGAGGTATGTCTCAAGTGGTAGAGTGCCAGTCTTTTGCAAAAAGTCAAGGTCCTAAGTTCAAGCCCCAGTATCACCACAAAAAAAAAAAAAAAGTTTCACCAATCATAAAGGACAAAACAAACAAAAAAAGTAACATTTGAAGTAAAAAGCCTACCCCCAAAGCTCAAGAACATTAAGATGGCATGTGACAGAAATTAAAAACTATAAACAGCAAGGCCTCAATTAGGCAAACTCCATTTAAGTGACGTTTTAGAGAACAAAAGGCTTACTGTTTTTATGGCTAAAACATTTAGTTTTAACTAAGTGAAAAGATACTTCCCTCATTTTGTAATCAACATAATAAATATATCCTAAATTTTTCTTAATGATTCTGGTTAATTATATATCCCCAGTTTTGGGCACAGGGCCTGGCCTTGGCTCCATTTGCGTGGCACTAAATTTCCCTATACTGCCATGGTATGAGCCTGTGGGAGTCACAAAGGTGTGTCTGGTCCATCAGCCTTATGCTGTGGTTTCAATCTGATGTAGATGAAACCTTTACAGCTGCTGATGGATGTGGCTTTCTTATACTTCTCCCATGGGTCAGACTGTCATTTCTTGTCCATGTTTCTGGCCATGTCATGAAGCTTCCCATTCAAATGAACTTTTGTATTCAACTCCACAGCTTAAGAATTCAAACATGAATCTCACCAGAATGATGTGGAGCTAGGACAAGTGGCTCACAGCTGTAATCATATCTACTATGGAAGCTAAGATCTAAGGATCATGGTTTGAAGCAAGCCGGAGCAAAAATGTCTGAGATTATCTCCAACTAACTTGCACAAATTTGGAAATGGAGCTGTGCTCAAGTAGTAGAGCACCAGCCTTGAATGAAAAAGCCAAGAGAAAGCTAAGTGCTGGTGACTCACACCTGTAATCCTAGCTACTCAGGAGGCTGAGATCAGAGCAGTTCAAAGCTAGCATGGACAGGAAAGTCTGTGAGATTCTTATCTCCAATAAACTACTCAAAAAAAGCCAGAAGTGGTGCTGTGGCTCAAGTGGTAGAGCACTAGCCTTAAGCAAAAGATATTCAGGGACAGTACCAAAGCCAGAGTTCAAGCCCAGGACAAACAAGAAAAAAAAAAAGCCAAAAGAGAGTACAAAGCCCTGAGTTCAAGCCCCAGTGCCAGAACAAACAAACACATACATACATACATACATACATACATACATACATACATACATACATACATACATACATACATACATACATAATGGGGAAGTTATTAAGGCTATAGGAATCCTCTTATTCTCCCAGTCATATGCAGGACTGACTTGTCCTTAGGTTCTGAGTATGAACAATGACTCTGAATCTTCCTTTAACCAAATAAATATGAACAAATGCTCACAGATCTTGCCAACCTTTGTTGGCCACAGGGTATATGACATCTCAGACAATAAGACCCTCTTGAGTCCCACAGTATGAGTGACATAGACAGAACCCAAATACATAATATCAGCATATGACTGTGTTACATACCCTAGAAATACACTTTATTAATTCAACCATGGAGATATTAGCACCATTCACATAAATAAAACCTAATCGACCCTAACAAATACAAATGATATAAAGAGAAGAATTCCTGAGCTTACACTTAGACCACACACACTCCTTGCCAGTACATATATGTACTCGGTGTGCATGCACTGATGTGCTGTTGAACAGAAATCCTTCTGAGCACTATGGTATACCTGCTATTGCTGGCTTCCTTGCCTGTGTTTCCTAGGAGTTGAAAGCTGAGGACAGAAATCATATATTTTCTTTATGCAACTCCAGAACTTAATATAATGCCTGGTACAGATATTTTTCTAAGTTAACCACCTCACTATATAGACTAAGGGGGAAAAAATCATTACAATAGCTTTCAAGTTTACATGGAATATATAACTGGAAAAGTAAATAAGGCCTTCATGCTTCCAAAATGGAGCCTTGCCTACTCCAATAGATAGGTTCAATGTCATGAGATACCCCTGGTTCCTGTCCTCCACAGAGCCAATGGCTCATCCCCATATCCAGTGGACAGATGCATACATAAAAAGCCAGTGGTTCTTTCTGCCCATTGTATCTACCCTTAACACCCTGAGGAATATTCCACTCAGGCTACTTACAGATAGAGCTCTTTCTGCTGCGCTCTGGGGCAAGATATCCTTGTTTAGACTGAGTCATCTACATTTCATGCCTATGCGCTGTCCTGTTTTAAAGGGCAAGTTTTTGTTTTTATGTTTTCAGTTACCTCAGAGCACTCCATCCACCTAATGATGGTTCATTACTCACTTGCCCTGTTCACAGCTAATAATAACTTCTACAATTAATTGGAAGTTGACTGACCTCAAGGGCTCATATACTGGGAGCTATGTCAGGTTCTTGTGTTAGCCTGTTCAGTTACTGTAATCAAATACCTGGGACAGACTAACTGTATTCAGAAAATGGATTTATGTAGCTCATGGTTCTGGAGATTCAGTGGCATGGTTGTAGCATCAGTATCAGGACAGGAAATGACTCGTGAAGTCCTAAGCTCTGAAGAGGAGCTAACTGAATGGCAAGAGTATTTAAGAGAAGAGATCACATTGGTAAAAAGGAATCCCTAGAACTCAAAGGTTCAAAGAAAACAATCT
Source organism: Dipodomys merriami (assembly GCF_024711535.1). Taxonomy (NCBI): domain Eukaryota; kingdom Metazoa; phylum Chordata; class Mammalia; order Rodentia; family Heteromyidae; genus Dipodomys; species Dipodomys merriami. Next base: position 3,137,853 of record NW_027206590.1, read on the forward strand.
TAGTCCTTTCCAAGGGCATCTCCTCAATGATTTGGACTCAACAGCTCCACTCAACTCCTAAACAGCTTTCAGCATGACCATACTCCCAAACTATGATACACACTGAAACCATTCCCAAACTATACCAGAACATTACTTATATTACCACCCCATGCACCCAGAGAACAATCTTTTAAAGCAGATATAAACTCATTTTGCAGGAGAGCAAATGGTAGAACCAAAAGGTTGATGCCATAGGCCTAACTTAACCATAAACCCGGCCCCTTGGTTCAACTAACATTTTATTGACCAACATTTCTTAATTACATGTTTTTCCCTGAGTCCCTAATTTATCTATTCAATTCACCTATAAACATGCACTGAGGGCCAGTGCTGAGGCCATATTATCCCCATCTCTCATATAAGGCTTAAATTTAACAAGCAAATGAAGACTAAAGGATTTAAAGGTCTGGCCAACTACATTGTTAGTCTAAACCCTTACTACTAATATACCTCCTAGAGCTGTAATGACAATTAAGTGACTTACTATGGGAAAAGTGCACATGGTATGGTCTCAATAAATGGTAGTTGTTTAAGGAATTTAATATAATGACAGCTATTTTCCATCTTTCATTTTAGCAGAGTTTTGGAGGAGAAGGGAAGGAGGTGAGAAAGCAGCAAGACCAAGTTCAATGTCATATTCATCCCAGAGACCAACAATCATGGCTTTTGCTTTCCTACTTGTATGATAAAGAACATGGGTCCAGTTCTCTCCAGGAAAGTCTTAAGATGCTATCATCTGTGATTTTAGTAGCTAATTAGCAAATGTGCGCAACACTGTGAATAACCATCCCGGACAATTCTCAAAGTCTTCTCTACAGAGAATGAAGCTTTTACTGTGGAAAACTAAGAGACCTCAAATGACTAAGCCAAGTATGAAGGGCAAACTTCATAAAGGAAAATTGTAGAGTCAAGTTTATTCACTGAGGAGTTTTTCGATTCCCCAAATATGTGACGATGAGAGTAACAGAGGAAGAAAGCTTATCGTGGATTTTCCCACCACACATGAATCCCGAGCTCCACAGAGACTGGAAGCTGCTGAACCTCCATCTGCAATGAGCAAGAGAAAACAGCAGATATAAAAGAAAAGAGCATTGCCATGAGAGAAGTGGCCAGGTACACCAGGCAGAGATGGCCCCCTGTACCCAGGAGTTAAGAGAACAAAGAAAGAAGTTCAGGGAGCCCTCAACGTAAGATTAGGGAAGAAGGATGCCAAGGACACGTGCCTCACTCCTCTCCTGGACAGGAACCTTGATGTTAAGCAAAGACAGCCTCCTAGTCCAGGATATATTTCAACACCACAGTTTTTGTTTCTTTTGTTTATTTTCAGAGAGAGGCTTGAACGCAGGGCCTCAGGACTGCTATATTCCTAGTTCTTTTGCTTTTCACTTGGTTTCAAGATAGGCTCTCACTAAGGCTAGCTTCAAACCTCAATCTTTCTGTCTCTGCCTTTATAATGGCAGAGATTACAGACAAGCACCACATGTTTGATTTTTTCCCCCTTTTATCTGTGGTACAATTCTCTATATCTGCTATAGTACAAACTTGGTGGCTTACAACAACAGAAATATGGACTAGGCATGGTGGCACATACTCTGAGTTCAAATGCTAGTAACCTAATAAGAAGGAAAGGAAGGAAGGAGGGATGTAGGGAAGGAGGAGGGAGGGATGGAATAGGGAAGAAAGAAAGGAGGAAAGAAGGAGGAAGGAAGGAGGGAGGAAGAAAGGAAGGGAGGAAGGTAACAGATTCTCTGAGGCCTGTGGGAAAAGGTGTCTTTTCTATCAAAGTGAGTTGCTTAACAGTTCCTGCTTTGGCCTTTTGGCTTGGCCCTTATGATTATTCTGCTAAGACATCAACAAGTAAAGAAATGAAAAGAGGAAATGCTTTGGGATAAAGAAGGAGCTTTGAACTGTAAGGTTTTGTCTTAAATGTTAGTTCCAAAGTGGAAGAAGAATTAAGATACACCTCAGATTGTACAAAGAAGTAGCAAAAGGTATATGCTTTGAAATTATTTGTGTACTGTTACTCTTATCTCAAAGTCTTTAAATGGCTGCTTTATAAAAATCTTTCCATCTTCAAACCAGCCAACGTGTGCAGATTGTGAACCTGAGCTCAGCCAATCCAGGCAGAAGGACATTAGGGATTAAAAAGGAGCAGTTTCCTGCGCTATGTGCTTGCTTGCCAGTTTTTGGCTGATGACACACCATTCTGCAGAAGTAATCTTGGACTTACTGAGTTCCTTTCCAGTTGGAGGTCCTAATACTTACCTGATACCCCAATATCCCGTCATATCTAATATATCTTTGGAGGCCAAAAGTCTAAAACATGAGGGTGCACTATATTTAAGAAAAGTCTGTTCCAGCTTCTTCCAACTTCCGGTTTCTGCCAACATACTTTTACTTGGGTGCATGGCACCAATCTCCTAGGTTCTAGGAAAGAGGACCTTGACATGCCAATTTTCTTCTTAAAATGTCCAGCACAGTGGCTAATGCCTACAATCTCAGCTACTTTAGAGGCAGAAATAACTGGAAAGTTGTGGCATAATTTCAGATAAGGCAAAAAGTTAGAAAGAACCCATCTCAACCAATAAGCTGGGTACAGGGATACATGACTGTCATCCAGATAAATAAGAGGATTGTGATCTTGGATGCAAGACCCTTTTTAAAAAATAACTAAAGGATATGGTTCAACTGGTAGAAAGGTCTGCCTAGTGAGCCGAGTTCAAACACCAGTACCACGAACCAAAGAAATGCCAAAAAATAAAAATAAAATAAACATTTAACCTTTCAAACCAGAAGAATTCAGAATGTCCAAGCTGGAAGTAGCTTTGGAAATCAGCTAATCCCACTTTCTCTCTGGTAACTGAAAAGCGGGCTGGTGTGACTTCGTCTCTTCCAGTGTCACCCAGCAGACCCACCCTAGCAAACAAAAGCTACTTTCATTCAGGGCTCTGCTCAGAACATTGAAAAGATTTCACTGAAAAGAACATCATTATCCTCCTCCAAGCCCTGCCCCCACACCATCTCCAAAAGCCCATCATGTAATCAGTTCTTGGCTCACTGAGCAATAAAATGAACTACATCTCTATAAAGAAATATAATTAATTAAAAACAAACAACAACAACAAAAAGCATCTCCTTTAGCCCAGTACAGAAGCTCATGAGTTCTGGCCTGGCTTTACTCCTGTACAACGTAAACTTATATCTACCTGCTATAATGGCCACAGAGGGCTAGGAGTTGCGGGGGTGGGGGGAAGTGGGGGAGAGGTCTAGGCTGAGTAACCATTGAGGAATGGGGTTGACTTCAGGGTGTGCAGCTGACTAAAGCCTTGACCTGTTTGTCAGGGAGAAGAGGAGGGACCTTGCTCAGCTGTCAGGCTCTGTGCTTCTTAAGTCAGGAGCATTTCAACCCCACAGACAGCTTTTAAACAACCATTACCAGGCTCACCCCAGTTGCATATTCTGTAGATCAGACTCAGGAGTGGCCACCGGCAACAGTTTCTCAGGGGATAGGGATGCAGCCTGTCTGGTGACAATGCTTCAAAGGCCAATGTTCCCAGGAAGGACCTTGGCACGGAAAGCTGTGGAAGGGAAGAAAGAAGGCAGGTATCAGAGAGCACTGGAAAATCCTATGATTTGAGTAGATGAAAAGAAATGTTGGGGCAGAAGGGGACCAAACTGCACTCGAAGTAAGAGAGGAAATAAAGGGGACATGAGGAGGTGGGAGGAAGAGAAGCCCTACCTTTTACAAGGCAAGTCTGAAGGTGCCAGCAGGACAGAGGAGAGAACACACTGAGAAGTCTGAAGCTGTGCTCCTCATGAGAAGCCCCAGAACCTGGAGATCACTTGGCTCTGATGGGGAGGAGAGATGGTGACATAGGGACTGGAGAACCAGGCAAGACTGAGGAGCCCCAGAAGGTCCAGAGAAGGACTTCTGAGGAAAGGGATGGTCAAGGGCAAGAAAGGCTACTGTAGAGTTGAAAAAGGAGAAGGTTGAAGAGAATGCATTCTGACCCCAAAATGACGTCACTCACAGCACACACACACAGCAGCCCGTGGGCTGGACGCCATATTCTCATGGCAAGGTCATCAGAAATGATGGAAAGGAAGTGTGCTAGCAAAGGAAAAAGAAATAGGGTTGAGCAAAAAAGCCCAGGGGAACCTTTAATGCCAGCTCCCTTTATCTCAGGGGTGTCCCCCAAAATGATTACAGTGCTATCTAAAGTCACACTTCCTAAAGCATTCCCTAGGGAAAGACACTGAGAATAAATAAATGCAGCATGAATGAATGACACAATCCAACAGTGCTCCGGGAGCAGAAGAAAATGAGGTCTTTGCACCTGAAATCAGTGCCACATTCCCCGCCTTCATTCACCCACCAGAGTCCAGGCTACTCAAGGTCATCGCTCAGGGCCTTCGTACTTCCCATTCCCTCTCTCTGGATTGCTCTTCCCCTCCTAAGTGGCTTGCTTCCTCCCTGCACTTCTCAAGGAGACTACTCTTCACTTTTATTTAATTTTGTGTTGTTTTGGCAGTGTGGGAGATATGTATACTGGGCAAATGATCTACCACTGAGCCACGCCCCCAGTCCACACAGAGACCTTTACTAATCTTTTCCTAAAACAGCAACATCCTACCCTTCACATATATTCTTCCAGCCTCTGCTAACTTGGACTGTTTGTGGAACTACTTTATTTTCCCTTGACATATCCTGGATATTAGAATATAAGGTACACGAGGACAGGGACTTGACTGAGCCCCTTCCCATGTCCCCTAGTGTCTACTAGAGGTCCTAGCACCTAGTATTAAGTGAATGAAAGCACTACACCTCATCTTGCTGTAACCCTCTGGACTTGAGCAATCCCATTCAGGTTTCCTGGAGGAAAGGCTGAACAGAGGTAGACACCATGAGATTGGGAAAACTCCTCCCCCTCACACCTGTTCTGCAATCAGAGGAAAACTGATGACTGGCAGAAAAATCCAGCCACCATCTGGCTGTTCAAGGACCCCTCCTGGGTGCTGACAGCATTGTCATTCAAGATAATGAAGATTAAAACCAACAGAGATCCAGAGGGACAGGATCTCAGCAGGCAGCCTAGCTGGACTTAACCCATTAGAAGCCAAGTAGCTTCTAATCTTTCCTACAAGGAAAAAGGCAAGGCAAGGCCCTTGTTTTGAGAGATGACTTGTCCAAGGAAAAGATGAGATAGAGAAACTCCCAGCAAAAGTGCTCTGGCCAGATAATGGTTAGGAGGAGTGAGGGATTCTATGGCTATTTCAGATGAAATGTGCCATTTGCCCATCAGTCAACAAGGTAATTCAGGCGGAGAATCAACTGTGCTCTCTCAGCTCATTTATTAAAGTAAAGGTGTATGCCCATACCTGGATACTCAAGCTCTGGACCCACAACCACTTCATCTTCAAGAGACACTCCATCTCAACATTTATTGAAAGAGGTCATTCAGCTCCATCCATTTCCATTAGAAAGTGCTGACCAGGCTAAATGACAATATAAAACCAAGGGATTCTGGGATAAGGACACAAAGCAGCAAACGGCTGCTGAGGTGAAGGAAGCTGGCTGCAAAACAACTCTTTCTTCCTCCCAGCAGCCAGGTGTGGAGATTGTCAGGGACATGCCTCCTCTGCGAGGAGCAGGAAATGGTGCAAGTGAGACTCTAATCCTGGTTTTGAATTCCAGTCTACCACAAATAGGCTGTATGTTATACAGGAGTACCTATATAACATATAGGAGTACCTATATAACATTCCCATGCCTCAGTTTCCCTGAAGAATAAGGATCATGCCAGGCACTGGTGGCTCAGGTCTATAATCTTAGCTACTCGGGAGGCTGAGGTCAGAGGATCTCAGTTCGAAGGCAGCCTTAGAAAGTAAATCTGTGAGACTCTTATCTCCAACTAATCACAAAAAAAAGCTGAAAGTGGTGCTACAGCTCCAGTGGTAGAGTGATAGCCTTGAGCAAAAGGAGTGAATGGGGGGGGGAGAAAGAAAGAAAGAAAGAAAGAAAGAAAGAAAGAAAGAAAGAAAGAAAGAAAGAAAGAAAGAAAGAAAGAAGGAAGGAAGGAAGGAAGGAAGGAAGGAAGGAAGGAAGGAAGGAAGGAAGGAAGGAAGGAAGGAAGGAAAGAAGGGAGGGGAGAGGAAGGGAGGGGAGGGGAGGCAAAGAAAGGGGAAGGGAGGGGTTGGGAGGGGAGGGGAGGAAAAGGGAAAGGAAAAAGAAAAGGAAAAGAAAAGGAGCAAGAAGCTTTGGGTTAGATCTCAGTACCAAAAAAAAGGGGGGGAGGGAAGAGAAGAGGAGGGGAGGGCAGTATAAAATATAATAAAAGCAAGAGTAGTCAGCAATGATGATGAAGATGATGTCTTAAGATGGTGATGATGATGATGATGGTTTTTTTAGACTATTCTTTAACAGAAATGCATTTCTCATAACACAACCACATTTATGACAGTTCTGGAAACTAAGAGCAAGGCCCAGCAGATGGTATGTGTAATAAGGACCTTTACCTGGTTTGCAGAGATGATCAAAGGCTAAGACAGTTCTCTGGAATCTTTTGTTTAAGGAGACTAATTCCATTTACAAACCCTCATGTGTACCTCTCAAAGTCAAACTTTCTAAAATCATGATACCAGGGGTTAGAATTTCCAAGTATGAATTTTGAGCAACACAAACATTCAGTCCATAGCAATGGTGATGACTCCAATGAAGGCTGTGGTGGTGATAATGGTGCTTGCAGAGATACCGAAGGCACCAGCAAAGACATGACAGAAAATCGGTTAAGAATTTTTTTTTTCTTTTTGTTTATGTGGTGCTGAGGAATCGAACCCAGGGCCTCAGGCATGCAAGGCAAGCGCTCTACCACTGAGCCATCTTCCCAGCCCAGGTTAAGAATTTTTTTAAACTGCCATTTTTATCTTGCATTTAGGTCCTATGAATTTCCTTCCTTTACCTCTGTCTCTTATTCCTCCACCAACACATCTGAAGCCACAGCAGCCAGGCTGGAAGATTCTAGATGCTAGTGGTAAGAGAGCTGCAGTGGGAATGAGGCAGGAAACTGGTCAGTAGCTGGCTCCATTTTCCAATGGCACTTCATCATCTCATGCCCACCCAGGTAGCTTCCTGGGGCCCACAGGAGCATCCAAGGGGCTGACTAAGAGGATCCAGTTTTTACATAAGTTTGTTGTTGTTGTTGTTGTTTGGGGGGGGGGGCAGTCGTGGAGCTTGAACTCTGGGTTTGGGCACTGTTCCTTGCTCTTCAGCTCAAGGTTAGAGCTCTACCACTTTGAACCACAGAGCCACTTCCAATTTTCTGGTGGTTAATTGGAGATAAAAGTCTCACAGACTTTCCTGCCCAGATTGGCTTTGAACCATGATCCTCAGATCTCAGCCTCCTGAGTAGCTAGGATTACAGGCATGGGCCACAGGTGCCCGGTTTATAGAAGTTTTGTTTTGTTTTTTGTTTTGTTTTGCTTTTGTCATCATGGGGCTTGAACTCTGAGTCTGGGAACTGTTCCTCAGCTCTTCAGCTATAGTGATCTACCACTTGAGCCACAGCACCACTTCCAGTTTTCTGAGTGGTTAATTGGAGATAAGAGTATCAAGACCTTTCCTGCCTGGGCAGGCTTGGAACTGTAATCCCCAGATCTCAGCCTCCTGAGTAGCTAGGATTATAGGTGTGAGCCACCCACCAGTGCCCAGCTTACAGAAGTATTTTTAACTTTAACAAGAACTACAGAATATTATCTGTCTCTCTCCTCTTAGTGGCTTCATACCTTGTAGCCATCACGGTCAAGCCAAGAGCCCCTTCACTTCTAGGCATAGGCTTACCTCATAATGAGGTTCTCCTAAAAGCAAACACACCCTCATACACACTCGTGTGTGCGCGCACACACACATTCACAGATGTACTCGCACACATAAATTCAGACTTAAGCCCTCAAAGAAGATAACATTCAAGCTGCTTGGCTGGGACACAAAGCTCCTCCCAGCCTGACCCAGATTAATCCCCAGGCCTTCATTTCCTTTCTGAATCTCAATCTCTTGGGTCTCCTGGGTATTTGAGTAACAGGTGTAGAACAGTGATCCCTTTCATCAACGTCACAGGTTCCTCCTTTCCCTCCCTGAGACCCCACTGCCCATAGTCTATCCTGTCTTCCTTTGATCTGTTTCCAGCTTTCAGGATTCTAGAACAAAATGCCTCCATGAAAGCCACTCTATGGAGCCCTACTTTTGGGCTTCCCTAATACTATGCTTTCCCTCCTGGAGTACTTTCTACACTCCTTAACATGGAGATCACAAGTCTTGGCCTCCACCTCAGTGACCAGGCTCCAGGCAGACTGGACATGAAGAGCTCCCTGAGCTGTGGCTCTCTCTGCAATCACCACAAGGCACCTAACCAGCCTGTTCTTCCACACAAAGTAAGAAAAAATCTCAGACAGCAAGTCAAGCCAGACACCCACCAAGAGCTCTCATCTAAGTAACAAGATAATTCAGGAACAGCACTGAAAGGGACTGGGGGGGTGGAGGGGTAAAGCTCAGAAATATGAACACAGATGGCAGGGGAAAAACAAAGGAGGAGGCAACAATGCTGGGTAAAAAATGTACTCATTACCTTGCTCATGTAACTGTAACCCCTCTGTACAGTATTTTCACAACAAAAAAATTATTTAAAAAAAGAAAAAAAAAAGAAATATGAACACAGAGCCCAAGTCATACACAAAGTAAGATTAAGTAACCAAGAGAACCAGGACCCAGTTCCTCCAGGCTTAGAGGCAGTGGCTCTGCTCCTGGACTGCAGAACTCAACACAATGAAAATCAGGAAGGACCATTCCTGAGGGCAATCCCAGGGACAGAAAGGAGGCCAGGAAAGCTGTAGCAGCAAACAGTCTCCTGGCTAGGGCCTCCAACTGCCACTAAGAGAATACCTTCCCTGGGACCCAGTGGAATTTGGGAGGAAGTGCAGAGCCCTGATCTAAACCCAGTCTCTAGCTTAAGCTCTGTGAGCTTCCCAGAGCTATCAATCAAGACTGAGGCCAACAGGCAACAGGGCCTCAATAAGTACTGTTACTAGACTATAACTGTGGAACTGACCAGCTAGGAAAGCACCATAGCATGTTTCAGCCATCTGGTTTGCAGCTCTTGTGAGTCGGTAAAGCCCAGAGCCCTGATACCTTCCACTGGAAATCATGTTGCACAAAGTCTCACTAAGGCCCCACTCTAGCGGAGCAGAAGATATGAGCGCTATTTACACTTATCCAGGGGATTATAATGGATCAACCTAGAGTATGAACTGACATTTATGTTAACCTATATCAATCAGACTTTAAACTCTTTCAGTATCACCTGCATAAGGCCTGAACCATCACATTCCATGTTATGTATACTCCCTTAAAATTCTTATGTTAACTGGGGGTGGTGGCTAATGCCTGAAATCTCAGCTACTGGCGAGATAGCAGGAGGATCACAATTTAACACTTTCCTGGGTGGGGGAGATTAAAAAAAGAGGCCCTCTCTGAAAAACAACAAAAGCAAAAAAGGGGCTACAGTGGTGGTTCAAGTGGCAGAGTGTTTGCTTAGAAAGTATAAGGTCTTGAGTTTAAAATTCTAGTAAAAATAAAAAAGAAAGAAAAAAAAAAAAGAAAAATCTCACTCTCGTTACCTAAGGGTGTACTATATTTAAAGACAGGGACTTCAAAGAAGTAACCAAAGTAATAGAGATCATTAGGATGAGCTCTAATCCAATCAGACTGAGCAGAAGTCTAAGCAGGTGAGGACATGGGCACACAAAGGGAGATGGGTGAAGGACGCTAGGAGAACATATCATCTGACATCCAAAGTCAAGCTTCAGGAAAGGGCAACCTTGCCTGCTGGCACCTTGATTTTGATTTTATAGTCTCTACAAAGGATGAGAAAATAAACAGCTGGGCTTTTGTTGTTGTTGTTTTGTCGGTCATGGGGCCTGAAATCTGGGCCTAGATGCTGCCCCTTAGTTCTGCTCAAGGCTAGCACTCTACCACTTGAGCTGCAGCGTCACTGCCGGCTTTTTCTGCTTATATGCTGCTGAGGAATCAAACCCAGAGCCTTACGCATGCGAGGCAAGCACTCTACCATTGGGCCACCTTCCCAGCCCCCAAACTGCTGTTCTTAAATCCACCTGGCTTGGGCTACCTTGTGATGGCAGATCTAACAAACTAACATGCAGGTAAGGCTGGTCTTGGCGTACAACCGTTGTCATTTTAGGACTCTGGGCCCCTAGCTGGACTCTGGAGGACGAAGACTGGTTCCTTATATCACTTCCTAACATCTGCCCTGTACTTGCCAAGTATTGTGTACCTACAGTGTGGAAAATGGCAGATGTGCATACCACAGTAGCCAAAGGAGATACTGTCCCTCCTCTAGTGGAGCTTTCAGACAAATGGGAAGAAAAAGAACCATCATCGAGGAAATGTATAATATTCACCTTCAAAAGCAACTGGTGAGAGGAGTATGAGCAATCTTTTTCCTCATTCTACTCTACAGCTTTTACTGTAAACATTCAAGTCAAAACACATTTTAAAAAATCAAATCGTAAAAGTAACTATTTGCAGGAATGCTGAGGAGAAAGGCTCTCTCGTCCCTGTCACAGTTCTGTAAGTGTACAGGACAACCAGGCAGAGGACATCAGAACCTTTTCCTCAGTTTCTCTGGTGTTATCGTCCTCCATAACAAAGAACTGATAGACACGCCACAGTAAAGCATTTTGGAACAGGATAATTTTTCCCTCCAAGACTGGAAACCAACACTATTTACCATGCTCCAGGAAATTGATTTTGTTGGTCTTCAACCAGAAGAGAACTCGCATAATGACAAGCACTGTCCACCAAGGAAAAATTCTCACAAAACTGTATAGAGCTGACATTCACTTTATAGCCGGTACGTACACATATATTATAATCATGTATTTATCAAGGCTTCACGTTGGTATGGTGTTTTATTGCTAGAGATGTGTTTGCTCAAACTGTGGTGTCTTTTCATTTACTACTCTGCAAGTTAGGGTCTGTAATGGCAGGCGAATCCCTGAAGACATACTATGATTTATTTTCAACCTCCTGGAAGTCAGGGCGCTTTCTCTGCAGGGACTAATCCCACAGATGCCTGCCAGAGGCTGCAGAGACTTCTCTGGAACATGCTCCTCTTCCCAGAGCGGCACAGCACAACTCACAGTCACATTATTAATGCACCCATGCTTTCAGGATGAAGCCAGAAATACACCAGCATTTCCAGGCTCCAGGGATTGGGCTGCCTACGAGGTGGGTGAGAAATGACATTTTGAGGATCTGGCAATGTCTGTAAGCACTCATTTATTCATGCTAAAAAAACATGGGGCCACTAACGCATCCATTCTCTGAGAGTCTAATGTAGAGAAGAGCTACATTAAAAGCCAACTTCTACAGCTCACCCGGCAAGAATCCTCTCCAAGCTTCCTTTCAGCATCCTTGAAGCAGGGAAAAATACAGTACCCATGACATATCATTACAGAGGAGCCCTGAAATGAAAGTAAGTGTGTAAGCTCCTGGCCCATACCTGACACATATTAGATCAAGTTATGCTAATCTGTGAATGAATAAATACTCACTGCTTACTGATAAGAAAGCAAGCCAGTGGGTAATAATATTGGGTTCTTCCTCCTTTTACCTTATCTATACTGGCTCTGATTGATGTTACAAGGACAGAATCAAGGCTCAAGACCCATAGATGGGATTTTGCATGCCACACACTACTGTATATCAGTATGCATGCATGAGCAAGTGTTTTTCAGAAGAAAGAGATCACATTCAACAACCACTCAAAGAGATCCAAGACCAGAGATCCAGGTGGTGTAATCTATGTGAGTCCAGCTCAGGCCGCTCCCTCCAGAGCTGGTATAAAAATAGCAATGGGGTTGACAAGGTTCAAATGGGGACCTTAATATCTACTATTAACCCTAACAGTGTGAAGATGAAACCCAGGACATGTAAGTGATCCCTGTCACTGTGATCTGAACACACAAAGACAGATTCAGTGAAGCCAGTTGGATACAATGTATGCACCAAGACAGGCTCTCCTGAGGATGTCAGAGTTGTAACTGTAGTAAATCCAAGCAGGAGAGAGCCTGAATCTTGCATGCAGGCAGCACAGTGACCACAGTGGGGAAGGGGAGGAGGAAGGGAAGGGGTTCTGCACTAGCTGACGCGGCACCTACAAATGGGTATTAGAACTGACCAGTGTTCAGCCACCGCTCTCACCATGACATGATTTTTCTCAACAGCTTTCCTCTGTTGCCTGAATAAACCAAATCTATAGGCAATTCAGGACCATTACACTTGCATCTTTTACCATCCTGCATTTGCACAGCTGGCTTTATTACTTCTTTTGGTGTCCCTCCTTTGATAGTCCTTCCTCATCACCCTATCCCCTACTTTCCTCAAGGCAGTCAAGCTATATTATTTACTTCACAGCACTTAGCTATTTCTAGAAAGATTTATGTTTTGATGATTAGCTCAGGAGTAGATTCAAGTGGCACTGGGCTCAGTCCCTAGAACCAATATACAGGTGGGTTGTGGGATTTTTCCCCCTAAATTTTCTTGCTATAAAATATTATATCCAAGAAGGCAACTCAATTTCCCGAAGAAAGTACCCATACACAGGAGCAACACCAGGATTTTTTTTTAAAACAAATGAATTCCTCTCAATCTGCCTCTGTTCCAGCTCTGAGCAGCTGATATTTTTTGTATATCTTGCCAACATCCTCAAAAATTGAAGCACCTCGTCTCCATTATCACAGTAGGATTCAGGTTCTTACATTTTCATACTACAAGGGGGTGAAATGGCTACTGTGTTGGCTGCCCACATTAAAGTCAGTGAACATGGATTTCCATGGTCGCTCCATTAAGAAGGGGCCATAAACAGTCTCTGGGGGACATGGCCAACTCCCTAATTGTCATGTGCCGAAGAAGCAGGGACATTTCCTATTCTCTGTATATATAAACTCTGTAACTCCCAAGAACATTGTGAATTTTGTAACAAACGCTTGCCTATGTCCCATGATATCTTCAAGAAGGGCTAACTCAACCTGAGACAAGAGACCACATGGAATATGTAAAATTTTAAATGCCTAAGAACAACAAAAGCAGAAATGAAAAACATCCATAAACTAGAAATCCTTTATGAGAGTGAGGAGCATGAATTCCTAAGAACACCTGAGTCTATGGGGCAACTCCAGCAACCCCTGGAAAAGAGTAGGTCCAAGTGAGAACATCACACTTGGATGTGCCCTTTGAATGAGAACCCTAGAGGGTTCTCACTAGTGTACCAGTGAGTTACAGCAGCACTGAGGCCTTGCCTTCAACCCTAGGCTAGCAGGACATCTTCTACTTCTCCCAGCTTTCTAGAAAAACATTGCCGTTCCTACAATGCCTCTGAGAGAGAAGGTTCAGCATACTCTACACTGGACCAGGAGTCAACAAAGGTTTTATGCTAAAGGTCAGACAGTAATCTTCAAAACTCTGTGTGCTACACCATCTGTGTTGCACAGATGTGTTACCATGACAAGTGGGAAAGCAACCACAGAAATTGATAATAACTGGTGTGAGTGTGAGGTAATAAAACTTGACTGAGGTTGGAGGGACAAAGGATGAACAAATGCAGCAATATGTTGAAACTTGTGGGGGAGGACATGAGGGAAAAACTGGGAGACAGTGAGGGAAGGGGTGACATTGTCCCAAAAGAAATGTACTCATTACCTGACTTACGTAACTATAACCCCTCTGTAAATTACCACTATACTAACAATGAAGTTTTTTTTTTTAATTACTGATGGATGGTTAAATTTAAATTTCCAAGTGCTAAAAACTTGGAAATTTATTTTTTCAGAATCATTTAAAAATGTAGAAGCCAGCATTCTCACCCTAGAGATGATCATTGAAAGTACATTTCTTTCCTCATAAACTTTCCTGTCACTTTTACTTAAAAAAAATAAAAGTCAAACCATTTCTAAGTTCAGGGTCTTTCAAAGAACAGACTAAGCCATATTTTGCACGCACAGCTTCCTAATCATTACCTATCATGCTCCTATCACACGGTGTGAACAGGAAAGCTCTATAGACATTCCATGTTGAAACTATGGCCACTAGACTTTGCCTTCGATGACTCATCACACAGAGGATCTCAAAACATGCTTTTTAAAGTTTGTCAATTGGCCTCTAACACCACCACCAATGGCAGTTCTCAAATGCATTCTGCACTCTACTAAGGAGGAGATACAGGTGCCCTAAGATCTTCAGAGCTACTGTCTACTGTCCTCTTATCATCCCCGCCATGCCCCCCACCCTCCAGCTCCTAAGTATCCCAGCTGGTGTTGATTAATCTAGTCTATCTCCCAAGGACAGCTCTCCATGCCTTTTATTTGTGTCAGGGGAGGAAAAAAAGGAAAGAAAGAAAGGAAAGTCCTCCTACTCCCAAGAGTGAGAGCTCCAGGCCAAGAAGAGGAAGAAAACAGAATTTTGGGAAGAAAATAGTCGTTTTATCTAAACAGCAGCTTCAGAAATAGCTCTGCCTACAGATATACTAAGAAGACAAGAAATACATTAGGAAAGGAAAAAGTTGTCAAGTGTGTCCTTGGGGGAGAGAGAGCATCAGGATACCTAGGTTGCACATATGAACAAACAAGCACATACATGATCGTGTCATAGCATGTAAACAGACAATATTTCTATTCTATTACAACTTGTGCAGACTCTCCCCCAAACAGAAAATATGGTGAGAATAAGATTTAGTAGTCTAGAGAATTGAAATCTGAATGCTAGAGGGGCCAATTGATTCTTTAATAAAATTCTTAATTTCCCTAGAGCCAGACTGACTGCTTTGAAATCACACATTTTCGTGAATGGAAGAAAAAAATAAGAAAAGTGATTACTGAGAACCTGTCAGGTATGAGGTACTTTCACATCCATTTCCTGTAGCACACTATGGAGAACCATGGTCCTCATTTACCCAGCTGAGCTCACCCAGCTCACAAACAGTGTGGCTCTTGGTTTCAAAGGCAGACTTCCAGTGTGTAGGACATAAGAGTTTACTCATTCCATCCATTTACAGGTATGAAAATCATTATGATGTGATCCACAAGTCAGGTCATTACAGAAAACAGCTCTAAAGCCGGGCGCCGGTGGCTCACGCCTATAATCACAGCTACTCAGAGGCTGAGATCTGAGGATCGTGGTTCAAAGCCAGCCAGGTAGGAAAGTTCGTGAGACTCTTATCTCCAATAAAAACCACTAGAAAACTGGAAGTGGTGCTGTGGCTCAAGCAGAAGAGCGCTCGCCTTGAGCTGAAGAATGCAGCAGGGACAGCACCAAAGCCTAGAGTTCAAGC
Source organism: Dipodomys merriami (assembly GCF_024711535.1). Taxonomy (NCBI): domain Eukaryota; kingdom Metazoa; phylum Chordata; class Mammalia; order Rodentia; family Heteromyidae; genus Dipodomys; species Dipodomys merriami. Next base: position 3,153,293 of record NW_027206590.1, read on the forward strand.
CCCACGACCGACCAAAAAAAAAAAAAAAAAGAAAGAAAAGAAAAAGAAAACAGCTCTAATAATGAGGGTCAGAAACAACACAAGACACAAAAAAACAATTATATGGGAACAAACATTCACATTGACTAGGTTGGAGATTCTATCCTACTTTGTACTTAAATATCAAGTTATCTGAGATAATAACATTGACAAATTGGGAGCCAAATACACCAAAACAGACATCCCACACATTAAAATCTAGGAAAATTTAAAAAAATCCATATATAAGAAAGCATCAAGGAATGGGTGGCACCGGTGGCTCACACTTGTAATCCTAGTTACTCAGGAGGCTGATATTTGAGGATTGAGGTTTGAAAACAGACCAGGCAGAAAAGTCCATGAGACTCTTAGCTCCAATTAACCACCAAAACACTGGAAATGGAGCTGTGGTTTAAGTGGTAAAGAGCAAGTCTTGTGTAAAAAGGCTTAGGGACAGCACCCAGGCCCTGAGTTCAATCCCCAGAAAGAGAGGGGGGAAGGGAGGGAAGGAGGAAACAGAAAGAAAGGAAGGGAATGGAGGGAGGGAGAAAAGGAGGGAGAGAGAAGGGAAGGAAGAAAAAAAAGAACAAAAATCATCAAATTCTACAAAGCAAAAATGTCTTAGAAAAAAATTGAGAACTACAAACCTACTATAGTTTTCCTTCCTATCTTTATAAACTTCTTCCTATACTCATGTGAAACTATTTTTGAATATCAGCTCATTCAGCAAAATACTGAGTGATACGATATATTTTGAGCTTTCCCATTAGCTTTCATCTATGAAAATCATGTTGAGCTCTCCCTGACAAGTAGAATCAAAAGTTGGTCTTAAAGATTCTAGCACTTTTTCTTTTGCAATATCAAATATTTTACCACTTCTAATATGTTTTTGGGTATTTGTCTTCCTTCATCCTTACAACAGCCATAAGTGACAGTAAAGTATTATTTACCCCTCATTCCCTGCCTCCCCTTTTTTAAAAATTCTTCTTGGAAGTGTGCACAAACAGCTTCAAAGGATTCGCAAGGGAATTTTCTAACTGAAGTGACAGGAAAACGAACCCAAACTTATCTATGAAAAAGTTAATGCCTGTATGAATGACCTGGTCTCTCTCATCTCAGCTCTGCTGATTTACTTCATTGTCACATACAAGGTGCAGGGCTGTGAAAAAGAACAATCAAACCTCTCAGCCATCAAACCTGAGAAAATCCCATCATATCTGAATTGCCCTGACTAGGTCAAGTGTCAATCTTGGGCCAACTTCTATGATCAGGCATAACCTGAGTCCCACCCACCCTGAGGCCCGTATAATATCATCCTTATCAAAGTCCATGAGCTAAAGGGTCTCCCAAAGAAAGTTTGAGCAGGATGAGTAAATATTAAGTGAGAATACCAAATTATACCACACAGTACAGGCTAAGTGATTTGCCCAAAGTCACACAGAATTCAAACGTCCTCAGAAACCAAATACTCCAAAAATATTGTTTTAAAACAAAGGTTCCAATCACACATATACACATACATATACACACACATGCATACACACAATACCACAAACTGAATCTCTCATGGGCACAAATAAAGTCTAAAATATTTAGCAGCCTACAGTGCTCCAAAGAAAGCCATGTTCCTTTATAATAAAATACAAAGTTTGTAAAATTAAACAAGGTTTTCCATTATCAAAATCAAAATCCCTTTATACTTCTAAATAGTTTCTCACCATCTGGAAAGTGAGAACACGGTACTCCAAGTAGAAAGGGAAAGCTTTGTGACCTATTTTTGTCCCTACAATAATGTAAAGTGCCGAATTCTATTTATTAAGAATCTTGAGTGCACGCTACTGTGCTGGCTATTTGCAACTCCAAAATGACACCCATTATTCAGTTAGAGATTAGAATCTCAAGTACCAAGGAATTTTTAATAAAAAATAAAATTAAAAATAGATTCACCGTTACCTTTTTAATGAAACTAGTAGCTCTGCTGGCTTAGGGGAAAAAAAATCACATATTTCTTGCAAAGTTTATATATTGACCTGAATACCACTTTAAAGAGAAAAAAGAAAGACGCCAGCGCTCCTATCTGGAGCAACTGCATCTATATCTCCTCTATCCACACATACCATCCACAAGCTCTCTAAAGTGGGCCTAGACAGCTGGAGTTCATTCATCTACCCACCCAATAAAACCAACCCTCCAAAATTGTGCATACAGGGGACCACAGAACACCAGGTTGGCCTGGCAGATATGTATCAAATAGAGATAATTCAGCCTGGCACCTTCCAACACAACTTTGTGCCAGGATGCACAGTGGTCTCCAACATGACAGCCACTAACCATGCGTGGCCACTAAGACTAGGGAACTGAGGTTTTTTGTTTTTTGTTTTTTTAATTTTATTTCAATTCATAAAGTAGCCACATATGTTTGATGGTACTGAATTAGAAGAGTTTCTCCAGCATGTATAACATTTTGCTCATTCACATTTCCTATCCTAACAGAAAATGTCACCTACAATGCTCCAAATAGGCATGCGTATGCCTCTGGGCCTTTCCACAAATGTTGGCCCCTCAACAGCCATACTCCTGGCCTGCCTGGTAGATCTTTTTCATCCTCAAAAACAAAGGAGGGAGTAACAATGCTTGATAGGAAATGTACTCCTTACCTTACTCATGTAACTGCAACCCCTCTGTACAGTATCTTCACAATTTAAAAAAATAGATAAAAATTTAAAAAGAAAAAAAAACCTTGCCAGGTTTCATCTCTTCCGTGAAGCCTTCCATAATTCCCTCTCTCCTGTCACCTCCTCGTGAGCAAATCAACTCCCTTCCCCACTCTCTGTGTGCAGGGAGCCCCAAGCCTGTCCCTTCCACAGGAAAGTGTGGTGGCAGAATGCGCTCCCTGGAGACAGCTACCTAGCGTTAAATTCTGTCTCTGGCGCCTAGTACTACCTCCATCACCTTACACAAGGCACATGATCCCTCCAAACCTCCATGCCCCTTCTATAAAAAGGAATTGTTAATGGCAGCTCTCCTTACTAGTTGTGGCAAGGACTGAAGAAACACTTAAGCAAAGGCAAAATAGTAGCTGCATGTCTGGCAAGGCTGTTCTTCAATAAAATAAAGTTGACTTCTGATGTGTGATTTTTTTCCCCCTTATATTATTAGAATGTATATCTCTGAGTATAGACTAGATATCTTTGCCACTCTTATAACCCACAGTCATGACATACAGCAGGTACTCATTAAAGATTAAAATTATTAACGATGTCTCCAGTGTACAGATGACAGCCCTGAACTCCATTCTTCATAAAGCTAAACGTCTTCACTATAAAGGTTGAGCTGAGAAACTCAACAGGGCCTTCAAGAACAGTGGAGAATAAGGGAGGAAGAGTGAGTCTGCGGGATAATTAAGACTTCTATGGGGCTTACTCAGCCTGCACCCAGTCACTGCTGCCACCACCTACAATTCCAACAGTATCCCAAAACCTTCCCCACCCGCAACCAGATCTCTAACAAAATGTTACTGATCATAATCCTGCAGGTTTCAGTGCAGTACAGTTTAAGTTTAACATTAACATCACCCTCATATCTGTTTCCCTTTCCTCCTCTTTTCCTAGGTGGCTCTGGTTTTGGAGAGAATCTCCCAGCTTATCAGAATATGCCTGGAATTTCACCGTGCTCTATAGTGGTCCCTAGCCTTGAAAGATGGGCAATCTGGAGAGGCCCTCCTAGGCTTCTTGGTCTTATTGGAGGCAAATAAAGATGAGCAGCAGGTAAAATAAGCATTAAAAATGATTAAGTGTTCAATATACAGGCATCCCAGCCTAAGTAGAAACCCAAAGTGACTGTTCGTTTCCCAGATTCAATGTCTTCCTCCTGCTGGAAGCTGTCTAGCACAGGTGCTCAGCCAGGAATTTCATAAAAGAGCAAGGTGAGAGGTGGAAGCACGCAGCACAGGCACCTCTGGCATTTAACAGAACCTCCATCCTATGTATTGCCTGTAATTGTAAAACTGGATCTAGATTCCTAGTGAGAGTCAAGTTGTGTTAAAAGACACGTAACATCTGGCTGCTTTTTTCTGTGATGCTGGCAGCCATTGACTGGCTGCCATGTTCTTTACCAGACTAATTATAAAAATGTTTAACTCTGTATTTAACAATGTCAGACTACTTTTTCTAAAAAGTCCCATAACACATTTCACACATCAACAATAGTGAATATAGTTTCAATTCTAACAACTCAGAATATAATTCACCAAAGTAGTGCTTCCTGAAGTGTGTAAAAGGTGAGTAGCTATTGCATAAAAATGGCCAGTGATATTAAAATCCAGCCAGCCTCTGAGTAGCAATGGTGCAACAAACTAATCCACACAAGGATCCACCAGAGGATATATTATGTAACAGAATCAAGTGGCCTAAAATTTCCCAACCCTCTTTCTTTTCATTATAAACTAGGAATAGTAAATCAATTCACTCAAAAAAAATGATACATAGTGTCTAGAAACTCAGCAGGACTATGTTTGTCCAGTTCAACTCATTCAATCACAGTTTTTCCCTTCCCTCCCAACAGCTTAAGTATAAGCCACAGCCTAAGACTGATAATCGAACAAGTCAATCCCACCCTCAACTAATGCTAACTAGCAGTTTCAAAAATGACAGATTGTTTCAGTGCAGTCAAAGGATTAAGTCCCTCAGAATAATCAATGCCACTGTTTTGCTCCTTGACTAGGAGCTTACCATGCGAAAAGTAGTGACTCCCCATAGTCAATTCAGAGTTCTGTGAAAGAAGCCAGAAGCATAAGCAATCAACAGGACATCGGGCAGCATCGATCCTTGTTTTGCTAAGTCCTTCTACATGTTCTTTCAACAGAAGGATGCTCTAAGGTGCTTGTCTATTCTGAAAGCACAGACTGTAAGCAAATAGGTGCTTATCGGGGAAGAGTAATCGAAAATCAGCCACCAGTGTTATCTTTACTAACATGTTTACATCTCAAATCAATCATCTATAAGGATAAAAACAGGGTTGTTTTTAAAGTGGTTTTTAAGCCATGCTCACAGGGCCAGGGAGGCAGAAGAAAAGAAAGGACAGCAGCTCTATTCTCCCCACCCTTGGCCACACTCACCAAAGGCCATGGAGTGACTCAAATCAAAGTTATTCCCTTCAACATTGATGAAGAGTAGCATGAGTCCCCTCACAACTGGTCCTCACCACTAGGGTCCACTCCTGCCTGGACCAAAAAGAAGGGCAGGGGAGCTAGCCCTGGAACAGCACAGACACAAAGCTGTCTCACACACTTCAGACACTGCTAGTCTACAAGATATCCCCAAATCCTGGTGTGTAGGTATGCCTACACACCAACTAAAAGTCCCTCATTTTAAATAAACGGGCATGCAGTCAATTAGTCAAGGTACGTACCTTCACTTTTTCCCAGAAGGACACAGAGACAGAAGGACCTGGGTCCAAATTCTTGGTCTTCCCTAACTGTGATGCTTCTGGTGGTCTCTAAAACGATCAATACCTCCTAGAAGTTCTCTAATTAAATGGCAAATTTAATTAGCCACCCTGCTATACCACCATCACTTCCTCTCTTTCCAATTGCTCACATGCTCCTTCACCTACATACTCAAACAGTATGCAACCACTGAGAACTATCCGGTCCACTTACTCTGCAGGCTCTACCTCATTTGGGCATAGAAAGACCAACAGGTTATGCTGTCTATGTGCTTGCTCCATCTCTGGAATAGGAGCCATGGCATGTCTCAATATCATCCCTAGGGAACAACTTCGCCTTTCTGTGTCACTCATGATGGGATGCTGCTGCCACATAAACTTGTCTCCCCGAATCCCACGTCCAGCAGGCTCACACAGACTGATCTCAAGGAACATCACAGTCATACAGTCACGTGGGTAGAGTGAGCAAACACATGTCATTTCTGCATGAATCAGTGCATTCCACCAATTTTACCCACATACCCAGGAAGAGATGGGTCCTATGAGTGAGAGCCAAGCTCTCTCTCCACATTCCAAAATCAACCCACACTAAGACCAAGAACCAAGGCGAGTGTGGGGGAGAACACTGCTAAAAGCAGCACTTGCTGATGGCTCCTACGGACAAGGCACCAGACTGAGAGCTACAAACATTCTTCTTTAGCTCCCAATACTCTAAAGATTACAACTGTTATCCTGATTTTCCAAATGAGCAAACACTTGGAAACAGATGAAAGGTCAAGTTCAGAGTCACAAGCCTAGTAAAGAGTAGAGGAAGGATGACAGCCCAGGCAATCTAGCTGTGGAGGCTGGGGCTGTTCTTCCCAGCTGAAAAAACAAACAAACAAACAAACAAATACAGGAAACCAAAAAAACAGTACATATTTAAACCCATTAGAAGAACCATCAAGGTCATTCTGTGGACTGAGGCCTCTAGCCCTGGCAGCATGGCCCTCAAGCAATGACTTTACCTCTTGTGACAGACTGGCAATAGAGCTCCTATCTGGAATTGTCTGCAAGAAAACTGGAAAGCAGGATATTTAAGACTTCAGCACCATGAAGGCAAAAACCCAGACCTGCCAGTTGTGATGACAAGTAAGTGCTTTAGACTCCCTGTGCCTCAACTTCTTCACTGGTAAATGGGATAAGGATAAATTTATTGTAAGGACAGCTGGTATTATTATCATCACTATTATTATTATTTGTCATGATCTGAAATTCTACTGAACAAAATTGTCTCCTCTTTACCAAAGGTAGACATCACAGCCATATTTGCAAGGATAATGTGGCTCACTTGTTTTTCCATTTAAATCCCTAAACAAGTACGCCTGTGTCTGGGCAGAGAGGAGCAGGATAGATGGTATAAGGAAGCAGCTGGATCCTGGACCCTCATCTGATGGGGAAGGGTCCTGCTGGCTTCTCCCTGCCATGAGTATGCGATCCCATGACATGTAACCTAAAGGGTCTTTAAAGAATGTAACACCTGAGCTGGGCACCAGCGGCTCACTCCTGTAATCCTAAATACTCAGGAGGCTGAGATCTGAGGATCACTGTTCAAAGCCAGCCCAGGCAGGATCTATGAGACTCTTATCTCCAGTTAACCATCAGAAAACCAGAAGTGGTACTATGGCTCAAAGTGGTAGAGCACTACTAGCCTTGAGCTGAAGAGCTCAGGGACATTGCCCATGCCCAGAGTTCAAGCCTCACAACCAACAAAGAAAAAGAATGTACCACCTGAACATATCTGTTTGAATGATAATAACTAGGTTCCTATGACAACCTCGGATTCGGAGTTTGGGGTAGTAAAAGACAGAGAGGGATTATTTAGTACCTGGCTTACCATTAAATGTCTTAAGAACAGCAAGATATCCTTTTCTCTCCACATTTAAAGCAAAGCCTTAGCTTCTACAACACAGGACTATTCAAAAGTCATACTCACACCAGATAACTATGTGAGATAATGAGGAAAGAAGGCTGACCACTGTTTCTTGAAAATTAAGAACATTTGGAATTAGAGTTCACATACTGTGAACCCCAATAAGACCTCTTGACTCTCAACCAGTGCTCATCTCAAGATATCCACTATCTTTTGCAAGTCTGCCTTCTCTTCTCCATCACCCCTCCTCCTCAGGCTTCCTCTGGCCCCAATCTTCCATACCGCTCCTGCCTTCTCACCCCCTACCACATTTCATGTTTTATTCCCCAAATCATCAAATAAGTAAGACTTAGTTCTTTACATTAGCATTCATGTCAACTATTTTAAAATATCCATTTGTAACCTCCTAAGTGGCAATCTTAGTTCTCTGAAGTTCTTCTATTAAGAATCTGAGCTTGCAAGACACAAAGTCACAGTCTGAATCCTGGCTATGCCACTTTTTTTTTTAGCTGTGTGACCCTAGAAAAGTTATTTAACTTGTGTCTTCATTTTTCATGTGTTTAAAGAAACAACACAGGATGGGACCATGGTGGGGAAATGAAATCTTTATTCATAAAACACAGGTCTTGGAAATGTTTTGTTTCATCATTATTTACCAATATTATTAGTCATTATCATTACAATTTCATGACTAAAGAAACTAAAGCCAAAGACTCAGTGTGTTAGGGTCAACTGCAAGTAAGCAGTGCAAACTAAGACCACACCTCCTGCTTAGTAATATTCAGGAATAACAGAATGTGAAAACCTGTAAGAAACCCTAATGAGTCATCTGCTCAACCTCTTCATTTTGCATATCAGAAATCTTGGGCCCAGCAGCTAGTAGTAGTAACCCAGTTGTTTCTACAGTAATGCCTATTACCAAGTTCTGTCACTATGAAACAATGCTCCAGGCTCTAGCTAGAGACTAGATTTATAGTGACACTAAACTGGTTCACTGGTTCACTCCAACAAGAGAGACACTATGCCATGGGGAATCTTGGGTATGCTGTCTTCCATCTTGCCTGTGTTAACAGTGGTTCAGGTGAGGGTTCAAGGAAGAGAAGTTTTGCTCCACTGCTGTCATAAAGCAAGAGTTCCATGACCAGGTATCTCAATAATTTGTAACAACACAACTACTCTGGTAGCACTACAGCTGGGATATACTGTAGTCATTTATGAGAGTTGAGAGAAGGAAATGTTTAGTCATTTTTTTGCGTATGGTGCATGTGCAGTGTGTTCCTGTTACCTAGGCTTGGTGTTTAGAGTAGTTTTGTTTTGGTCTATTCTGCCACCAACAGAAAATTATTCTGTCATAAGTCAGTATTCTATGAAATTGTTCATGCCCAATGAGAAACCACCAGGGCCCAGTTCTCAGCATCTAGCTCTTAGTCAGACAGTTCCACATTGACTGCAGTCAGAAAATGATGAGATTTTTTTACTTTTATTTACTTAATGAATTGTTCAAACATTTGCCACACCTGTTTGTGTCAGACAGTTCAAGAGGGTCTAAGTACAAAGTAAATAAAGATCTCTTCACATAACAAGGCTACGTTTCAGAAAAAGATAACATGTGTCTTATGTTCATAAAAAGCAATGTAAGTAAAAATAAACCATAGGTATATTTAGAAAGTGCAAGGGCTGTAGAAATAAAGAAAATCTTAAATAATTTCATTTTTAATTTTATTTTTCTATAAAAAATACAATGTAGAGCAACATAAAGGAAGTGGGAATGCTAGGTGAGATCTGTGATTTAAAATAAAATAAAAAAAAAAAAACAGAAAGAAAAAAAAAAAAGAATGAGCATGACCAGGTGAAGCCTCCATCAAGCAAAGTTTAAAGTCTTGAAGGAAGTATCCAAAACATAACAAAGCCACCAAAGTAGCACAAAAGGGGGCAGGAAGCTGCAGAAGTTTAATTCTCTTGTTCAACACCATGTGGTAAAAGTAGTTTATTTCTCAAGCTTTGAAAAATAAACTGTCACTATTATATTCATAGCGTGTGTGTATAATTCCTATTAATAGTGACCTCACGAACAGTTCTCAACTTTAAACAAGTAGGTCTACTTATGCCCAAAATAGCAAGAACATGAAACACACACACACACACACACACACACACACACACACACACACACACACACACACACACACACACACACACACACACACACACACACACACACACACACACACACACACACTCCTTTTCCCACAGATGCTGAGTTGGATAGAACTTAGAACCAAGAACACAGCTGTAGGGGCAGGAGCTTTATTTCTCCACAATCTTCTTTGGACTAGGCACTAAGTGAATAGATGCACAGGAGGGAGCCCAGCCCTTTTTGCTCTGCTCTGTGCCGCCATGCAACACCTTTCTATGCAGTAGTGTACAGGAAGAAATAAGGCAGAAGGTGAAACTACTCTCTGCAAGTAACAGCTAAGCTGTCCTCAGGTGGACAGGTAGGCAGCTAGATAGATGCCTAGACTTTCCTGGCCTGGATATTACATTCACGTGCTAAAAAAGGAAGTTAAGTTGCCTCTTGAGAATTAAGAAGCCTCCTAAGGCACTCCAGAATTGACCACAAAATTCATCAATATCCAAAATATAAAAAAAACCAGTATTACATTCAAGTAGCTAAACCTGTCACGAAGTTAGAGCTGATGAAAACAATTTTCAATGTACTGTAATGGGTAAGGAAAAAAAACACAAATATAAAAGAAGATGACCTTACCGTAAGTAAGCACAGACGACAAAGCCACCAGAGATTGGTCAGGAAGCGCTGATAAATATAAAACAAATTCTAAAGTAAGAGTGACTATTAATTACTTTAGCAGTTGACTGCAAAATATAAGTAAATGAATAAGGTATCTTGTCCTCGGAGTACTGGTTTCATAGCATGGAGCCCTTTTTATAGCTCCTGGACTGACCTTTCCTTGTGTGCTCACATCAGCCCTTTCTTATTTTTAAAAAATCTAAAGTAAATCCCCTGTGCGCTAATCAAGCTACCTCACTCACTTGAAGGATAACCTTCACAGAAAAGAGGCCACTTGATAAATTCCAGGAAAGCAAAAATAAAACATAATGGAAAAGACAGTCTAATCACCAAGACTAATTACAAAGGAAGAGTGAATCGCTTTTTCACCCCTTGAGCATCTGTGTGTGTGTCTGTGTGTGTGTCTGTGTGTGTGGTTAAAGACCAATCTAATAAATGTGTGTGTATTTAAAGACCAATCTAATAAATACATTTTGTGTGTCTTGGCCTCAATAGGAACAGAAGAAATCTTGGAGAAGATCGTTTATATGTGTGTATGTGTGTATATGTGTGTGCATGTATATATACATATATATGTATAGATGTGTGTATAGATGTGTGTATACACACACACACACACACACACACATACACACAAAGAAGTTAACTTGGAAAGCCACTCATAAATTTACTGAAGACATATTTAAGTAAATATAATGTGCCAACTACATATTGAGAACCTAAGACCATATCAAATTAAGTAAGGATCTGCCCTCTGCTGACCATGATATTCCAGAAGCTTCAAGTAGCAGGATCCTGGCTCCAGGGTAAACAAAGATGGTACCTTCCAGCCACAGAGGCTGGGAATCTTTACAAAGAAGGTACTATTGAAGATGGATGAGTCAAGACCCTGAGAGGACCCTAATCATTTCCAGGCTGCATTATCTGCTTGCTCCTGGGTACAAAACAGAAAGAAGCAGACAAGTGACTAGGACCAGTAAGCCCCATGTCCCGCACCAGGATTGCATAAAAAGTTCATCTTCAAGCTGTTTCTCAGGTGTATGAGCTAAGCTCCAGCCACAGAATGAGTCTGAATCACAGGGATGGGGCTTGGACAAGGGCCAGTGGAGATGTCTCTGTAATGGTGCATTTGTAATATCAACTTGAGCAAATTGAAGGATGCCTAGGAAACTGTATTAATTGTGGGGTTCTCCAAGAGGGTGTTTGCAAGGAAGGCTGGTGTGGGTAGGTGACCATGGAAAGAGAGCTGATCATTCTGGAGTAGTTCACTTTCTCTACACCTGCTGCCATTGAACATCTGGCTCCAGGTTCTTTACCTTTGGACTCTGAGGAGTTTTAGGATGGGAGGCTACAGCATCAGCCTCCAGAGTGCTGAGGCTTTCAGGTCCTTGGACTGAGCCAGTTCCCAATGTCTTCGATGGTTGTCCAGCTCACGGATGCCCAGCACAGAACTCTTCAGCCTCTGTGTTCCTCTATGGATATACATGGTATTGGTTATGTTTCTGTGGAGAACCCTGCCTACAGCAACCTCACAGGGCACTCTGACATGCAGTTTCCCTTAAGAACCAGAATGCACAACCATTATCTCATCTCTTAAAGTGGGGCAAGAGAGGAAGTTCCTTCCTCATTCCGTCATTCAATGAATATTTGTGGAGCACTGACCTCCAGAGACTATAATAAATAAAACAAAAATACATGCCCTCATTACACATTTTTGCTCTCTTGAGTTCTCATTGTAACTAACACCATACGGTATAACCGTCATTCCTGCCCCGGGCCTCCCCTGCCCTCTTTTTGAGAAGAGCAATCTGCAGTGTAAAAGGCTAAGCCAACAGAAATAGTACATGACAGAGTCAGGACTGAGCCACAGTACCCTGAAAAGCAGCCTCTGCCTTTGCATTTGCCTAACATGTGAGCACTACTCTCTGAAGCTCCACAGGAGACCCGCAGAAAGGACAGCCTCTGCCCTTAGGTTCAAACAAGGGAGGTGGGGAGGGAAAGAGGGAAAGAGGGGGGGGAGGGAGAGGGAGAGAGAGAGAGAGAAAGAGAGAGAGAGAGAGAGAGAGAGCAGGTAACTAGCTAGAACATTCCAAGTACAGAGTCCAACCACAGTACTGAATCCTGGCTATACCTCAAACAGCTCTCACATGATGATACTTCTCCAGAAACATTCCACCTAGACAGACACATGTCCCTCCATGGAAAAAAAAACAGAATAGTTTCTGGTGGAAGGAGCTGGGGCTCAGATTCAAGAAGTCATCGCTATCTTAAGGCCTCAGCCAGGCTAAAAGAAGAGGCTGAAAGGGGGAGCTACAAGCAATGGTTACTGGAGACATCTACTGAATGTGAGCAAAGAGAACAAGAATCAGAGGGAGAATCCCACTGCAGCCTCAAATTGAACCTACTTCCTGGCTCCTGTGAGGAGGCTGCCACCCTCTTTGGTTGGAGGACCAGAGTAGAACCCTGACCTTCAAGGAAGATGACATGGAGTGCAAGCTATACATTCACTTTTTCTTCATTACAGCAGTGGAGCTGTTTAGCACAGCACACACAGGCCACAGGCAAAGGTAAAACTGCTCTAAAAATGCTACATACCTTCCTGTGAGATGAGGGGGGCTTTACACTAACGGATGTTCTCAGAATTCGGTTGTTTGCTTGTAGTGTTAGGGATTTTAGGCCTCGAGTGCTAGGGAAGAGCTCGTGAGCTACTTTCCAGACCTGAATTTGCTTTTTAACTTAGAAAAACAGAGGACGTCTCATCAAGGCTGTCAGATGAACCCATCTGTCATTATCTTTTAGTATTCCTTCCATCCCACAATTTTTGTTTTGCTAAGAGCAAGCAAAAAACCTAAAGTAACATTTTAAGCTCAGGTTCACAGTACACACACACACACAAAGTATTGAGGCCTCTGGGAGCTACGCAAATTGCTCATAGGTCACCTTTATTCCAAACTAGCAGTTGAAAGAAGCACAATTCAGAGGGGCAAGAAAATACATTATGAGTTTCTCTCACTGTGCATATGCGTGTGGGTGTACGTGTGTGCGTGTGGGTGTGCGTGTGTGCGTGTGGGTGTGCGTGTGTGCGTGTGTGTGTGTGTATGTGTGTGTGTGTGTGTGTGTGTGTGTGTGTGTAATGAGGACTGAACTCAGGGTCTCACACTCACTTTGCTTTTTTGCTCAGGGCTGGTGATCCATTTCTTAAGCCACACCTCCACTTCCAGTTTTTTGCTGGTTACATGGAGATATGAGTCTCTAGATTTGTCTGGGCTGACTTCAAACCATGACACTCAGATCTTAGACTCCTAGGATAGCTAGGATTACAGATGTGAGCTACCAGCGACTGGCTATTATAAGCTTTTGACACTTAAATAGTGAAGAGAGCCCAAAAGCCTGAAATTCAAGAGATATAAGCAATAAATATGTCCAATGGACATGCAACTGTAAGAAACGTGCAGTCAGGAACACGAAAAGCCAGACTGAACATTTAACCACACTGAGTTTCCTAGTAGAGGTGCTAAAGCAATTGTTACCAAGAGGTAACAATTAGCAATCAATGCTCTTTCTGACAAATACAACACTTTAAGTAGAAAATGGTCATACAAGACAGATTTCACCTTTGTCACCATTAGCCACTTTGCTGTACAAAGGCCAGCTATCAACCTACCAGGTCCTACTGTCCTTGAGGAAAATCCAAAGCCATACGGGAGGGAATCCTCAAGAGCCCTAAGGGAATAAGCCTTACAAACTCAAACCTGTATTGTAATGATAATGCTGGATTACTGTACCTGCTAGTTGCAGAATGGCACATCAGGAGGGTTGTTTTGTTATTGGTTTGGGCTGGTTGGCTGAATAGTTGGTGTATATGTGTGTATGTGGTGGGGTAGAGAGGGAGAGGGTGCTAGAACCAATACTGGGGCTTAAACTCATAGCTAGGATGCTGTTCCTTAGCTTTTTGGATTAAGCCTGGCACTCAACTACTTGAACCACATCTCTACTTCCAGATTTTTGGTGGTTAATTGGAGAGAAGAGTCTCATGGACTTTCCTGCCTGGACTGGCTTCAAATCTCAATCCTCAGATCTCAGCCTCCTGAGTGGCAAGAACTACAGGCATAAGCCACCAGCATCTGGAAGCACTCAGCTTGAAAATATAGAGGGGTAGTAAATAAATGGATCAAGAAAATGTGGCGTATACACACACACACACACACACACACACACACACACACACACACACACACACACACACACACACACACACACACACACACACACACACACATATACACAATGGAATTCTATGCCTCCATCAGAAAGAATGACATTGCCCCATTAGTTAGGAAATGGAAAAACTTGGAAAAAATTATATTAAGTGAAGTAAGCCAGGCCCAAAGAAACATGAGTCCCATGGTTTCCCTTATTTGCAATATCTAGTACATGTGTAGGACAAGTAGAAAAGGTCAAAAGCTATGTACATATGACTATATAAGATGATGTTAAGCGAAATGAACCCCAAGATAGGAACACAGTTTTTTTCTTTCTTGCTATTGTTTCTAACGTATTTATAATGTACCATGTGATTTTTTTTTGTTTCTTTGTATGTTACTCCCCCACAGTATAACCCCTGTTTTCACTGTATTTGATGTCAGTGCCCTGCATCTTGTATATATACTTCTCTAATTCAGGGATGGGAAGGGAAAAAACAAAATGCTTAAATAGGGATACAGGTTGACCCATTGTAACAAAGATATATACAAGATGCTATGTTGAAAACTTTAAAACTCTGGTGGGGAGGTGTGGTAAGTTGTGGAGGGAGGAAGGGATGGTAGGGAAAAAATAAAAATAAAGGAGGAAGCAACAATGCTCGATAGGAAATGTACTCATTACCATGTGCTCATGTAACTGTAACCCTTCTGTGCAGTATTTTTACAATAAAAAAATACAAAAAAATATAGAGAGAGGGGTAAAAGAGTGAAGGAAGGAAGAGGGGAGATTACAGGCAAGAATTTATTGCATATATCACAAAAAATGGGTGGTCAAAAGGTGGATGAAGATGTTAACGTTGTGACACAGACCAAGATGGATTGTATAATACTATTTTGTTAAATGGCAAAAAGAAAAAAAATGAATGCGTAACCTAAAATGAAGATAAGTAAGTGAAGGGGTGGATTGGGAAGGGTCGGTGAGAACACTGAAGGGAATGACATTGACTAAGATGCACTGTATTCATAAACAGCTTTGGTGAATGGCAATTCTTTTTAACAACTACTTAAAGATGATAAAAATATTTTGTAAAGATCAGAGTTAACACAAACTAGGTATAGATTCATCGGGTAAAGAACATACATACTGAAGTAGTAATGGGACCACAAGATACAAAATAAAGTCTCCTTACACTCTGGCCCCTGGTGATACAAACAGCATTCCTACAAAGCTTCAGGGACAGAAGCTATCTGAGCAGCACTCACTCAGTTAAAGCTACTTGGCTCACAGGCCCAAATCCATGTTGAGATTGCTAAAAGTCACATTAATGTTCTCAACAGTGTAAACAAATCCACACTTCTAAGGTACCTGGAGCCTCCAGGTCTGGGGGACTGAAGGTAGCCCAGGCCTTACATTCTACAAGTAACAAACCAAGACCAAAGCAGAGAAGGAGATGTCCCAGATTATCTAGTGAGACAGGCCCAGGAGCCACATCCCCCATGTTACTACAGACTAACTCTGGGATGCCCTTAATGGCCCATGGGACACAGGCTTAGTTCTCAGCTGGGAGCTGATAGGACATGGTAAGGGAAAACTTAAGATGAACAGCCTAGAGGCAGGAAGTCAGGTCATGGGGGAGTGCCCTTGAAGGAGATATTGGGACCCTATCCCTTTCCTGTCTCTTTTCCTTCCAGCTGCCATGAAGATGTTTGCTCTGCTATACACTACCACCATGACATGCTGCCCCACCACAGAACAAAAAGCAACTGAATACAGACTGCAGCCTCTGCACCTGTGAGCTACAATGATACAATAATCCTTCCCTCACTGCCAGTTCATTATCTCTGGTATCTTGTTAGTTATGGAAAGCTAACACACATGGGCATTCTGTGTTCTTTCTGCTGCTATTCCCCATCAAGAGTGGGGAGGGGAAGAAACGGAGGGGAGGGGATCTGGCCAAGATAATGGGTGTGATCTAAACACATTAGATGTTCACATAAATGTTAGTTTTGCTAACCTCATTTGCAAAGTAAGAAGTAGAGCAGGGGCCCAGAGCAGTGAACCACCTGCAGGAATAGGCCTAGCAGGGAACTCAGGAGTGCAACCCTCCTGATCTACTCTGATTTCTCTAGCCTGCAGCAAGAGCAGCCTGTGGGAAAACTACCTAACCTCTCTGGTACTCTGTGCCCTGAGCTGTGAGGTGGGTAGCTGAGTCTATCAGTCCTCAAAGGGAGTGTTCTCAGCATACATAGGAAGTGTCCGGCATGATTCACAAGCAAAACTCTCATTTAACCAGGGCTAAACAACACATGAGGTTTCCTCCCTCCTGGGCCAGCCCACAGCCCCCAGCAGCTCCCAACACCTGCAGTGGTTCACGTGCAAGCAGGACAATGGATTGTGGGCCCTGTGAGTGGCAGCCCAAGGCTCCACTGCAGGCCTGCTGCATTTGCCTCAGAGGGCATGGCCCAAACCCATGCACCCACACACCTTCAGCAAGGACCTCAGCTCTGGATGTTCTCTCTGACAGCCTTCATCCTAGAAGGCCAGGCAAGGCTCTGCTGTCTCTGATCTGAGAGTACACAGGGAAGCAGCATCTCACAGGCAGCTGTGACCTCAGATACCTTCCTCTCCTCCTCTCCTTCCACATTCCTCATTCCCACCTACACAGCGAAGAAAAGGTCAGTAAGCACAGCCCCAGCTTGGTATTCTCATCCCAGCCCCGCAGTAGCAGGAAACTGTCATGTGCAGATATATAAAAGCCAACTTGTTCCTCCCTCTGTTACCTTGGAGGCCAAGTGCAGCCAAGGCCTGGGGTAAGAATGCCAACCTTTGCTATCACCTACTCTGCAAAAGGGAGAGAGCCCTGCAACCATGCTAGCTTTTCCCCTGCTCTAGATCTACACTCGCTCACACACAAGACACACGGGCACATGTGTACGTGCATACATGCAAGCACACACACATGCACACAGTAGCCTACAATTTCCAACAACTACAAGAAATCAGTAACAGAGAAGGGCAGCATATGGCCATAGAACAAGTCAGATCTGCATCTGGCTCCCAGCTGTGGAACCTCAGCCTCTCACCTGTACAATGGATATGCCCATATGCCCATTTTCTCAATACTACTGCAAGGATTGGTGACTGGCACATCCAGTCACCTTTCCACCTTGGGTTTAATACCACTTGTTAGTCTGGTCCTCATCACCTTGTTCCAGCCTCAGCTGTTGACTCTCATACCAGCTAATAAATGCATTAGCTTCTCACCATCCTTCAACCAGAATTAGAGGGCCCTGTCTGATTGGAAAGAAGGGAATGTAACCAGCCCATGTCCCCAGAAGAGATCTGGAAGAGAACCAGCCCCAGTTCTATCCTCAAGAATTCCCAAGGAAGTAGAGGAAAACAGAAAACACAAAAGGAGAAGGCCCCAGCCGGCATTTCATGGGGTCCTACGGGGCAAAGATAGATTCTCATTCTGCCTGGCAGCCTGGTGGAATGCACGAAATCAGGGAAGGCTTCTGTGGGGAGGAGGCCTCTTAATGGCATCAGAAGTACCACAGAGACTGTCCCAAGGAAGGGCAAGAGGGTCACAGCAATCCTGGAGCAGATGCCCCAGATGGTCCTGGCTTTTTTAAACAGCACAGCAACCTGAGGTTTGCTTCTCCCTTTGCCAGAAAACTGGGAGGGAGGAAAGGTCAATGATGACCACTCAGGTCTGGCCCTTCCTTGACTACATCACAGGTCCTCCTGACGCAGTGACTGGTATAACACAACCACCAGGACCACAGGAGGCAAAACAGAATGTGCCAACTGCACGTGATTCCGGGAGTGGCAACGTGGAGATATAGGCCAGATGGGCCTAGCCATTACACTTCTTTAGGAGCCACATGACGTATTCTGGGCTTCCTGTCACCAAACAGAAGATCTTTTTATAAGGACTGTTTTTCATTAAAATAATAACTATTAATGAAGAAGGGGCAGTTCAGTTAAAATTACCAGGTGTGAAAACAGAAAAACAATATTGATGATTAATGTTCCTCTTAGTCCAAGTATCTATTAGAAGTCCCATGCACCGTATGCTTACCATGTGCCAGTGTTCACTGAATAATATCCTTTAATCCTTACTAGACCTACAAGATACATAGATAAAAGTACATGTAGTATGTATGAATATGTATGTACATGTACATACACATGTCCATGTGTACACACATACCTATATATACATACATATATGGTTTGCTTGTTTTGTGATGATAAATATGGAACCAGAGTCTTTTGTATGCCTTGTAAGCAATCTACCACTGAACTACATCCCCAGCATTTGATTTGGGGTTGTGTCTTTTATTTTTCATTTTATGATTGTTTTTGAGGCAGGGTATCACTATGTAAACCAAACTAACCTTGAACTCAATCTTCCTGTTTCCATCTCCGGAGTGCTGGGATTACAGGTCTGAATCATCACACTTGGCAAGATATTATCAACCTATTTTACAGAAGACAAAATTGAGGCACAGAATTCAACCAAGTTGCCCAAGGTCATGAGAATGCATTCTAGAAAGTAGAACCCTTCCATCTCTAGCCTCAGCAGGGAATTCACTGTGCCAGCTCTCCACATGGCACGGTGGCAAACAGGAACCGGGGGCTGGAAGATGAAGTCTCACTTGCTATGACCTTGGGTGTGTGTCAGCTTCCCCTCCCTAGTTTCTAAAGTGGAGGTTAAGACACCCTCACTGGGTAACTGAGATAACAAACATAAACTGAGGAAAACATCTGTCATGGAATAAATTCCCCTGTATGGTGATACTTTTCTTTCCCTGCCCTTCCAGCCTGTCCATCAGCCCCCTGCCTCATAATCTTGGCTAGGAAAGTACCTATGATAACATTCTTGGCAATGCACTCCCCATTCCTAAAATCCTTTCTGAAAATAGGAAAACCATTAGGAATAAAAGGTTAGTGAGAGTGATTTTATTTGCGAAAAGTTAAAAATCATGGCTGTTGAACCTGAAGACAGCCAAAACAACCTGAGACACTGAGGTGCCAAGTGGGTTGTCTGCTGTGCTCACCTTTGTCTGCAGCTTTGCTTGAAGACAAAGTAAACACACAGCATCTGCACTTGTCGATCAGCAAGACCAGTGCCACCAGTGCAGCATGGAGGTGAAAGGGTATCAGGGAATGTTAGTTTCCACAAGCACTGCAGCTTCCCTTTTTTCTCTTCCTGCCTAGTAATGGCCCAAGATGGACTCCATTCTTGGAGACTCCATGGAAAGAGGCAGTAAGAAGAAAACTAGGGAGGGACAGAAGGTCAATGATAACCATTAGATCTGTGGCAGGTAGAAGGAGCTCCCACTGACATTGACAATCCTGGAATCTCCAGTGCCTACAATGAAGCCTGAATGCAGAGTACATGGATTATAATAAAGGTACAATGTAGTAAGTATAATTAAACACCCAAACACAATACAGCTTAAAAGTGAATACCTGATAAAAAGGGGAAGTCAGGAAGCCAAGGGTGACTCATGATGCTAGGGAAAGCTATACAGAACAAGGGCTGTTGGTCTTGGATTACAGAATATCTGAGGCTTCCCTTGACTATTTAAGATAGACATGTGCCCACGTATGGACATCCTGGATATATGGATATCCAGGTAACACTGTGAACAGTGTGGTGCCTTCCTCACCATACTATTCAAAGTATCACACGGAGACTGAAATGCTGCTGGAGAGCTGGCTGGACAAATGGGTGGATGGCAGCGAACAACTGAATGGATAAAGTCTGGTTTGGGAAGATACATGACTGTTTTGATCAACAGCAGGAATAATAATACAGACTTCACTAGTCCATCAAAGTCCACAGATTATGGCTTTCCCCAGAGGCACATGGTCACATTGTCCCATCCCTATTCTCAGAACCCAAAGCTACTAAACTTATCACCAAGTTCCCTACTTATTACTAAGATACCTATTTTTTGAACAGTGTTCTCATGTAGTCTCATCCTTTGGCTCTATCTCTCTGGCTCATCTGATCATCTTTTTTTCCCCCCTTTATTTCTATGTTTTTATTATTGTGAAAATACCATACAGAGGATTTACAATTACATGGGCAAAACAGTGAGTACATTTCTTATCAAGCATTATTGCCTCCTCCTTTGTTTCCCCATACCATCCCTTCCCCCACCCCCCAACCCCCCACCACAGCAAAGTTGTAAAGTTTGGTCTTCAACATAACGTCTTGTACATCTCATTGTTGTAATGGGTACACCTGTAATCCTGTTTAAACAGTTTGTTTTTTCCCTTCCCCTCCACAAATTATATCAACATCAAATACAGTGAAAGCAGGGCTTATACCCTGGGGGAGGGACATACAAAGCAACAAAGAAATCATCTTTTAAATATGTTGGAAACAATGGGAAGAAAGAAAAAAAAACATTTGAATCCTTATCTTGGGCTTCATTTTGCCTAACATCAACTTGTCTGACAGTTTCTGTTTGTCTCAGACATATACTAGTTATTGCAAATAAGGGAAACCATGGGACCTATATTTCTTTGGGTCTGGCTTGCTTCACTTAATATGATTTTTTCCAAGTCTTTCCATTTCCTAACAAATGGGGCAATGTCATTCTTTCTGATGGAGGCACAGAATTCCATTGTGTATATATACCACATTTTCTTGATCCATTCATCTACTGAGGGGCATCTGGGTTGGTTCCATATCTTAGCTATGGTAAATCATGCTGCAATAAACATAGTTGTGCTGGTAGCTTTAGTATGGTCTTATTTGTGATCAGTTGGGTAAACGCCCAAAAGTGAGATTGCTGGGTCATAGGGAAACTCTATGTGGAGTCTTTTGAGGAACCTCCATACTACTTTCCAAAGTGGTTGAACAAGCTTACACTCCCACCAACAATGAAGTAAGGTTCCCTTCTGTCCACATCCCCTCCAGCGTCTGTTCTTGATTCTAGCCATTCTAACTGGAGTGAGGTGGAATCTCAATGTTGTTTTGATTTGCATTTCTTTTATGGCTAGGGAAGTTGAGCATTTCTTCATGTGTTTATTGGCCATCCTTCTTTCCTCTTCAGAGAAGTTTCTCTTTAAGTCTTTAGCCCACTTATTTATTGGGCAGTTGTTTCTTTAAGGATTTGTTGTTAGGGGATTTAATTTTTTGAGTTCCAGGTATATTTTAGATATGAGACCCTTGTCCTTTGTATGGCTAGTAAAGATCTTCTTCCAATCCGTGGGCTTTCTATTGATCTTGCTAGCTATGTCCTTTGCCATGCAGAAGCTCTGCAATTTCATGCAATCCCATTTGTCCAACCTTTCTTTGATTTGTTGTGTTTCTAGGTCTCTATTAAGAAAATTTCAGCCTGTGCCAAGGAGACCTAGGGTTTCTCCTATTCCTTCTTGTAATGTTTTCAGAGTGTCTGCCTTGACTCCGAGGTCTTTGATTCATTTGGAGTTGATTCTGGTGCAGGGTGATCTATAAGGATCTAGCTTTAGTTCATCTGATCATCTTTAACCCCCAGTTCTGCTCTACTAAGTTAGGTTCCTGGCCCTGCCTCTAAGTTGGTTTCATTTCTGCCATGGGTATAGCTCCACACAGAACCCACCAGGATGAGTTTGTATCATTTGTGTCATAAAATACTGCTGACCTCTAGCACAGAAGAACTTAGTGACCCCTGCTTCCAAGACAGTCTTGCCTATGCTTTCTAATCTGTAACACCAAGTCTTGCACAAAACCCACCCTTACTCATCCTCAGGAAGAGAAGACACAGTGAAAATTAGTAAACATTACCATACTCACAAGGTATAATCATGGGTTCCATCCAGCAAGACTGCTAACCTTCTATCATTCCCACCCTGACCTTGAAAGATTTTCACCATTACACAAAGCACACTTAGTGTCATTTCTTTGGTACAGCACAACAAAATACCTTATTAAGAAATACTAAAAATTCAAGGCATTTGTTTTTGAAAGTGACATTGATACCTCACCTCATGCAAATAAATGTTTTCAGTCTAAATGGGTCATTTGGTGGGAACAGTGAGTTTGCAAGCCTGCATATGGCATGACCCTTTACAGAGATGGGCTGTGGGTGGCACTGCGTTTGGGGCTGAGAAACATTTAGAACAATGGGATCTTAGTTTTTATGGAACTAACCACTTCTGTACGCATGGAAAATAAGGAAGAAAACAAGGAGCTAGTGTAAAATGCCGGGGGTCAGACAGAGTTCTCCCAGGCAGAGAATCTAGTCATACCATCCTCTTTCCATACAGTCTTCGTGGTAGAGGAGGTGAGGTGGCTTGACCCACTGAATCTACCTATGGCTATGATGATCAACCTACTCCTTTCTCTGTACATCAGCACACTTTGAAAATTGGTCAGCATATAGTAATTTCTAAACTAATGTCAGATATTATTATTTGTATTTAGCTATGGCATAGTTCAGAGGTATGCTGCCAGCTGGGTAGTTTACTCACATGTTCACTAATGAAAAATAAATTAAGTGCAATAAAAATTTCAAAAATAAGTTGGATGTGTGGCCATGCCTATAATTCCAGCTACCCAGGAGATGTAGGTAGGAGGATCATGGCCTGAGGCCAGCCTAGATAAAAGCATGAGATCCTATTAAAATACAAACTAAAGCCAAAGGACTGAGCCATGGTTCAAGTGGTAACAATGATCTAGGTGAAGCCTTGAGTTCAATCCGCAGAACTGTCCGTCCCCCTCTCCTGCCCCCTCGCCAAAATCTACCTCTAGCTGGTGCTCTCAAATCAGCTGTTGTATATATATAAGGCATGTCCATCATGCAGAATGTACTAGGGGATAGTCCTGGTACAGAAGTAAAGAAATTATTTGAATTAGTGGGGTCTATGTGATCTTGGACAGGTTTCTCAGTCTCTCTGTGTCCTATTTTCTCTTCTGTAAAAAGAGATGATAGCAGATACATTATTTAGTTATGATGAGGAAGTGCTTATGGCAATGCTTGTAGTAACAGTAGATGCTCACAAGATGATACCCTCAAGGTGAACAAACATATAGAGGTGTAGGAAGGGCAGGAGAATTAGAGAGACTTTTATGGAAATCACTTCCCACAGAGTTAATAATAGCAGACATTGGTCCATTCATTCTTTTTCAGTATATCTTCACAAAGCACCTACTATTCATGAGGCACTCTTCTGGGTAGAGAAATGAACAAAAGCTTTGCCCTTGCAGAGTTTATAGTCACTAAAGGTGTTGTCATTACTTGTGTATACAGGAATACTAATATATCTATTTCTACCAAGTATTTAATTTCTGGGTAGAGAAATGAACAAAAGCTTTGCCCTTGCAGAGTTTATAGTCACTAAAGGTGTTGTCATTACTTGTGTATACAGGAATACTAATATATCTATTTCTACCAAGCATGAAAAGAACTGTGAAACATAAAGCTACCCACAAAAGAGGAGCCTAATGAAAGGACTCTTATTGAAGGATGGATGGATGGATGGATGGCTGGATGGATGGGTGAATGAATAAGTGACTGGATTGGGAATGGATGGACATGAGGATGGATAGATGGAAAGAGGCCCAATAATGCACAGTCAGTGAACTAGGCTATGGATGCAGCCTTATCAAAGTACCCTCTGGTGAATGGATGTGACTAATTTAAGGATCAGTTGCCAGGCAACACTAACAAGTGACCATAAAGCAGTGTGAAAATAGTGTTATATAGAAAAGCTTAATCAATGTGAGCAAGAATCTTAAAATCCAAATCACCAGGATTAAGGTGGCCTTTGCACACATGCCCTCTTGCCTTCTATTCTGAGCCCAGCACTGACTCATTCTGTCAGCTGTATCTTCTCACTTATACGAAGGAGCAGGCTCTTTCACAGGCCCTGGACACACAGAGCTACCAAAGAGGGATGCGTCCTGCTGCCCAGAAAATTCCCTCCCAGCCTCCAGGCTGTCCTGGCCTTGAATAGCTCCTTTCTGGAGCTTTGCCAAGAAGAGGCATGCAACCCCACATTCTGTGTGTGTTTCTATTTCCAAAATCTAAAAGCTCTTTTCAGTGGTTCTCTAGCTCCCTGACACAACTAAGTTTTAACATGGCCATGTTGAATCAACAGATCTACTTCTCACCTCCTCACGTTATTTCAGGTCTTCCAGTCTCAGTCTCCCCTTTGTTTGATAACAAAAAATAGTGTTAATATGATTGAATGCGAAGAATAAACTATCTATACTAGTCTGTTTTGGGTGGTTATAACAAAATACCTGAGTTTAAGTCTTGTAGGTTCAAGAGCATGGCACCAGCATTCATTAGCTCCATGAGGGCTTCTGACTACATCATAACAGGGTGGCTGGCACCATGGCAAACACAAGAGAAATCGAGAACACGTGGCAAGATGAGCAACCAGAGATTCAGGGGCCAATACCTTGTTTTTGGTAACAATCCACTCAAGAGAACTTACTCCACAAGAGACCAGCATCAGTCCTTTCTGAGGACATTTTCTTAACAACCAATACACCTTTTTCTCTAGACTCCACCTCTTACAAGTTCCATTGAGGGTCTAGTTTATAACACATAAACCATTAAGAGGCACATTCAAACCATAGGCAAACCACAGCAGTGCTCAAGATCCAGGCAGGGGACCGCTTACATTCTACACCCGCCACATAGATAGACAAGAGGAGATGTTGTTCCAGTCATATCACCATTAATTAGTGCATCTGAACTGATCTACCTTTGCCTATTTATTATTCACAGGGACCCAGCCCAACTTGTGCTGCCCACTCTTCAGTTTTATGCATATAACTATGTTGCCCTTTGCCCTGCTAAAAAGAACATAAAGCACATGAATTCATACCAGCATTTTCTCCCATGCTAATAAGCCCTACTTCCCAATGTTAGGACAGGACATTCAACTTATTACAGGTCTCACATGGCCAGAGTGTGAGAACATCACCCTGCAGTCTAGGAGACTACACAGGAATCCTACAGGTTCATATGCTATTTACCCAGGCTTCACAAACAAATGAAATAAACAACCAAGGATTGATGAAAAAACATTAGTCCTGAACATCAAGACAGACAAGATTAGATGCTGTAGATATTGTCTGAGGTTCATCCTATATCTAATACTCTGCATGAACTCCTCTGAGGACAGGGCCAGGCTGGGAGGACAGGACCCCCCCTTGCAGGAGTGTGTTTTGCTATTCCTTTTGCTGTCCCTAGAGTCCTGTGAGTACTGTGACTAGCTGCAGGAAACTTGATAGTATGCTTGGAGTGGGAATGATACCAATGGAAAATGCTGCTTGTGTGGTTGTTTATACTATGTCTAAGTAAAGACACAGAATTATGAGTGTCTGACCTTCTGTAGTAATCTTGTCTTTTGACAGGATTTTATGTAGTGTTACCCAACTGATTATCTTCCTGCTTCTAAATTTCTTATCTACCTCTTACAATGTGCCCATTTTAATTTCCCACAACTCCCTTAAGAGAGCCCCCAAGTCAATATGAATTTATAAAAGTGGAATTGGGAGAAGAGATCGTTGGGAGAGACATCTTTGGGTTTAACTATCTGTTGGGTTAGACTCACTCCTCGCTCTATAAGTGAGATAAAGGATTATTCGCTACATGGGCATTTCTTCATCTGTCATCCCAGAATCTGCAAGCTGGAACAGTCAAACCTGTTCTTTGTGCTTTAAAACACTTTCCTGCCTTCGAATTATTTAATCAGTGGAATAATGAATGGAGACATTAGACGATAGCTAGCTATTTCTGTCTTCTCATGCAAGTGAACTCTTCCCACCATAAAAAGAGTTTCTGTACACTTCCACTCACACACACTTGTTGAATACGACTTTGCAGTAACTGCTTAATCCCAAGTTTGGTCAGCCAGAAATCATGTCACCACGAAGATGTCACCTATGAAAGGTGTTAGGAACTCAGGGGAGGGATAAGGATGCCAAAGGTAGAGATGTAGAAAAGAAAGTTGTGATGTGAACAGAGTTTAGCTGGGGATGGTAAAAGAGATGGGGACAGAGGCTTCTTTATCTAGATATCATCTTTCTTATCAGTGCTCATCACTCTGCCCCATCTCTTCAGATCCATTTCCTCTAGAACAGACCCTTTGGACCCCCTGAAAATTGTGGCTTCAACTCCTTAATTTTCTTTCAGCTGCTCCAAACTGCTCTAACCCTTTAGCCTGGGTCCTGACCCAAAATGGCACTTTCCCAGTTGACATTGAGTATGATAAAGCTAAAATTAGGACTGTTTCGATAGATATCTAGACTTCTCTGTAGCAAATCTGTTCTGCTTCCAAGTGTGTGGTGAGGGGAGGAGGGGGAAATACTTTCCATTTTGACTGTGGAAAATCCAAACCTGCTCAAGTCTGTAGGTACCTCTGAGTACTCTTTTTTTATGTTTTTTTTTTAATTGTAAAAATAGCATACAGAGGGATTACAGTTACATGAGTAAGGTAATGAGTACATTTCCTATGGAGCATTGTTACCTCTTTCTTTGTTTTTCCCCTACCATCCCTTCCCTCCCACCTCCCCAATTCACCCTCTGAGTCCTTCTTGACCCTCTAGGGTCCTCCCTGTACAAATGACCATTTGACCTCACTAAGCCAGAAAGTACCAGGCAGGAAAGTAAATGCTCCTGCACATCCATGCCATCAGCACACAGGAACCCGTGCTTCTTCCTGAAGGAAGGGGTGCTCCTTTCTCCCTATTCCAAGGATGAGGCCATGTCATGCCAAGCAGCAACACTAAATAATTCATTCATCCTGTAAGATAGGTCACATTGTTCAAAGGTAACAGGTTGGCTTCAAAAATGTTCACACAGGAGCACAATACCCCCAAGACCTTCCAGCCATGGGGGGTTACAGTGAAGATGTGGTCAAACGAAGCATGGCTAGCCCTGTCTAGCTTTACTTCATCCTAGGTTTTAAATTTAAGTGCTCCAATGCATTCTCTCATTTCTTCCTATAGGTTCAAATGAGTGTCCCCAACTAGATATACCTGCCCCCCACCAGAACCTCAGAATGTGATCTTATTTGGAAACAGAATCACTGGGAAGGCAATTCAGATGAGGTCATACGCAGAAAGGGTGGGTCTTCAACAATATAATTGAAGTCCTTATAAGAAGACAACAAATAAGGGAGACCTTGGGACCTATGTTTCTTTGGGTCTGGCTTACTTGATCTAGGATAACCTTAGCAGATGAGCAGAATAGCTCAATAGCTATGTACACATGACCATATAAGATGATGCTAAGTGAAATGAACTCCAAGATATGGACACAAGAGGTTTTTCTTTGTTGTTGTTCTCAATGTACTATATGGCTTCTTTTTTCTTTTGTGTTTTCCCCCTATGGTTTACACCTTATTGTGATTCTGTGATTCTGTGATTCTGGTACGTGGGCATTGTGTATACATTTATCTGAACTAGGGAAGGGAAGGGGAACAACAAAATGGTAGCACAAAGGACAAAAAGGGAACCTGGGCAACAGAGATACTCACAAGACAATATGTTAGAAATGATCTGTACAACTTGGGAGGAGCATTGAGGGAGAAGGGAAAGAAGGAGAAAAATAAGGGAGGGGGTAACAGGTTAAGAAAAGAAATTTAATCACTACCTTACTTATGTAACTGTAACCCCTCTGTACATCACCTTGACCAAAAAAATTGTTCAAAAAAGAAGACAGCCAAAAGCAGAAAGACGCTTGGAGAAAAGATCTCAAGATGACAAGGGACTCCAGAGATGCTTCTAATAGCCAAAGAGCACCAAAGACAATGGCCAAACACCAGACACCAGAAAGAGGCAGAGGACACCCTGTGGGCTTCAGAGGGAGCTCAGCACTGGTGCTTCTAGAATTGTGAGACTATAAATCTCTGCTATGCTAAGTCCCCTCCTTTTGTGGTATTTTGTTATGGAAACAGATGCTCTATGTGATCCAGGCTCTGGCACAACTTTACACATGTGGAAGCTTAAGATTTATTAATAATACCAGCATCAAGTATTGAGTATTTTGTACAGGCCCCCTTTTTAAAGGGGAGGAAACTGAGCCACTGGGAGGTTAAGAACACAGTCCAGGTCACACAGTCTGTATGGGGTACAACAGGAATTCAAAGTCAGACATAGAATGTGCACTCTTACCCACTCTGCCTATAGCCAGAAGAGAGTGTCAGATGTAAACGTGAACTCAGATGGTCTGGTTTCAAAGCCCATATCATTGGCCTCTTTTTCAACTCAGTATTCCATTTGCTAATAGAATGTTCTTCCTGAGGAGCACCTTAAAACCTGAACTTGATGATATAACCAATCAACTAAATGGACAGTTGCTTCTATACATCCTATTACTCCAGATTAAAGTCCAGTTAGGTACATTTTAAGAGCATCCCAGATCTCTATGGACAGTATCTATCAGGAAAGGTATATGGGGTAATCTCCAAGCAGGCAGAAGAAACAGAGCTTCTCTCTTATAGGACTTTGCTGATCGAGGTCATTTCTGTGAACACTGAAAGAGCATCTGAGATGTGCTAACCTTGTATCAGGGGAGGGTACAGAAAACCCTGACCTTCCCAGATGTACTTATTCTAGAAGAGCACAAAAATGGCCAAACTGCCATAGGTCCTTAATTGAGACCTACCACTGAAGTCAGAACACTGGTACTACTGAGAGATAGAGGGAAGAGATCTACCTGCAGAGCAGGTGACACAGAACTTTGTACCTGATTTCACCTTTCTTATTTAATGCTAATCTAAGTACTACCTCCAACACAGACATGGCTTACAAACATGCATCTTTTCCTTTCCTCCTCAGCTCACTTTCTCTCTGCAACATTTTCCTGAAATATTATACTGTCTCACTTTGTGAGCCATACAAGTAATATAGATAAGACTCAACAACATGAAATTTTTATGATTACTATTTTGTAATGCAGGAAATGGATCACCTTCAGGGGAAAAAGTTATAGATTAAAAAAATCTTCAATTGGAAGAACTAAAGTTAAATGATAACTACCAATAGTTATTAGTGTTAATTCAGCCTAAAGTTTCCCAGAATCCAGAAATCCAGTCTATTTCTGAGTCTACAAGTGGAAAAGAAAATAGTACAGATTAAAGGGCTGTGGGGCTTGGAGATACAGGGTTGGAGGGTTTCCCAAGATTTGAGAAAGAAGGACCATCAACTCACCCACACATGTGGCATGGGGGAGGGGAAGGGTTCACTCCTCACGGAGCTGTGTGGCATAGCAGAGAACTCGGCCTTGGACTTGACCTTCCTTCCATCAATTAGAGTAACTGGCAGAGTGGCAAATAGACACATGAACATCTATGCTATGTAGAATCATTTTCAGACTAAGTGAACCAGCTTGCTCAGAACACTGTCTGGCACAGGGCAGAAATATAATCGACACTACCCAGTGCTATTACTAATCCAATCTTCATCAACTTGTTTAACACAACACCTGGGAAAAACAAACAGCAGCTTTCTTCCCCATATTTTCTTCATCATTATCATCACCACCATTGCAAGCTGGGTTTGCCTCTGGCCCTTGAGCCTGACATCTCACACTTAGAAAACAAAATTTCCCTGGAATTTTTAAAGGACCAGACATTAAGCAGGAGGTACAGTGAGGCCTGGCTCCTGCTGGGAGTTAAGCCTTATAATGGCAAGCGAAAGCAAAAGTCAAACTATAGTGATTGAGGGCAGAGAGCCCTGGGACTGACCTAGCTGGAAAATAAATAAAGCCTTTTCTATTAAATCTAGGATCTTTTCAGAGAAAGCATGTCCACTCACCTCTACTGCGGCTGCTGGACCGCAGGGGAGCCCTGGAGGAAAGTGTCTCAGATGATGCTTGTCCTAGCTGCTATGCCATGATTCTAAGCGGGGAGAATCCACCCTGTTAAGAGCACACAACCTCTCACTCCTGATGTCTGACTTTCAGTTTGGTGTCATTATTCCTGCCCTCCCTACAAAAGCCCTTGGATCAGAGGCATAGTTCTTTTTTTACGCCGCGCCCCCCCCCCCCCCCACACAACGCCCCACTGCCACTGGCAGGCATGAGCAGCATTCAGGAGAGGCATGCCTCAATGAACCCGAGCTGTTCCTGGACTAATGAGACACACACTGGAGTTTATTTGTGACGCGTGTTCTGAATTGTGCTAGGTGAAGCTGGGCTGAGAGCACTGGCAGCGGGCATCCCTCCTGGGTACTTGCCAGGAAAGCGGGGATATAGGAGGGCAACAAAAGGCAGGCCTGCTCTAGGGGTCCTGACCCACAGAACCAGAGAGCAGCAAGCTCAGCTCAGCAGGCTCTGTCTTCTGTCTGGTTGCCTCCAGTGTGGAAGCAAAGTGGTACAATCAAGGCCACTGGAAGAGGAGGGAGGATGCTGCCACTGCTCAGTCTATGACCCGGGTATGCCTTATCACTGGGCCTGTAATCAATTCAAACACTGAGATTTGTAAACTTTCCTATTATCTTTAAGTAGTTGTACAAAGGAGGTGCCATTTCATAAAGCCGTTTATGAATGCAATACCTCTTGATCCGTATCACACCCCCTTCAACATTCTCACCCTTCAACCCACTCTTGACTGTATTCTCCCCCTTCTTCCCACCTTCATTCATCTACTCCTCTCCCCTTCACCTCACACTCTCTTGCAAGAATCCATATCCTAGTGGTTATGTTGTTGGGCTGCAGTAAGATTATCTGATCCCTTCTCAGGTTCCTGTTAATCTCCCACTGCTTGCTGCAGACATCTCACATCTCACCCCCTTCCCCTCTTCTCCTTCTCCTCCTCTCAACAGGCCTGGCATCTGCCTCCTACCTCTTGTCCTCCCTTGCCCTTCACAAGGCATGAAAAACCAAATATAAGTCATCAATTTCACCTCCCCCCTCGACCTCCTCCAGGGCTTCATCCCCTCCTCTCTCACCTCAGTCACCAGCTCTGACTTTTCTCCTCCTCCTGTGGAGTGGCACGTGAACACCTGTTACCAGGCGGAGGTGAGAAGTACAGGGTAATATGGAACCTTTCTGCCTACAAGATCTGAAGCCTCCTGCAGCACCACCCAGGGGCAGACTCTGCCTGTGGGTCACTCTGGCAGGTGAGGTGTGGACTTCAGTCTGGGAAGTCAGTACGCCCTGATCTGGGCTCTGAGATGCAATGGCTGGTCCCTCTCTGTTGCTCATCCACCACATCCAGCTCCTCCTCAACCTGGCCCTAGGATAGAAGAAAATCCATGAGCTGGTAAGGAACACAGTAGGCCTAAGACCCTACAGCTTTGGGTCTGAATCACTGGCTGCTCACTGCCCTGAGACCCCCTAGCACAATGCATAACCTGTGGGCCTCAGTTTTTCATCTGTGTCATGGACATAGGAGCCAGGTTAGAAGCCCTACCCTGGTGATGAACAAGTGTACAGGACTGAGACAACCACATTTCCACACCGGTTTCCACAACCTCAAGCAGAGAATATACTCCACAGTGTGGGCATGAAAAGGTAACCTATGGAATCAGCAGTCTATGGAAGAACAGTGTTGGAGGGGCGGAGGGGGATAGTTGGGGTCCTGGTAGTGTCTCTTCATCTGGAGCTGGTTATCCAGGCATGTTGTCTTTGAGAAATCACAAGTTGCACACTTATACGTTCAGCACTTTGCTGCTTGTATGATATACTTTATTTCATTACAATTTTATTAGAAAAATGAAGGAAAATCTTTGTCCTGGGACATTGTAATGGCTAATGTTGACTGTCCATTTGATTGTACTGAAAAACACATAGGTGATTATTAAAGCACAGCTCTGGGTGTGTCTATAGCAGAGTTTCCAGAAATTATTAGACCATGCAGGCACTGATCTAATCAAGGGTCTAATTCACTGATGGGCTCAAAATCTGAACAGAACAGTGGGGAGGAAGTAGAAGTGTAGAAGGTGGGGGCTAGCTGAAGGAATCGAGTCTCTAGGGTCATGCCTTTGAAGGGTTCAACTTGTCCTGTGTTCTGTCTTTACTCTCTTTGCTTCTCAGCTGCCATGAGGTTAGCAGCTTTCCCCGGCAAGCTCTTCCATTATGACATCTCTGTCTTGTCATGGGCCTGAATGCAAAGAGCCAGCTGGCCCTGGACTGGACACTCCTCTCAACTGTCTCTCTCAGGTATTTGCCACAGTGATAAAAATAAAAATAAAAAATCTTAACACTCCCATCAGCTAATCTTTGTGACTGTCCTTAGCTTGGAGCAAGAACTTTGGTTCTGAACACACAGCTCCATCTCTCTACAGGCGCCCTTCTCCCAGGGTAGTGTCTGAAAGTCCACCAGCCAACATAGAACCTGCAGGCTCCCCAACTCTGAGATCATATCCTATGACTTCCACAAACACATAGCAAGAGTCTACTCTGGGCCAGAAACAGACCAAAATATGAACAAACCCAAGAAAACCTCTTTTTAAAAAAAATCTTATTTTGTGAGTCTGAAGGTGGGGGGGGGGGGGGGGGGGGACGGGACGACTCTATCACTTACAGAGGCCCAGCCATATGTAAGAGTAGTGCAACTACCACAAAATTTACTTTGAACAATGCTGTAAGGATTGACCAGTCCAGATAATTCCTGAGACCTTCCTACTCCCAGGTTATGTCGCATGAAAGTCCAAAGCCTTCTCCAAGATTTTTTAAGGCAACGAACATAATAGGTTCTAGAGACAGATTTTTTTATTCTGTGTTCAAAATGTTGCTGTGTAACTTCGGGCAAGTTTCTGTTCCTCAATTTCCCCAACTTTGAAATGGGAGAGAAAAATGACTTCTTCCTAGGAGTCAGAAAATTAAATAAAACTATCTAAGTTAGATGCTGAGAACTGTGCCTGACTTTAGTGAATAACATATTTTAGCTCTTTTTTTCTATCATTTCTATGAAGCCCTGGTGAGTTGCATCTTCCACCAGTATTCATTGTCCACCAAAATCCTAAGTTTAACAAAGTACACAATGGCCATTCCATCCTTCACTGAACCTGTCATGCCAGCAGAAAATGTCACATCTCAATACATAAGTACACTGACTTCATTTTGCAGACATAAAAAAGAAAGTGAGAGAGATGGTGTAGCTTGCTTAAGGTTACATGGAAAACAAAGAATAAAACCAGACCCTGACCCCAGATCTAACCAGACACTGAGGTGAGAGACTTTTCCTATACTGTGCATTACTGATATATAGCTCTGAATCTGTTCCTTTATTAAAACAATGGCCCCACATTACTATCCCAGAAAAAAAGATAAAGAACATGTAATTACTTGTCATAGGATCACCATTGGATGTTTATGCGTCACAGGGTGAGATTGTTTGATATCTCAAAGGGACACAGGTCATAAAAATGTATGGGCAAATGTCTGCAGGGGTAAAACTGAGAAGAGTAATCTACAGGGTACATGGAGGAGCCCGGATGTTTCCAGGTGCCCATGTGCCCAGATGCATGAGTACCTCACATGAACTAATGTTGCTGCTCCGGGATTTGCCCACAATTATCCAACAATGTGGGGGACAAAATTCAAAGCCAATACTATGTCTAGCTTTCCCATTTAACAAGTACAAAAACACCCTTCCCTTCATGCCTCTTGCTTATGACCCTCCACTTCATATACCAACTCATCCTTCATAGTCTGGCTTAAGTCACCACTGAGGTCAACTGAACAACACTGCTACCTCTTTAAACACCATCTACCCTGCACCAACAACAATTAGTTAGAATTTAATTGTGGTTGGTTAGGATTTATTGCTTCTGTGTGTATTACTACAATGGGTGAGCCCCTTCATAGGAGAGCCATGCATTATCTGTAGGGGTATGGTAAACTACCAAGCACTATCGAGCACACTGGAATTACTCAAAGAATATCTGTTGGCTGAATGAATAAAATAACCAATCCATTAATCCATCCATCCTGATCCTCTGATTTCTGTTCTGAGTCCTTTTTCCAAACCAGCTTCCCCATTCTGAATTCTGATGTTCTTCCCCACAGGTGGCTTCACTGCCAATCTGTCTGCATGGAGAGAGGCCAAGAGCATGGCTTTCTACCATAGCTTGGTAACACCAATTGTCACCTCTCCATTTTTATTAATTGCTAGGTTAATCAAGCACTCCAAATTGCGTCCACCCATGATAACATGCTTTATTTCTGCAATGGCCAAGAAGACAGGATTTAGCTGAACCACACAGCCTTTAGGACTTCATGTGATTGTCACAATTTTCCAAAATAGTTGACCCCCCCAAGTCAGATCAGATGAAGAGAGGTCTTGACCAAAATCTCTAACTATCTACAGCTCCTACAGAGCAAACAACAGAGTAAACCATGATACACTTTTTTATCAGCTTCCCCCAGCAATCTTGCAGGACTATTATCGCACCAGTTTCTGGACAAGGGCAGTGAGGCCCACATGAGAAATATGTCTTTCTGAAGAACCAGACCTGTTCTACACCATGGTACAAGTCATGCCCTGACCCCATGGTATAAGACCTTAATTGTGTCCTCCCCACATTACAGCCACCCTCCATCATTTCTGTGACAGAGGACCGCCCCACACAAATGATTTTTTCCCCTCTAGGAAACTTCCCTGCCATAAGGGGACACTGAGGAAATTGCATTCCTGTCCCTCAGCTCTACTGTGCCAGGCACCATTCTTTAACCAGCAACACAGAAGCAAAAGGAGAGAAGAGAGAGGGATGCTACCGGCCTTTTAATTTTAATGTATTTTATGTGTTTAATATACTTGTATTTATAAGGTTATGTAGTTTTTAACCTTCTGATTGCAAAGAATAAATGTGATCCTTCTAAACAGTCCCCTTCTACTTTCTAAGTAGCTTCCTACCTTTTTATTTTTATTTTTTTTTAACTTTCAATAAAGATGCCACAGAGGCTGCCAGGCCAAAACGCATGACATTCCCTGACAGGCTCCCATATGGAGACTCGATCGTTCCAGATGCCTTCCTATGTTCCAGGTTTTCAGAAGCATGGTTACGAGCCCCCTGGGGACAGAAAAGGAATGCTGTGCACATGCTCTGCTGCAAGGCTTACTGTCCAGCTTAATGAGCAAAGTGCTCAAAGCCTGCTGAGGCCCAGTGCCCCAGAGGTGCTTGCGCTAAGCCTCCAGGTGAAGTCACCTGCATCTCTTTGAATGAGCAGGTGGAGAATCCAAAGGAGAGATGAGCATCTGTTAGAAAGGCTGCTCTAAATCTCACCATCTGAGAAACGGAAGCCAAAAGAGAATGCAAATTACAGTGAACCTTCGAAAACATGGGTAATAAATTAATCCTTTATAAAGGTAGAAGAGGCCTGGAGTCAGTGGTATACTCCTGTAATTTTACCTACTCAGGAGGCTGAGTACTGAGGCTCAAAGTCAGTACAGACAGGTTGGCTTCTTTGAGTCTTTTTATCTCCAATTAATCACTAAAAAGCCAGAAGTGGAGCTTTGGTTCAAGTGGTAGGGTGTCAGCCTTGAGTGAAAAAGCTCAGGGACAGAACCCAGGCCCTGAGTCCAGTATCTGAATGAATGAATGAATGAATGAATGAACAAGTGGCAGAGAGGTGCCCAGTTAAAAAGCATAAGTCTTATTTTATGAAAATAATTTCAATTGTAAGTGATCACAATAAAATCATAATGTTTTAAGCACCATCAAAATATCAACTCCTAGCTTAAACAATTCTATGGAATTAGCTCATTCTCCTGGACTATGC
This sequence comes from Dipodomys merriami, assembly GCF_024711535.1. NCBI lineage: Eukaryota > Metazoa > Chordata > Mammalia > Rodentia > Heteromyidae > Dipodomys > Dipodomys merriami. Next base: position 3,189,372 of record NW_027206590.1, read on the forward strand.
AGAATGAACTGTGGCTGCAACCTTGAAAAGGTCCCATCTACAGGCCCTGTGCCTTTCACCCATGTTCACTAAGCTTTGGGAGTTAGGGAAACAGGGCCCAGTTTAGCATAATAAGTGGTTCAAGAGGCAGTTAATGGAACAAGTGCCCGAAATGGGGTAATCACCTCCACATTACAAACTTGCCACCAGTGGCACCTGGGGTTGGATCTAGGGACAACAGTATGACAGAGCAACACTTTGACCCCAGACAAGACAGCAGGCACCAACAACTGTCCCCTGGCAATTCACTTTGTCCTTCTGCACAGTGGAAAAGACCAGTGACCTCAAAGGAAACACCAGTCCAGGCTAGATCCAGACCATGCTAAATGACTCTCCCTTCTGCCCCAACAGTAGCTCAGGGCAGGGTAAGAGGAAGCACAGGCCAACTGGGAGACATCAGGCAGCAAAATCACAAAGACGAAACCCAGCACTAAGACCAATGGCTCTGCCATCAGTAAAACCTAAACAATAAAGTTGACCTGGTTGTGGAAAGACTGGCAGAGTAAAGAAGGCCTCCATGTCACAGGTGAATCCAATGCAGTTAATCGCCTCACTCCACATATCTAGGAAACCATGAGAATGGACCCTAAGATACAGACAGGCATCCCGCTACTCACATCACTGAGCATGACGACTCTCCTTTCTCTTCTACTTTTTACCACCATCTTTGCTGCAATACTTTGAACTTGAAGATCCCCAATTATGGGGATTTCTGTAGACTGATGGAGCACTTTTTATTTATGGCTCCTTAATCCAATTTTCCTCTCTCTGAACCACAAATCTGCCGGTGTCTCCTTAAATCCACAGGGGCATAAGACATAACACATGGCTGGATGAATTATGTTGGAAATGGGAAAACTCACCAATGTCGGACCCCAGATTCCAATTCAATAACAGGAAGGTTGACTTAGAACACGTCTGACAACCTTCTGAACCCCCAGGGCTGGAGGAACCATAGAGCAGACAGTGACTAGATGTTTAGCCCTGACCCTCTGTAGGTTCAGACCCTTCAGGGTGACTCAATGGCAGGCAAGGGGCCATGCACCAAAACCCGGTGGAGGTGAAGCAGTGTCACTCTGCAGCTGGGAAACATGTGGCTCCTACCCTGCAACTTCCTGGGAAGTTCTGGTGTTATATTCTGTAGGTAGAGCTGAGATTGCTGAAATCAGTAAGGTGAAGCAACTCAGCCCAAGATTATAAAGAACACAAGCAACACAGACCCAGACTGGACTTTTTGCACTGTCAACAGACTATCATCACTTCTTGCCTGGATTTCAGCAAGCCTCTCTTTGTAGTCTCCTTTCTTACTGTATGCACCTACAGACAAGCAGCAATGTATGAGACACCAAGCAACTCACAAGCTGGCTCATGCATCTCTTTTAAATCCCATGAGAACAAACGAACAAATGACCCTCTGATCCTCTCAGATATCATCTTTCACTACTTTTCTAGGAGTCTATTCTAACTCTAGACACACGATGCCCTTGTAGTTTCTCAGCCATGGAAATAGACTCAGGCCCTTTGCACTTACTTTGGCCTCCGTTTTTCCCAGGTTAGCCAAGTGACTCATCCTTTCACCTTCAGCTGTTCCCTTTTTAATCATCTCCACAAATCCCTACTGACCAACCTAGTTAAAATGGCAAACCCTAACCTCACGCACCCAGCCCTTCCTCTATCTCTGAGGAGACATAAGAGCTTCCTTGTAGTCCCATGTTTACCTCATTAGGACTGGTATTTACTTGATTTACTGATGCAGTGCTTAGAGCATGGTCTGACACTAATCATGACCAATAAACAGCTATGTAATCAATGATAGAATGATGGTTTGAACCCAAGTCCACCACAGATTGATCTCAGCAGGCCCTTCCTCACATTGACCTTCCCCCCACTTGGGCAGGACCCCTTATTTGGCCTTTGACAACAGGGACTTCCTCCACTGATTAGTCACAGACAAATTATCTCTCCAGGCTGCTGGGAACACATACTTCAAAGCAACCATGCACTTGTAGAGGTCACCCAGGGTTACCAGTAGTCACACTTCTTTGCTGATGGCATTAGAGAATGTGCTCTTCCCACATGGCTATCTTTAGGGTGAGTGAGCAACAGGAGCTGAGCACTGTTCAAACTTGACAAGCCTCCCAAACGCCCCATGCTGCGCCAGCCCAAGCAAAGGACCGCAGCGATGGGGAGGCGTGTGCCCCAGCCAACATTGTGAGCTTGGCTGGAATGTCAAAACGATGCAGGAAATCAGTGGGAGACCAGGCAAGGCCAGATTGGGGAGGCCCTGAAAGGCCAGATGCCACCATCCTGTGGAGCTGGCAGCTTCTGGAGGTCACTGCTTACACCACAGGCTGGCAACCCAGCCTTTCATCTGCCTGCCCAGGGAGGAGAGGTCCCACCTCCTGCTTCCTATAGATCACTGTCTTCGTGGCATACATGTGCTGACTCCAAAAGTCAACCTCCCTCTTCCAGGGACAATGACAAGAAGCAACCCTACACTTCTCAAGTGCTCAAATCAGCCTCCCCTGGTTCTCTGTAGCCAGAGATCCCTGCAGCTTCGCAGATGCCTGCCAAGCACAAAGGCAGCACCACCCTGAACCTTGATGGCACCAACAGCACGTGTTTTTCCAAAGCTTTGTTTGCAATAACAAGCACGGGTAAGATCTTTGAGGAATAAAAATAACTAGGACGTGTAAGCGCTAAGCTAGGCAGTTTTTACATGACAACTCACTTCATTCTAATGTTCTGGTTAAACGTATTTGTGTCCATTTAAAATGGGCAGAAACTGAGGCTTGGATCACAAAGAATCCACTAAGACAAAGGGACAGTAGCACTGGCTATGAACACAGGTATGCATGGCTTGGATGGATATGTTGCACAGGACATAGCACTTTCTAGAACCCACAAAATCTACCCCCTTAAGCTATTGAAAATCTAGACACATTGTTACTGAACCCCATTATTTCCAGCCCAATCCTGGCTGACCCTCTGTGAAGGGGGCAGCTAAGACCTAGGCTCTGAGTGAGACCCAAGCCAGGGAACACACTGAGAGCAGATGGACTTCCTTTGGATGGCCACATGACTTGGGGAAGTTCCAAGCCCTGAGTTCAATCAATCCAGTTTGGCTTCAGGCCGTTCATCTGTAATATAGGAATATCTATGATACTGTGATATTACAAGAGGACATAAGGAGCTTGTGGCACTGACAGGGCAATCCAATCTTACAAATGCCATTTTGCAAGCTATAAAAGGCTACTCAAACAAAGGTATTACAATTAAAATGCAACTGAAGAAGACCCATCTTCAGGCTGGACCATAGGCATAAGCAGCTCTGGTACATCCAATAGATAAAAAACAAAACAAACAAACAAAACAACCCTACAAACACAACTTCCCTATCACACAATACTAGGGCTCACAGATATATGTTCCCTCTACCTAGCTTTAGGCTTTAGCCACTGTCTTCTAACACAATGTTCCTCCAACTGACATGACTAGAAATTGTCTAGAACCCTGGTTGAGGCTTAGTTTTTTTCCCAATGACATTTAAATGTTAACAGAAATACAAAGATAAATTAAATGACTTAGTGATCATAAAATGCCAAGCACTGAAATAAGAATGTAAGGGGTACAAGGAGACTAACAAGACAGCCCTGACCACAGAAACCTGCCAGTCCAGTGGAGAAGAAATTAAAACACCCCACAAAGTCCTCAAAAGTCATCTGGCAAAACCACATGGAAGTTCTTTATAAACACAGAAGTGATGAAGGCAGGTCTAAGAAATATGTAAATCAAGACCTGGATGAGAGAAGGTGTTATACAAGTCTGGAGGAAGCAAAAGAAAAAGAACTCCACCTGCACGACAGTGAACATGAACAGCACATGACCAGGGACAGAACTTTGCTGAAAGCTGAATATCTATGTCTAGCTTCCTGGAATTCATATGCTGAAACATAACCTATGTGCTGGTGTTGGGAGATGGGGCTTCTCATGGTGGTTAGATGATAAGGGCGGGCCTTATGAACAGGATTAATGGCCTTATAAAAGAGAATCCAGAGAGCTCCTTTGCTCCCCTCACCACTCAATGCTTCTGTAAATAAGAAAGCATCCCTTACCAGTCACAGACTTCACCAGCATCTTCACTGTGGACTTCTCAGGCATCCAGAATTAGAAGCAAGTTTGGATATTGGTAACCTAGTCTATAGTCTTTTTATTATAACAGCCAGAATGGACTAAGACAAGTTGTACATGCCAATACTTGGAAGTTCTAAACCAATCTTGAAAGCAAAACAATGTATATCCCTTGGTATCCTCAGGGGGTGAGTCCCAGGACCTCTGAGATACCCAATTCCTCCATTGCTCAAATCCATTTAATGAAAATGGCATAGTATTCCCATAAAACCCAAGTACATCTTCATAAATACCTTAACTCACCTTTCTTTCTTGTATTATTCTCTATATAATACATCATAATAATTCTTTATATAGCATTTACATGGCATCAGGCATTAAAAGTAGTGCACTGTAACTCTGCTGTGTTATGTCAGGAATGATCCAAGAAAAAAGTGTGTGTTCATTCAGTAAAGACACATTCTTTTTAAATATTTTTTATCTGAAGTTGGTGGAATCTGCATATGTGCATATGCAGAATTCTAGAACATGGAGGACTAAGTAGACATTCTGTTCAACACCAAAACAAGTTTCAGTGCCCTGAAGAGATGCTCAGTGTTCTGCTGAACTACATTACCACTTCCTAAAAGGGAATGTGGTTCATGAGGCTGGAGCTCTTTCTACTCTTGGAAACACTGTAGAGCCACCTAATGTTTCTTCCCACAGTCAGCCACTCTGTGGCTGAAGTGAGAATATTAGGAGCAAAGCAATGTGTCACTAGTGCAATCTCAGGTCAGTATTCGGTTATAAGTGATCAGATCAATTACCCAGAATATATTTATGCTAATTTTAGGTAACACCCAAATGTCAACTTGAAAAAAATTACATGAAAAAAAAAGTAAGCTAAAAAGAATCTCAGAGAATATCATCCACAAGCCCAAAGAGGGACACAGTTTAAGAAACATTCTCCTTTCTCTCTTCCATTTTGTCAAAACCTCAACAAACACCCTCTCTGCTACAGTTGCAACTGTCTCCTTTTCTCTTTCAACCCAAGGAGTGATGTTTTCACAATGGATAAAATCTAACAATGTTGTGATGATAGATCATATACAGCATACCTGTCACAGTCAGGAGGTGGTAGGAGAGGGCACTTCAGATGCTTAACTCGCACAGAGGCCCAAATACTAGCATCTCCAACTATAACCTCAAACAATACTCACAGCTGGTGTTTCCAATAGCTTGAGGTCAGTCACCTATATTAAGCGACTGACATAATTCAAGGCCTGCCTGGTCCTAAAGCTTGAGTATCATCCAGAACCCCACCCACTTTACTTCCCCCACAGGAAAGTTATACATGCACTTTGCACCACCATACCAAGCAGGGGCCAGCACCACTTGCTTCTCAGAGTCATTACACTGCCTCTAGAAATGCCAATGCTCTCCTTTCAGTGACAGGCACTTTCCCGCAATGCTCTCATTCAATATAAATGAAGGAAGTCTGGATTCAGTTGCATTGTCCTCGGCTTTACTCACAGGTTGGCAAGTGCAGCCGTCTTGACAATTTTCATGGCAAAGGTCCAGGAACTCAGCACCTTCCTGGGCTAGGCAAACTTTTGTGCATGGACAGTACTCCTTAGCTCTACTCCTGAAATCTTTCTCACTGGAGAAAGAATTTTGGAATCCAAACATAGGTCCCATGGTTTCCCTTATTTGCAATAACTAGTATATGTCTGAGTCAAGCAGAAAAGGTCAGTTAAGTTGATGTTAGGGAAATGAACCCTAAAATATGTACTCAAATTTTTTTTTCTTTCATGCAATTGTTTCTAACACATTTATAAGATTATTTCTTTGTTTCTTTGTATGTCCCTCCCCCATGGTATAACCCCTGCTTTCACTGTATTTGATGTTGTTATAATTTGTGGAGGGGAAGGGAAAAAACAAATCGTTTAAATAGGGATACAGGTGGACCTATTGCAACAACAAGAAGTACAAGTTGTTATGTCAAAAACGAACTTTACAACTTTGTATGGGGGAGGGAGGAGGGTTGGTTTGGGGGTGGAGGGAGGTTGGGATGGGGAAGGGGAAACAAAGGAGGAGGTGACAATGCTTGATAAGAAATATAAGCATTATCTTGCCCATGTAATTGTAACCCCTCTGTACAGTATTTTCACAATAAAAAAAATTAAAAAAGAATTTTGGAATCCACCCATTCATATGGTTTGAGCTGTTGGAGCTGGAACAGCTTGTATTTCAGCTACTATTATTATTATATCATTACATTTCAGGTGGGAAAACTGCCAGTTCCAGCGCAGGTTAAATCAAGACTCTTGGACAGGGTGTCTCCTTTCTGTCCACTCATGTCAAGACCATAACTGACAGCAGAGGTGGCTCTGGGCAGGGAGGAAACAAAGTAGACCCAAACACTGTTCACAGCATACCTACGTGTCTATGCTGTTTTATTTTTATTTATATCATTTTTGTTCTATTTTATGTCAGTGCTACAGGCAGATTCAAGCTACTAGTTTATCTACAAGAAGATAGAGTCATGTGAACTGGGCCTTAAATGGAGAGTGGATCTGGAAGGATGGGAAAAGGGAAGAAAGAGGAGATGAAGGGTAATTTATCAATCCATCCATTTACTGTTTCCTGAGTCCTCCATGTGGAACAGGTATGAGTTCAACACCAGGAAGTCAGTGTGGTCTGTACAAGCTCATAAGACAAAGGTATTTGAAGCACATGGGCAAATACACATTACAGCCATGTCAGTGCTAAAAGGGAAGGTCCCAAGTTTCTGCCCCATAAGCCAGAAACCAGTCTGGTTTCTATCAAGGGCCCCTCACTCAGCTGACTCAGAGTGTCCTACGACAAACAGAAAAATGACGGTAGTCAGCTCAGAGAAAAGGAGAAGATGGAGGAACTAATCATACTTGTGTACCTGCCATGTCCTAGGCACAGAGTTAGAATAGATTATGGGGTTAAGCATAAGAATCTAAGGTTCAAACCTTAGTTTCTCCCCTAACTAGTCCTGTAGCCTTGGACAATTATCAAATTCCTATTACTTCAATTGTACATTGGGCATTATTTCATCTGAGAGTATTATGTGACCACTAAAAATGTTAAATGAATTAATGCACACATAGAAGCAACTGGAAGCACACAAAGCTATAAAAAGAACTTTCTAAAAACCTCACTAGACCATAGAGAGCCAAGGATCCAGAGATCAACTTGACAGTTATCAATAAATTACGTCAAAAAGTGAGAGCCATGAGGTATCATTCTACTGAGGTTTGTACTACCAGTGGCAACTTCAAATATTTTTATTTATATCTGCAGAATACCCAGGTGTGTGAAAGAACATCATTACCATGGTGATAAGTCACCAACATGGCAATGATTCCTTGGGTTATAAATGAAAGTCTTCCTCCTTTTTAGCAGATTTTTTGTTGTTGTTGAACAGACAGACTTTTTTTGAGCACCTATAGTACAGAAGGCACCAAGTGAAATGTTAGCCATACAAAATTAAATTATGAGGATGTCAACAATAGTATGTATAGGTTCCTAGAAGAGAATGAGACTTTGATGTTAATGCAGAACTTTAACATGCAACCAACCCTCCCTAGCTTGGTGAATTTCCCTGGAAACAAAAACAAGCATTCATATCTACTACTCGACATAATGATGATGATTTCACATGATCATACCTGTGCAATGCTAAAAAAAAAAAAAAGTGCATCAAACAGTAGCTATGCCAACAAAATGCTGGGTTCTTTTTTTGTAATTTGTATTAAGTCTTGGCCATTGTCAAAGGGGACTAATTTGGCTCGTTTGTAAGACTTTCTTTGGTATGGTGAAAGTAATGCCATTAGAAACTTAATGGGAAATTGGCAGCAATGCATTCATGCTTTGATGACAAATCAACCTTGTAAGTAGTATTTTTCTAACTTAGAATCCTAGTCAATATTCCTCTATTCTAAACTTTGGTAATACAATCTAGAAATATCTTCTCCAAAGGTTACCCCCTCCATAAAGTTCTCTCTGATCACTTTTCCAGCAGACTCTTCCCCCGAAAGTCCCTTGACAGAGTCCTTTCATAGTTGTTTCGCACTTTCTCTACCATATGTGACAATGATCTTGTCTTGGCCCTCCCACCAGCATTACCAACCCCATCATCGAAGTCTTGCAACAGATTCCATTCTCAAATCATACTATTATCTCAGCATATCAGCCATCTGTTGCACAATAGTACTGCCTAACAAACTAGTGTCTTGAGGCAACAATCATTTCTTGGCCTTCATGGACCTTCACACTGGCTGGCACAAGGCTGATCTAGGATCTACACTGAAGGATCTCCAGCTGGGGAGTGGGTGGCTCCACTCCAAGTGCCCTTCTCCATCTCCTCTTCAGACCAGCAGGCTAGCAGGGCATGCTGTTTTCAACAAAGACTCATAAAAAAGATAGACATTCATAGGACCATGCAAGGCAAAGGCTTAGAACTTGTATATCACATTCACCGCCCAGGTACCCTTCTACATATAAAATGATCATTAGACACTGAATACATGAACAAATGAAGGAAGGAAGGAAGGAAGACTGAGTACACTTCAGAGCCTTGTCAAGACTCATGCCAATTTTACCAGCAGCCACTGCAAATCCTAAATGTGGTATACTGAGAGCACTCTCATTAAATATTAGTTTGATACAGGTCCCTAGACTCCTCTGTACTTTAGCTAGAGAGGCAGCAGTTTAAAAACTTGTAGTTCACATTGTTATTTTTTCATAGATCTCTGATTATGGAATAAATCAATATTCCCATTCACACAAGAGGGCACTACATGCATCTACTATATTATCTCTCCACAAAAACGAGGGGTACTGTTTAGTATGGGGTAGGAGCTGAGGGAAGGAATCAAGAAGAAGATGAAGAGGTGACTTTGAATCCAACCTACAGTGGTTAATTTCCATTTAACTACCTAGCTGAGACTAGAGGTTTAGCAGAGCACATTAAATTCCATGAACTTATGAAATGATGCATTATTGAAGCCACAGCGGGGAGAAAGGGCTCAGTTTAGAGCACATAAAAGACTAAAGTCTGCAGAAGTGTCGTTTTCCATTACAAGGAAAAGGCTAAAAAAATGCATTTTAATTGGGAAATAAGACACCTGCTCTAAAAGGGTAGGTAAAACACAGTCAACCCATACACTGAATTCCTCAGCCCGAGAATGACTTGCACTTCCTCCTCTATCACAAGCCAGGAATTTGTCAAGATTTGTCAGTCAGTCATAGGTTATTCTATCCTCCACCCCCCTCTCATCCTCTTAACAATCACAATCTTGCTACCATGTATGCATTTCCCCCTCCACAAATACATATTAAGACTTAAGATAGAAAGAGACAGAACCTTACCATCATCAGCTTCTATTCAAGTCAATTACATAGCACCCTAACAATTTGTGATGTTACAGGAAACAACAGGCTAAAGAAGGCAGAGATGGAATTAAAACATAGTATTACAGCTTGAATACGGTGAAAACAACCAAATGTTTCACTTCCCTAAGGGTTTTCTGTGCTTCTACATGCAAAGCCGGGCATGGTAGATGACATCTATAATTCTATCTATATGGGAGGTTGAAATTGGGAAAATCACAGTTCAAACCCAGCCCACGCAAAAAAAGCTCATAAGATTTCCCATCCCCCCCTCCCCCGCCCCCAATAACTGGATGTGGTGGCTCATGTCTATTATCCCACCAAAACTGGAGTCTGAGTTCAAGAGAATTGCAGTTCCAGGCTAGCCTGGGCAAAAATGTTCATGAGACTCCATTTCAATGGAAGAAGGTTGGTGCAAGGGCACATACATGTCGTCTCAGTTTTGGTAATCACTATCTAGGCATGAGACCAGCCCAAACTTAAGACCCTATCTTAAAATAACTGTTGCAAATAAAGGCTAGAGGTGTGACTCGGTCATAAGGCATCTGCCTACTGAGATGAGGCCCTGAGTTCAAATCCCATTATGGTATCTCAAAAAAGATGTTTAAGAAATTTGCTAAGTTAATTTATATAGAACACCCCTAACAGGTAAATCACCAAACAATTCACTGTAGTGAATACAAAGGGTCCCTATCCATCAGATATTGGTGATCTAGGTAACCAGAATCCCTGATCGACCACTAAGTCTAGGCAATAACAAAGCACAATCAATTCAACACAAACAGCTGTATTTATTAAGGCTAGATAGTGCCAAATCCCACAGTAGACCTCTACCCCCTTTGCATTAGTGAGTTGAGGCATTGAAGATGCAGAGATCTGTCATGTCCTCAGAAAACCATGAACACCTGGGCCCCAAGTTGGGCTCAGGAAAGCTACTACTGTAGGCATGAACTCCATATGTCTAAGCCTGTTGAGTTGGGGAGGGAGGGTTGTGGGGTGGAGGCACACCCTTCCCCTGACGCTCTTTTTTCTTACCTTCCTACTAGGTAGTCAATCCAGAAGCACACCCTCACTTCCGGGGGAGTCTGGAATCCCAGTGTCAATATGTCCACATATCCAGCTGAATCACCATATATGTGAGCGTGGGGGAGGGAGGGAATGGCAGAACCAGTAGATGTAAATTCTTCCCAGAGTTGCAAGTACATGGCCAAGGAGAGAACCTTTGTGGTCCCTCACTCTCTCCTATACTCCAGCTCTCTCCTCCATGTGGTCTCACTGTGGTACATTGGGAGTGAATTTCCAGAAATGTCCTGGTGCCCGCTCTCGTGCTACAGCTCCATCATCCAAGCAAAAGGGGAGGATGGGTCCTGAAAGAAATACCTCTCTACTCTTCCAAGGCAGGACAGGGGAGAACACAGCTGTAAGTTCTAATCCTGGTTTTGCTTACAGGACAAAGAAATGAACCATACTACATCTCAATGTGCTACTCCAAGCACAGGCACCATGACAGCCCCTCATCAGCCTATTGGGAAGACACAATGAAAGTCACTGATCAACCAACTGTCATAGAGCAGGTGCTCCAAAAATGGCATTGCTCCAATTAGTTAGTCTACTAAGATCTTATATGTCAAAATAGAACTTCTAGAATGGTGAAATGGTATATAGGAACAACTGAGATACAATATTTGAAATAAGAGCCACCCCAGCAAATCTGATCACCCACATTTTGTGCAAGTGAGTAGAGTGATGAAGAGGCCAGTGTTGGGCTTCACTGCTGAAGAGTGGGGGGAAGGAGTGAGGACACCCAAACCAGAGAGAACAGAAACAGAAGGGTGAATTAGTGCTGAGTACCAGTGTATTTTGATTATAAGTAGAAAACCAAATCTTAGGCATTCACTTACTCTATCACTTCCAGAAGATAAGTAGGGAAGATGTGTGCCTAAGGTGAGCAGGGTAGAAAGCCAGGATGGAATGAATTCTGGCAAGTCTATAAGGCTATGTATGAGTAATTTAATGTACAGAGTTTCAACAGCAATACTATGATATAGCTCAGGAGTGAGCCTGGGCATGGCTTAGCAGAGTCCGCTGCTACGTCTCACAAGGCTGCAGTCAAACATCACAAGCAAGTGTTTTCATGGCAAAGTTCCTACCTGCAAGTTCACACAGAAGCTGAAATACATTTCACCCTCACGAGGGCTCTCCCTCTTTGATGGATGACAGTGGCATCACCTTCAGCACCTCAAAGTTCCTTGATGTGTGGGTTCCCTCAACATGGCAACAGTCAAGACAGCAAGAGGCTGGAGCAAGTCTACCTCCAAAATGGGGGTCTCCACTTCTAGGCATTTATCCCAATGATCACAAACAAGGCCATACTAAAGCTACCAGTACAACTATGTTTATCGTAGCATTATTCACCATAGCTAAGATATGAAAACAACCCAAATGCCCCTCAGTAGATGGATGGGTGAAGAAAATGTGGTATATATACATATATATGTATATATATAATCTAATATATATACATATATATATATATATATTAGAATTCTATGTTCCCATCAGAAAGAATGACACTGCCTCAATTTGTTAGGAAATGGAAAGACTTGGAAAAAATCATATTAAGTAAAGTAAGCCAGACCCAAAGAAATATAGGTCCCATGGTTTTCCTTATTTGCAATAATTAGTATATGTCTAGGATAATCTTATCAGATGGGCAGAAAAGCTCAAAAGCTATGTATATATGACCATATAAGATGATGCTAAGTGAGCCCCAAGATATGGACGCAAGAAGTTTTTTCTTTGTTGTTGATGTTTTAATGTACTATGTGATTTTTTTTTCTTAGTTTCTTTTGTATGTTCTTCCTCCTATGGTATATCACTGTATTTGATTTTGGTACCTTGCATCTTGTATATACATTCATCTAATTTGAGGAGGGGAAGGGGAAAAACAAAGTGCTGAAACAAAGACAGAGGATGACCCATTCCAACAATGATACTCACAAGGCATTACATTGGAAATAAATCTTACAACTTTTTTTTTTGGGGGGGGGAGAGTGGGGGAGGTATGAGAGGAAAGGGATAGTGGGAGAAAAAACAAAGAAGGGGGTAACAAAGTTTGACAAAAAATGTATTCATTACCTTACTGATGTAACTGTAACCTCTCTGTACAGCATCTTTACAAGAAAATAAAATGTTAAAAACAAAAAAAAAAAGATGAGGGTCTCATAAAACAGAGTAAGAGGATGTGATCTCAGAAATTCCATCCCATCAGCTCTGCTATAAACACAGTCTACATTCCTCCATCACATAATGGGATTATGTGAGGGGGAAAAGGCCAGGAGGCAGCAACCCTGGGCACATACAACATAAAAGTTACCCTTCACCCACTGTTGAAGGTACAGATCAATGGAACTAAGAGTGGTCACACCATCAAGCAACCATCACCACTATCCATCATCAACCCACACTGAAACTCTAGGCCCATTACATACCAACTCCCAATTCTTTCCTGTCCCCAGCTCTGGTGACTACCACTTTCCTTTCTGTCTCTACAAATTTGCTTTCTCTGAGATGTTCTGCAAGTGGAACCATAAACATCTGTCTTTCAGTGACTGATTTACTTCATTTAGCATAGTGCCCATGATGTAGCCTATGATGAGCTTTCCTCCCTGCTTATGGTTAAATATTCCACTATATGCATATGTGTGTGTGTGTATATATTCCATGTAAATTCCACATATAACTATGTTCAAATGTGTGTATGTGTGTATACATACATGTGTATATATACGTATATTTATACACACACACACACATACACACACACACACACATATTTTTCCCATCTGGACTCCAATGAGCAGCTGGGTTACTCACACCTTCTAGCTATTGTGAATCATGCTGCTATGAATGAACCTCTGTGTACAAATATCTGCTTTCAGTTCTTTGAGGCATAAAACCAAAAGTGGAATTGCTGGGTCTCTGACATAATTTAGGACTAAAATGTACCTACACGGGGGGAGGCTGGGAAGGGATATGAAGGGTAAACAAAGGAGGAGGCTGCAATGCTTGGTAAGAAATGTACGCATTATCCTGCCCATGTAATTGTAACCCCTCTATACAGTATGTTCACAAATAAAATAAAATTAAATTTAAAAAATAAAAAAAATAAAATAAAATGTACCTACACTTGAGAGAATGCAGGTACATAACAAACTTTTGATAGAGGCATAGAAGGAGTGACTCCAAGCTGTGTAATGTTCACAGTCTCTCCTCAGGGGGGGCTTCTACCTTAAAAACTCAACCATGTTAGAGGTACTCTTCCTAGAAAGTAAGGACAGCAACACCCACCACCCCTGGTGTGTTCCGAACTTCTGCTGCTTAGTCTGCATTTTGCTCTTACAGTTTGAGTTTTCCACAATTAAATACTCATTCTCACTTTGTATGCAAAATGAAAGCCCCTGTGCCATTAGATTCCAATGAGAGAGGCTACACAGAAAGCACCTGCCTGCTAATGGAGACCAGATCTGATCGTAGAAGACCAGGGAGACACTCCCAAACAGAGGAAACTCTGAAGCAGAAAAGAGTTGGAGCTGCACTTTTCCAGCTATCACCCTAAAGTTCTCTCCCTGCCAACCTTAGCAAGGTAGGGATTCAAGAGTTCCCTGGGAATGTTTCTACCTTCCTCCCTGCAGAATGCCCAAGAAAAAGCTGAAATGAAAACCTCAGGTTGACTCACCACTGTCAAATCAGACACACCCATCTTTGCAAAGCAGCTGCTGCTGCCATCAGCACACACTGCAGCCTTTAAATCAGGCCCATTCTTCTGGAAACCCTCACAGGCCTACACTCCTCTGCTTTCATTTTTTGCTTACCCCAAAAGCTGCAGGCAGTAAATGCTCACTGAGTGATACATGAAATGAGGACGAAGTTCCAAGGATCCATTATGACAGGAAGAATAGGGGGTTTCCTTCCTTAACTGTTTTTAAGGGCAGAGTTCGATGAAATAATGTGCATTCATATTACTGTGCAAGCACTACCACCAACCACACAGAACCACTTATCCTATCTTACCTACTTGTTCCAAAACAGTTCAAGATAACAGAGGAAAGCAGGTTGGGCCTGGGCAGCCACTAAGTAAGCTCTGCCAGGGAGCCACTGGTGGCATGATGGGAAGACACAGGGAGGTAGAGGATCCCTTATCTAGAGCCATCCCAAACTCAGCCAGTGAAGGCGAAATCCCAGGGAGAATGTCAATGAAGCCGACTGAACCTACAGACAGCCAAAATGTGGTGCTCTATTACGGAACCTAAGTGACTGCAAACAAGCCATTATCAAATCTCTCCAGTGACAAAGCTCCGTGTTGAAGGGGACAAATAAAAATAAGTACATTAAGCACAATAAATCACAGGAACCTGTCGTTGAGACCCATTATCCCTGGGGGATTACAGGGTTGTTTTCCTCCCTGCTTTCAGCTATTGGATCCCGGTTTTCCCTTCATTGTTTTAATATTGCAGCCATTACTCTCGGTGCCACGAAGGGCCTGCTGTTTCTCTGTAGTTCTGGGTGGCAAGGGCATAATTTGTTTTATGATTTGCTTGGGAGGGTGGCTGTTTTATAGTCATCTCTAAAACATTCCATAACCATAGTGATGAGACCCTGCTTTCAAAAACAAGTCCAGGTTCAGTCACTCCTTCCAACATCAACATGGCCACAGCTGTAGGCACTCAAAGGCACCCAACCTACCATGTAATTTCTCTGGGGGACAATACACCAAAAACAGTTCCAAAGAGCCAGTGAGTCAGGCTAAAGATAGGTTGAGCAGGAGGGAGAGAGCAAGTGGATGAGATACTAGGGGCCAGGGTTTTATGTTGCCGTGTGTCCTCAGCCTTATGTATCCACATCCACAAAATAAATCAGCATGCCTCTTTGGAGCCCTCAAGATTCTGCATTGCAATGAGATGCAGAGAGAGCGTGAGACACCTTAATAAAAATACATCTATTTCCTCCTCTCTCTCATCCAAATCATTCCAAGAGTCATCATCTAAAGAAAAAATTATGCAATCATCCAAGATATGTCAAATCAGTTCCCCCTCCTATCCAGGAATAAACTTTCCCTCTGCCCCTTCATTCCCTGAAATTCTGTTTTCCAGGACAGCTCATTGTAAATTCTGTCAAGCCCTCTTGTAGTTTTATCCATCAGGAAATGAATGAAAAGACAAGTGCTTAAGGGCAGAATGTGCTAGGCCAGGTCACCAGTGCAGGAGGCCATTTAGGCTGCTTCCCATCAGAAGTGAATGAGGCAACAAATCCCCTCTACACTTTGGTAAGATGGCTGTGGATGCCTGCATGCAGCTTGGAGACATCAATAGTCCTTTCAGGCATTCCCATTTCAATTACCACATCTAAATCTCACCATGAAAAAGCACACTCCTTGCAATGTTAACGCTTCCAAGTGTGGTGCTGTGCAAGGCAGCCATAGAACAAAATAGATCCCAGAACTTCATCGTCCATCTGAGAGGCAATGACATAAAACCCATCCGCCTGACAGTGCCCAACTCTCAAAATACTCTATAAAGGACTCAAATTCAGAAAAGGCAAAACAGAGAAAAGGAAAAAAAAAGTTACAAGCTCTCCCTCGTTAGAAATGGAGCTAAGTTTTATGGATCATCAAAGCTCATTGAACAGACTCTTGGGAATGAAGTAAGGAAGATTCCTTCTAACCAAGTGATGCTTCTGGCTTTGCAAAATTTGGTGTAACAACCCAATAAATACCAAGTGGAGTTAGATATATGGTAGCTTTTAGCCTAGAACTGCAGGTGGCAAATGGCTAAAACACAACCCAGGCCAAAGTGAACCAAGCCTCCAGAACCAGTATGAATGCCTCTTGCAAGCAAGGGCTTGCACTCCTAGGATCAGCACAGTTCCTGGCATGTGAATGAGTGAAGGAATTAAAGAATGTGAGCAAAGTGATGTTGATGATTTGCAGCCCTTTTAAATTCTGATCCAGGGATGAAAACAACACTAAGAACCATTTAACAAAGAAATGGGATTTCTGTTGTGCTTTGGGTATCTCAGAAAGAAACATACATACATACATACATACATACATACATATATATGTGTATGTGTGTGTGTGTGTGTGTGTGTGTGTGTGTGTGTGTGTGTGTGTGTGTGTAAAGTATGTATACTCACCCAGCACCAAGCTGTATGCAAAAGAAAGAAAAACCTCAGTTCCTTTCAATGTCACTGTGAGGGTTTATTTGTTTTGTAGCTTTTTTCCTCACCACTGCAAGTGATTAGGAGGAGGCAAAAGAGAAATGCAGACAGAAAACATTCTTAGCCTCTGCCCTGAATCAACCTCTTAGAATATCAAAACACAGCTCCTGAAAACAAACCAATAAAGCCAGAATATATTCACACATTCTCTATGAAAGATTTAGAAACAGATATCTCAGGATTACAGCCAACTTATCCAAAGGGCAGAAGTCAGTGGTGGTCAGAAAGTCATGACAGGAGTATGATTCAGACATCTTTGGCTCTAAGGGGCACACTTTTACCCCCAGGTGCTACACCCTTTCTAGTCTAGTGCCCAGATGCTGAGAGTTTCCACCAAACACACAGCTCTAGACAAACAATCAAATTTCCCAAAGAGCCTCTAAGTGAAAAAGCTCACAGAACATATCATGTGTCAGACATAAATGCTCATTAGAGATCATAGACTTGGGATGAAAGGTGTATAATGTCTATGGTCAACTGGCCATCAGCTAAGAGATGTTCCTCAACTTAGTACGTCCTGACAAACTGTAACTTGAAAGCATTGAAAAGTGAAAGTATAATTGATACACCTAAGCTACTAATCATCACAGCTCAGAAACACAGAACACTGTAGTGTATTAAACCCACCTAGAAGAGTGGGTATCTGGGAGCTACAGTTCAATATCAAGCTATGTCCAGCTTCCAAAGAGGAGCATACCCCAGGTCCAGGAAAATATCACAATTCAAAGAAAGTATAGCCAGGTGCCAATGGCTCATGTTTGTAATTTCAGGGGGCTGAAATCTGAGGATCGCAGTTCAAAGTCAGCTCAGAAAAGTCCTCCTGAGACTTTTTTCTCCAATTAACTACTCAAAAACAAGAAGGCAGGTCACTGTGGTTCAAACTGGTACAGCACTAGTCTTGAGCAAAAGAGCTCAAGGACACCCAGAGTTCAAGCCCCATGACCAACCAAAAACAAGTATGACCTTCAAAAATAGGGTATTTACAGAGAAGAACAAGTTAAAAGAGGTCACAGAGTAACCCCGAATTCAATATGAATGTTATCAGTATAAAAAGGGGAACAGACATGAGATGAAGAAACATGGCTATCCACCAAGGAATGCCAAGGAATACTAGTAGGTTGTGGGGCTTGAACTCAGAGCCTAGGTGTTGGTCTCTGAGCTCTTTTGCTCAAGGCTAGCACTTTACCACTGAGCCACAGTGCTATTTTCTGGTAGCTCACTGGAGATAAGAGTCTTGAGGGCTTTCCTGCCCAGGCTTGGCTTCAAAAGGTGATCCTTGGATCTCAGCTTCCTGAGTAACTAGGAATGCAGGAGTAAGCCATAGGCACTAGCTTATCTTGATTTAGGACTTCTGGCCTCAGTACCTGTGAAAGAACAGGTACCTAGTTGTGGTACTTTGTTATGGTAGCCATGGAAAACTGACATAAAGAAATTAAGTGCTTTACCTGAGAGGAACTAGAAAATGTTCACATAGAAATAAGAATAAAACGGACTCTGTCAAAATTTCTTGCATCTGGGTCCCACCTTCTCAGGGACTGAACTAATCTCACACAATCTCCCAGTAAGTCAACACAATCCACCTTAGCATATGAAGGGGCAATAATACACACATGGAGTTTCCAAAACTCCATCTTCTCTCCCTATAACATATCTGACCTTTAACATATCTTATAGCAATTAGGTTTCCAAAATATGAAATATGGAAATTTTTGAATCACAGGTGAGCAATATTTAAAGTGGGCAAGGTATCAGCTTCTCAGTTGCGATGCTTCCTTAACAAACACAGACAGGAGAATGAACAACACAAGGCACATGAAAACAATGCAGAGATAAGAACCTAGATATCATGTTGGCAAGGCAGAACAATGGCAGGTTTGTCATCTGCCTACAGAAAGACCAACTCAAGGTGTGAATGGAAATCATTCCACTCCTTTGAGAAGCGCACGTGCACACACACACACACACACACAAGAGGGCTGGCACTGTGGAAGTTCAGCAGAACTTTCACAAGAGGACTGGCTTGAACACATGCTGTTGTACTCAACATCAAAGTTCGTTCAGAGTAATCTCCACCCGACTTCCCAAAACAGTCATAACACTCTGGAACCAAAGTCCATCTTGAGTGTGACCAGCAAGGCCAATGCCACAACTCCAACATGGCAACTTTAGATCCAGATTCTAACCATGTGATTCCAGGTATTCTGGACAAACTCCAATGAAGTTCTTATTCTACATGTCATCTCTCCACTCCTACTGAAAGAAGAGTGTTCACAGATAACAAACTGCGTCTCTCCACTCCTACTAAAAAGAAGAGTGTTCACAAATAACAAGCTGCATCAAACTTCCCATATCTGAAGTTGTTTGCTTTTCTTTGCATAGGAATCTGCTAAAAATTTGCATTTCAAACAATGTTTGCCCAATATGTTACAAATACAACCCATTCAACCAAATTAGAACAATAGATGGAGGTAAGGTCATTGCTCAGGTGGTAGAGCCCTTGCCTGGGGAGAGTACAAGACCCAAGGATCAATTCTCTGTACTCTAAGACCAAAACAAAAAAAAAAACCTCCCTCCTTAAATTCAAATACAGAAGTTGTAATTACTCCCTCAGGATCTCAGAATGGAACTGAATGTGGAGAGAGGATCTTTAGGGAGGTAATGAAGGTAAAATGTGATCAGTAGGATGGGCCCTAATCCAGTATGCCTGTGTCTTTATAAGAAAAGGAAATAAGAGGTCATTGCTAGATAAGGAGGCTATGTGAAGACACAGAAAAAAGACCAAGGAGAATACAGGTATCTACAAACAAAGACAGAGGCCTTGGAAGAAGTTAGGCCAGTTCACACAGTGCTCTTGGGACCGTGCAGTCTAAAACGTTGAGAAAATAAGTTTCTGTTATTTAAGCTCCCACTCTGCAGTACTGTGTTGTCATCTCTAGCAAAGTAATCCACAAAGCATTTTTAGTATCTTCTAGATAACTAATGATCTTTAAAACAAAATCATCACAGTTTCTTTGCAATTTCCTATAAGGTCTTGAAATGAGGAAAACAGAAGGCAGCATTCAAAATTGAGAAGGGTAACAGAAAAAGCCTCAGAATGGTTAATTTCAGAAATGGGTATATGCAAGCAGTTAAGGATCTTGAAGTTGATTTCCTTCAAACTTACCAATGTCTGCACACTTTATGAGCTGGCTTCACATATCACCAGGGATAAACACATCTCAATATCAAAACACCTGAGTTAGTGGATCATAGGACAAAAATTAAAGCCAATATCCTAGAGACAGAACTGGGATCCAATCTCTGGCTTTATTACTTAGCCAAAGAACCACCTTTCCAAACTTCAGTTTCCTTATCTGTAAAAGGAAACTCAAGAGTGTTATAGTGAGGACTATGAAAAGTACCTTCTTCTCAAAAGCACATAAAAACTTGATAAATGATAGCTACAATTATTACATCATTGCTACTGTTCTATATACTGTTCATCACATCTTGCCAAGGCTACTCTGTCTTCACCTTTGCCTTCACCTGTCAAAATCCAAATTTCCTTGGAGAGAAAAAGAACAAGGCAAAGAATGCCATTTTAAAAAATTTAAAAATTATTGTCAGAAGTTTAGTGTGCACTTGCTTTTACTTTCAGGACCTCTAAAAATTCTCTGAGACATCTGGACAAGGATGAAAAGAGAAAGTCCATGCAATGATCTTACTCTTCCCTAGGGGCAAGGACAAGAAATATGGGAATGGGGAGGAAGTTCTAAATAGTGATTGCAATACCTAGTATTTGTTGAATGCTTTCTCGGTATTATACACACATTAAGAGATTCAATGAGCCCTAAAAGGCTATGCTTCAACAGTAGAATGAAGGAGGAAAAAAAATAGCCAAAGCTAAAAAACCAGGGAAACCATCCCTCAATGTGGATTAAATCAGACCACAGCCAGAGAAGTAGCAGGGCTTCATGAATCATATAACCAACACCCCAGGCCAAGTACAAGCTCATAAAGTTTTGCTAGTGACCTCAAATAAGCCCAGGGCCCCGTTGGTCACTCCTCTGTGATCTGCTAAGCAAACCTACTCAAGAAGCACCCAGGCTTGCTTTTCAAGCGTAGAGCCCAATAAAAACCCAAATAGAGCTTAGAAACACTAGAGGCAATACTAAATATTTGAACACAGACATGACTATGTGGAGGAGTCTTGGGCAATACAGCAAAAACGTCTGCACAAATTAATCCAGTCCTCCCTAGCTACTCCCCATCACTGTCTGATAATTTCTCCATCAATTACAGCTGCCATTCTCTACTCGGTTCTGGAACGATTATGGAATGGTATTAAAAACCAGTAAACAAAAGCCACAGTCAAAAGACTCATCAGCATCCAAGGATCAAGCCAGAAAGAATCAAATGCCAGAGGGAGAGGAGTACTAAAATGTACAAATGTACTTCAAATACCCCTACTGTCTCAATGTCCCTCCCCTCCCCTAACACTTAGCCCTTCTAGATCTGGCAAGGAGCACTTCTCTTGTCTCTCCTCACCACCACTTTAGCAGATTCTCTGAGGCCATCACCGTGTCCCAGAAAAGATCCCCAGCCCTTCCAGTACTTGCTGATGGAAAGTATGGATTCTTTGATTTGGGAAAACTTTTAATAGCAAATTCACATCATCTTAGCTACTCATTCCACATCAAATTCACATCATCCCAGCAGCTCACTGGGACCCTCAAGGTCCAAAAAAAAAAAAAAAAGATTTCATTCACTAGCCAGTAAATACTATTGAATCCAAAACCAGTATCACCACCACTATTTATTGGCTAGGCAGCACATCCCACTGAAGAGCCCCAGAGTCCTAACCTATAATCTTTCTGGAAAAGAGAAAGCCAGCCAGGTCAGCGAAGTTGGGCTAAAGCTCAGAAAAGGCTAAAAGCAGTCAGTGCTCCAGATGGGGAAAAGTCTACAGGATGCTGCCTCCAAAGAGCTGAGTTTCAAATGAACACCAGACAGGTCTCAGGTGAAATAAGAGGAAAGGGTTGGTTAAACAGAAGGACAAGTATATGTAAAGTCTGGTGGGCTGGAGAGGAGGGGAGAAGGGACATCAAGGAAGGAAGAAAAGAGGGATAAAGTAGTGCCAAAGAGGCAGTGAATGTAAACTGAGACCAGTTCATAGCAACCTTTACATCTGATAAGAAAGATGGATTTTTTCCAATAGTGAGCCAGTGAAGGTAAGTCCACAGAACATTCCAGAAAAAAAAAAAAACCACATTCCTTAAAGATTAGAAATAATGATTCTAACTACCACTATCCTTCTTGAAAACTCTGTTCTCCAGAATGGCTTACTCCTCAGTTCAGAAAAATGTATGCTGTAATTCCACAGCAAACTGCAGAAAAACATGCTTTCTTTTCGGAAGTCATGGGGGACAGGGCGCAAGCTGGATTCTAAGGTGAACCACAGACCCAGACAGAACTCTGAGCATTTCACTCTAAGCTCTCCGCAGCTGCTTTAGGAGCCATTCATGAGGAAAAGAAGAATTTTCTCTATTACATCCCTTATTGGGTATCATCCAAGGCTCAGAAGAACATTGTTCTATAACCCTGGGCCCATTTAAACAAATCTCCAATAAGAGAGACTCCAGAAAGAGCATTTCACCAAAGCCCTGTCCCCAGCCCAGCCAAAGGGTAAGGTGCTATTTTAAGAATTGTGGCTTGGTCACAAATGGGCTTTATTCCAATGAAGCTGCTTTACAGTGGGCAATGAAAACCACCGCAGACTGCAATACGAAGCAAATGCTCCTAAGCCAATGATTGAGACTGGAGAAAAATTCACAAGTTTCCCTGGCTTCTACTCTGCCAATTCTAGCCCAGTGGTCGTTAGAACTTCTCATTTGCTATGGTTTGAGTGGGCCCCCCAAAAAAGTTCCCATGCTGGAACCTTAATTCTTCAATGTGTTGGGAGATAAAAGCCCACAGGAGGAGTTTGGGGCATGGGGAGAGTACTCAAGATGTTTTTCACATATGACTGACTTCTGGCATTTATAGAACTGATGACTTACTGCAAGAGTTCAATGCTCTCTTCTCTAAACACCTGCAGGCTCTTCCACCTCCACCGTCAGTGGAAGAAAATGGAACGAACCCTCATCACAAGAACGTACTGCAGCAGAACACAACTGAGCCACAAATGATCTGGTGCATGAGGTCTATCCAGCAGCCTCCCAGACACAATCTCTCCCTACTCTAATTAGTTTCTAACATGTGCAGTACAGGTTCATCTTTTTCTTTTTGTTCCAAATGGAGCTTTCACTAATATATTCATGTTCTGACTGAAAGCCCACCCTACTTCCTAAAACACACCACTCCAACTTAGCCTGCCAACTTCATCTTCAACCTCTTGCTAAGAGAAACAGGCTAGCTTTAAAAAACAAACAAACAAACAAACAAACAAAAAACCACAGAAAGTAGGTATCTGGTCATTAGTCAACCTAACCTGACTTCTCTAACCTCTACCCTCCCCTCCCCACCCCCGCCCCCAGTCTTGGGGCTTGAATTCTGGGCCTGGGCACTGTCCCTCAGCTCTTAAGCTCAAGGCAAGCACTCAACCTCTTGAGACACAGCGCCACTTCCGGTTTTCTGAGTGGTTTGAGAGAAGGGTCTCATGAACTTTCCTGCCCAGGCTGGCTTTGAACTGCAATTGGCTCTCTAACCTCTCTTTAATCCTTCCATTCATACCATGTTCATCTTGTGTCAAAAGATATAACTTAAATCTTACCTGTTCCCTAAGTTGAAAATGTAAAGCAAACATCCTTAAGCTCTCATCACCTGTCAGCTCCACACTCCACACAACTATTCCCTCTAAGGTCACACCCTTCCTACTGGTGCTCTGAATGGATCATTTAAATCTTCTACTGTGCTTAACTCATCACAGCTCTTTTCTAATCTCTCCAACTATGTTCCTTGAAGGAAAACCAAGAGTCTCCCAGTTACCATCCTACAATAGGATTGCTAAAGGCTAACTAGGATCTTAGCAGGATGGATACTAAGATGGGTGTGACCTAGTCAGAGCCAATAAGAAATAAGTAAGGGAGTAAGAAAAGCACAGAGATATTGATCATGACAAACAGAAAGGGCCCAGGACAGACTTGGTTTCATTCTGGTTTGGGTAATACCTCTTCTCACTCTATCCTCCCATCTATGATTTACTGAGGCCTAAATACAAGACTCCCCACTTTCCTGTACACCTTCAAACTACCCAACACTGTCCCTGCTATCCCTCACCTCTTATTACTACTTACCTCCCGCCCCAAATCAAGGCCACTGGATGAATGAGTGATCTCCATGTTTCTATCAAGCTGGGATTCATATACGTAACGATGGCTTGGTAAAGGAAGGAAAATATCACAAAGACGTGTCACAAAAACTGTGGTCAGGGACAGAGGGACTGCAACCAGAGATAAGAGAGGATGAGGAGGGGCTGGGAAGGTGGCTCAGTGGTAGAGCGCTTGTCTTGCATGCATGAGGTCCTGGGTTCGATTCCTCAACACCACATAAGCAAAAAGAAAAAAGCCGGAAGTGGCGCTGTGGTTCAAGTGGTAGAGCTCTAGCCTTGAGCTGAAGAACTGAGGGACAGAACCCAGGCCCAGTGTTCAGGCCCCACGATCAGACCCCCCCCCCCAAAAAAAAAGAGAGAGAGAGAGAGAGGATGAGGAATCTCGGCAAAGGAGCAGCAGTATCATGGTCACACAAGAGGGAAAACAAGGGGTACTTGGGGGCAGCAGCCAACAGGCTAGAGGTAGACAAGCCAAGGGCAAGGTCAGTCCTGAGAGAACCAAGTCTGGGTAGCTGAATTGAGTCAGTGTCCATACTCAGTGGTTCTATGAAGCCATGCATCTGGGAGCTTCTGCATCTGGTAAAGACCATTCCTACTTCATAGGGATCTTCACAGGCTCAAGTGACTAAAAGTGATCAAATGTAGCACACCTGGGCACTGGTGCGGAACAAACAGAAGCACAATATATATAAGAGAAAGGCTGGGGACAGGAACCTAGAAGAAAAGGGTATGTGAAGGTAGAGCCACTGGCTTTGTGGAAGACAGGAGCCTGAGCTCCTTCTCCACTGCCCTCAGGACAGTCCTTATGTCCCTAGTCTGAGTGTCCAAAAGCGTACAATGAAGGAGTTGGTCTGGTCCAGCGTTCTCAGGTCTCCTGTAGATGAGGTGGTGTTTCAGGACAGGCTCTACTCACATAGAGAAGCCATCACTTGAAACCAGATCCTGAAGAACCCAGCTAGCAGTGTGATTCTGATCCCCAGAGTCACCAAAAGGAGGAAAACACCCATATCAGAGGAGGGCTCTTCTCGCTGTGCAAGGACCGGCTCTCACTGTTTCCCCAAGTCCAGTTCATGAGAGCCACAGCCCCTACAAACCTAAGTCATCACACGGTCATTGTCCCCAGCACTGGAAATATTACCATCCACCATCACCCAGAGAGACTGTTGTATTGAAACACTCTTCAAGGCATTTTTCAAGGCAAGTTGGCATCTGAATTTGAACCAGTTTTGGAGTTTACCCATTCTTCTCATTCCAGATAAGCTGAAATACCTTACAAACTCAGAATAGGAAACACAAGACCCATTTGGGCATTGTACTTTTCTTTTTTACAAAGCCATCAATGTCTAAACTTCAACAATGGTCCCTCAGAGAATTCATTTTGCTGATCTGAAATGTCCTTCAGTTTTAAAATGAGGGCCTCCAGGATGAGACCTGCAGATCATCTTATCACCACTTAAATCTACAAGATTTCCCTCTTTCTTCTACCACCCCACCCCAATTTTGAAAACAGGACCAACCTGTTATTCAGTCATTAAGTACATCAGTTAATGCAGACACAATTACTTCTTTAATGCAAATGTACTAAGTACCAGGCACGTGAAGGTGGGGAAAGCCCACTTTATTTATCATGCTGCTGTACCCATCTTGATTCCTCAATCAACCTCTAAATGCCATTCCCAAATGAGAGCTCACATCAGACAGCAAGGGCTGGGACACAAATAGTATTGGCTTATTAAAGATCCATGCAACTGTTCTAGAAACAAAAAAGGGGAGGGATGGTTTCCTATAGCCACCACCATGCTAGCCTTACAGAGTAATAACAAATGTGTCTAGTGTATCCAAGACAGATGTAGCAATCTCTAATCACAGAATAACACTCAAGAGTGTCTGATTCCCCTTGCTGAATTTAAATTTAACAAAACAAGAAGAAAGAAATCCCCACATGCCCATGTTCTGTTGTAAATCCTCCCAAATTCTCCTGCTACCATGGAGAGGTAGACAGATCAGCCAAGCCTTTTCTTCCCAATTGGCTTTGGTAATTCAGAGAAGGACTGTGTTAAGAGCAAAGCTCTCCTGGTAGTCAGGGCTCCATTTCCATCTGCGCACACTGCCTGTCCCAAAGGACAGCCCCATGATGTGCCCAGAAGCTCAAATTATGGGTGGGACTACACTTGCAACTCCACTGCCAGCCTGTCATGATCTACAGCTCCAGGTCTCCCAAAATTACCTTTGGAGCCTCAGTGAGGTCCATTTGATTCCATTCCTAAAACAAATTCTTTCTGGTGGAACTTTACAAGAGATAAAGGTTTAAAAAAAAAAAATCACAAAAAGCTGTAGAGAATTTTATCACAGTGAACGAAAGAAGAGCCAGCAGACACATACAACTTTGGGTTTTTACATGCCTGGTGCATATGTACTTCATCTAAAGTATACTTTACAGAAACAAAATGATCGCCCTTGTCTTTCTAAGTATACAAACTTACATTCTTCTTTTCTAAGTTCTTGATCCCTTCTTAAAGGCAGTGGAATGGGGGGCGAGGGGGGGGGGAGTCATGAGCATTATTTATGATCAAAATCTCCAGGAAAAAAATCCTCAGTAATCAATCAGCCGAAAGGAAGGAAGGAAGCACAGCTATTCCATGCAGCATGCTAGTGGGTTCGATTGTTTAACTCCTGTACTTTTTTTCTGCATTACAGTTTAATAGTGGGCTTCTCCACAGGTAAACCAATAGGCTATTTGCTAAAACCTTCTTGTCTTAGGTTTTACCTGACAACTAAAAGTGTCCATCATGACTGTGTTAATCAAATATTTTAGAGTTGAATAAAAGAACTGCTTATTAAAAGGAGGCCCACAATAAATCCTTTTAGTAAAATAAAATCCTTTTGTACCTTACACAATTACTTATCTTCAATTACTTGGTTTTAAGGTTAGATTTTTATATGTCAAGTTCTCCTAAAATAGAGCACTCCAAGACTCAGCTTCAATATTCAAATAATAATGTAACAAACCTTCTATTTACATTGCACTTAACTTCCAACTTCCTCTTTCTAATAAACACTCCCTCCTCCCTGGAGTTAGGAGATGGGGAGAGAGAAACAGTGTGGTAGCCTTAGAATAGTCAGCACCCAAATTGGGGAGGGGGGCAGACAAACAAGTTGGTTTGCAGTTTTCCTGCCTTAGACTTCCATACTACAATTGTTCTTCAGCTCTCTGTTTCTTCAGAGGACCTCTGCCTTCATATTTGCCCAACAGCTCCCCTACAAGGTCAGACAATAGGTTTCAACCTTGCACATTACAGTCCAGGCTGTGTCAAATCCTCAAGGCCAAGTGGACTCAGCTTTTATCTACTTAATACTGAAACATTTAAAATGACTAACATTGTTTTTGTCCTGTTTTATCAAAAAGCTCTTCATTCTCAAGTAGTAAAGAAGGAATAGTGTAACATTCCAGCATCCACAGCTTAGCACAACACATAACAAGTAAGCAGGCAACCTGGCCACCATTATACACAATCCACAACCAACACAGAAGAGATGTTAGAAGTGTTTTATATTTCAATGTACAGTAGGCTGCCACTGCCACCAAACTAGCAGAGACACCTCCTATTCTATGGAGGAGTCTGAGCTTTGCTACTAATGAGCTAGAATAAGCTATTTCCCTCTGTAGGTCTTCAAATTCCTACCTATAAGGTACATAATACCTTCCTTATAAAGAGAGTGACTGAAGCCCAGAGATATCAAGAAGTATCTTAATGTCACACAGTAAGGAAGCATATGATTTAAAAAAAAAAAAAACTAGACCTTAAATCTCCGAGTTTTACTTCAAATCACCCTGTCTCCTACTCAAGGATGAAGAATAGAGACAAAGCAGAAAGGAAAATGCAAACATACACATATATACAAACACCCCACATATACACATCACAAATATAAAACACACACCTCACGTAAGAGGCATAGAAACATACATGTACACACATAAGCATAATATACACACAAATGCACATGAAAAACACACATAGACAAACATAGAAAACACATATACACCCAAACTTCCAACTTTTAATTGCTCTGTCCTTCTGGCTCCTGTTGCTAAAAAACTGTATTTGACTAAAGATGACTGTATCTGTAAAATCTTCTGATGGCTACATTGTTGCTTATCTTTTTCAACAAAGACAGCCAGGTTTATATAGGCTGACAACAGCTACACATTCAACCAAGTTCATGTGGAAAATATTTGAGGGGGAAAAAAAAGCTGTGTCCATATTGAACAAAAAGATTATTTCTCTTGGCATTGTTCCCTGAAATATATGGTATAACAAATATGTACACAGCATTTACATTGTCTTAGGTAAGACCATCATCTAGAGGTGATTGAAAGTATATAGGCACACACCATTTTATAAAAGGGACATTTATGGAATATGACAACTGCAGTTTCCTCCTCCTGTAAAATATGCACACATGCATGCAGGCACACATGCATATATACTCTCAACTCTTCCAACAAAAAAGAAAGTTTATACCAGAACAGAAATGATGGCAAGAACCTTGCTCAAGTGCTAAACACAAACATATCTCTACCCAGAAGCAGATCTGATGAGTGGAGTTTATTCTTACAGAAAAGGGCCTATTTTTAATTCACACTATCACCACTTGTCAAGTAACACTGTCGTTTCTCCACTGCTGCATAATCACATAATACAAGCCCCAGATGTGATTCCTGTACACAAGAGGGCAGACTCAGAGGTGATACACAACCCTTTCTTTATTTGCATTGTTAACAGTGTTGTAAGGGAATGGGCAAAATGTTCTATGTTGAAAAAAGATGCATAAAAAAATAAAATTTCCTGTCCGGTGTTTAAGAACAATGTGAGATAATCAATTAGTATTCTTGGATTGTACATGACAACCATTCCTGCCACCATATGACTCTATACACCATGAAGCTAGGGTACCATCCTTAGCATGAAATCCTTCTACCTGCAAGCTTTCCTTTTCTAGCACAGTTCACCATCCAGGCACAATGACTACTTATTATTCTCCAAACACAACACCAACAACACTGAGGGTCCTGGTCTATTCTTTCTGTCTTACTCTTGATTGCATCCTTCCCCTAATCTACATGGTAGCACTTAGCTTACAGTACGGAATGAACACACATCTGCCTTCCCAAAGACTACAGGCCAAATGTAGAACTTCTAAGACTTCAGCACAGATCACGATACCTGCCACAATGTACAAGTTCAATTATTATGTACTGAGAGTCCTCTGAAATAGTTAACGAAGCCTTCACTGAACTGGCTTGTACATACTTTCCAAACAACACTGCCATAAGGAAGCTGAGTACCTCTCAAATGTCAAATACTCCAGACTAGAGGAGCAAAGCCCCATCAACTCTAATGAATTCTATGATGAGACTGCATGCCTAATATATGCCAATGACATTCCTGTTTCCCAGAAAAGAGAGGTATCTCATACTAGCCCCCAAAGCAGTACATACTGCTTCCTCCTGAGAATCTGTGGTGCAAAGACACCTTCCCCTGGTTCACAGACCCTGAGGAAGGCCAACATCTTGTCTCAACTTTTCACTTGACCTCCCTCAGATTCACAACACTTAGGACCAGAGCATAGATGCTCTCCAGGGAGGGTTTTCCAAGTTGGTGTTGAATGGCAAATGTAATGATATTTCCTAGTTCCCATCTTTTACCCCTAGGCTATATTGTACCTATGAGAATCAATCTATAAAGCCTTAATAGTAGAAATAAAGCTTTATGCCGACCATTTTTCCTACACCACAATAATAGCTCCCATTATAGTACCTAAATATTCACTACACATGAGTAAAGGGTCACAAATACAGTCTAACCTCAGAGTCCAAGGCAATGAAGGAACTCAGGTAGGTTCACAAGTTCAAGAGTATAACTTTGGACCTTTTAGAATATGTAAGATTTAAACCTCTGTGTGTGTGTGTGTGAGTGTGTGTATGTTTCTGTGTACTGGTACCTGAACTCAGAGCCTAGGTGCTGTCCCCTAGCTTTCTTGCTCAAGGCTATCATCTACCCTTTTACCACAGCTCCACTTCTGGCATTTTTGTTGGTTAACTGGAGATCAGAGTATGACAGACTTTCCTGCCCAGGCTGGCTTTGAACTGTAATCCTCAAATCTTAGCCTCCTATGTAGCTAAGATTATAGCCATGAGCCACTGGTACCCAGCTGAAAACCTAAATCTTGATGACATTTCCTCCTTGTGCCAGTGTTCTCAAATAGATATTGTCTCCTTAGATTCTTCCTCTTACCTTTCATGTCTTCTTACCTCAGCTTTTAGAACCATGGCTACTATAGGTAAGGCTGGCTCCTGTGGGTAGAGCTGGCCAATAACAGTTCTTCAGGGAAATACAATTGTCCTCACATACTGCTGGAAGAATCCCAGACACTAATGATTTAATACTGTTAAAAGTATAGAAAGCAAAGCTACTACCCTGTCAAATGTTATGCTCACATCCGGGTAAGGTATGTACTTTTAAGGGAATGACAGCAAGAAATTTTTAAGTTTGATGGAGTTGATTTTCGGTATGTTTTGAAGTGCAGTGACTTTTATAAAGACTGTGTGGAGTAGGCAGACCAAAAAAAAAAAAAAAAAAAGCCAAAAAAGGAAATTCTTGTTATAAACTGTTAGGGAATTTAAAGCTAACATGGCTCACTGTCCAAGGGGTCAAGTTTTCAGGAGGTCTGTCCTGCAAAAACACAGGACCCTTGTAAATTTAGAAGCAGAAACTTAAGTGTGCAGAATTCCCCACAAGGTTCAGTCAAAATGACAATTCAGATATAAGCATGCAAATCATTTATGCAATGGAATGTCACAAATTCAAGCACAGATCATGAGCAATAAAGATAAGCCATAGTCTCTCCTACCATCAGTCCCTGGTCCAGTGCTTTCTTCATCGGTGGTGGTGAAGAAAACCAGACACACCCCCCCCAAGTGTCCTGCATCCTGCATGTAACTGAAGGATAGACACACAGCAGGACACAACCTTCTGCCTTCCACATCAACATGAAAGCACAACTCAAGGATCCAGAACCAAGGAAAACCTTGGTAACATTCCCCAAGATATTATAGGCCACACCCAGTAAACCTCCTTAAGCCAAGAAGGCCGGTAATTGCTGACAGTTACTGCTCACCCCAGTGGATTCTTTTCTTTAAAAACCACTTTATCCTACCAAGGGATTTGTCTTTCCCTGCCACTCTCAAACCTCCACAAAGATCAAAATTTGAGTGACTTGTGCCTCTCTATTCAGGTTGTTTTCCTTCTTGGAATGGAATTAACAGAACCAAGCTCGATAAATGTGTGTTCTTCTCAAGCAATTTTCACTGAACTAAGGCACTCTTGAAAAATGAAGGTACATAAGAGATGTGTGAAACTTCCTCAGGTTTGTTGTTTTTTGTTTTTTTTTAATTTTACCACCAGTGAGGTCCCAGCATGCCAAGAGTAACTCCTTCATGTCACCCATTTGGGAGAACTGAGAAAAAGAAATCAGCATTGGTTCTTTTCCTAATTTAGAGCTTGCCTTTATCTTCAGTCTATCAAAGCTGCTCCAGAGGTGGGAAGAGGAGAGAGGTTAAGGAGGGAAATTAGCCTGAGGTGACTTGACTGCCTCCACAGAATGAATAAGCACTTTGGGTCCTTACCTGTGACAGAGAGAGGTTGGCACTTAGGTGATGCCCACGCCCCCACCTACCCTCCTCCCTAAGTACCCTGGAAGAAAGCAGGAGCCTGAGAGTGCAAGCTATCTCTCTCTCTCTCTCTCTCTCTCTCTCTCTCTCTCTCTCTCTCTCTGTCTGTCTGTCTCTCTCTCTCTCTCTCTCTCTCTCTCTCTCTGTCTCTCTCTCTCCCTCTCTCAGGGCACTTACGTAAGACCCTGTAAAACTTCCTGTGACATTCACAGAAAATGTAAGCTGCTATGTCGCTCCCTCGGGAGATCATTTTAATGGACCCAGTGACAAAATTCACGGATTCAGAATAGAGCAGAAAGCTGCTCAAGCGAGGTACATCAGCACAGGACAGGAGGGAAAAAAAAATCCATCCCCATTAAACAGGGTCACCCAGGGGATGGATTCAGTGTGCGAGAGACAATCTGTTCCCTCCAAAGTGACCCATTTAAAATCTGATTGTTCTGGAGGAAGCTCATAGGTTTAATAAATTTGAGACAGCCAAGGACAGACTTGTAGAACAGAGGTGACTTAGAAGCATTTAAGTGAAGATAATAAAGGTAATGAACAAAATAACTTGAGGTGTACAAACTTTGTGGAGTCCTCACTGTAACTTCGGGCAGCAGTGACATTCAGGAGAATGATCAACTACAGATTCATCTCTCTGTACGAACAGCTCTGTCTAATAGGACAGGCATGCTGGCTGAGTTGTCCACCAAAGACACAGCTCCCAACCAACCACTGTGTTCTAAAGAGACACTTGCAAACTGTGACCACACATTCCCAGATTGCCCTCACTGCAACAAGGAGCAAAGAAAAGTTCACAGCACCATATTGAGGCAAAGCATGTGAGAAGCTCGAAGAAAAACCTATGGAAACACAGCAGGCTTCCCCAAGCACAGGTGCTCATAGTCAAGACCAGGGAGAGGGGGCCAGGGTGGGAACAAACCCTCTCCAGGGGTTAATGGAGAAATTGATCCTTTGCCTGGAGCCTGTGAGCCTAGGAGCCTGCTAGGACCCTGAGACAGATGCTGGGGTGGGGGAGGAGGGTCGGGAGAGGGGACACTGGGGACTCCGGGGTCTTCCAACTCCATTCATTCCAAAGCTCCCAGCCTAGACAAGCGCCAGTTCTCCATCCTCTCTCCCAGTATACGGAGCACCAGGGGTACCAGCCACAGGTTCAGAGAACTTTGTCCAGCGCTGCTCACTAACGCGCCCCCGTGTTGGCTCTCCCCGGTACCCTGGGGCTCTTACCTTGACCGGGAGTGCCCCCCCGGGCAGAGAGAGACGGCAAAGGACTGGACTGCGTGGAGATGCCGCCGCCTGTCACACGCAGGGGGGGAGGGCGTCTAGATCGGGGTCCAGCCTGGCGCTGCCCCAGTCCCAGCGCCGATACCAGACGAAGTCCTCCGGACAGCCCTGGGCTTCAAACGCCGCGGGGAGGGTCCGGGTCGCCCAGGCTGAGCACTGTCCCTTCTTCTCCTTCTTCTCCTTCTTCCTCCGGGGCCGCTGCTTGGAGCTGCTCCGGGCCGGGAGAGCTCTTCCAGGCCGGGGGCGCCCCGCATGAGCAGGAGCCCGGGTGCGCGCGTAGGGCTGGGTCCCGGGAGCAGCGGCCGCCGGGCCGGCTCCACCTCCGGTGCTCCCCGCGGCTTCGCCCCTTCAGGGCAGGGCCTGCCCGCCACCCGCCCGGCGAGGCGACTGCGGCCGCGCCCCCAAGCTCAGGGCGCCCCGGCTCGGGCGCAGCGGCGGGGCAGAGGCGGCTCGTTCGGGCCGGGCGCCCGGTGCGGTGGCGGGCGGACTGAGGGGCGGGCGGGCGGACGAGGGGGGGGCTGCAGCCGGCCGCCGCTCCCCCTCCCCCCGGGCCTCCGCCGCCCGCCCGCGGCTCCGCGGAAGACAAGCGCTGGAGAGGGCCTCGCCCCGGCCTGGGGCGCGGGGCCGGGGGCGCGGGGCCGCGGGAGGCGCCCCGGGAAGGTCACGGGAGGCGCGGAGGGGGCGGTGGGGTGCGGGGAGCCGATGCGGACGGTCCCCGCCGGCCCGAGCGCTCGCTGGCCTCGGTCGCCGCCGCCGCCGCCGCCTCCGAGACGCGCCGGCTTCCCGGAGCGCTCGGAGCTCAGCGGCCGCCGCAGCCGCGGCCGGCAGCCCGGCGCCGCGGGCTGGAGCCGGAGCGCGATCCCCGCCTCCCGCGACCAGCCAGGCGGGGTTCACCGCGCGGGGACCGGCGGGGGGTGCGCGCTGGCGGGCGCTGCCGTGCTCTCGGTTCCGGGCTGGCCGCCGCCGCCGCCGCCGCCGCCGCGTGCCCCGCGCCCCGCGCGCCCGGCTCCCTCAGCAGCTGCAGTGACTGTGTGGCGGTGTCAGGTCCGTGCAGCTGGGGGGGTGGGGGGTGGGGGGGTACCGCGAGCCGCGGCCGGGTTCCAGCGGAGGCGGGGCCGGCGCTCGCCTCTGGGCCCGCCCCTGACCCCGTGACGACGCGCCTGGCCAATGGGCAGCGCCGGAGCCGCGCGGGCCGAGACCCCGCCCCGCATAGGCTCCGCCCTTCAGCCGGGCCCCGCCCTCGGCTTCTGGGGCTCGCCGGCGCGCGAGGCGGAAACAACACCCGGAGCCGGGATCCCGGGCCGGGTCGTGGTGGCAGGGTGCTAGGCGGGCGGCTCCCATCCCTTCTCCCCACCACCATCACCCCGGCCGCTCCGGGCCGCCTGGGGCTTGGCTCGCCTGTAGGAACCGGGGCGGGGAGGGGAAGCGGTGGAGGGGGAGGGAAGCGGGACGGGTCGGCAGCTGCCGCTGTGGGAACGCTGGCGCGCGCGCGCAGGCCTCGGACCCAGCAGCCGTCGTGGGAAGTAGGAAGTTTCCCCGCCTCCACCTTCCGCTGGGGTCGCGTTTCCCCTCGGAAACGCGCCGTGGTGGGGCAGCCCGAGACGGCGAGGGC
Source organism: Dipodomys merriami (assembly GCF_024711535.1). Lineage (NCBI taxonomy): Eukaryota > Metazoa > Chordata > Mammalia > Rodentia > Heteromyidae > Dipodomys > Dipodomys merriami. The sequence goes on from NW_027206590.1 coordinate 3,224,166, forward strand.
CCCCGGGAAAAGGTTTGACTGCGTCTGCTTGGGTTCTGTATCCCAGAATCCGATCCAAAACTCCCCGGTTTGGGGGAGGGGGAGGAGGGAAGGGGGGTCCGGAGGAAAATCCGAGATGCCCCCCCCCAGCACACACGCGCGCACACACGCACACACACTCCTCCCCGATCTGGATGTGTTCTCGCGCCCTCCCTGTTGGCGCCAGAGCCCCGCGCGCACCGACCACCCGTCCCCGTGAATGGACACTCGGGGCGGCGCAGGGAGGGGGGGGGGGAGACAAGTCCGACTCCGAGACGATGGTCCTCTGGGCGCACAATCCAGCTCCCGGGTTTTTCCTCAGCTCAGTCCCAAGGCTTCAGAGGGTCCCCTTACTTCCTCCCACCGCCCCCCACCCCTGCCGTCCCAGGTGCCCACCTCTCCAGAGCCCTGCGGGCCTCCCCGATTGTTTCTGTGCCGTCTTCTTCTCTCCAAAACTCAGTCCAGTCGGTGGGAAAGCCCACCCGAGTTCTTGGAAGGGGCCCGAGGAAGGATGGGGCGGGGGATGCGCTGGGAGAAACCTCTGAGACCCCCTGCCTGTGCTGACCACATTCCCCTAGATCGAGCTGCGTCCTCCCCCCCCACACACACACACATACACCTCCAGGCTTGAAGGGGTCCAGTCCCTCCCCGCTGGAACCTGGGTATGGCCTGGGTACTCACCTTCTCGGCCCTGAGTTTGGCCCAGCCAGGACCCTTTCCCCGTCCTACCTTCACTCCCCAACCTGCTTCAGCCAAGACCCTCAGCCGCAGCAGCAGCTGGTGCCCACCCCACCCCCAGCTCCAAGCGCGGTTTACCTAATCTCAGTGGCAGACCCAGCCGAGGAGAAAGCGAACAGAAGGTAGCTGTTGTCCAGCAGAGTCCCTGGCGAAGAAGTGAAAATTAAAAAAAAAAAAAAAATCGTTTGCTTTGGGGCTTCAGGATAAGTTAACTGCGAGACTGAGGTCCTGCTGGCTGATCTCTGCGAGGTTGAGCCTCACCGCGCACGATCCTGGGATAGGAGATTCGGATCGTATCTGTTTTTTGATGCCATTACAGTGTCGGAGAAGAACATTATATGATAAAATATTATCTAATATCCTAGAGACCATTAAAGTGTCAAAGTTTAATGCCAAGCCTTTTAGCTCAAGGCAGCTCAGCTCTTATTCTGACGTGGAGTTCTGTGCTGGAACTTCAGACAACAAGGGGAGCATTTTTAATATTTTGCGGGCCGAAATGCCCTTCCTCCCTTCCTACTCTCTTCCTCCTCCCCGCTCTCCAGCCCCCCCCACTCTGGAACCTGATAAAGTTAAACCAAGAATCTGTGCTTTCTTTTTATTTATGGCCTTGCTTCACTTCATTAATGGTGTAAAATGCATTATTACAATACATTAGCATATTAATAAGGGGAAGGGAAGAGAGACTTGAAATTTACAAGCAAAGGAGAAATAATTGAATTAGATCGGAAACTAAAAGATAAGCATTTGGGCAAAGAAACATTCCCATTATAATTACCCAAGTGGAGTACATTCTCTAGATCTTAGAAAAATATGACCATGGAAAGATGGGGAGAGGGAGAGACATGTCTATTCTGGTCACTGAGATATATTGAGATCACATCTCATCACTAAGGGATTTCACAAAATTTACTAACATCGGGTCAGTAAGCACCTTGAATGTGGAAAAGCCTTGCGGTATCGATTCAAGAAGGTTGCAGGTTTTAAGTCAGCGGCTGATCTAAGGTTCTGAATGGTAGGAATAGTGTTGATTGAAATACTAGACAAATTGTGAAACACTAGACAAATTGAACTGGTTTGTTTATAGCATGTCAAGATTCAAATCTTATACATCCCTTTGAATAATTGTTGAAAGCTCCTAAACTCCCTAGTCCAAGTAAATTGTGTTTGTGTGTGCTTATATCTATTTATGACCACAGATGTATATCGATGCATAAATATATACATATATGTATATGTGTGTTTCACCATAGAAACCAACTGCTATCCACTTATCTCTACACAGTTGTTGCACCTGTCACTGAAGAGATTCTGAAAGGTCTCCATTTATTAGGGTCAAGGAGACCTCATCTTAAAAAAATAAATAAATAAAAAGAGGTATTAAAAGTACCACTAGGGGGCACTAAAAGCATCTCAAAGAGGTACAAATTCACCTCAGTTATTCTTGGTCTCATTTTCTAAATACCTAATGAAACTGGAGTCTAAAAGCAAATACATGGTATGAAGACCGATCAGGCCTTCTCTTTTAAAAGACATGTGTCCAATTTGACTCATGAGGCAAGAATTTTGTTCTCCAGCTCTTCTCACCACACACACACACACACACACACACACACACACACACACACACACACACACACACACACACACACACACACACACACACACACACACACACACACACACACACACACACACAATCTTAAACATCCCCAAGTAATTGTACCTTTCTAAGAAAGACAACTGTCCCAAGATTTGGGGAGTGCCTTCTAAATTTTGCACATTGTTTGGTTGGATGATTGGATCCTCTCTGGGAGGATATTTAACTACATGTGCATCAGTGCACCTACGTGGGCCAGTAAGTGAAGTCAAGCCGGCTCTAGGCGCACAGCAGCAAAACAGGGTGGTGAAGGCCCAGATGGAACAAGGCATTTATTTTTTAGTGCTGGGTTCTTTGGAATGACAGTGGTGTTTGTGGGAGGGGCCAGTAGGTATAGCAGGAGTGGTCAGGGCTTCCCTGCCAGGCAGCACAGACATTGCAATATCTCAACAATGATGTTATTTGTCAGAACAACTAAATATTCCATCTGGTTCTTCAGAAAGCTACCCCAAAATGCTTTTGTATACTACACTATCTAATAATCAACTTTACAAGGCTTCAAAATCCTCAGCAGTTACATAATATCTTTTCCACATCATCCCAGTAAGTAAGGTTAAAGATGTTCTAGATGAGAGTTGGGAGATAAACAGCGTTAACATAGAGAAGCCTAATTGTCGGTCAACCAGTGCTGGAGAAATACGGCAAACATGTTCTGTGCACACATGTTTCAAGTGAAAATTTAAGCACCAAGCATGACACATCCCTCCAGCATTCAAGCCAATAATCAAAAGACATTCCTGAGCAAAACAAAATGCCTCTATCAGGGCTAAAATGGGAGAATACCACTTCGAAGCCAAAGAATGTTGCAAAAGCCACCAAATTAGCACTAATGGAAGTGTGATTTGAGTATCATTTAACTAGAAACAAAACAAGGCCACAATTAAGACATAAAACATGAAGTATGGAGTGGGGGGGTGGTAGATGAGAATAAAGTCTTCCTTTGTGGATTGAAAAAAAATACTTTGTTCCTATCGTCTTGTTCATTAAGCAAGCTAGAAACAGGTATTCTCAAAATAGCATTATTAACTTCCGGAAAGCTTGCTGCCACAAACCTCAGAGCCAGCTAATTAGAATGGATTTGGCTCTAGATGGAGGAACCCATTGTGTTAGAAGAGAAAGTTTATTTACTCCCTTATGAGCTGTGAAAGTCCATCAGAGTAAAACCTTGTCAGGTTTGTAGCTCCCAGACCTCCTTATGAAGGATGCTGAACTAGGGAAGTGAACTACCTCTGGAGACAGAAGAAAACATCCCTGCTAAAGAGGACAACCTAAATGACAGAATGAGCTTATATTCCCAGGCTCTAGCCCCCATGAGGGAAGGGGATTTCAAGTGAATTGGCTTAAGACTCTAGGGCAAAAATGAAAAAAATAAATAGCCCATAGGCAAAGGTACCCAGGTCCTGAAACAATACTTTATTTAGAGCTTTTAGGGAAGAAGCCCTGCTTAAAAGGGAGGGAAGCCTATTTTTAAAAGCAGTTATAGGGCTGGGAAGGTGGCTCAGTGGTAGAGCGCTTGCCTTGCATGCATGAGGCCCTGGGTTCGATTCCTCAGCACCACATAAGCAGGAAAAAAAAAAAAAAGCCAAAAGTGGCGCTGTGGCTCAAGTGGTAGAGTGCTAGCCTTGAGCTGAAGAGCTGGGGGACAGCGCCCAGGCCCAGAGCTCAGGCCACACAACTGACCAAAAAGAAGAAGAAGAGGAGGAGGAGGAGGAGAAGAAGAAGAAAGAAGGAGGAGGAGACTATAAGCCATGTACCAGTGGCTCACTCCTGTAACTTAGCTACTCAAGAGCCTGAGAGCTGAGGATCAAGATCTAAAGCCAGATTGGGCAGGAAAGTCCATGAGATCTTATCTCCCATTAACTACCAAAAAGCCAGAAGTCAGATTATGGCCTAAGTGGTAGTGTATCAGCCTTGGGGAAAATTTAAAAAAAGCTAAGGGACAATGGCCCAGCACCTGAGTTCATGTCCCAGTATCAGCACACAGTCGCACGCGTGCACGCTAATGCATGCGCGTGCACACACACATATACACATACACATGCTATTAAAAAAACTATATGAACATCTGACAGGCTTGTAATTAATGGAGTCATATAGATATATAGATATAGATATCATGAACAAATGTACAAGGCCCAAATTTGGTCTAGAGCATGGCAAACATTTAAAAAAACAAAGTGGTTTATAGGAGTAGGGTCACTATTCTGCTCACCTGAAGACAGTGTTTCTATCTCCCTCCCCTCAGACCACAGCATTCACCCCTTCTATCCTATAAATGTCAATCCAACAGCCCCCCTCCAGAGAGTGAACCCATCAGGGTCATGATCTTGGATTTCCCAGGCTCCAAAACGTAATAACATTCTGCTCTTTATAAGGGATCCAGTTTTAAGGATGTTGTAAGCAGCACAAATAGACTGCCACACCAGGTGAGAATGTGAGGAAATCACAATAAAAAGGGTGAATAAAGGGCTAGCAACTGGAGTTCTAGAGCCTGCCTAAGAAGCATGAAGCCCTGAGTTCACATCCTGGGGCAGGAGTGGGGGGACAATGTAAGTCAGTTCAGAGAGGAGGCTCTGAGATACTATGCAGAACAGAGCTATCCAAAGAGATTTCTGTCTGCAATGAGAATATGGTACACCTATGCTGTCTCCTGCGGCAGCCACTGGCCACATGTGATTATTGCATATGTGAAAGGAAGCTACTGCGACCGAGGCACTGAATTTTTTATGTTAGCTCTTGTTAATTGATTTAAATTAAAATAGCTTCAAGTGACTAGGGACAACTGTGTTGGATATCTCAGATGCAGAACAGAGCTCAGAACTGCCCCACTCAGGAAATCTACAAGAGTAATTATTCACCCAACACCTTCTTCATTTGTTGAGGGTTGTTCCTGGGCAGTGGCTGACTCCTGGTACTTCTCCTATGCTCCATAACCAGAGCATACCCTCAACTAAGAGTTGCTTGTATACAAAGACAGAAGAGGGCTCTATGGAAAGTGCTGGTTAAAGGTGGCATGTTGAAAGGGGTGACATTGATCAAGATACATTGTATTCACAAACTGCTTTTTTAATGGAAGCTCCTTTGTACAACTACTTAAAAGATAAAAAGAAAAAGAAATCAACAAGGCAGGCATAGGAGAGTGAGCAAGGCACTGGCCACATTTGCTGTAAGAATCCTACTTTTATTTTGAACCTGAGCTATTTTCAGCCCCAGGAGCAGATCCCAGATAAAGCTAAATCTCTGCATTTTTATTTTCTTGATGACTGACGTAAGTTCAAAGCTCAGGATTGAATCCAGATCAATTAGGTTGAGATGAATCTTAGGAACTCCTGTTTGGGATGCTGAACTGTTCGTTCTCCCTTCATCTTATGGACAAAGTAGTGGACAGTTGCAATGCCAAGAGTAGGCAGCCATTTTGCAACCATTAACAATAAGTCTGTTGTTATACTACCCTAACACTAAGAATAGCATAGCACATAGCACATAGCACTTGGAAAACCGTTGAGCCTCAGATTAACAGAAGCTCCTGCTCAGTTTAATTAATGATTATGTCACCTAAGGAGAAAGCTCAAAGGAGGCAAGTCCAGCTTTTGTGTAACAACTCAACAATTTCACCAAGGACCCAAGATCTTTCTTTGCCACCAACATGCCAGATCTGTGTTTCCTCATGGTCACATTAGGGCACATGGTCACAACATGATTATTGTAGTTCCAACCACCTCCTTCTCAAATCAACATCCAAAGCAGACAGCTGGGGGGCAGGGGAAAGACCAGACAGAAGGACAACACTTTCTCTAACTATGAGACACCTTATAGATATGAAATATTTGGGGAAGGGTTATTAACAAGGAGAGGAAGTAAATTGAGTAACATCTACATTGTCTCTTTAGAACCCTCGATAACATTATTGAGCCATAGAATACAATCAACCCTGACACTTGTCATTCTCTGAACTCTTTCTCTATGAAGCAAAAAAGAAAGAACAAAGAAACAACTACTAGTTCCATACATTTTAGTTGGGTTTTCTGTTAACTGTATTAAAAAAAAATCCTAACCAACAAGAAACAAAAGCTTACTGCCTTAAGAGTCACATCAGCAGTCTTCATCCTGCTATTTGTGGATGAAATTATAGCCAATCTTAAAAGTCTACAGGGAGCTAGCTCCCTGTCCTTCAGAGAATGAAATTCAGTTTAGAAAATAATGTTTTTTGTTTTATTCTTAGATCAAAGAGAGTGCCTGTATTTTCCAGAAGCACCAAACTGTAGTTTCCATCCCCCAGCAAACAGTCATATTTGTGGTTTTTCTGCACAACTATCATTTTCCTTTGCTTGAGGACCTGTTTATCATTCCAATTTCCTGCTGAGTCTAGCATTGGTTCTTTAACCATCCCAACTCCTACCTTGTAGTTTCCGTGGTGGAAACTACAGGATATATAGTTGCATAACGGAGCCCAGAACCTGTTTCTGCAGCTCTGGCTTTAAGCTGGGTAGGCCCATCTACATTCTGACAAGAACCTGATCTGGGATCCTCTGATGACTAAAGTTTGCTGTAACAGTTCCTTTGTCTGCTGTTGCACTTGAACCTCTGACTTTCTTTTATGTGGGTTTGTCCTTGAGTGTGTTGTGAGACCAGAACTGGGGATCTGGACCTATCTTGTGTCAAGTAGCCAAATTATTCTATCCTTGAATGACAACAGTGAGGACATACAGTGCCCTGAACCTGGAGAAAAGAGATTTACCAGAGTCTATGGATGTCCATGGAAGACTCCAAAAAAGAGAAGACTCTTGTGAAAATTAAGATCTAGCCATCTACAAAGGAAGGGTGCATCAAGCTTTGTAAGATAATGACTTTGGGCTGGGAAGGTGGCTCAGTGGTAGAGAGCTTGCCTTGCAATGCATGAGGCCCTGGGTTCCATTCCTCAGCACCACATAAGCAGAAAAAGCCGGAAGTGGCCCTGTGACTCAAGTGGTAGAGCGCTTGCTTTGAGCTGAAGAGCTGAGGGACAGTGCCCAGGCCCAGAGTTCAGGCCCCACAACTGGCGGAAAAAAAAAAAAAAGATAATGACTTTGTTGGGCAGAAGGTGTGGTTGGCTAAAATGAAATCTAGATCTAGATCCCAATCATGCATCAGTTATTATGCTGACAACTGAAATTTTTAATAGTGCCCTTTTAGTATGTCTTAGTCATAAGGAGATAGAAATGGAGAAACTATTAAGAGGTGATGGCTAAATTCTTAATTACTTTTTAGTATATATTTTTATTGGAAGGTACTGTTCAGAGGGATTACAGTTACATGAGTAAGGTAATGAGTACATTTCCTATCCAGCATTGTTACCTCCTCCTTTGTTTTTCCCCTACCATAGCTTCCATCCCCACCTCCCCAACTCCTCCCTCCCCTCTCCCCCAAAGTTGTAAAGTTCATTTTCAACATAGTATCTTACACAATGGGTCAGCCTGTATCCTTATTTCAGCATTTTGTTATTTCCCTTTCCCCTCCCCAAATTAGAAAAATGTACAAACAAGATACGGGGCTCAAGATTCAAATACAGTGAAAACAGAGTTTATACCATGAGGGACGAACATACAAAAGAAACAAAAAATTCACATAGTACATTATAAATATATTAAAAATAACAGCAAGAAAGATAAAAATCTCTTGTGTCCCTATCATGGGGTTGGACTTCTACTGTTTTTTTGTTTTGTTTTATTTTTGTGGGTTTTTGTTGTTGTTGTTGTTGTTGATTGTGGGGTTTGAACTCTGGGCCTGGGCACTGTCCCTGAGCTCTTCAGCTCAATGCAAATGCTCTATCACTTGAGCACAGCACCACTTCTAGTATGCTGATGGTTAACTGGAGATAAGAATCTCATGGGGATTTTCCTTCTTTGGAGGGTTTTGAACGGAGATCCTCAGATCTCAGCCTCCTGAGTAGTTAGGATTACAGACTTGAACCACCGGAGCCTAGCTTTTTCTACTGTTTTTCCTCAATCACCAATCCAGTTTTTATTTAACTCTCCAAATATCTTTCAGTTCTATTCTTTCTGCCAAAATGGTTACAATTATAGCTTAGCTCAACCCCTGAACTCTCACCTAGAATACTGCAAAACCAGCCTGCTGGATCCACTTTACCGGCTCCTTGATCTGCTGGAGGTATAGTCTGCAGGAACCATCCTGACACCTTTCTTCATTTTTTTTTTTTTATATGTGTGCTGATCCTGGGTCTTGAATCCAGGTCCTGGGTGCTGTCCCTGAGCTTTTTATGCTCAAGGCTAGTACTTTACCACTTGAGCTACAGCTGTATAGCCAGCTTTTTGGTGGTTAATTGGAGAAGTCTCGTGGAATTTCCTGCATGCACTAGCTTTGAACTGTGATCCTCAGATCTCAGCCTCCTGAGTGACTAGGATTATAAGCATAAGCCAGGGATGCCTAGCTACCTTTTCTCATTTTTAAGTACTAACCAAATTGCTCCCACAAAGTAAATCTGAGCATATTTCTTACTAATTTCTGTTTTTATCCTCTTGTTTATGCTAGTTTATTTCCTTAGTACTAGCAATTCCAGTTTAACTCACTCTGTGGGAATCTGGAATATTAGCCCCAGATAGAGGTAACGATAAGGTTTTTCCCTGGGCTTCAGAAAGTAGAGCAAAAAGAGAAACCAAAGTCTAATGCTTTCCTTGAAAGTCTCAAAGTATCAACACTGAAGTAGAGAGGAGGAAACTAGGGATGATGCAAAATAATACAAGTAATGGTTTACATGAAGGTGGATTCTGCTAGATATGGTCATGAATTAGCTCATTTAATCATATTAAGTCCTAAGTGGTAGAAACTGTTAGTATCATTATCATGACCACTTTAAAGACTGACAAGGATAGAAAATGGGTAACGTATCAAAGCTTGATTGATAGGACAGAAAACATAATTTACCAAAGCAAGAGGCTGTTTAAATAAACATTTCATGGGTGGAGATAGTATAGATGATGATTCAGGCAAATTTCTTAGAGTTTATGGCTGTAAGTCTCTCTCTCTCTCTCTCTCTCTCTCTCTCTCTCTCTCTCTCTCTCTCTCTCTGGGCTGGTACTGGGGCTTGAACTAAGTGCCTCATGTTCTTGATTATCTAGTGCTCTGCCACTTGATGCACACACACTTCCACTTCCAGCTTTTTTGGTGGTTAATAGGAGATATAAGTCTCTCAGATTTGTCGACTTGGACTGACTACATACCGTAATTCTCAGATCTCAGCCTCCTAAGTAGCTAGGATTGAACATAAGAGCTACTGGCACCCAGTTCCATATCATCATTTTAATCCCTAGTCATTGATGCCTTTGAGAAGGCTCTTTTATTTCCTCCTCTAAATCATTGATCCAGTTTCCATATATTCCATTCTGCCCCTTACTGCTTCATTGAAGACTTTTAATTTTTTTCTCTTTCTATTTTATTTTTGTTCTGTTCTTTACAATCCTTATTTATGTCATCTGTCTCCCTTTAAATTTCATTTTCTTTGTCTTGACATTTTGGCCTTTTATGCTCCAGCTTTATAGATGTCAAGGAAATTCTAAAATATCACTTTATTTCTTAGAGTAAATCATCTTTGGGGAATTCCTCCTTCCTTGAGTGCTTAGGATATTCTTCCCTTTCCCTTATTCTGTGGTGTTTTTACTGGCTTTATATGACTGTGGTTTCCTTATCATTTATCTTCAACTAAGAACAAATCCATCTACACCTAGTGTTTACCAATTCACTGGATTGATGGATTTCCCTTAACCCAATTCTCAGAGTGATCATTTTGAATTATTTCTCAGATCTACAGCTGGACAGAAGGTTTTGATACGCACAAATAGCTCTGGGCCCAAAGCCCCCTGCCTGGTCAACTTGCATTTTGTGTGCCTCTGCTGTATTGAAAATGCAACTTCTCTTTCCTTGCCACCTTACATGATTTTGTGTGAACACATGGAGAGTGTGAAATTACAATTTCCATTTTCTCTCACTGTGCCTCCATTTTCTGCTTTACTGCTGGGACTATAACTTCCAGATTCATCTGGGTCAAGACTTAGAGCTTCTGTAACAGACAGGAGATGGTCAGAGTTATAGAGAAGAGCCTGTTCATACACTTCAAGTTCTTGTTGCTGTGATTCTGTGCTTTTCCACCCCCACGAGCAGATGTGTAGTTGATAGAATAACTCAATTGCCAAGCCTACTTGACCATGTGTATTGTATTGTGTAGTTTCTTCTCTTCATATGAGTGCATAGATTTTTTTTCTCCTAAGAAATCATCAGAGGCAGAAGTGGTGCTATGGCTCAAGTAGTAGAGCTCTTGCCTTGAGGTAAAGAGCTCGGGGACAATGCCCAGGCCCAGAGTTCAAGCCCCACAACTGAAGAAAGAAAGAAAGAAAGAAAGAAAGAAAGAAAGAAAGAAAAAAGAAAGAAAGAAAGAAAGAAAGAAAGAAAGAAAGAAAGAAAGAAAGAAAGAAAGAAAGAAAGAAAGAAAGAAAGGAAGGAAGGAAGGAAGGAAGGAAGGAAGGAAGAAAGGAAGGAAGGAGGGAAGGAAGGAAGGAAGGAAGGAAGGAAGGAAGGAAGGGAGATAGAGATCTCCAGAGGCAATGTGTGATTGGCCAAAGCTATGTCATGCTCATAAGGAAAAGGTTCTAACTTGATCATCTCTTGTGCCATGGTTCTAGTGGATTTGTTTGTAAGAAAATATTCTGAAGGATGTGGTTGATATTTTCAGTTTTTTTTCTTTAAAGTCCATATTTCACTTTCCCAATACAAGGAGGATGCTGCATCGAACAGAACATGGGAATTCAGATACTGCTTCTTTCTCTGGGGAACAATTGTGTAACTTAGCAGAGCATGGGAAAACAGACTGGGAGCAAGAGATCAGCAGCACTAGTAGATTAGTGTGACCAGATTGTTTCAGCTGTACACTTTCATTGAGACTAATGCAATGAGTTAACTTTTGTTCTACCAGGCATAAGAAAAATCTCATCTGAAAGCTTATAGAAGTGTCTCTTAAGGAGACATTAGAGTTTGGGTCTCACATGAATTCATTCAACTAGGATTAACTGAAAATCTGCTCTTCCAGATTGGTGCCAGTAATGAACAGAACGACATCTTTGTTCTGTCATAGATAGTACCATCTACTTGGAGAGCCAAACGTTAAGAATACAAACTCAAAATGTATGTATAATTGTCAATTAAAGCAAAGGCTTCATTCATTTAAAAAATGCGGGGGGGGGAGGAAGGTGTTACAAAAAGAATCACATTTGGAATTCAGGATGGTCTTTGTGAAGAACAAAGATACAAAGTAGGAATTACACAGACAATTGGGAGCACAAAGAGTATTCCAACTGGAAGGAACAGCATGTGCCAAGGCAATGAGGCAGGAAAACTTGGCATGACTAAGTGACGAAATGAAGACCCATGTAGCTGGAGCTGATTGAGTAGGAGGGAGAGTCTTGAAGAAGCAAATAGGACATCAACAGCTGTTGAGGGAGTTTCAGGGAATCAACAAGAGATGAATAAATGGATTGCCAAGCAGCAATGTGGTCCTATTGAACCTAGTATGAATTAATGCTGATCTGAGTCAGTACAGTTCTGGGACTGCCTCCAACAATATTCTATCCCTCTCTGTTCTTCATTCTTGTCTTTGCTGAGGAGATGTGAGAAACCCAGCTTAACCTTTTGTGATGGTTCTTCTGATTTAACTCTGAATTTCTCTAATCCTTGCTGTGAGATCTACTTAACAGGTAGCCTAACCTCAGACCACAGTCTAGGATGCCCTGTACTAAACACATACGTGTCATGAAAGCTACCCTGAGAACCTGAGTCTAAGTGAATTTCCAGGGCTGGCAGTACCCATAGCATCCTCACCAGACTCAGAAAAGCATGACCTAGATGGTGATTGTCAGCTCCCTAACTACGTTTGTTTAAGCCTAATTCTCCACCCCTTCCAACAAGCCATGAGCTATGCAGTATCCTCCCAATAAAATAACAAGAGCCCTGGTTGGTACAGAAATTCCTACTACTGAGGAGGTTTGCAGGCAATAGTCAGCCATTGGGGAAAAGGAAATAATATGTAATTATTTTTTGCCCTAATTGGAGTTGTGAGAGTCTGGCCAGCTGAGGTATATGCTGGTCAGATGGCTATATACATCAGTATATTTGACCTCCTTTGAAGGCAATGCTCACTGAAGGCATAGTGAGTATTCACTGCTATTGAATAGTCTGGAAGGAATTACTGAAACAGTCAAAGGTCCTTGTTTTCAATAAAAAATCCAACAGAGCCTGGCACAAGGGGCTCACACCTATAATCCTAGTTACTCTGGAGGTTGAGATCTGAGGATCATGATTTGAAGCCAGTCTGAGCAGGAAAGTCTGGGAGATTCTTACCTCCTGTTAACTACCAACAAGCTGGAAATAGAGCTGTGGCACAAGCTGGGAAACACCAGCCTTGAGCACAAAAGCTCAAGGACAGTGCCCTCATGCTGAGTTCAAGCCCCAATATCAGCACACACACACACATACACACACACCACACACACACACACACACACACACATGCATACATGCGCACACACACACATAAAAAAATTAATTAGCTAATTAATTTGCTTGCTTATTTGTTTATTCAGTTATCTACTTATTGATCTATTTATTTTACTTCCCCATATGTAGAATTTTCCCTATGTGAAGCAGCAATAGGTCTAGCATTATTAGTAAAAATACAAAAGGTCCTGGTACTAAAATCCTTTTGGTTTAACAAAAGAAAATTTGCAAGTATTCACAGCCTTTATAAAATTAAAAAATGTCCCCCTCTGTCTTTTTATTCCAGCAGAAAATAATTAAAACAATAAAGACAATTGCAGCTTTTGTAAAGGTTAAAGGTAATTTTTCTCAGGCCACTGAAAACACACCAAATCTGAGTCCTTTGTAAGAATCTTTTGTTCTGAAAATATGCTACCACAGACAGCCTCGTCACACAAAACCTTGTCTGCCTTTCTACAACCAAAGGAAGAGAGTCAACATCTGAGTTTTCTTGAGGTCTCTCACCAGAGATGAGAAGGTCCCACTATTTCCAGCCTAACTACTGAAATCACATCAGATTGTAACAAAAGAAAGAACAGGCCAATGTATGATAAGAAATGTACTCACTACCCTATATATGTAACTATAACCCCTCTGTACATCACTCTGACAATAAAATCAAATTTAAAAACTACAACATGGAAAAGAAAAAGGCATAAAGAAAATGTGAACCATTGTAAGACCATGCCATATTTTGAATCTACAAGAGCACAAAGAGTTCACAGACCACAGGTGATCATGTAAAGAAATAGAACAACAACATCTTCCAATCTCTAAGAGTTTGGCTCACAACTTAGAAACCAGGAGTCTTGAATGACTGCAGTTAAAATAATCTGTTCTTTGTTGCAGCTGAAAATCAAAAGCAAAGTATGATCCTGTGGATTGCAAAAGTATTCTCCATCAAATGTATAGTATCATTACATGTCCTACATGTCCTGCTAAGAAAATAGTGGGTCCTTGAAGCCTTGGGGGTCAAGTAGCTATTTCCTCAAATTTGATGGGGCTCTTTTTATTGTTCTTATCAAGGAGTTGAACAAAGGGGTCCCAACTCTGTATGTCGGGTAATGAGAACAATGCTTCTTGGACAATGTCACTCTTTCCTTTGCTCTCCCCCATTTCCCCCTCCCCATCCCTGCCTATGAGTTGCTTATTAGTTCATTATTGACATAATGTATATTGAATACCATGACTGCATTTATTCACCCTTCCTCCCTCCATTCCTGTGCTCCCCACCCCCCATGAGACTCTTTTATCTTGGCCTGGAAAGGAACTGTCTTGCCTAAGGCTTTCTCTTCTCTCCTTTTTCCTTTGGTACTGTAATTTGAACTCAGAGCCTCATTGCTTTCTAAGCAAGCATTCTACCATTTGAGCCACCCCCTGATTTTTTTTTTTTTGCTTTAGTTATTTTCCATATAGAATCTTGTGGATATTTGCCTGGGAAGGCCTAGAACATGATCTTTCTACCTTATACCACCTGCATAGCTAGGTTTCTACATATGCTCTATTACAGTTAACTTTTTGGTAAGATGAAGGTCTCACTAGGGGTTTTTGTTTTTTTTTTTCTGGTCATGGGGACTGAACTCTGGACCTAGGTGCTGACCCTCAGCTCTTCTGCTCAAGGCTAGCGCTCTGCCACTCGAGCTACAGCACCGCTTCTGGCTTTTTCTGCTTATTTGGTGCTGAGGAATCGAACCCAGGGCCTCATGCATGCAAGGCAAGCACTCTACCACTGAGTCACCTTCCCAGCCCTTTCACTAGGTTTTGTCTGTGCTAAACTTGAGCCTCAATCCCCCTGATCTCCCACTCCTAAGTAGCTGAGATTACAGATGAGATCTACGTTATACAACCCACTAAGACTTTAAATTTCAAAGATGCTTATTCCATTCATGGACTTCTTATCTATAACTATAAATTTTATATCCCAGTATAACTTGATTGAAATCCATCTAAGACTCAAGTCTTAATAGATAAAGCATTGGTTCCGAGATAATCTTGATATGTGTTCACCTACTGGAAACTGAATTCAGTGTGTTAGCTCAAACAATGGTGAGTAGTTTTTTGTTTGTTTGTTTGTTTGTTTTTGTCAGTCATGGGGCTTGAACTCTGGGCTTGGGCGCTGTCCTTGCGCTCTTCAGCTCAAGATGAGTGTGCTACTGCTTGAGCCATAGCGCCACTTCCCAGTGAGTAGTTTTAATTGATGATATGGTTGGTTGACCATACATATACAACACATACTCACGAGGAATAGCTCCAATGCTGTTGAAAGCACAGATAAATTACATGAACACTTTACTCAAACTCCAAGGAGATTATTCCTTCTATACCACTCTCTTTTTCTCAACCCTCATCATGACTTCCTGGGGTTTTCCAGTGACTGGAGAGGAGATGAGTTGAGTCTGCACTGTGCTTAAGCCAAGAGAGCATCACTATGGTGGCTCCCAGGGAAAGCCTTGTAGGATACTTCAGGACAACAGTCCTCCCATGACCAGTGCTTGGAACACAACCTTTCATAGCTTATCTCAGTGGTGAAAGAAATAATTGAAGGCTACATAATATTAGTGGGAAGCAAGAACTCAGCCCTTTGTTCAGGGCTGACCAATTAGAAGCTGCTGAGGCCAAGGGAGACAGATGCAATTTTCTAGATGTGGGAGTTACCTGATCCGACTAGCACTAATGTATGCCCTGGACTGTGGCCTCAGTTCCTTAAGCCCCCTTACTTCCTGCATGAGTGCTCTATCCAAATTTCCTTTCATTTCCCAGCTTAAAAAAAAAAGAGGTATCAATTATTTGTTATCTTAAGTCCTGCTCCATAGAAGAAGCCACTGGTTAGTACAATGTTTGCCACAAAATAGACTCTGATAAATAGTATTGATGGTTGTTTTTCTCATTGCCTTTATGATTTCATTAATGGATATAGAAATCTCTTTAAGTCACTTCCTATCAAATGCTACTATTTTTCATCTCTTCTAGAATGATTCCTCCAACCTTTTAATCGTTTGTCTATCTATAGAAACTTTCATGTTCTCTGTCAGTTTGTGTTGCTAACAAGGTTGGAGGATTCAGAACTAACCAAATAGCTAGTAATACTTTTGATATTTGGGTTAGTTCATAGAGTCTTGGCTAGGTGGTGTAAACCAATCTACGTTTGGCTCCAACATCCAGAAACTTGACTTGGGATTTGAAAAGTCATTTTGATGGAGACTTTTAAGAGTTATTATATCTAAATCTATATAACATATTATAGATGTTAATATATAATATGCATTATATTAACATTTATAATGTATAATTGCATCTTAATGTATAATATATACTATTATAATTGTATATTAATATATGATATAATATGTAGATTATGCATTAAATGTTAATATAATTATATAACATTAATATATTACACATTATAATAGATGGTATATATTACATATAATATATATTTATATATGTTAGAGATACTAGTGATCTAATTCACAGCTTCATACTTTAGAGACAAGCACTCTATGACTTGCGCAATACCACAGCCCTTTTTACTGTGTTGTTTTTCCAGATACAGACTTGTGGTTTTGCTCATGACAGTCTGCAACCATGATCCCTTACCACTGCCTCCCAAGTAGCTGGAACTACAAATGTGTGCCTCTATGCCTGGCTGATTGATTTTGTTTATTTTGTTGATTTGGGAGAAGGGCAAGTTTGTTTGCTTGGAATTTGTCATCCTCTGCCTCAGATTCTCCAATAGCTGGGATTATAGGCACGAGGCCACCAAGCTAGCTGTACAGGCTATTCCATTGAAAAAGGCACAGAAAGATGAAGGTGACAGGCTCTCACTCATTTGTGGAAGCTAAAAGAGCTGATCTATAGAGAGAAGGGGCTGAAGAGTCATGCTAAAGGGCTACCTTCCTATCCTGGAGTTGTGGGTGGGATAGCAGGAGGCTGGGTAATTGGTATCAGAATACAATTAGAAGAAATAAGTTCTAGTTCTAGCACAATAGGGTACCTGTAGCTTATCATAATTATATATTTTATAAAACCTAAAAGAGCTCAAAGGCTCCCAACACCAAGAAATACTAAATGTTTAAGAAGATAAAAATGCTAATACCCTGATTTGGTTATTGCACATTGTAGACTGGTTTCTAACTATCATCTTGTACCCCATAAATTAATATATATGTATATACAGACATATATGTACATATATGTATATAATCACATGCCAGTTAAAAAGGGAGAAAAGGATATATCATCAATAAAAGCAGAAAATAAATGATCATCACTTCTTTTTTGTTTTGTTTTGTTTTTCGGGCTTTTTTGATCATCACTTTTTTGGGGTCAAACATCTAACATGAAAGCTTATTTTTATACTCCCCTCCTTTTTTTTTTTTTAAAGAAACTATAATCTAGTTTCAACAGATGTACTGCTATTGGATAGCTTGGGTCCTCTCAGCTACAGGAAAGCATTCTCTTTTAAAGATTTTCAGTTTTGACCCAGTGTCTGCTTCTCTGGAACACCCGAACTATCTATCCCCTCCCTTTCCCCCTTCCCCATATCTCCCTGCTCCTTCATTTCCCAGGGAATCCATTCAAAGGAAAAAGTAGAGCTCTGATTCTCGTGTTTATTTCATTTGTTTGGGGATTATATTCATGAAGGACTTAAATGCTTCCAGTCCAGGATCTTAAAATTTGTCAGGAAAATGTCTCTTTATCCAAGAGGTCTTCAAGAAGGTTGGAGTGTTCACAGTCTACAGAAAGTTTTTGCTCAGTTGCTATAAATCATGCCCGGCAGAAAACAGCTTGAGGCAGTGTTTGTTTCCTGATCACCTCTACCACAGAACCCCACGAGTTTATGATTATTTAAAAAAAAAACACCCCTATCCTATTCCATATACCCTTTCACTAAAAGAGCTCCCAGGAGGCCTGATTGTTCTCTGTGATCTAAAGCAAAGAAAACTGCTCACATGCCAGCTGTGCAGTAATTCTGCCGCATCCACTGTGTGCACTGGGCGGTTGCCCAGAGTCATGCACCCTTCACCCTTGCTGGCAGAATCTCCAGCAGGGACATTGTGTGGAGAGGGGTAGATAGGGGAATCTTCCTAATAGCTCTAAATCTACCATTGACACGCATTCTGCTTGCTAGAAATTGGTTTAGAAATGTGACTGTAGTTCTGGCCAGTGAGAGGCAAGAAGCTTCAAGGGATAGACTGCATCATGGACAGAAAAGCAGTAGTGGAAGACATGGCCCCTTTCTTTCCTTTGGACATCGTGGTGTTTGCGTGCAAGGCCTGCAACAGCAGCAGCCATCTTGTGACAACAGCTTCACTTCAGACAAAACAGACAATGCCATGACACTGTTAAAAACAGGAAGAAATTAGGTACTTGACGGTAACACCAAGCCTGAAGTCACCTTTGGTCCCTATGCCTGCAAGTTGACATTCAAATTTAGCTTAATTTTTAACTCAGGTGAAGTCAGTGTTATTTTTTGTTACTTGTACCTGAAAGGAATCCAACACATGCATCTCAAGAGCCATTTTCCCAGGCTCCTCCATCTGCAGTAATGACTTTTATTTATCTGCTTGTTTATTCGTTTATTGTCTCTGGGGGCCATGATGAATTTTAAAATCTGGAGCACCAGTGGATTTTGAGGGCTGGCAGTATACATCTTGTCCTAACTAGCTTCTCTGAGAGGCATGGCCTGAAAGGTGGTTTAGCTCCTCAGCTCCTTTCAATATGTTTAAGCCTGATTTCTCATCCCTTTGCCCAGCCTATGAGCTGTGTAATAACTTCCCAATAAAAGAAAAAGAGCCTTTGTTGGCACAGAAGTGTGCATGCACATACTAACTACAATAGAATAAACATATATAAATAAATAAATAATATAACATGATGGTAGTGGACGTTAAAGTGATCGATTTCATTTTCAAACTTTACTGCATACAAAAGGATTTTTTTCCCTCTGTAATCACCCACCTAATATTCAAGAGCTCTCCTTGATAGGTGGAACACGCATCATCAAATCCTTAACTGGGGGGGGGATTAAGTCCTAACTATAATAAGAACAACAAACACTTAGAGATATTTACTGTGTTTCTGGTACTACTCCAGGGGCCCTGGCTCATCTGGCTTTAGTTTTCCTGTGAAGAGATAAACAGGGCTTGAGTAGCAGGCAATAGACGCATGAGGAGTGTCCATAAGGTTTTCCTAGCACCAGCCCAACAATTACAGAATTTAAGGATGTTTCAGGCCTCAGCTCTTGGATCTACTATTTATGCTAGATTGTACTTTAAAAGCCCAGCTGTTAATCTGAACTCATGTTCAAGTTAGGAAACCATTTTTACAAAGTATTAGTGGTTATCTGGGGTCGGGAGGTGAACGTAGACAGGAAGAGGAAACTTGTATTAAGATTTGCCAAGGTGGCAATCACTGTGTGTCAGCAGAACAGAATTAAATGGTTCTGAATTTACATTCCATTTGAGAAATTTCTAACCAAATGGTTAATTTAGATGCTCTTTATTTACCTCATCTAGGCAGGAGGACTTGACCTATACACTTATTGACCACTTAGGCCAAAAAAACCCAATCTCTTCTCTAAGAGTGAGCAATTCAGGCATGTTTCCATTCCTGAGACATTTAGAAACACTTGGCCCTTCATAGGTCCAATTCTTCTCTAGCCACTCACTCTTCAACCCACTTCACTGAATCCTCTGAGCTATTACTTCCTAGAAAACAGCTCTTGCTAAGGTCAACAACGACCTCCGTCTTGCTCCAGTTCTCATTTTACACAACCTCCTAACTGTAGGGACAGAGTCTACTTTATTTAGTTAAGTATTTTCAGTGCCCTATGTCATCCCTCCCACATAATAGGTTCTCAGAAACTATCTGTGAATGAATGAATGAATCAGATAAGCATTTTGTCAGATGAAGTGTTCAGTTCAGAAAATCACATTTAGAATCCAGAAATCTGAATTCTTGCCACTAAAAGAGAACTTGGTAGAGTTTGACACAGTAAAACTATGATACATTATTTTCATATTTTCTGAAGAACATGATAGCTATGACCAAAAACATATTTGCTTCCTTACTTTTATAAAAAATAAAATCCAGCGATACATTGAACCTTGGAACTTCTTCCCTTTTCCTATGAAACTTTCCTCAACAAATTTCATTGCTCATTGAGCAGGTGCATGAGGGAACTTTTTTGGGGGGTCCGGTCATGGGGCCTGAACTCTGGGCCTGGGCGCTGTCCCTCAGCTCTTCAGCTCAACGCTAACACTCTACCACTTGAGCCACAGCACCACTTCTGGATTTTTTCTCTTTGCTTATATGGTGTTGAGGAATCGAACCCAGGGCCTCATGCATGCAAGGCAAGCGCTCTACCACTGAGCCACCTTCCCATCCCCAGAGGGAACTTTTTTTAAAGAAACCTCTCACCTAGACTTCAGTTTTATTTTGGTCTTCTACCCTCCTTCTGCTCTGGCAATCATGCTCTGAAAGAATGATTGAGCCTTGATTTTTTTGACAAGGAAGCAAAGGAAAAAATCTGTTTTAAAGAGCTCGGTTATCTATCATACAAACTGCCAGCTAATTATTGCAGGATACCAAACAGCCAAAAGTGATGAGTATCCCTTGTAGAAATGGCTCCAATAGCCAAGAGCTAAGCCAAGAAGAGCCAGCTGGGAGGACATGCTGCTCAAAGCAAAGGCAAGCCACAATGTCCACATTGCTTCCAAATTCACCACTTAGGCAGCAAATCAGGTTTTTGTTTCCTTGATTTTTTTGCACTAAACTTCCCCTGAACCTAGATAGAAACAAAGGCAGCAGATATCACGAGTTCTTTTGAAGAGAATGAGCTCATATCACTGTCGATCTTTATGGGAAAGACAAGTGTTAACCTATTCTAGAGTATAGCTATTGTCTGTTAGTCCTTTTTATTTTCTGTCTTACAGAGTCATCACTAAATGTTCAATAGTCACACCAAACTGAGGAATCTATTTGCCTACAGTGTTAATGGCAGGGTGGATAGAGAGGGCTTCTAAATGTTGATCAGGGTTAGGGTCACAGCTTGAAAAGGACTGAATATTAGGCGCTCAAGACAGACCAAACTGTAAGCCAGAGAAAGGATGATGGAGCTAGAAGCATTGGGACTAGGTTGGAGTGCAGCATTTTGAGAAGGCCTGGTAAAGATTGTAAGACAGGTGACAGCGATATTGAGGGTGCAGGTTGCTAAATCAGGGAGGTGATTCTAGCATCTTTGGGTCACTGGCATAGAGCTTTTGTTTGTTTACTCCCCTTTGTGTGTCACTTCATTAAAAAGAAAAAAAACAGCAAAGGAAAAAACCCAGGGCCTGCCTGCTACTGACAAGTGCCATTTTGCCTTTTGGAAGTTTATTAACAAACATTCCCACCATTTCTCCCAGTTTCTTATAGTCTGTGAAGCAAACGCTATGAGAGATGCATGGTAAATTAAGCATGGACGTTGCAGTGGTTGAAATTTTGAGCACCCTGTAAGACATCTCACCATCAGGCATCTTATAAATGAAGACACTATTCTTGGTGATTTTTCTGAGAACATACTCTCTAAGCTCTTATCAGACTTCTTATTTTAGAGCAGAGGCTTTGGACAAAACTCAATGCTCACAATTAGTAATACAGGCCTTCTTGTGCCCAAGGAACAGAGAAAACACAGAGGTACCCATGAAGATAGAGCAGGAATTTAGGACAAGCTTAAGATTGTTGTATATGGGGACAGGACCAGACAAGCCCGAGTACTTACTAAGGCCAGAGAAGGTGATGGTCATGTGAGGGGTGCTAGGGCTAAAAGCAATCGCATTTTTGGATACATGAAGCATCTTCTGGTACAAAAGAAAGGATCCAAGTGTTCTTGCTCCAAAGACCCTATGCCATTACTCAGATTTCCTGATAAATGGGCAGTGTGAAGCATCAAGAATTTGAGACATGGCAATACATAGATATACAAGTAAGCCAAGGATCTATGTTAAAAAAAAAAAAGCCAAAAGCATGTTGGCAGCCCCCAGTATTTGGTGAGGCTCAATACTAAAATTTAGTTTCCCCAGATTAGGGATGTGTTTGCTGAATTTTGGGGAATCCTACTCAGTGGGAGCCATGGTGAATGGCAAGAGAAAGGAGGCAAGACAAAGCCCTTCCCGCTCATAGGACAAGAACGAAATACTAGGGAGACTGCTGGAATAAAATCCAGTTAGGGGACAAAGGCTGGCCCTTATTCCAGCTATTCTGAGTAGAATGTAGCTCAAGAGTAGGGAGGGATTGCACTTCACCTGTCTTGAGCAATCCAGTAGATCTGATGTCAAGCAGAAGGGCTGAATGCTGGATGCCAAGTCCCCGACTCAAGCTCCAGAGTACTACAATGACAGGTTTTAGGTGGACATCAACAGACTACAGCTATGAGGAGGAGGACAGGGAGTCCAAGACTGCAGAAGCCTTTACTTGGGATAAGGAAGAAACATATTATTTATGCTGTGATATAATTTGCCTTTCCTTTTTTTTCTTTTTGTCAGTCCTGGGGCTTGAACTCAGGGCCTGGGTGCTATCCCTGAGCTTTGTTATTCAAGGCCAGCCCTCTACCACTTTGAGCTACAGCTCTACTTCCATTTCCTGGGGGTTAATTGGAGATAAGAGTCTCATGGGCTGTCCTGCCTGGGCTGGCCTTGAGCCATGATCCTCAGGTCTCAGCCTCCTTAGTAGGATTGCAAGGGTGAGCCACCAGCACCCAGCTAGCATCTCATTTTTTAAAATCCCCTCCTCTTTTACTTTTCTTCAATGAAAACTTCACATTACTGGTTCATGCTTGTAATCCTAGCTACCCAAGAGGCTGAGGTTGAAAAGATTATGGTTGGAAGCCAGCTTGGGCAGAAAAGTCCATGAAACTCCATTTCCAAAATAACCAGCAAATAGCAAGGCTAGAAGCATGGGCAATAGAGAGTGGGGCTTTTTGTTCAGATCCCAGGGCCAGCAAAGCAAACTAACAAAAATCTTTCTAATCATTAAGGTTTCTCTCAAACATATATTTAATCTGTTTACACAACTTGATGGTTTATAGGCATAAGACTTCCAGAGGATATATACTGGGACAGTATCTGAAAACACACTGATGTAGCCATACTGATCATTGAAACACAGAAATATTCTATTCTCTAAACCATTATTGTGCTGTAACCCTCGAAGACACCTGCCAATATCCACCCAGCCTCTCCCCTGAATTCTCTGGATTTTCCCATGATCCAGAAACTAAAAGGTTAATGCCTAGTATGCTAGACACAGAAACTGGGCCTGTTCTGGGAGGAGGGAAGCTGTGCCAGTCAGGCTATTAAAGATTTTGACTATCCATCACCCTTAGATATATTCATCTCTAATGTAAAACTAACCACAGGCTCACCAGTAGATTGAGAGTCTGTGGGAGAGATTTTAAAGTAAAAAGTCTTATGGGAGTGTTTGTTACATAGAGGCCAAGATAATGAATATTTGCTTTCCTGATTTCTAATCCAGATCAGTGCAAAAGCACTAAATTATCCCAACAGCTTTGTGTGTCAGTATCTTGAGACAGAGAGCATTGGAACAGGGGCTAACCTGGAAGATTGAGGCTTTTTTTTGCATGGAATAAGGAAACACAGGGCAAGTAGCTATTATCAGTCTTGGGGCTTGAACTCAGGTCCTGGGCACTCTTGCTGAGCTCTTCTTGCTCAGGCTAATGCTTTACCACCTTGAGCCACAGCACCACTTTCAGTGTTCTGGTGGTTAATTGGATATAAGAGTCTCATGGACTTTCCTGCCTGGGCTGGGCTTTGAGTCACGATCCTTAGATCTCAGCTTCCTAAGCAGCTAGGATTACAGGTGTGAGTCACCAGTGCCTGGCTGAGTAGCTTTTTTTTTTTTTGGTCTGTCATGGGGCTTGAACTCTGGGCTTAAACACTATCCCTTGGCTCTTCAGCTCCAGGCTAGTGCTCTACCACTTGAGCCACTGCACCACTTCTGGTTTTCTGAGTAGCTTACTGGAGATAAGAGTCTCACGGAATTTCCTGCCGGGGCTGGCTTTGAACCAAGATCCTCAGAACTCAGCCTCCTGAGTGGCTAGGATTACAAGTGTGAGCTACTGGCGCCCAGCAGGAGCTACATTTTTGTTTGCAATTTTTCTTCCCCCTTTCTCTGCTTCTATGCTCAGGTTTCACAGCATCAGGATCACCCACCCTTGCAATTAGATACTTGACTCTCAAATTCCATCAGTTTTCTCTCAAAGGTTTGGATGATAATCAAATTCATCTAATCTGAGTTCCATGGGACGCCCTGTGTCCCTCCTTACAACACATGTGGATTTGTCACGGCTCCTGTCTGGGTCTTCAGCTCTATTTGTGACCTGTCAGGTGACCTCATCATCTTTCTACTAAAGCTCCTTTCCTTATTTCTTTCCCATCTAACTCTTCTGACCAATACACCTGGATAGTAAGAAAATAGATTTGCAGGGAAAACGCTTAAATGTCTTACTGTTCAAAACCACATACACAGTGTTCATGCTGTTGTAGACCCAGAGACATGGAAAACATGGAAGCAGCCAATAGTCTGGTTTTTTGGACTCACTTGAACTCTGGAGACTGTAGGAGGAAGTATTCCTGCATCCAAAATACTGTCAGCTGAACACTCCTCCAGTACAGTTATACTTGAAATTAGCTTGACTTCTGTGCTGCGTTGCTATTGTCTCTTTGTCAGTTGGCAGAACCTTTGGAAAAGAACAAAAAGGGGTATTATTGAAAGGCTGAACATTGATAGACTGAGCCACAATGAACCAGCCTATAGCTGACATCTTTTTGGGGAACTCTAGTTATTTAGTAATTCATTTCCCGCAGGAGCAATTTGCTTCAAGCTATTTTTTTTTGTCATCCTTTGAGGAATTTGGAGGTGACAAGCCCCTTCTGAGCTAACTTTAGGAGCTTAGATTAGGAGGAAAAAAGTCTTTGGGAATAGCAGTGGGAGAAATTATCAAGGGTGAATAACTCAAGTTTACAAAACAGTAAATGGAGAAACCAGCGATTTAGGATGCTGATCAGTTATTTTGACAGGTGTAGTTTATCTCTGCTCATTTATAATAATTATATATTGTGGAGACTCATTATCCTGCCCCTTCCTGCCTCACTGCTGAGAGCAGTTAAAAGTAAATTTGGCAAGTCTGGAGGGGGAGTGAGATAATGGGTCTTAATGACCAAATGGGAAATGTATACTTGAGCCGCCTACTGTGAGGGTGTTGTATGCATGGTAGAAGGGGTGCAGCCAGGCTTAGAAATAACATTCCTCAACTCTTGAGGATTTCTCCTCCCAGCAATGTTTCTTTGAGATTAAATACATCCATAGACTCATTTTCTGGTTTCTTGTTACTCTCCCATTTCTCCCATCTTTGGGGATCTGAATTGAGAATATGATCTGATAAAACAGTAAGTTGGGGGTTTCTTTTGGTCTAAGATGAACAGATGTTTTGGAAGACCCTGGTATATTGAATGTTTTGATCAGATAATTTGTGGAAGCTATCAAACTTATTGGTTAATTCTGTAGATGCTGGAGTCAAATGATAAGTTCTATTGTTCATAAGTATGTTACCTACAACACAATTTGCTAACAGGGTTTAGACAGTAACTAGTGAATGAAAGTAAACACTATGCGTTATTATTGTAATTAGGGTGTGTGTGTGTGTGTGTGTGTGTGTGTGTGTGTGTGTGTGTGTGTGTGTGTGTGTGTGTGTGTGTGTGTGTGTGTGTGTGTGTGTGTGTGTGTGTGTGTGTGTTTGTGCTGCTACTAGGGCTTGAACTCAGAGCCTAGGCACTGTCCCTTACCTTTTCTACTCAAGGCTGTTGCTGTACATTTGAGACACGTCCCTTTCATGTAATTGTGTGTAAGCAGGTAGTAATGACAGTATCTACCTCATGAACTCGCTATATTAAGTAATGTATTTTATACAGAGGCCTCAGCAAACAGTAGTTACGATTAGTACCCATTCTGATTTTTTTCACATTTAAATTCTGCGGTTTGACGGCTCTTTGAGATGAAATGTCACATTAGTATGAACAGTATTTTGTAGCTTTTAGTTCAACAACATATTCTGAATATTCACTCAGGCCAAGTGCTAAGAGTACAAAAATGAGTGAGATTATAACTCTGACCCTCTGAATGGGAAGGGAGACACAAAAGCAACTATATTATGAGGGCTAGATAAGACCTAGAGAGAGACCTTGTACCCTAGGCAGGATTGAAGATGAAATATCATAAACTGTCGTCTTTTGAAAGACATACTAAAAAGGATGTTCTCCCAGTCCCCTTTAGAACCACTGAAAGAACAGATCTCTTTCTCCACTTTTAACCTGCCTCTCTCTTTCCACAAGCGAGATCTCAGTCCTCCGACCCTATGCAGATGAAGGGCACCATGGCGCCTTTCTGCAACAGATGCTCTGATTTTGCTTTGAAATCTATAGACTCAAGATTACCAATGCCCATAGGGCGTCTTTGTTCAAATTCACAAAGTGCAATCCTTGGTCTGGGTTCCCAAGTGCAGAATAAATTGCACAGCCACATGAGGAAGGCTGTATTGCTCTAGGTTCGAACTTATAGCCCATACCTTGTCTCAGCTCTGGGCAACTCTGAAAACTGAGATATCCTTTGACAACTTAATGCTTCAGAACCCTTCTGCTGTTGGGAGAGAGAGAGCAGGGGGTGAATTCTAGAGACAAAGGCTTTGCAAAGCAGTTCCGTATGAGAATGGTTGCCTACTACTCATCGGCGACTCTCACTTCATCCACCACGATGACAAAATGGGATCTCTTCATATTTATGCCCAGAGTATGATGATACAGATACCCTCCTTACCCAACATCTTCACAGAGGAATTAAGGCTATCTTAGACGAAACTACAAGAGGAGGGGCTCTTCCTTCTGCTTTGACTCTCATCACTCACCCCTGTCGCTACCGCCTCGACCAGCAAGGAAGACGCGTCACCAGACTCTTCTCTCTGCAGTTTATTCAGGACCTTTGAGTAATCTTCTGACCCCAACCCCGGGGAGAATTCCCCACAGCCTTAAGTACCCGCTGGGTAGCCAACCCTGATACTCCACGTGGGAACCACCAATAGGTTCAGGTGCGAGGAAGCAAGCCAGATTCTTTGCCTTAGCCATATAAGGAGTTGTTTACCACGAGAGCACTCGCCATCGGGAAGGCGGAGGGTGGAAGCCGGCGCCATCTTCCAGGTGCGGCCTCTCGCAGCTCTCTACACACCCCTACTAGGGTCCCTGCAGCCATCACTGCTCTGACCTCTTGGGAATGGCTTAGATTCATGGGAGTGGAGATTCACAAACTTCTCCAACCTGCCCATTCCTGGGAAAGAGATTGGCAATCAAAGGTGGGGAGATACACCGCATGGTGTAACCCATCACAACATTTCAGGAGGTCTCAGAAATATTTGACTCCTGGTAAAACTTTCCCTCTCTTCCTCTCCTTCACAGACTCTCTACCAGGTATCCCCCTAATCTGCAAGTTGTAAAGTATGCTTCTCCTTGCCAGACCTCAGTATGATTACCTTTGTGACTTCCACCTCTGGTTACTTCAGTCTCAGGCACAGCTTGCCAGCGGCCTCTCTGGCCATCCTTGGTCTCTGAGGCACACTGAAGAACTGCCCCATGTGTCCACCACTTGGCCAAACCTTATACTCCTTCCCCAGCATTCTTCACTATGTCTCTTATCTGCAACACACTCCAAAATTAATGTTGAAACTTAATCCTAGTGCCCTAGTGTAAAGAATTACGTCCTTTGGAAGGTAAGTTGTGAGAGTTCTATCCTTCTCAGTGAGACTAGCATTTTGGTAAAAGAGCCCAAAGTTGCTCCTAGTAGTGTATGTCTTGCAATCTCAACATTTGCAAAGCTGAGGCCGAAAATTGAGAGCTACAACCTTGATCGTGTTCTTCTCTGTCTCTAAACTTTGTGTTGTATTTTTGTTTTTTCCCTGTTTAAATAGGGATACAGGTTGACTCATTGAACAAGACACTATGTTGAAAAACAAACTTTACAACTTAGGGGGAGGGTGGGAGGGAGTGTAGTTGTGGAGGTGGGAGGGAAG
Organism: Dipodomys merriami; assembly: GCF_024711535.1. NCBI lineage: Eukaryota > Metazoa > Chordata > Mammalia > Rodentia > Heteromyidae > Dipodomys > Dipodomys merriami. The sequence continues at coordinate 3,252,272 of NW_027206590.1, forward strand.
GGATGGTAGGGGAAAAACAAAGGAGGAGGCAACAATGCTTGATAAGAAATGTACTCATTACTTTGCTCATGTAACTGTAACCCCTCTGTACAGTATTTTCACAATAAAAAAACTTATTAAAAACTTTATGTTGTATTAGTATTTTATTATAACAGCACAAGTTGAGAAAAATAATAGCATATGATCATTTCAAAAGATGCCAGAAACACATCTGCAAAAGCCACTACCTATTCACGATGACATTTTTCTTTCAACTAGCACTAGTAGGGAACTTCCTTAGTCTGTTGAAGGCCAGAAGGAACTCATACTTAACATCCTAATTAATAAATGCTGTCTCTAATTGTGTTCTGTCTTTAGATCAGTAATAAGAAAAAATGTCATAGACATTTTATTTTATACTGGACATCAGCCTTTGTAGTAAGACAAACTAAAGAAATAAAGGGCCTAACAACCAGAACAGAAGAAGTCAAACAATCTCCATTTGAAGTTTTCCTGATTATGGCATAAAAATGCAAGCAATCTATAAAACTGCTATTAATACTCTTTCTTGAATTTAAGGTTGCATCGATATAGAGTTAATATAGAAACTCAACTTTTTATATATTAGCAAGAAATTAGAAAGTTGTACTTAAATAGATATAAATACTTTAAATTTAACAAAAGCCAAGATACATACCTCAAATTTTATAATTAGATGATTTTTTAAAAACCAAATACATAGAAATGTATGTCACAGACAAAATAAATACTATATTAATATCATACTTCACCTCTGCCACCAAGACAGCAAACAACAAATGCTAATGTGGGGATGCAGTAGAGGAGGAACCCTTATACACTGTGGTAGGAATGTCAACTAGCACAACCACTATGGAACCAGTATGGAGAGTTCTCAAAAGACTGACAATAGACCTACCTTATGACCCTACTTTACTACTATTTGGCATAAAGCTGAACAAGAATAAGTCAATATACAAGAAGGAATCAGGTGATTCTTCATCAGTTATTCAATGAATAAAGAAAATATGATGTGCATATTCCATAATATATATACAGAATACATATGAATCCTGTATCATAATTGTCCATATGTCTGCATGTTCCATATATGTGTATTCCATATAGATGTGTATATTCTCTATATATGTTACATATATAAGCATATAAGTGTATATAAAAATATATGTGCGTATACATGTAAGTGTATACATAATGTTACTCAGCCAAAAATAACAGTGAAATATCATTTGTAGGAAAATCGATGAAATTGGAGAAGATTTATTGAGCAAGAAAAGCCAAGTTCATAGAGCCAAATATTACATGTTTTTGTTTATTTGTGAACTCTAGACTAAAAGATACCTATCTCTCTGCATATATATATATATATACAGATGTATACATGTATATGCACATAAAACATAATTGTAGGGGGGATAGTGTAAGGTATAGCAGGGGAGAGGGCAAGAGAATAGTGGAGGTTGAATCATATTGAAATACCCTGAAACTATATCTGAAGCAGCTGGCATAAGGAAACTCACTGAAAGTTAGTGATCAATAGGGAATAAGAAGGATGACAAAAGTGAGAGCAGTAGAAGAGGTTAATCTGACTGAAATACAGTATGTGGATGTGTGAGAAACCATGGTGAAACACTTTGTACATTAGTATCCACTGAAAAACAAGAGGGACAATGTGTCAAAAGTGAAACAGGTTCTGGGCTGGGATTGTGGCTTAGTGGTAGAGTGCTTGCCTAGCATGCATGAAGTCCTGGGTTCAATTCCTCAGTACCACATACACAGAAAAAGCTGGCAGTAGCACTATGGCTCTAGTGGTAGAGTGCTAGCCTTGAGCAGAGAAGTCTCAGAGATGGCACCCGGCCCTGAGTTCAAGCCCCAGGACTGGCAAAAAAAAAAGTGAAACAGGTTCTCCTGGGGGACAGGTCTCAGCAGAAGCAGGAACAGCCAGTTCAGAGCATGAATACAGTTGAAGTGCTTTATATGAATTGTTTTAAGGAGTCAGGAAGTGAAAGGAAGGGGAGTCATGGAGAGAGAAAATTTGTTCAGGATATGTTGTGTGTATATACCAAACCATCACACTAAAACCCCTTTGTATAACTAACACATGCCAAGTAAAGTGCTGTAAAAACTAGCAAATAAGGTTGAAACTGTAAAATTGTAAGTATTTTTATTTGTATAGTTATTGTCTGCTTCTCCCACTAGAAAGTAAGTTCTTTGAAGGCAGGGTTTTATTTCTTCTTTTTTATGTTTCATTTGCTGATATATCACCAGGGTTCTTAACCATTTCAGGGATCTAATCATTGTTCATTAAATAATGCTAAATGCACAACTACATTTGCTCCAAAGGCAGCTTTGATTTTGCTCTATGCCATAATGTTTCTTATAAAAAAAAAAAGATTCTGTATTTTTTCCCATAGTCCTCTAGATATTGGGACTCTAACCAGCTCCCCTAGCCAGCCAGATGGAGAACTCCCATTTGATAGCTTTCATTTCCTCTATCCCCAGCCTCTAGCAAGAACCGTAGTCCTCATCATTAAGTAGTCTCTGAACAGATGTTCCCAGAGTGAGTGAAATGCACAGATTCTTTGCCAGACAAAATACATTATTAGAACAGGCAATTTCTGTCAACAGTGGATCGGAAGAGGTTCAGGTCTGGATGCAAAGTTGGATAGGGCCTTACAGATTTCCTGATACAACTAGGAGGTTGAAAATCTGGACCTAAAGAGGGAAGTTAAAAATCCCAAGGACAGAGACTTGGGGTACAGACTAGAGCTGGGAGACAAAAACCAAAGGAAAATAATACCAGAAGCTAGACATACTCTGGACCTGAGTAGAAAGGGAGAGCAGAGGAAAATTGTCAGTGTAAGGTCCGCTCCTGGATGGTGAGCAGACTCCACCCTCCTCGCAGCAAAGTCTCCACCCATTACCTGCGTTACCTAGGCAACTGGGACACCTGGAAGAGGTCACATCTGCATCCGCTGAGGTCACATCTGAATTTGATGTGGCCACACCTTTCCCCACCCATACCCTACATAAGGGCTAGCCCAGGCCCAGACTCTCTCTCTTTTCTCTCTCTGTTCGTTTCTAGCTCTTGCTGCTCTTTTCTTGCTCTCTTGCTCTCTCTCTTTCCCAGCCACGTGGAGTGCCAACCTTGCTGGTCCCAGCAGGTCTACCCCTTACCTGAATACCACGTGAGTGCTACTGTTCTTACCCCTCTCTCTGCTCTTTTCTCTCTCTTTCCTCTCTTCCCAGCTCTCTCTCATTCCCAGGCCTTTCCCAGCCACGTGGAGTGCCAACCTTGCCTGGTCCCAGCAGGTCTACTGAATAAACCTACCCCTTATCTGAATACCACGTGCATGCTGGTGCTGTTCTTACTCGGTTACCTCTTTTTAAAAACCTAACATAAATGGTGCCGTGACTCGGATAAAGGCTTAAAGTCAGGATAGCTGGGATTTCTCTGCTTTTTTTTCCCTCGTTTTTCTTTTTTTTTGTTCTTCCCTTTTTGCTCTGAGGAATACCCGCAGTTCTGACGGCCTTTTGCGAACCAGTCTGTCTGCGGTGGAATCAACGCATCGATACCATTGCTGCCTTCACATCCACGTCCACACTTCTCTACTCTGGTGAGTGAAACTACTCTACGGCTCTCTGTCGAGACGTGGCGCCACGCCAGAGAGCTCCTACGGCCTTTAGGCGGTCACCTCTGAAGCCGAGGACGCTTGGCTTTGGGGGCTTGGACTCTACGGCTCTCTGTCGCCAGACGTGGCGCCACGCCAGAGAGCTCCTCTCTCTAAAGGGCTCTGGGGGAAGTAGGGACGCCGCTTCTGCCTGGTCAGCTCTCCTTCACTCACCAGACTGACTCTACTCATTTAATGGGGTGCTGTGAATCACGCCTGAGCCGTGAAACCCCTTTGAAATGCCTCCTGCGCTCCCTGGAAAGCCAGAGAGCCTCATTTTTATGCCATTCTCAGAAGTACACAGTTTTTGCTACTGCAATGGTAAATGATCAGAAGTCTGTTTACTTTCGGATTCTCTTTTCTCTCTCTCTGCCATTCATGGGCAACTTTCTACCCTTTTTTTTCTACAACTTTTTGGCTTGTGCCTTGAAGAGTGCGACGCAGGCTGGGTCCCAGGGACCCCCCTCTAGGTTCCCTCTCAAAGGCTAGCCAATGTAGGCTTAATCTATTCAGGCTTTCTTTGCATTCTTTCAGAAATTCGCCATCTTGAATCCGCCATCTTGGCCACGTGGTGGGTTAAGGGTTTGGCCCCATCTGACCCTTAACCTTCCACTAAGTTTACTACTCCATCTATTCTAAGGTGCCTTGCTAACAAGTTGCTCTTTTCGCAGGCCCTAGTAACTGAGGCCCAACCATCTGATGTGCTTTGTTAGCAAAGATGTCTAAATGTTGTCAAAATTTTAGGTTTTAAGTTGTGCCTTTTTTGTTTTGTGTTGTGTATTCTACTACTGACTACATGGTTCTAAAATACTGGGCATATCTATGCTAAAATTTTCATTACATCTAATGAGTTTTGTCATTTCAGAATATTTGTTGGCAATTCTTGATAAGAACCAGGTAAGCTCTAATTATTCTACTTGATCTCCTTGTTGCTTTAATTGAAAATAATAAAGGGCTTTTGTGGCAAAGATTTCAGTTCAAAGCCAGCTCGGGCAAAAAAAATCCCTAAGACTCCGTCTCCCAGCTAAACTCTACAAGTGGTACTATAACTCAGTGTGGTAGAGTGCTAGCCTTGAGCAGAAGTGCTCAGGGACAGTGCCCAGGCCTTGAGTTCAAACCTCCTTAAATACTAGTGGTACTATAACTCAAAGTGGTTCAGTGCTAGCCTTGAGCGGAAGCGCTCAGGGACAGTGCCCAGGCCTTGAGTTCAAATCTTGAATACCAACTGGGACAAGCCATCCCAGCAACGAGCACCTAGACTCAGCCAGTCTAGGGAACAAGGGAACGTGGAAAGGAGTAAGAGGAGATGATGTCACATCAGCTACTTTGTGCCTGCCCTTTCAAAATTAACCTGAGCCGGGAGGTCAGTAGAAGTAAGAAGCCTGCCCATCCAATGTCTATACCTGTCTACCTATTAACTGAACAGGAATTTATATTCTTGCCTTTGTCACCTGAATTTTCTACCTAGTCGCCAGATGTCAGAAGTAACTAGGGACATTTCTACCAACATTTTCAGCCCCAAGTCCTTCCTCTTGCCATTTATTTGCTCTCTAGTATTTTTTTTTCCAGCCCCTCAATGCTCATGAGACTTCTCCAGATTTCATCTAAGGACTCACGCCACCAAGGGACAGCTGCTGCTCACTGCCTTCTCTGGGAGGAGACCAAATTCCAGCCTTTTACCCCTATTGTCGACGCCCCTTGTCAGCAGGAAGTAGCCAGAGAGAATCCTCGCCCTATTTCATGATTATTAAAAGGCTGGAATGTAAGGTCCGCTCCTGGATGGCGAGCAGACTCCACCCTCCTCGCAGCAAAGTCTCCACCCATTACCTGCGTTACCTAGGCAACTGGGACACCTGGAAGAGGTCACATCTGCATCCGCTGAGGTCACATCTGAATTTGATGTGGCCACACCTTTCCCCACCCATACCCTACATAAGGGCTAGCCCAGGCCCAGACTCTCTCTCTTTTCTCTCTCTGTTCGTTTCTAGCTCTTGCTGCTCTTTTCTTGCTCTCTTGCTCTCTCTCTTTCCCAGCCACATGGAGTGCCAACCTTGCCTGGTCCCAGCAGGTCTACCCCTTACCTGAATACCACGTGAGTGCTACTGTTCTTACCCCTCTCTCTGCTCTTTTCTCTCTCTTTCCTCTCTTCCCAGCTCTCTCTCATTCCCAGGCCTTTCCCAGCCACGTGGAGTGCCAACCTTGCCTGGTCCCAGCAGGTCTACTGAATAAACCTACCCCTTATCTGAATACCACGTGCATGCTGGTGCTGTTCTTACTCGGTTACCTCTTTTTAAAAACCTAACAGTCAGGACCAGGCATGCCCCTCTTCTAGAAAGCAGACACTGGCTAACCTAGAAAGGATTTAAATATTGTAAAGGACTTCAAGTCAGATGTGAGTCTAACAGTGAGTTGAAGGCACAAGAGAAACTCTTGCTTTCCCTGAAGTTCAATGGATTTCTTTTCTTTTCTTTTTTTTGGGGGTCCAGTCATGGGGCCTGAACTCTTGGCCTGGGCGTTGTCCCTCAGCTCTTCAGCTCAAGGCTAGTGCTTTACCACTTGAGCCACAGCGCCACTTTCGGCTTTTTTTCTTTTTGCTTATGTGGTGCTGAGGAATTGAACCCAGGGCCTCAGGCATGCAAGGCAAGCACTCAACCACTGAGCCACCTTCCCAGCCCCTCAATTGATTTCTTTATAAAACATAAATTTTAGTATCTGCCATGCTTACTTTATAGAGTCACTATGACAACCAAATGAGGTAAGGAAGATACCAAGTAGAGACTATTTTCAAGTTCTGATTGGCGAGGGGGGGGGCAAATTTAAGTCTCCATGTGCATGATTTAATCTGAAGTGAATTCTTTCAGAATGAGATTATTCCATATTCACATATAAGTATTTTTTAAAAGTTCCCATTTTTTTCTTGCTGATTAAAAGGTTGTAGGAAGACAATCCATATCTGGTTATTTGTCATAGTGTACAGAACTGTTGATATGTCACTTTCTTGTGTAGTCAGAGCATTTTTCCCCAATTCCTGTTCTCTTACTTTCACACTTGGCTTTGTTTATCAGTCATACATACAATTCCTGTCAGGGGCTCTTTAATGAATTATCCATATTTTTAATGAAGTAGAATACAACTAAATACCAGGTTCCAACAAAGAAGTATCTCATGCCCGGAATAAAAGCAGCATCAATAATATACATAAATCTCTCACTTACAAATTTTAACATCATTTTACTTTTAGCTACCATGTTAAATAGTCAGACTGTGTTCAGTTTGAGTTTGTAATTAACATTAACTATACATTGTGTGGGAATAGAATATTGAACAGTATTGAGTGCTTTGCCATTTGTTACTTAGAAGTGCTATAAAAGTAGGCCAAACTAATGACAGGAAATGTCACATCACTCTAGCTTCAGAGACACACGTGTATTTCACAACCCTTCTTTTTTACCTTGAATGTTTTCTTCACACTGTTGCTTGTTCCTACCAAAAAATTGGCTGACTTTAGATTGACCCGTACCTTTGTCTACAGTTATAAAAGTTAATTCACACCATAGAATGCTTCAGGAACTGGTAAATACTAAATGGTTGTTTATGGGTAGTTTATAGGTAGAAAGGTGAGACTTAGACAAACAGACAAAGGAACAAATATGTTTCTGACTTGTCTAGGTTCCAAAAGATCCTGTACCATGAGCCATAGGACCAATGCCTCAAAGTTAGTAAGTGACTGAGCTGGGATTTTCACTCAAGTCTGACTCTCAACATTGTTCTTTTCAACAGCCATGGCTCTGTCTCTTGTGGGAAGAATCACACAATGCTTATAATGGATGGGGATGAAAACCAGTGACAACCAGAAATGTTACAAAAAATAGCCATTTTGTACAATAGTTTGAAATAGTCTGTCCCCATTTGATACAGGGATTTGTGATGGTCTTCATGACCCTTCACATCAGCCACAGAAATAACCATTTGGCCCAATTGCTTAGAGCTGGAAATAAATCAGAGAAATGCAATCAATCAGTCAAATATTTTTTCTGAGTATCTCTCTGTTGGCTTGACAAGATACTAGACTCTGTGGGAAATGGCTGCTCACACATCAAAGTTCTTTGAAAAGCAGGAGGTGAATTTGAAATATCATTATTAGAGGAAAACTATATAAGGTAGTGTAGCTTCAAAGAACATAAAATCTTAATGTCAGAAAGTATGTTTGTAATAGAAATAGGCCATCGTTATCATAAACAGTGCATAAAATAGGTTAAACCAGGGACCAACACCCTTTTTCTCTAAAGGACAGAAGGTTAATATTTTAGGTTCTGCAGGCCATTCTCCCACTCTTGTGTCTATTCAATGCTGCTGTGGTAGTGTCAAAATAACCAAAATAACAAAAACAGGTGGGTAACTGGATTTGAACTTTGCCATCTCCTTCTCCTTCCTGCTTCCTCTAGTTTAGGAGGAGTTAAGTAGTTCTCCTCTCACATTGCTCCTACCCAGAGTACAACAAGGTCCTCTATCACAGGATTGCAAATTATGATAATCATTCTTCACTTCTCTGCCTCTTCCTTTCTACTGTGATCTCATTATGAGCAGAGGTGACACTGTATTGACTGATAGCATCGCTAGGTTATCTTCTGCCGAACATAGTGTCAAGCACAGAATAGGTGGTCAATTAAAGTCTGTTCTGTCTCAGAGGTAGTACTTTGAATAGCTAATGCTAACACCATCTGATTTTTCTTTTCTGTGCAAGCTGGGCATTGTGATGCACATTTTGAAGACTTTTGTTCCTTTGTTCTTAAAACAAATTTGCCTCATTTTATGTCAATATTCCTATCAGAATGGGAAATGGTCATTCATATACCAAGTGCCCTCGTCTGTTCAATATACATGGTGGTGGTAGAGGAAGTATCTACCTACAAGGATGGAAACTGAAGAGATCCCGTTTATCACGGCAAAGGCATAACAGTCACGATAAAAGACTGAATCTTGCGCCAAGGACTCTGCAATGTAAGGTCATTGGATTATTTGAGGTTTACCAGTTGGAAGTCATGTTAATGCCCTCAGCATTGAGTGTCTCTAACCAGATTTCTGCTGCTACATCATTGTGGTTCCCTGTGTCTTCTGCAATCTTTTCAAATCTTTACCAGCTTTCCAAATGGATCTTCCAGTCTCTCATTGACTCTGTGTCTCGAGCACTTCCAGTATATTGTTGTTAAGGTGAAGTTTGCTGAGTCTGTTCACATGGATGGCAACCATGGGCCTCCTGAGCCTTCCTATTTGGAAGGTGAGAAGGGCAGCTGCTTTTCCATGGCCAGGTAGCTAATAAAGGAGAAACAGGGCTTGACTGCACTCGGTGTTACTGTAAAGCCCCTTTTCACCCACCACTCTGCTTTGCACACACGGTGCTCCAACACATTTGCTATTTATCAGTCTGCAGCTGATGTTCTCGAATGAATGGTTTTCTGTCTTCAATGCAGGAACCACTTAATGCTTTATAACATTAATATTTTTTATGTGCAAAATACCTTGGCCCAGGTGTCGGACACTCCGTAAGTGATTCTGTATAAGAAGGTGATTATTCTTTTGCTCATTTACTCATCTCTATTGCCTAATCTAACCATCTGACAATCATACGAAAGAAAACAAATTTTTACTATCCTTAGTTTTCAGAATAAAAAAATAGACTTTAAAAGATTCTGTATCCCCCCCATATCCATGAAATAAATAGGCATTGAGCCCAGAATTCACCAAAAACTGCTTCTCAAATGGAAACCTGAACTTGTAAACATCCTTGGATTACTAAAACTATTCTGATGGGCTTTCCCCCAAACAATCATTTTATAATATTTTCAGATTCAAAGGAAACCTAGGGGTCATTACTATTGCACATATTAGCTCATAGCCATTTGTAACTCACTCCACAAGATCCAGACTGACAACTAACTTCATGTCAAAGATTGGAAGATATTTCTTTTAGGACAAGTAAAGCCTTGAGCAAATGGACCTTTTCTGTCTAGAATGAATCAATGAAAGTAGAAAAGCACTATGCAATCATCTTTTGCATACCATTTTATCTATGGATTAGTTTCTTGATGGTGTTTTAATTATTTAAACATATTGAGGAAAAGGTACAAAATAAGAGGGTTTTCTTTCCTCTTGCTGTTTTCTGTCTGCTCTGGGCTGTCCATAAAAGTCACTTGGGGTCTGTTACCTAGGAAATGACTGGTAGAAGGGGCTTTTAGATTGATCCCCAGATTTATGGCAGGAAGGTGAGTCAGGTGATATGAATTTAGTTGCTTCTAAGTGGAAGATTGACAAGCATTAAAAAAAATAATCAGGAATCCTTCCCCTTCTTAATGACAAGGATTAAACAAATGATCTTCTTTCAGGAAGTTATAGCTATCTAAATTTACCTTAGTGGAAGAGAGTCAAATGCTTTCTTGACTGCCTCTAGAATTCAAGGTTATCAGGAGTTAATGGTTTAATGTCTGGGGGGTGGGATTTTGTGCAGATGCATAATACAAACTCAGCTATCCCTCCCATGTTAATGCAGAATTGTGTTCTTTGCTTTCATCATAGGAAGAGAGATTCGTTTCTGCGAAAGTTGTTGATTTCCTCTGAGAAGCGACATTGCTTTAACTACACAGCATGGTGTTGTCAAAGTCTAAAATAGAGAGTGAAAATACAGTAAAAGTAGCTCGGGAGCTAAAGCTCTGATTATATATGTGATAAACAGAGACATTAAACTTTAACAAAAATGAAAAAAAACTGGTCAAATTTGGAATTTCCTGTTTGTTAAAAAAAATATCCTAGCACTTAAAAAAAAGTGTAGATAAAGAAAGCTAACATTTGCCAAACAGTAACTAACTGTGAGCTGTGCACTTTTACTTTATAGCTCGGTTAATTCCCCAGAGAAAAGGGTACATATTCACAGAATACCTTTCAGAATTTTGTTCCACAAATATTTATTGAGCACTCTGTGTGTGTCTGCACCAACTTGCAAAGAAAGAAGGTAAGTGATTTATCCAGGATTAGAATCCATTTTTGTTCCACAACTGATCTGTCAGTGTGTTACTTTTCTCTAGGGTATTTTTATATTAAAAAAGAAAAGAAATTGAAAGTTAAACAACTGATCTGGAAATATTATTGTAAGAAGTCATCTAATTTGCAAAGCGTAGATATTCATGCATGCACACACACAAGTTTCTCTATCTATTTTTTTTAAGACATCTGCTGGCACATTAAAAATCACCTTGAAAAATGTCTTCTGCCCTGTCTTTTGCCTACAATGATAAAGCACTAGATTCATAATAAAAGTAGGAAAGTGGGGCTGGGAAGGTGGCTCAGTGATAGAGCACTTGCCTTGCATGCATGAGGCCCTGGGTTCGATTCCTCAGCACTACATAAGCAAAAAGAAAAAAGCTGGAAGTGGCGCTGTGGCTCAAGTGGTAGAGCGCTAGCCTTCAGCTGAAGAGCTGAGGGACAGCACCCAGGCCCAGAGTTCAAGCCCCACGACCGGACCACCCCCCCCCCCCAAAAGTAGGAAACTTCTATTAACTATTTACATGCACTGGGCAGAGTGTTGAATGTATGGTCTCTTTTGTAACATAACTCTATGAAAAGAAACTTTAATATCTCAGAAGACAGAATTACATATCCATCAGCTGATGATTTGTCCAAGGTCACACAGCTGTGAGTGCCCCATTCACTTTGTTCACCTTTTTCAAACCCATGTTTCTCTCTCCAGACTGTTCTGATATTTGCCTCTCCTCTGAGCTAGAACTTATTTTCTTGGCCAACACTTTTCAACCATCATTATAGGAGGAAAATTGAAAATCCTCTATATCAACATATTTCCCCAAGGATTTTTTTAAAAAATCACATGATTTGCCTTGTTCAATTTTATCAGAAGAACACCTCAATTTAGAGTATTAAAAAGTTTTCCCAGCAGTGAGGTGTGATAATCAACACAAAGTGCAGAATTCTCAGGTACATTCATGTTTCCATGAGACAGATTTCTTTGTGTTCCCTAACTTGGTGTCAGAGCAGATACACTCATAATGCAGTGAGAGGATTAATCAGAATGAGGCCTCGAATCACCTAGAATAGTATTAGCTCCAACTAGCCAGCACTTCTTGTTATAATATGTTATCGTGTGCAATATAATTCATCTAGATAGTCATGAGATACCAATTTACTAATATCAATACTTCAGATTGCTACTTTCCCTCGATACCCTGTAAGAACTGGTTCTAGGCTTCTCTTTAGGCTTCGGTGTTACATAAAGTGCAACTAGTCCTGGACAGTTGTCAGTACCGTATACCTCAGAGAAAATGAAAGATTTCAGATTAATCCTTACCTGGAGGAGTGGGGGGGGGGAGGGATGAAGTAAAATCACAGAAGCAGAATGTAAAAACTGGAAGAGGGTTTGGGGAGTACAGAGACTTAACTCTGTACCACTTAATGGATGGAGATACTGGGATATTGGGAGGATCAGTAAGAGTCTTTCTTCTTTAACATTTTCCCTGTGCTTATGATGAGTGAGAATATATTTATGTGTATTCAAATTGTGTGTGTGTGTGTGTGTGTGTGTGTGTGTGTGTGTGTGTGTGTGTGCGTGCGTGCTTACCCTTGCCTGTTGTAGAGTATCCCACTCACTACTACTGGGTAAAAAAAAATCATTCTACACTAAATGGTATTAAAGCAATGACTACTTTTTAAGCTAGTAGATTATAGTGTGTGAGTCAGGCAACGCACAGAGGATGGTTTGTCTCTCTGACTCTCTGTTTGTCTCTCTGTTCCACAATGTCTGGGACTTCACTTGTAGATACTCAAGTATCAGGGTGACTCAGACACCCAGGAATTAGAACTATCTGAAGGTTCCTTCGTCCACATATTATTGTCTGTTTTCAAGAAATGTTTTGTCATCAACAGATTACCTAGACATGGCTTCTCCCTAATGCCAGACCTTCCTACAGCATGGTGGCTTCTTTTGGAGCAAAAGTGTCGCAGACTAAGCATTCTATGAAAGCCCAAGTATGGTTTTTGGAACTGGTCTTGAAAGTTACAGCGTTGTTCCTGTCAGCATTCTACTACTTATAAGCAAGTCCTAAGATCAGCTTATGTTTCAAAAGGAGGAAAACTAGATCCTTCCTCTAGATGGAGGATTGTCAGTGTCACATTGGAAGAGAACTTGCAGAACAGAAAATATGGTTACCATCTTTGGAAAATACCATCTGGCTAGGGGAGTAAAGCAGCAATGTATAGCTTTTCCAGCAAATCTTTCTCCAGGCACATTGTCCATCCTGGTGAACTTGATATGGTTTCCAAGACCTAAGTTCCAGTGGTCACGTTTTATTCAGTTTCTAAGCATTCTTCATGATCAGATAGCTTTAACAGAGGAGAAAATAGTAATCCTATGAACTGTTCACTCTTTGAGAGACATCTCGCACACTAAGAGACATCCATAAATCATTCTTTCACGCTCGTGGTAGCGTGAAAGGAAGGCCCAGTAAACTGCCTAAATTATCCTAGTTAGTAAGTAGAAGGATTTGATGTAGGTCTAGCTAATTCCAGTTCATAGGTGAGGAAGCTAAGGTTCAGGGTGAGGTAGAGATGTCTGTGAATTCAAGGCCACCATTCATACCCAGATCTGTCTAGTTCTTGTATCTGTACTGTTCCCACTCCATGACACTCACCAGTTCCAATGTTATCTCCAGTGCCATCTCTTATAAAGTCTAACCTGGTTTGGTGTACACTACTGGATCTATTTTTCTGGCCCAAAGCAAACATCTGAGCACATACTGCCTGTGTGGAAATTGCTAAGCAAGCAGAGCATCTCCTAAGGGATACTGAAAAACAGAGTTGAAAGAATTGCTAAGTGCTACCCTCATTTGTCTAACAGTTAAACCTCCTCTTAGTTATCTTCTTGCTAGAAATAAATAGTGTTGTTCTGAGGTATTGAAAAGAAATATTTTTATGGTGGAAATATCAATTTATTTCCATAATAGAAAATTGACTATGTTATTGATCCATATTCTTATCTGCCAAGTCTTCCTAATTATAAAATTGAGAGGTGTACCCAGTAGCATAGTAACTGTCAAATGATTATTGATGGAAAGCTAGTGTATGGCTTGATCCAAGTTCTGTTAATGACCAACTGACAGGGAATGAGATACCAAATTAAATATATTTCATTTACTAGGTAAAATGTGTTTGTGCGAATTCCTCTCCTAAGAGTTGATTAGCAAAATAATCCCGTGAACCATTCACTCGTCAAGAGACATTCTCCCTCATTGAGAGCCAGCACTGAACCATTCTTTGAAAATTGATACTTCTCATCTCAGATTAAAACTGCCTTAATTTCAAAAATCGACTTGTTTCTGTAGCTCTTTATTTTTGCTGTCTGGTTAGAGATTCTTACAATCTTCATTCCACTCCATTTAATGAACACTAATTTTCTTGCTTAAATGTCAACAGCTCCAATAATATTTATCCAAACAGATTGTTACATGAGAATTTGTATCATACTGCACATTTATGTGCAATAAAAAAAATCTAGGGATAGATTCTTATCTGATTTCCCTTCTAATTTGGCAGAGATTAAAGCTTTAGCTTGTCACAGGCCAAGACTATGTCAAACTGGATCAACTTCTGATGAGCACATACTACGGAGACTAATAAACTCTGATTACACCATAGGCCCCTTCTGAAATGGGCACTTTCAATTCTGTACACCACAAATATTGGCCCAGAATCAGGAACGAGTTCATAACTGAAGCTTTTATGTCAGAAGAAAATGCTCAGTCTTCCTCGGTGCTGTGAATCTAAAGCCTTGTGTCTTTCTTTAGCTCTGATAAATGTCTTCTCTTATTCATTTTAATGCTATTTTCCCCCATTTGTTTTTCCAAAATTCCTTTTTGAAAGTGCTTGGGCTTTTCCAGTAATTTCTTTCTTTTTTCTTTTTCTCTTTTTTTGTCAGTCGTGAGGCTTGAACTCTGGGTGCTGTCCCTGCACTTTTCAGCTCAAGGCGAGCTCTATACCTCTTGAGCCACAGCAACACTTCCGGTTTTCTGGTGGTTTGTTGGAGATAAGTGTCTCTTGGACTTTCATGCCCAGGGTTGGCCTTGAACCTTGATCTTCAGATCTTAGCCTCCTAAGAAACTAGGATTACAGGCATGAGCCACCACCATCTGGCCTTTTCCAGTAATTTCTATGTCTTAGTATTTCTTCTTATTTTCTACCATTGTACACCATTCTGGAAGGATTACCAGGCTCTCTGTTTCCCACATTGTTCTCCATAAGGGCATCATGAGTATGTGTATTATACTCTGCAAATTCGTCGTTGTCTTGAGTGCTAGGATGACGTTGTCCATGACAACTAATTACTCTTTTTCCTTTCAGTTCTCTCTCTGTCTCCACCTCTCTGTTTCTCTCTGTCAGTCTCTTGTGTGGATGTGGGAGAGGATACTGGGGCTTGAACTCAGAGTCTTGCACTCCCACGTAGCCTTTTCTGCTCAAGTCTGATGCTGTACCACTTAAAACCACAGTTCCACATCCAGATTTTTACTGGTTGATTACAAATTAGAGTTTCTTGGATTTGTCTGCTCCTGAGGGCTTCAAATCATGATCCTCAAATCTCAGAATCTCAGGGTTATAGGCATGAGCCACCGCCAGCAACTGGCTAACTGCTCTTAGTTCTTGTGATTCTCGTCTCATTTCATGGGTACCTTCCCTCATGCCTGGGAAAGTATCGACTTTTCTTTCAAAGTCTTTTTACTCCCCCTTCCTCCTGTTATTTGGGCATTAGTTCTTCCATTTATTGATTTTGGATATTAGCTTCCTAAGATGGATATAACAAATGGTCACAAACAGGGTGGCTTAAAAGAACATAAATTTACACAGTGCTAGAGTCTGAAATCAAGGAGTCAATAAGGCTTCCACTTAAAGCTTTAGGGAAGAATCATCTCTACCTTCCTTTTATTTTTGCTGTAGTCAAAACCACATAATATGAAATATAACAAATTTTAAGTATGTAGTATACTACAGTACTGCTAACGATACACATGTGCACAGCAGCCCTAGGAAGTTTTCATTCTCCCAGAGTGAAACTCTATACCCACTGGAGTTCAACTACTTTACATAAATGGAACCAAGCAATATTTGTTCTTCTGTACCTGGCTTATGTTATTTAGCACAATGTCCTCACATTTTATCCATATTTCAGCATATGACAGGGATTTTCTTTCTTATTTAAGGCCAAGTGGTATTCCATTGTTTGTGTATACTACAGTTTTAACCATTCTTTTATCTGCCAAAGTACATTTAGCTTCTCCCACTCCCCCAACTCTTGGTGAATAATTCAGTATTGAACTTATGTAGTCAAATATTTTTTGATATCCTGACTTCAATTCTTCTGGAAATATACCCAGAAGAAGTGGGATTGACAGATCATATACTAGTTCCATTTTTTATTTTTCTGAGAAAATGTAATACTACCGTTTGTAGTGATGTACCATTTTACATCCCCACCAGCATTACACAAGTGTTCCAATTCATTTATCCACAGACTCACTCTCCAACACCTGATGCCTTCTGTTTTGTTTTGTTTTTAATAATAGCTCTCCTAATAGATAAGAGTGATACCTCATTGTGGTTTTGAGGTGCAGTTCCCTGATGTCTAATGCTGCCAAGCATGTTTCCATATACTTGTCCATTTCTGTGTCTTCCTTAGGGATAATGTCTATTCAGGTCCTTTGCCCATTTTTAATTAGGCTATTTATTTGTTTGTGTATTTTGCTATTAAAGGGGTTCTTCATATATTTGAGTGTTAGTTAACCCCTTGTGAGACATATTTTCATATTTTCTGCCTCTATCTTTGGAATGTGTTTTGAAGATGCAAAACTTGAGGCTTCAAGCTTAGGCCATTCTCAAGCTAATTTTGGCTATTTTGGATCCTATAATAGTTGCACATGAATTATTAAGATTATCATTTCTATTTCTGTGAAATAGATTCTTGAGATTTTGATGGGAAAACATTGTTGTATGTCGTGATGGGTAGTATGAGCATTTTAACATTATTGAATCTAGCCTATAAACTCAAAATGCCTTACTATTTTATATCTCTTTTAATTTCAACAATGTTTTATGGTTTTTAGCATTTCAGCCTCTTTGCTTAGATTTAGTTCTGTGAATTTTATTGTTTGGGGGAACTTTTCTAAGAAGAGGCCTGTTTTTATTCTTTCTTACTTCTAGTGGTTACTGGAGTGCCTTGATGCTCTTTAGTTTGAGGCTTCAAACATCATTCCAGTGCCTGCATCCATCTTCTTATGGCCACTTCCCCATGAGTGAGACTGTCTCCTCTGTGTCTCTGTGTCCAAAGTCTCCTCTTTTTATAAGGATCCTTAATCCATAAGATTAAGGCTCAAATCAAATCCCATATAACTTAATCTTAACTTGATTATATCTGCTAAAACTCCCTTTCCAAATGAGGTCACATTCAGAGATATCAGGGATTAGAAATTCAATCTAACTTTTTGGTGATCACATTGCAAAC
Organism: Dipodomys merriami; assembly: GCF_024711535.1. NCBI lineage: Eukaryota > Metazoa > Chordata > Mammalia > Rodentia > Heteromyidae > Dipodomys > Dipodomys merriami. The sequence continues at coordinate 3,269,510 of NW_027206590.1, forward strand.
CAATATATCTTTCAAGGTATTACGTTGCTCTGCTGCTCAGTAACTTTAGACGACACATCTATTTTCTTGTATTTACTTTTGCATTTGAAATTCCCTACCTACTTGTCTATTTTTTTCTCTTTGTTATTCCTCTGTCTCTAAGGGTTGTAGAGAAGAAACAGGACAAGACTTCAGAAAGACTTTCCTTCCCCTTTATGCCTCCTGCTCCCTTGTCTTCCCCTTTTTGTTACTTTAGTTTTGGTCTTTTAGCCAAAATCCACTTAATTCAGGCTGCTTGGAGGTGGGAAAGTAGCTTCCATTGGTTTTGTTTGCATAAGAGAATGTAGAAGTAACCAAAGTGCTTGGGTGCTTAAATTATGGACTCCTCAACCAGTTTCCTCAGTGTTTGGTATGGTGCCCTTCATTTATATCACTTCTAAGGCTCAAAATTCTCTACAATTTGAAAAGGCCTTTAAGTATTTTAGAGCATTTTTTTTCTTCCATCAGTCTGGTCTGACTGATTTTGTCTTTAAGATAGGCCTTAGGGACAGAATCAAACAGGATCTCTCTATCATTTATTCTTTCTTGATTTTTTTTATCCTTATTACAACAGTAGTCTTTTTCAAATCAATTTTTTTTCAGTGCCAAGGTTTGGGGTTAGACCAGGATCTATGCTCACATACTTAACTTCTTCTCTGTTCCAATTTTCTAATTTAAAAAAAAGAAAACCTTTCAAAAAGAAAAGTAGTGAGTTAGAGGAAAGAGGAATGGGGAAGTCACAAAATAATGGGCTCTTGTAAGGCCTGGTATCCTCTACATTCTCACTTCTCTAGGACCTGGCTGGTCCCTAAATCTGGGAAATGACAGCAGTTAAGAGCAAGAATGTGAAGCTGGACACAGCTACATTCAAACCAAGCTCTTTCTGTTACTCTCTACACAACCTTGAACAAATTAATGAAATTTCCTGGACTTTATTTTGTTCAAGAAAATGCAGAAGATAATCGTGCTTGCCTTGTGGGGATGTTGTAAATCTTAGAAGATGTTATCTATGCAATTCTCATTCCCACAATGGCTGTTTGATAATAGAAAACAGCAACTCTTCATTTCACAAGTCAAACACTGGCTGTCCCTTCAATGGTAGGGGCTGGCTTTGCTCTGATATTGAGCTGACCTTTCTACAAAAATGGGCCCTTCACTGATTTATTTAGCCACATTGTGACTTGTGCACTTTTGATTGCTTTTTTGTTGTTGTTGAGGACATGGCAGCCCATCTCAGAACAACACTATCACTACAGCAAACAGGTAAGAAATGGCCCCTTGATTTATCCAGGACATGTGCTGATTAGAGTGGGCCCAGAGAGCTCAGGTCTACTCAGACTGAGAGGATACAGGCACACATCTTCTGTGACTACAGAGACTATGTCTTGATATGGAGTCAAGCTGACTAATCCTTGTCAGTCTCTTCCCTGAGTCTTTCTCTAATGGTCTAGAGTCTAGTTCTTGCCCTGCCTTCTACTCTCCATGTTACTATAACCCATCACATCATTGATGTTGAATTTCAACTGTAATCTCGTACTCTTCAGTTTGGGTCTTCATAGATACTGAGCCTGTTTTAATCCCCTCTGAGTCCTGTAGATGTTTCTGCATTGTATATTACATTACACAGCTGGTCTTTCTCTGATAATTCCTCCTCCTCTATTGTCCAATTTCTCTGTTTGTACAATGGGAATGATTGCAATTGTCATACAAGACTACTGTACAATATAAATAGACTACCATGTACTCAATGGGAAGGCCCATGAAAGAAGAGACTACCTCCAACTTGATTTCTCCTGAGCCAGACCTACTGTAGCTATTCTATAAATATTCAATAAATGAGTAAATGAATATATAAACTATCAAGGATAAAGGCTAATTAGTTTTCTGGGGCTTCCATAACAAAGGACCACAGAGTGGATGGTGTAAATAAGAAAGAAAATATTTCTCTCAGTTCTGGAGGGTAGAAGTCCAAGATCAAAGTGTGTCTGGGTTGTTGTTGCTGTTGTTTTTCCTGAGGCCTCTCTGCTTGACTTATAAATGGCTTCACATGGTCTCCTTTTGAGTCTGTCTGCATTCTAATCTCTCTACCAAAGCTCTTCTCCTTTGACCTCATTTTTCTTTAATTACCTCTTCCATGCCCTTTTGCCAAATATAGTCACTTCTATGTCACTGGAGGAAGGACTTGGACATAGGAATTCAGCTCTTCATAGTGTCTGACAATGAGTAGTTTTCCAATAAGCATTAGCTTCTTTCTTTTCCTTTTATTATATTTATTGCTTCCTGTGCATCTCCTTTCCCTTCCCCTAGGAACAACTAGAGTTATGCTAAGAATATCATAGATGCTAAGTACATTCTTATAAAGAAATTAGAGCAGAATAAGTATGAAATGCCTTCATACAAGAAAAAAACAGCTAGACTTGTACAACCTATAAGCAAAATAACAGCTTATTTCTGTATGAAGCTGTCTTTGCCCTGTTTAAGGTATCCACCATTCTACTAAGAACTGAGTGAATGGAAATTCACTGAGAGGTTCTGCCTGCTATGAAGATTTAAGGTCATCAACCCTGCTGCATGGGTATTATGTCTCATCCCATTGAGGCTTGAGAAAAGTGGAAGTCAGATGACATAAATAACTTGTCCAAGGCTTTACTCTTAGGCTCTGAATGTGACACTGGGTGGGGTCATCCTTGGAGACACCTATGTGGGAGAAGACTCAGGCTCTAGCCTGGGAAGGTCCCCATTCTACAGAGGATTCAGAAGCCAACTACAGGTAATACATAACTGAGTTGACATTTTTGGTAGGGAGCATTCAATTTAGTGTTCATTTTAAAAAATAGAATGCTCTCCTCCCCCAAAGAAGAACCAAGATTTAAATTTCTCAATCCATCCTTCTTTGCAGATTCTGTGACATTATAGAGAGCCTTCCTCCAAGACCACCCAAACTCCAAGAGATGACTGGGGATGGATGGGGGGTTGGGGGGGGGGCGGGCAGGACAAGAAATAGGTGGAGGAAATTGCACTCAAGGCTAGGGAAGAGAAGTAACTTTTCTTTTAGCACTAAAAGCATGAGTATGTATAAAATGAAGGTACTATTAGCCATCTGTGCCATAGTATTTATCCAAAAGGGAATAAAATGAAAGTCAAGTGAAGAGCTCAGATTGCAAAAGCTTTGCAAATTGGTGAAAAGTTTAAATTTTTATCTATATTCATGAGTCACCTCATATTTCTTGTCTGTCGAATGAGTATTGAGTACAGAGATTTAGTTCCTGGTTTAGAGTTAAAGGCAGTGAAGAGCAAGATCCAGAAGTTTGATCTCCACCTGATGGCTGCAGTGACCTTGGCCAGGACACTTATCTTATGGTGGGCTCAGAGTCTTTATCAGCAGGACAAGAAAGCTGGCACCTAACTGAAAGGGTAGTACGGTTCAGCACTATGGGTGAAGCATCCACGTTGAATGCTGGGGGAGTGATCTCGATCACAGTGTTCAGATCATTCTCCCGAGTGGCAAGTGCCCCCCCCCACACACACACTCTGAGCCCTCACACATCTGATACTGCTGCTCTTCCCTTCTTCCTCTTCCTTCTGCTTGGATGTATGGATTCACCTCTACACATTCTCCTGTCTCCAAACTGTGAGTTTTGTGATGCCCTTAACGGTGTGGATTCTTCCTGGTCTCACAGTGATCATGGAATTCATATCTTGGGTAATATTTGGGCTATTCTCTAGCAGATCTTTGCTTTTAGTTCCTCTTTTCTTGGATCTCAACCCATCTCACATTTGTCTCTTATGTTGGGGACTGATAAAGTGCTCACTCTTTTCTTTCCCTTCTTTCTTTTTGAATAAATGAATTGTGGTAAGCCTGTTAGTTTCTATTCAGTATTTGCACACACACACAACACACACACACACACACACACACACACACACACACACACACACATACACACCCTTTCTCTTTGCTAATAGAATTCCCCTATAATTTAGGGTAGCAATTTTCCAAGCCCCAGGCAACAGATCGTTATTAGTCTACACAAATGAAACAGAAAGAAATAGAATAGGAGTCACAAATGTGAGGCATATATGTGACTCAAACTTTTCTGGGGGCCACATTACAAAAGTACAAAGGAACAAATGATATTGATTTTGAAAGTATATTGTATTTAACCTAATATATAAAAATACTAGCCTTTAGCAGGCAATCAATAACAAATTATGAATGTGGTACTTGTATTTTTTGTGTTCAGACTTTGAAGTCTGTATATTCTATACTGAGGGTGCATCTCAATGGACTAAACCATGTTTCAGGAGCCAGCCATGACTAGTGGCTCCCATATTGACTAGGTCCATTCTAGCCAATACAATAATCCATATGTTATTTTCTCCTCCAATTCCTTTTCAGTAAGAGGGTAGTCATGTGACCCAGTTCAGACCAATGAGGTGAAAAGAACAGCTGGCATCTCTGAAAATTTCTCCCAAAAAAAGGAACCAAGGTAGCTTGTGCCAGGACTTCTTTCTTGTCCTAAAGGCAGATTTGCTATCTGACCACTAAGCAATCACCAAGGGTGGAGAGTAGAAATTTTTGTGTAGAAGGAAAATAGCAACTATTTGAGTGAGTACTTCAGGCTTTGAATGTCATATGGAGTGTCACTTGCAACCATTCCACCTTACTATGAGAGTGGACAAACAGCCACAGACTACATGTAAACAAATGCACATGGCAGTGTTCCAGTGCAACTCTATTTGCAAAATGAGTTCAGTGTTCTAAATTTGCTTGTGGGTCACTGTATTCATCCATTTGCATTACTGTCGGTAAACAACTGAAGCAGGCTAAGGATAAAAAAGAAAACAGGGTTGTTTAGTTCACAGTTCTAGAAAGTCAAGGGCAAAGAATTAGCATCAGCTTGGCTCTGGTGAGGACCTCATAATCTATGGCTGATGACATCACAATTGTAAGAGCAAGGATGTGAGAAAGAAATCACATCTGGACACGGGAGTTCAGAGAAACTGGGATCCTCCAAGAGCACGCCACCCAAATGATCTAGGTATCTCCCATTAGGCTTCACCACTTAAAGGCCCATTTCAAGCCAGCACCATCCTGAGGACCAATCAGTCAAGACGTGAACTGTATACAAGTTACAGCAGCTGAAGGGGTCAGCCAATCTCTGACCCAGGAAATTACAGAGACAGACCTCATACCACAGAGCCACTTCCAGAATTTTGTCAGAGAGAAAATAAATAAATAAATCCCTATTTATTTAAGCTTCTGTTAATTGGTTTTCCTGTGACTTGTGGCTAAAAGCAACCTAATGGATATTTGAAAGATGGAGTCAGTGTGCCAGTTATAATTAATGACCCTTTCTACCAAGATACCGTGCCTTTTAAAAATATTAACACTAAGATAATGTGCTGATCACAATAAGATTAATGCAATCAGCTGAGAACCACTTGTACCACTTGTTATTTTTTTAGTAAACCTTAATTCTTAAAACAACTGTCATTATGCCTGAGTCCTCACACTAAACAAAATTGAAGCTAAAAAGACAGCTGTCTTGTGTTACCTGGGCTAACAGGCAACAGAAATCAGGTTGGAATTCAGACCATCTCTGAATCTGCCATAATTCAGAAATAAATTACTTACTGGGTGTTGGGAACTGGTTTCAGTGCTTAGCAGGGTCTGTGGGCACAACAAAGACCCCTCTCCTTGAGGAATTTTTAGTATGGGAAGGGGAAATGTTTTGGATAAAATATACAGAAGAAAAGTCAGGCAGAAATCTTTCCAGGCTACCACCCACCTCTTTGCACACCATGGAGTTCCCTTCATCACAGATTGCTTGGTTCAAGTAAGGATGACAAGAAAGTATGTGCATGTTTTCCTAGCTTGCCCCCTCTTGGTAAAGAACAGCTCTATCTCACTGATCTTGATTCTTCAACCAACTACAGGTACTTAACTCTTGCTGGATGAATGTTCGATTAAATTCACCTTGGCATCCATGATTAGGTTGGAAGTGCCCTAGAAATACATGGGTATCAGAGAGGCAAAGTTCAGTTCAGAGCTTCAACAGATCTTCATGTCCATGCCCAAGGGCCTGATCCTCAGTGCAGCTGCAGATTCCTCAGTCATACAATGCAAGGAGGTAGATGTTGGGGGTGGGAGGGCAGAGAGTGAAGTACTGAGCTTACTGTCAGTCAGGTGACCAAACCAAAAATTGACAGCTCAAGCAAAGACTGGAAAGGCAAATCCTTAGTGGGCAATACACAGACAAGGACTTCCCACATCCACAGATGGCATCTTTCCCCCCCTCCGACACTCGGTTGCTTGCACCATGGACATATGCATAAAAAAAAGATGTCATCCATGTGTACAACCTCAGTTTGCAAACTTGTCACCAAGAACAGAATACATTTGCATTAAAAACCCTACTTGTTTTATTTTCTTAAGACTTCTTTTATCAGCATAGATTAGTTGTATGGGGAAATTTCATTATGTTTCCATCCTTGCAAACAAACAGCGTACCCAGATTAAATTCATCACTCTCTGTCACCAACTCTCCCCCCTTCATTCTCTTCTTAAAACAATTTCAAAACACTTCATTGTTTTATTTTCATATGTATGTATATATATATATATATATATATATATATATATATATATATATATATATATATATATATATATATATATAGTACCTTGACTTTAGCTTTTTGTTGTTGCAGGGAAGGGCTTTCAGGGTTCAATGAAGGGTTTACCCATGAGATTGTAGAGGGTCTGGAAAACTGAAGCCAGCTGCAGTACTCTAACAGAGTGGGATCAAGAAGGAAGATAAACAACACACCCCTAGCATCTGAGACTTGATTTCAGGACCAAGACAGCTCAATACCCCAAACCCGAGCTGTAGCCCAGCAAGACTTTGGAAGATGCTTTATTGAGGCCTTCATTTATTGAGGCCTGTGCTGGTGGTGTGAGCATGCCTATTCTTGTGGCTCAGATTACCTTCTTTATTGGATAGATGACTCTAAATGAGAAACCTGGCTCTGCTTTTCACCCATTTTTAAAAGTCAATATTCAAGTAAATTTTGGCTGTGCAAATTTGATCCTGAAATTCCATTTAGGAGGGTAACTCAAAGTGAAATGGGCTACCGTTAACTCCTTCAGGGTCTGGGAATGTGGACAGGTCACATGTGTTTTCTGAGACTTGGATTTCTTATCTATCAAATGAGAGTTTGGGACTAAGTTCTGCCTAAGCCTTTTCTGCCTTGCTATTTTAGGATTTAAAAAGACTTATAATGACAGGACTTCAAAGGTTCCTAAGCCTGGCCGTGCTTCAGAAACAGTATTAAAAAATAATAAAGATTTTCAGATCCGAATGGGTCTATCATTCATTGAAGCATTATTTACCATAGCCAAGATATGGAATCAACCCAGATGCCCCTCAGTAGATGAATGGATCAAGAAAATGTGGTCTATATATACAATAGAATTCTACGCTTCCATCAGAAAGAATGACACTGCCCAATTTGTAAGGAAATGGAAAGACTTGGGGAAAAAATATATTAAGCAAAGTAAGCCAGACCCAAAGAAACATAGGCTACCTGTTTTCTCTCATTTGTAATAATTAGAATATGTCTAGCATATTCTTAGCATAGGATCACAATGGCTCAATAGCTATAGGCATATGACCATATCAAATGATGCTTATTGAAATGAACTCCAAGAAAAGAAACAAGAGGTTTTTCTTATTGTACTGTTTGTAGTTATTTCTTTTTCTTTCTTTTTTTACTTTTGGCTTATTCCCTGTTGTTCTGCTTTTATTTCTGTACCCTTTGTCTCGTATATGTTTATCAGATTTGGGGAAGGGAAGGGGGCCACACAAATGGTAGGGTGAACCAATTCAACAGTAATATTCACCATATACTATGTTTAAAATGAACTTTCCAACTTGGGAGGGAGAGGGAAGGGAGAGTCAGGGAGGGGGAAGTGAGGGAGAAAGAAATGTACTCATTACCTTACTTATGTGACTGTAACCCTTCAGTACATCACCTTTACAATAAAATTTAAATTTAAAAAAAAAGATCCAAATTCAAACCTGAAGATAACTGATTAAGTAGGTTTAGGTTAGTGTCTAGAAATACTAGACAGAACCACTGGGGTGGTTCTACCCAGCACTGCTCAGCCTGGCTGGCATTTTCAGCCCTCTGGAGAGACTGAAAGCCTTTTGCAGCCAGCCCAGATCTGGGTCATTTGTGTTATTTCAAAAGGTCTTGTTGGGCAAAACCCTGTTCTCGCCTCAGCACTGCACCTACACTGGACTTGGGACCTCAGCCTCCAGCTGGCCTGCTCAGATCACTTAAGGCACAGAGAGATGGAGAGAAGGATGTGCATTTTGCATCTTTTGATTCTCTTTTGTTAGAATACAGGCCCAAAGAGGCAGGCGTCTCTTGGGAGAAACAAAACCCCCAGCTCTGACTTAACTTGCCATAGGGTGCAGATCAGGGGCTTAGGCAGGTGTCCCAGTTTTCCAGGTTTGGAAAGTAGACAGCACAGACCACAGCCAGTCTCTTGCCAGTTTTACTTTTTTAAAGCTCAAAGATGCTTTAGGATTAATAAGGTGCTTGGGAGAAAGGGCAGTGTCTAAACTCATGGTGTTTGGATTTCACCTTGTCAGGGAGCAAGTGGTGTTTGTGTATGCAGGGAAGGGCACAGAGGTAGAGATAATCTTATTTGATTCCAGGGAACTAAAATACCTACATATAAAAATCTGGCAACAGACAGGCAACTTCTCAAAAATCGAAGAGAGGAACAAAGTTCCTGGGCCATGGGCTGGGAGGGATGAGGTGATTTGGGGAGGTTTAAGAAATGAATGGAAGTCATCCAGCAGAGCATGGAACAAGGTGGGATGCTCTCAGCAGGAAGGCCAAGGGATTGAATCTGGCTGAGGTTTCCAAATGGGATTTTAAGGAGAGTCCAGCCTTCCTCTTTGCATGTTGAAGCCAGAAGCAACTTCCTGGAGCGGGACACTGAGCAAGTTCTGCTAGAGTTGTCCTGAATTCAGGTTTTGCAGGAAGGATGCAATTTGGACAGGAACAGGTGAGGGGGATGATGGAGTATGCCAGGAAGGGACTCTGAGGATGATGGAGACTCAGTGTCAGAGCTGCCCCCTTCACATTCACTAGGATGGACAGAGTGGAATACAGAGTAGAATACAGATGGGGTGGGCCACTGCCTTTTTCAAGTGGGTAAAATCATTCTTTCTTTGTCATCTCAAGAGGACAGAAGCTATACCAAAGTGGGAAGTTGTTCACTCATGGTAGAGAATAGTGAATAAAGCAATGGGCATTCTTCTGCCCAGGCAGTAGACAACTCTTGGGAGCATTGTCCAACAGAATTGCACACACTTGTTGCACCACCACCGGAGTGTGTACAACTCTGAGACTACTCTCTTTATCTAGGACACTGACCATGAGTGTGTGTGTGTGTGTGTGTGTGTGTGTGTGTGTATGTGTGTGTATGCACTCACGCATGTGCATGCACTAGTTACAAATCAATGACATGCATTGTAGAACACACATATCAAACTAGGTGTTGGTGACTCACACCTGTAATCCTAACTACTCAGGAGGCCGATATCTAAGGATCACAGTTCTACAGGCAGGAAAGTGAGTGTGAGACTCATCTCCAATCAACTACCAAAAGGCTGGAAATAGAGCTGTGATTCAAATGGTAGAATACTAGCCCTGAGCACAAAAGCTCAGGGACAGCACCCAAGCCCCAGGAACATCACACACACACACACACACACACACACACACACACACACACACACACACACACACACACACACACACACACACACACACACACACACACACCAGACATTCAAAAAGATTCAAATAAATATAAATGGAAGTTGTAATTTTCTTCATGCACCTAGACGATTATTTTTCCTCTCTTTGTAACACTCCTTTTGGAGACCTGTTGTCCAGCCCACATGGAACCTAAGGATCTTAAACACAGCTTAAGTAATTCTCAGTATATCCTGAAAGTTTGCATCTCTATCCTGCATAACTTCCAGCCTTTAGAGTTACCAGTGCTGTCAGTTCAGGATTTCAGCAGGAAGAGGAGAGCTCTAGATTTCAGCTTCAAGCTTTATCACAAGAGATAGATAAAATGATGCCTTTTGCATGGTCAGAGAGTAGAAGCAGAAAAGACTACTACAAGGAAAGGAGCCTACCTGTGTTTAATATAAAATATCACAATTCAATCTGACAATAACTGTTATACTCATTTTATAGAGGAGAATCTTGAACTTCAACAAGATTAACATATGTGCCTTAGCTGGGTATGGTGGCACACATTTATAATCCCATAAATACAGAGGCAGATAGGAGGATCACAGTTCTGAGGTCCACTTGGGCAAAGTTACTTTTGAAAACCTCTCTAAAAACAAAATGAATCAAAAGGGCTCTATGTAGCTTAAGTGATAGAGCACTTGCCTATTAAGAGTGAGGTCTTGAATTCAATGCTAGCATGGCAAACAAAACAAAAACAGACAACCAAAAAAAACCCGAGCAAAACAAAACAAGCATCCAAGGACACATACTAGAATTTATGCAGCAAATAAATACAGAATAACAAATATGAACCCAGGTTCTGTTTTGTGCCAAAAATAAATGCATGTTTATTGTAGAAATTTTAGAAAAGTGCAAAGAGAGAGAAAAAAACTGTCTGCTCACCATCCAGAAACAACTGCCATGAATACCTTGCTTTTATTCTGTTTCATATCTCCAAAAAGTTGGACTCTTTTTTGTATGTCTGAATTTGGATTTGGGCTGTATCCCTAATAAGTGAGAACTTGGGAAATCGCCAAACTCTCTGTGCCTCATTTCCCCCTATTTTGTAAAGTGAGGATAGCAATAGTGTCACAATAAAGATTCTGGGAGACCATTTTCTGAAAGACAGGAAGTCCTCAATAAATATTATCAGTTATTCATTTTATTGCTATTGCTACCATAAAGGAAAGAGAGCGAAGTCTACTACAGAAGCTGCATAGGCTAGGCAAGGAGGCTGAAGCCTATACTTCCAGCTATCGGGGAGGACCACCATTGAAGCCCATTATGAACAAAACATTAGTGAGACTTCCATCTTAACAACCAAGCCAGGCATGGTAGACCTCAATCTGTAATCTCAGCTATGAGAAAGGTCTAGGTAGGAGTTGGCCAGGACAAAAGTATGAGACCCTACCTGAAACATAACTAAAGCAAAAAAAAAAAAAAAAAAAAAGGACTGTGAGAATGGCTCAAATGGTAGAGGGAGGCCTTAGCTTAAACTCCACAAGTGTTAAAGGAGAAATATACACAAAGCATGAAAAAAGTTGTAGAAGGTTGATGTAGAAGGCTGCAGTGATTCTCAGATTGGATGGAGCAGGCTCTCTGGGTTGGGGAAGCAGGAGAGGAGCTGGTTGCTTATGTTTCACAAGCCCTCAATAAAATTACCAGGTGGTTGTGTGGTGGGGCGGGAGCGGGGGGAGACGGGAGCGCGGGGTGGGGGGAGAAGGGAGAGATGGGGGGCAGCTGGGGACCATATTTAGAGAAAACCTGGCTGTTGCATTTTCAATATTCCTGTCTAAAGGAGAGTAGCTGTGGCCTTTCCATTGTTTTGGCCTTTTCCCTACAAGCCTGCACTGCTGATAAGAAGTCCGCAGCCAGTGTTTAAATACCACATCATCATTGTGTTGCTATTTATCCTAGGCAGGTGCTGTGAATTCACCTGGCCCTAGAGCTGCCAAGCTGTGACTTAGCTACCCAGATGTCCTTTCCCAGTTTTCTGTCTGCCTGGACCTGGGTTGCCCATGGCTGTGTCTGCCAGATGCTTCTGATTAACTTACCCCATGGGTCAAGGAAGAATGCCAGCTTGCCTAGCTTGCCACACCTTGTACTCCAAGGGCTCTCCAGCATCTCACCATGGGGTCAGAACACCACGGGGGCTCAAGAAATGCCTGCTGGGTGAACTGGATTGCACTACATAAATTCTGTGAACTGATTTTCCTTTTACTAATCTACTGGTATCTGTTGAACAAAACGGACCCACCACATACAGCTCATGTCAGAATATGGGTCTGAAGACATTTTTTGAGCAGCCCAAGCTGGTGGGTGAGCACTCCATTAGCTTGGAATGAGGAAATAGGACCGAGGAGGCTGCCTGGGACACCGTAAGTGTTCAGTCAAATGTGCTTCCCAAAGGCCAGAAAACCAGGGTTCCTGAGACCAAGGCTTATTGACAAATGAATTCACATAGGCCCAGAGTGGTTAAATCACAAGCTGGAAGTTTCACCATTGAACGAACCCAGTGTCAAAATGTGACCCAGAGCCAGATACCACTGCCTCACCCAAGGTCCTGTCTCCTCCATTGGTCAGTGTCCAGAAGTGACCAAAACCAAAAAAATAATCACACCTTCAGTTTTTACTTTTTATTTTTTTAAAGCAAATCAAACAGCTTATTTGATCAGAAATAAATGTATAGACTTTCCATAGATAACCTGGAATCCACCAGAGTCTCCTCATAGGGAAGTTAGGATAGTAAGAGGGTCCTTCTATACCTCCTTCCCTGGGCTTTGCACAATTGCTTGAGAGTTTGTGTGGGCACCAACCAGGCTCTTTTAGTTGGCTGAGCAGGAACTCAGGGCATCATGGGAAGAAGAAGCATTTAAGAGAAAGAACCCAGGGCATCATGGGAAGAAGAAACTCAAATGATTCTTCCCAGGGCATCATGGGAAGAAGAAACATTTGAGCGCAAATCCAGAGCATCATAGACAGAAGAAGCATTTGAGAGAAAGAACCTTGGGCATTATGGGAAGAAGAAGCACCATTTTGAGCGGGAACCCAAGGCTCCTAAGACTGCAAGAAGTGCTATGATGGGTCACATGTTGCTTGCCTCATGTTATGTCTGCGATTTCTATTCCCATTTCCCTCATGCTTTCCCTTTCTTCTCCTCCTTCCTCCCCTTTTGGAGGGAGCAGGGGTGATGATGGTTCCAGGTTTCTTCTTGCTGGCAAGAGGGCAGAATGGGAATGGCAGTTTGGGGTCTTCTGGGAGCATATTACACTTCTTAATTGCAGAGTCCTGGGCTGTCAAGAAATCTACATGCTTAGTAAACAGCTCAACTGCATGTATGAAAGTTTTAAAGCTGTGGCCTTCCTGCATCCTCTTGTAACTAAAGAGATCATTAAATTCACCTTGGAGGGGATCACATTCAGAACCCTACTTCATCATTCAAAAACTGTTTTATACACGGTTATGTCAAAAGAGCCCCATCAAGTTCCCCCCCCCATCAGCTGCTGATAAACCCTGAGAAAACGCCACACCCCTTTGGAAGCTCCCCTGGGTTCCAATGTCACTCTGGCTGCCCTTCTCCTCCTCCCCAAAGAGCAAGGGGGAGCTTTTAAAAGCTAGCCAGAAGCAAGGAGAGTTGGTTCACAAGACCTTGGAGAATTCTTCCCAGTTTTAAAATTCAGACCCTGGAGTTGTTTTCTATCAGGAGGAGCCTGGGGCGTGGATTAAAATGTGAATGTTTTCATTTTCCTTTTGTCTTTGTTTGTTAGTTTGTTTATATTTGGGAGGGTAAGGGGGGATCACAGAAAAGATGGAACAAGGGTGAACAAATACAACAGTGGAACTCACTAGTCACTATGTGGAAAATGAACTCTACATCTTGTGGGTGGAGGTGGGAGGGAAAAACTGGGAGAGAGCAAGGGAAGGGGAGACATGGTTCAGAAAGAATTGTGCTTGTTACCTGATTCATGTAACTGTAACTCCTCTGTATATTAACTCTACAATAGCAATAAAGAAAAAAAAGTAAACAGAAAGTTTGAGTCCCCAGTGAGTCACTCCTTGGAGCAGAAGAGGCCTTTCAGAGAGGCTGTAGACCAGACCTATCAAAGGCAGGGGCACTGTGCTTCCAAGTTCTTCCACATTCCACCCTAACCTGCAGTTTAGCTAAGACTGCATCTCTTGGGCTTCTATTGTACCAAATTTATGCCTTAATGAAATGTCAAAAGGAAGCGTTGTTTCTCCAATGCAGTGAGAATTTTCTTTCTTTCTTACTTAATGGACTGCCCTCATGGAAGATTCTTTTTTCAATCTTGGATGAATATTTCTCTGCCAATTTAAATGGAAAAGAGCTTATAACCTCTCCAGAAAAGCACTCTTGCCTCTTTATGAGGCATTTCTGCAACACAGAATGCAGCCTGGGCTATACTGACCACTTGCATGGCAAGGGAGAGCAGAAATGCACATTGCTTTTCCCAATTTGGTAACCTGGAGAAGGAAGAGGATGCATTACACCTGCTAAGCAGGAGGAGTTTCTCAGCTTTGCAAGGTACCCCAGCACTCTGATCACAGACAGGGATAGGAGGCCATCCCAAAGGCTCTAACAAAATAGACTGAGTCAAATCAAGACTTTCCTAGCTCCACCACCTCTAGGAAGGCTGCTAGGCTTCCTACAGTCCAATGATTGTTTCCACAGAAATCTGTCCTGAGCTCATGTCTTGAGCTGTGTGCATGGCTTCATTCCTCCATGAAACCCCTAGAATATAAAATCCTTTTCCTTTCTTCCTCCTTCCCTCCCTTTCTTCCTCCTTCCCTCTTCTCTCCCTCCCTCCTTCTCTCCTACCATCCCTCTCTCCCTTCCTTCCTTCCTATCATCCCTCTCTCCCTTCCCTCCCTCTCTCCCTTCCTTCCTTCCTTCCTTCTTCCTTCCTTCTTTCCTTCCTTCCTTCCTTCTTTCCTTCCTTCCTTCCTTCCTTCCTTCCTTCCTTCCTTTCTTCCTTCCTTCCTTCCTTCTTTCCTTCTTTCCTTCCTTCCTTCCTTCCTTCCTTCCTTCCTTCCTTTCTTCCTTCCTTCCTTCCTTCCTTCCTTCCTTCCTTCCTTCCTTCCTTCCTTCCTTCCTTCCTTCCTTCCTTCCTTCCTTCCTGTGATATTGGGGTTTGAATTCAACCTAGGTAAGTACTCGGTCACTTAAGCTATACCACCAGCCCTTTAAGCTATTTTCTAGAGTCTTGTATTTTTTCCAGACTGACTTTGGACTGTGAATTTTTTCAAGTAGCTGAGATCACAAACACATGTCACCATACCCAGCTTAAGTGTTGAAATGGAGATTTTGCTAACATTTTTGCCTACCTTGGCTGGCCTCAAAATTACAATTTTCTTGAGCTCTGGCTCCAAAAGTAGCTGGGATTCTGTGAATCACCATAACCAGCTTAAACCAATTTTTAAAATAAGGAAATTGAATTTAAAGAGTTTAGGCTGATGAGTTACACCAATCAGGAGTGAAATCTCCCTCTCTGATCATTAGCTAGTTGTTACTTAGCTTGTGAACTTTATTTCCCCAGATCTAAAAGAAAGATCATACTGTACTTTTCAGATTTTTGAGAACTGATGTTTGCAATTGTGTTAATATAGGGGTTACCATTATGCCTGGCTATTTCGAATATTTTAATGACACTAATGTCTCTAGTATCATTACTAGATTACTCTACCACGGCAGAGAACGGAAGAACAGGAAGTGGATCCTAGGTCTGGGCTTAACAACACTGGAGAGTGAAATCTGTCAGTTATTGGAATCTTAGGCCAAAAGGCCCAACAGACCAGCCTGAGAGACTCATCCATGAAAGAAACCTGAGCAGCAGTGAGATGAGTGATGGTAAAATAAGGAAGAAATCTGTTCCAGTGTGGCCACCACCAGAGAGAAAGGCTGACTAGTGACTTCATCACTACCTTCAAGTTATCCACAGCAGCTCCAAGACCACATAGGAAGAGCCACAGCAGGGATTGGAAGGTAGGTATGGTGACCAGTCTTGGGCAGTGTCAGACCTTGTGTTTTTTCTAATAGTTTTGATATGGGTCTGGTTTAAAAAAGAAAACAAAGCTGAATGAAAGCTTGGGAGGCTGGAGGAAATTGTATGGAGAAACATTTATAGCAAGCACAGGTGCAGGTGAGTTTCAGGAGCCGTCCTCTGCTTTATAAAGTAGAAGAAATAAAAGACTCAGCGCCAAGCCCTATAGCATGCTGGTCCAGCTTTACATCATGTTTTGACCACAAAGTGGTGCCCATAACTTGTTTTTTCTATGATGTGGAGGTGTAAAGGTGTGGCTAATTATATTGATAGGCATGCCTGACTTTTAGCTTCCTTACAGTCAGGCTGTGTGCCGGCTGATCATTGGGTAAGGCCTGGTAAAACCTGGTCACGGAGTGTCCTGCTGGTAGCAGGAAATATTTGCCCATAGACCATTTTAAATGGAGATAAGACACAACTTAAAGAGAATCTACAAAAGACCTGGAAGTTGACATTTTCCCCAACTAGATGGGCCTTCTGCTATGGAGTAGAAAAGGGGTTAGAAAGGAGGGGAAAGCAAAGGACAATTTCTAAGGTCCCAGTTACAATACCCTCATGATCCTATGGCTAACTGGGAGCTAGACTTGTCATCATTACCCAGCAACTTTACAGAACTATCTCCTACCTATCTCTGTCATGGGGAAAAGTCAAAGTTCACATTTAGAAGTACAGCTTCTAATAAATGCATATGACTTTCACAGCACCATACACATACACAAACAGGAGCCAAACATCACAATTCTAGGATCATCTGTAGTTAGATTCAGAGAGCCAACTTCATGCAAGTAGATTTATGGCAAAAGGACAGTGGCTCAAACTTTCTCTTAACTTTCCAGACAGAAGAGTATAAACACATACTCTTGAGTGGTTTGGGAGACATCCAGAGGTACTAGCCACTTCTTAGAAATGTCTTAGAAGCTTTATGAGGAGCACACAATTATAATAAATCATGTGCAGTTAGCCTTCAACTCCCAAATGTATGCGTTTATTTTTATGATAATAGGTACTTTTCCTCCACTTTGAAATAATCTTTCAACCAAATGGATACTACAAAAAAGATGTACCAAACTCACTTCAGGGCTTCTAGAATCCTCAGATAGATCAATGTGTTTGAGTTCATTGTTAAGAAGTATAGGCATAGAGCAGAGGGCTCTTGACTTTCTCTTTCCTTTATCATAAGCAACCACCAGGAAAGTGATTTCACCATATTCTTTACAATTGCTGTGTTGCCTGCATATAGTACAATATTATATATTAAATTCATGAGAAGACATATCAAAATAGAAATTCAAAACAAAAATGAAAGAAAACAAGTTTGTGTGGATAAAATTACAAGTAGAGGCGATTGTAGTTTTCTCATTTCCTGCTGATGCACCAATGAGTCATTTTGCAAAACTCCTGGCACCTGGTTTTGAAATTGCAAACTTAAGTCATGTAGTAGAGATTCTGTGGCCATTGCCAACCTTCCTCTTCCCATCTCTGGCCTTAGAAAGATACCTCAGTGGGTGAAAAGGGCACGAAGAGATGAAGACAACTATCCTTCCTTATGCTTTTCCCACCAGTAGAGCAAGGGATAGGGATAGTTAAATCTCTCTCTCTCTCTCTCCCTCTCTCTCTTTCTCACTCACTTTTTCTCTCTCTTCCTCTCTCTCCTTCCATCTCCAGTTTCTCCCTCTCTCCCTCCTTCTTGCTTTCCCCGTGTTTTTGCTTTGCAAAGCAAAAAGGGACTCACAGTGGAGACTAGAAGAAGAATTTATCATGTACTGAGCACATAACATGTGTCAAGTTTATGCCAACTAGCTATTACAATCCCTGTTTGACACATGATAGATATGGAAGGCCAGACAAGTAATAAAACTGAGCCCAGCTCTGCACAATGGAGCTGTGGCTTTAACATCCATTTTATTCCAGTGCCTAAGTCCCTGCTTTTGCCCCTCTGATTTTTGAGGAGATTTCATTATATATTTGATTTCTGCTAAAGAGGTGTGTGTATATAAGAGGAAGGTTTGGATTAATTAAATCAAATTATATGAATACCTTAAGCACTGATAGATGCTAGAGAGAAAAATGGTCCATCCTTCCTCTCTAGTTTGTTGCATGGGGTTGATCTGAAGCTCCTCTTTCTAAAAGAGTTTTCAGAAATCACCTGCACCAGAAATTAATAAAGGAGGCGGGAGGGTAAAATCTGGCCTACTGCTTGTTTTGAGAATAAGATTTAATTGGGATGCATGCTACAAAAGTTGCATAAGTAATTTTGGCATAAAGCAAATCTCCTTCAAACCTAAACTATTTACTCTGTGGCTGTTTAAAGAAAAAGTTCGCTGATCTGCTTCTGACCTAGTCCAGAGTTCTTCAAGTTATTACTATGAACAGCCTAATTGGAGAATAAGCCCTTACTCTAAGCCATCTTATTAGAAAAAGAAGTATATGCCCATTAATTTATGTATGTCTATTTGTCTTTCATTTTAAAATTCTGTGTTCACTAACTATGAATTGTTATGACTATATGCTAATTGTACAAGGAGTTTCATTGCGATATTTTATATATACATATACTTTGGTCATGTTCTCCCCTCTTATTACCCTTTCTTATCCTTCTCCTTCTTAATTTGTTTCCATTTTCCATTTTCATACATACATAAAATGCACCTGGATAATATTTGCCCCTTTTCTTTCACCTTCTCTTCACACTGGTACCCTTGAACAGTCCCTTTTTCATAGTTACATTTTTTTCACCTGTTAAACACATATGGGAAAATCATGAAATTTTTGTCTTTCTGAATCTGGCTTATTTTAACACCATGATCTCCCATTCTATCCATTTTCCTGTAAACAACATAATTTCATTCTTCTTTATGAGTGAATAAGTGTAAGTATAACACAATTTCTTTGTCCATTTAGTGGTTGATGAGTACCTAAGCTGATCCATAGCTTGCTATAATGATGCTGAAATAAACATGGCTGTGCAGATACCTATTGTGTGCTGATTTACAAACCTTCAGATGAATATGAGAGAGTGGTAAAGCAGGATCATATCGTATTTCTATTTCTAGTGTTCTGCAGAGACTTATCTGATAATAAGTGGGTAGGCACTAATTTCCTTTCCAGCTAACAGCATATGACAACCCCCTTCTACATGCTCTCCCAAATCCTTGCCAGCCCCTTTTTTGCCATTGTTTTCTTGATTGTAGCTACTGTGACTGAGTTTAGATGACATCTCTGTCATTTTGATTTGTATGTCCTTTATGACAAACGTTTCTTTATGCATTTACTGGCCATTTGTACTTTTTCTGTTGAGAACTGTTGAAGATATTTGTTCATTTACTAATTATCTTGTTTGCAATGTTTATTTGAGCTCTTCATATGTTCTAGATCTTAATCTTTCTCCCATGAATATCTATAAAATAATTTTTCCTATTCCATAGGCTGTCCCTAAATTTTGGTAATTTATTTCTTTGATGTTCATAAGCTTTCTAAATTTGATACAATCCTTTTTTTCAGTCTTCTAATTTCTTGAACAATTGGGATCCTGTTCAGAAAGTAATCACTTATGCTTATATCTTCAAGTGTTTTCCTAGAGTGGTTTTAAGTTTCAGACCTTACATTAAAGTTGTTGATTTTTTTTTTTTTGGTGCTGATCCTGGGGCATGAACTGAGGGCTTGGGTAACTTTATGATCAAGGCTTGTGCTCTTCCACTTAAAGCACAACTTCTAGCATTTTTGGTAGTTTATAGGAGATGAGTCTCACAGACTTTCTTGCTGAGGCTGGCTTCAAACCATGATCTACAGATCTCAGCCTGCTAGGATTACAGGCATGAGCCACTGGTGCCTAGATTTATTGATCCATTTTAAAGTTTGTTTTTTTTTTTGTATATGGTGGGAAATAGGGATCTAGATTCAGTCTTCTATATGTGGATATCCTGTTTTCTTGACAGTCATAAAATACTATTTTGGGGTTCCATTGTCAAAAGTTAAATTTCTGTAACTGTATAGAATTATTTTGGGGTCTTATATTCTATTTCTTTGGCCTGCATGTCTGGTTTTGTGCCAGTACTACGCTGTGTTGTTACTATAGCTCTGTAATATAATTTGAAGTCCATACTGGGATATTTCCAACACTGCTCTTTTTGCTCAGGATTGCTTAGATTATTCAGGATCTCTTATGCTTCTGTATGCATTTTAGGAATGATTTCTTAAGAATGGCATTGGAATTTTGGCAAGGATTGAATTGAATCTGGAGATTAAGTTCAGTAATATGACAAATCTTCAAAATATTAATTCTGCTGATCTATTAACATGGGACTTCACTATGTTGAATAAGCATAGAGAAAGTGAACAGTCTTTTTTCATTCCTCACTTTAGAGGAAATGGTTTCTGTTGTTGTCATTTAGTATGGTATTGGCTGTAAGCTTATTGTATATAACACTTATTATGTTGGGGCACCTTTTCTAGTTTCTTCAGGGCTTTTATCATGATGAAGGCTGAATTTTGTCAAAAGATTTTTCTGCATCTATTGAGATAATTATATGATTTTTGTGCTTTATTCACTATATGTGTAAGGTTTAATGAATTTTTATTTTGAACCATCCTTGCATGCTTGTTGCTTTTTGGTTTTATTCTGCTGTAGCCTGATAAAATACAGGAAATTATTTTAATTTTCTAATATTTGTTAAAATTGGCTTTATATCCTGAAATATAATCTTTCTTGGACAAAATTCCATTAGCTGCTGAGAAGAGTGTATATTCTGTGGCTGAAAAGTGGACTATTCTATACATGTTTTTAATTCATGATCTATAGTCATTCTGAAGTTTCCTTGCTGATTTTTGTCTGACTTATTTATCAGTGATAGGGCATTGATGTCATCCATTGTTATTTTATCAGAGTCTATCTGTAGTTTTAGGTCCAATAGTACTGGGGGGTTCTTTTGTGGCTAGTTGTTTTGTTTTGTTTTATGAGATAGGTTGTGTATATGTATACAACTTTTATGTCCCTGATGAATTGTTTCCTTAACATGAACTAACCATCTTTGTTTTTCTGAGTAATTTCAGTTTGAAATCTGCTTTATCAGTTATGAGTTTAGATTTCCCTGCTTGTTGTAGCGCTCCATTTTCTTGGAACAAATTTTGGGATCCTTTTATCTAAATCCTGTGTTTGACTTTGCCCATAAGGTATATTTCTTGTAAGCAACAAATGGTTGGGTCTTGGGGTTTTTTTAAATATAAAGTTTTTCAATATTATGAAGTAACTTTGGAAAGAAAAACAATAAACGAATACATTATTTAGGAGAAGAAAAGCAGCATATAAACTGAGCAGATGCCAGACAGAAGTGTGTTAAGATTTTTTATTGTATACCTTTTAATGTTTGATTCTTGACGTGTAAATATGCTAGCTGCTTAATTCAGTATAATTTTAACCTAGTGTGATGCAGCATACACTTATGCTTTGTATTTCCAAATCACTAGTCTACAGTATAAGGATCCTAACTTACTAAGTGAAGTTATTATCAGTCTCGCAAAGGTAATAGCCCTGGCAGCTTTATGCTTGACATTCTTTTTTTTTTATCTTATCAGATCTTGTTTTATTAACCTAATTCATTAGCCTGTGTCCCTTGATTAGAGAATGGAAACCATAACCCTTTAGAGAGATTATTGAGACATATGTAGTAATCTTTGTTGTTTTTTCTGTATTTTATTGTTTCTTAATATCCATTTGCTTATCTACTCATCTAATGAGACTTGTCCTTTCCTTCATTTTCACTGTTGAGTCTATCATTCTCTTCCCTGTGTGTAGAATCTTATTAAGTTTCTCCTGAAGTGCTAGCCCAAAGCTCACAACTTCCTTGTTTTGTGTTCACTGTGCAATATTTTTTATTTCCCTTGTTTCTCTATTGAAATTCCCTTGAAACTCCTTTGTTCTGTATGCTCAATGTTGTAACTGTGATATAATATGGAAACATTACTTTCTGGTCTTGTGTTTTATAAGCTACCTTTTTTAATGGACTCAAATCCCATATCCATTCACAATAGAATCACTGATATTGGACTTTTTCTCTCACCATAAGCCTCTAGGGAATAAGACAAAATATAAACTTTTGTGGATACTGGAGAGCAGGCAATGGGGGACTATGATGCAGTAGAGAAGTTTAACACAATTGTCACCCCTGTCATGGTTCTGGCTTTCTTCTTGTTGAGAAGTTATGAGTAGCTGACATTTACAGATCATTAAGGCAAAAAGGAGGAAGAAATCCAGAGATAATAAAAAAAATTGACATACTCATTCAAGTAAGTTACAATACACTAACCTGTCTGTATGTTGCAAGCAACTCCAAGAAGCTGGGAAACAAAATAAAGGAATCTCAGCGTTCACATACACTAAAGACACTTCAGTGTCTCTCTTTCTCTCTCTCTGAAAAAAGAGAAGCAGAGCTTAACATCCAGAATATTCTGTAAAGATCCAGAAGAGCTGTGCCTTACAGGTGAGGCTAGTAGAATCTTGAAGAAGATTTTGTCTGCTTAGGCTGGCTCTGAGACACAATCCTCAGATCTCGGACCCCTGAGAAGCTAGGATTACAGCTATTAGCCACCAGGAGATTGTTTTCTCTTTCTTGACAATTAACCAGCCTTTGCTTGTTTTTATCCCCATCATTATCCCGTGGATCTTAACCTCAGGGAACTACCCTTCTTGCATCACCAACATTGCACTTGCCATAAGCCTGTTTCTACTTTCATTTCAGTAAGAACTTTTATGAAGCAGTAATCCTTTATGCCTTGGGATCTGCCAAAAAGAAAGGAGGCCATAATCGCAATTAGGAAAATACTTTATGTTTGAAGTCTAAGCCATCTGATGTAGTCTGTGAGGGTTATTGAGCAGGGGATGCAGGCACCCTGCCTGCTGTCCATGTGCTTCCTGAGCTGTTTGCATGTCTATACCTACAAGTCATTGTATACACCTGGTTCACTTACATGTGGAATTGGGCATCCTCTGATGACAGGCTATGTTCCATCAGGATTATCCCCCTGTGGTGGATATCCTTGTGCCTTTACATATATCATGAAACATGGAAAAGGGTAAACACAAAGTCTCTGATAGCTTTTCTAAGAATATTCTAGTTCCCACATAAGAACTTTAAGTTGGTGAGTGCAGTGAAGCATAATGTGATCTCTGGAGCCAGAGTTGTTGAGGTTGAAGCCTCGATTCTAATGCTAACTACTAGCGTAACTCTGGCAGGTGGTTAACATGCTGGATATCACTTTTCTCATTTTTGAAATGGGTATAGTGATGGCCTTTCTTACAAAGTTGCTGTGAGAATTTGCGAGTTAATATACAGTTATCCCTCAGTTCCAGGACCCTTGAAAATGTCAACATTGTAGATGCTTATTTTATTATATAAATGGTGTAATGCTTAAATATAGTCTACACACCCTAGTTGTCTTTCTCTATTTTTCCATGTTTCTGGACATCTAGGATCCCTTGGCACCTCCGCTTCTTTCATTCTCTTTATCAGTCCATCTTACAACAAATCACATTGTCTCTTTAGCTCTCATAATTTGTCCCCTTTCTTCTTTCCATACCAATGATAAGATTTTTTTTTGCCAGTCCTGGGCCTTGAACTCTGGGCCTGGGAGCTGTCCTTAAGCTCCTTTTGCTCAAGGCTAGCATTCTATCATTTGAGCTACAGCACCACTTCTGGCTTTTTCTGTGATTAATTGGAGACAAGAGTCTCATGGGCTTTCCTGCCTGTGCCAGCTTCAAACTCAGATACACAGATCTCAGACTACTGAGTAGCTAGGATTACAGGCATGAGCCATCAGCTTCTAGCAAGGTAAGCATTCTTGACTACCTAATCTCTGGCCTGAACTCCAGGAATCATCTGTTTTTTTTTTTTTTTTCTTTTCTCAAATCCTTGTGTGTCTCCCCATATTCTATGCTCCATCAATCAAAGTGAACCTCTTCACATGGTGATCTGAGCTCTTTCTGCTTACAACCCTAAGGAAGGTTTCTGTGGTCCCCACATGAATTTTGAACATATGTACCATGGCTTTAAGGATCTACTTGGAGTGATCACTGCCTACCTGCCCACCTGGACTACCTGCTCCTTTCCCATTGTCCATTCAGAGCAGCCAGGCTCTTATCTCTTCTAGTTTCCTCCTACATGTCCTCTTTGGTCTTTTGTTATGCTGGTAGTTTCAAGTCTTCAAAATTAGCCCCATTATTTCTTCCTGGGATCTTAGCTCCTTGGGATCTTATGTAAATGTTGTAATGCTTGCATAGAGTTGCCCTAGTCATCTTTATGTATCCATGTTCTCAATTTTTATCTGGACAATTCAAACTCAGTTTAACAATGATTTTCTCAATGAAACAGTCTCTGAATCTTTAGTACTTAATTTTTTCCCTACTAACATATCCTATTTTCTCCATTTGTAGAACTTAGCTTAGTTCGTAAATTAAATGTCTATGTTTTGCATATTTCACTCTAAGTAGCAAGACGACAAAGACTAAACTTCACTTCCCATTCTAAACTTCATGTCTGTTACAGGAGTGGAATGTGGTTGGTCCTTTGTTTCTTACTTTAAAAAATCAATAGAATTTCCCTTTTTGATTGACATATAACAATGTCATATTAATGGGATACAATATGCTGTTTCAGAGTGAATCAGAGTAAATATCATGTCTATCACCTTAAACATTTGTCATTTTGTAGTGAGAAGACTAAAAATCCTCTCTCCAAACTACTTTGAAATACACAGTGCTTTCCTGCTGATCCTAGTTCACCTACTGTCACACATTATACATTGAACAACTTCCCCCCTCCCTCTTCCCTCTTCTCATCCCTAGCCTGTGGTGACCATTCTTCTAACTGTCAACTTGCATTAGACCAACTCTTTTAGAATCACAGATGAGTGAGATCATTCAGTCCTTATGTTCCTGTGCCTGGATTCTTTCACTTAAAATATCTTCCAGGTTCATCTACATCAACACAAGTGGCAAGATTTCATCTTTTTCATTACCATCAGATAATTAATTATTGAAAAGGAGATATTGGTGCTGGGAAGGTGGCTCAGTGGTAGAGTACTTGCCTTCCATGCATGAGACCCTGGGTTCAAGTCCTCAGCACCACATAACCAAAAAGAAAAAAGCTGGAAGTGGCGCTGTGGTTCAAGTGGTAGAGCGCTAGCCTTGAGGTGAAGAGCTGAGTGACAGTGCCCAGGCTGGAGTTCAGGCCCCATGACTGGACCCCCCCTCCCCCCAAAAAAGAAAGAAAAGGAGATATTAACTGGGAGCTATTGGCTCATGTTGGCAATCCTAGCTACTCAGGAGACTGATTGCTGAGGAATATGATTTAAAGCCAGGAGTCAGACAAGTCCATGAGAATCTTATCTCCAATTAACCAGTAAAACCTGGAAATCAAGGGGTATCTCAAGTGATAGAGCATTAGCCTAGACTGGAAAAGCAAAGTGAGAGCATGAGGCCATGAGTTCAGGTCTCAATAGAAGCATGTAAACAGAGGTATTAATATGTGTAAGTTGAACGAGCAGAGAAATAGATGGAGCCTCCCCAGAGGAAACACTTCTGGGTTGGAATAATTAGGGAAGGGTTGTATATTAGTTTTCTATTCATGCATAACTAATTACCAAAATATGTAGTACTTGGAGTAATAGCCACTCTATCTCACAGTTTTTGTTGGTTCAGAATCTAGGCACAGTTTGGAGGAATCCTCTGCTCAGGTTTCAAATGGCACCTATCCACATTTTGGACACACTGGTTCACTCTCATCTCAGCTGGGTATTGTCTTCCAAACTAATTTCAGTTATTGACACAATTCATTTGCTTGTTATAGAACAGGGGCTGTCAGTGCCAAGATATAGTCTAACTCAATAGGCAGCTCAAGATGAGGATGTTGGCTTCTTCCCTTGAAACCAGCAGGGAAATGTCTTTGAGAAGTGTCCTTCTTATCTTCCCCCCGACACCAAATTGTTCAACTTTAGGGTAAGTTTTAAATTAATGAAAAGTTATGACATGGCAGAGTATTCCCATACATTACGTACCCACTTTGTCCTCGCATTAAGATCTTACATTAGGATGTAGAGTGGCTCAGATGTAAAATGTCCCCAAAGGGGACATTGTGGGATTGATCCCCAAATATGGTGCTGTTAAGAGGTGATTGAATCACAAAGAAATGGACCTTATTAATGGATTAATCTATTGATGAGCTCATAGCTAAGTAGACTATTCGGATGAAGGCTCAGTTGGAAGATGCGGTTTATTGTGGAAGAGTGTATCTTATCTCTGACCCACTTCTCTCTCTTACCCCTTCCCTTTTTGTCTTTCTGTCTCTATCTCTCTCCTCTTTCCCTCTCCCTCCTCTTTACTTCCTTTCTCTCTCCTTCTTCTTCTCCTTTTTCTCCCTCTCTTTCATCCTCTGTTCCCTGGAACAGAAGGACACAGGATCCTTCACTCTAACACTTTCCACCATGATATTCTGCTCTGTCACTGCCCCCCAAATAATGGATCCAGCCCACCATGGGCTAAAACCTCTGCAACCATGAGCCAGAATAAATCATTCCTTAAGTTGTTGAATGAAGATGGATTGGCATAGTATGCTACATTCATCATGATCAATGAATGTAGTATTGATGCTTTTTTATTAGCCAATGTTCAGAGGTCTTAGATGTCATCGCAATTATCCCCCTCGTTTCCTTTTATATTCCAAATTTCCACCTGTCATTAAACATTGGTTTCTGGAGCTTGTAGTGTACATTTACAGCTGTTTAAAGTCCCATTTTCAAGTAGTACCAGGCCACTTCAGAAGTTGTGTGTATACTTCTTTGTGTTATTCATATGATATTCACTTACTGACATAATGTAAGTACCTTGTATGTTATTAGTCTTCATTTCATATTCTGCCCTTCTCTAGGTACATCCAAGCTCTTGACCCATATGTTTTTTCATCTTTCTAAAGGAACTTTATGAACATTTGGTATAGGAAGGTTCTTTTAGTGTTGAAATCCCTACAATTTTATTTGTGTGGGAAATTCTTTACCTCTTCACTTTTGAAGAATAGTTTTGCTGAATACAAATTTCTACACGGACAAAGTATTATTTTTCTTTTTACTCTATATATTTTACTTCATTCAGTTCTTTTTTTTTCCTTTTTTGAATGATTTCTGATATGAAGTTCCCAGCAATTCTCATCACTGTTCTTCTATAGCGAAAAGTATATGTTTCTTTTGACTTCTACCAAGACTGTTGTTCACATTGTCTTGATTTTCTGCAATTTGACTATGCTAAATTAGATTCTTTTTATTTATTCCCATTGTTCTCTGAATTTGTGCCTTGGTGTTGATGACACTGATTTTGAAAAGTTCTCAGCTATAAATACTTCTTTGTATAATTTTCCATTTACTCGTAGGTTCACTTTTAGTGTTGTCCCACAAGTCTTGGATGTATTATTTTTCTTTGTTTTGATTTGCTCTTTCCTGTTTGCATCTCCCTTTGAGAACATTCTTTTGACCTTTTTTTTTCACATTCCCTGATTCTCTATATGGTTATATTGAGTCCACTGAAAAACTGCTTATGGGAATTCTTTACATCTATTTCTGGTTTTGTCTTGTTCTTGTTTTAGTTTGGGGGTTTTATCCATTTCTTTGATTGTTTCTTAGAGTTTCTGCTTACATTTCCATATGCTCTTGCATATTTTCTATTTTTCCATTACACTATTAATATAGTCATCATAGTTATTTTTAAGTCTCTGATAGATCATTGTGACATTTGAGACATACATGAGTCTGTTTCTGATGACAGCTTTATGTCTTCACAATTTTCCCCCTTGTCTTTTGATGTGATTTATCTTTTTCTTTCTGTTGGAGAAAGACATGATGATTCCAGAAATAGAAAGTAGGGTAAATAATTCTTTGGTGAAAGGATTTGTGTTAATTTGGTAGCATCTGGGTTGTGTTTAATGTTTTCTGTCATTACAGGTGTCGGGAATTCAAATATCTCTTGTGTCTCTAATGTCCTTTGCTTGCTTCCCTCCTGATTTTGATGGAGTATTCCTCCTTAGGGAAAGACTGTCTGGAAGTTCTTTTAGTTATGAGCTGCTGTCATTTTACTGGTACCTCTTGTGTGTGGTGGGATATGAGGAAAGGGAAATGTTCTACAATAGTTTGGATTAACTGTGTCTTTTATTGGGCTGTCTTTGGAATGTGGTCTTTACAAGCCCTCCATATTGACAGGTTCTATACTTGCGGATTCCATTAGCCACAAGTCAAAGATGTTTTATAATAAAAATACATTATACTAACATGCTCAGATCCCTACTTACCATTATTTCTTAATAGATTAAAAAGTACACTGGAAGGTGTGCATGGGTTATATACAAGTAATATTTTATTTTGTATAAGGGACTTGATCTTATACATGGGGCTCGCAGTGTGGCTCGGTGGTAGTGAGCTTGCCTAGCATGTACAACGCCCTGCATCTGGTCCCTGGCACTGCAACAACTAAACAAAATTAACAAGACTCTGCTAAATAAGTCAGGCCCACTCGGATGAAACTCTCTTTGGATAAACTTAATTACAGAAGAGATGTTCTACTGCATTTAAAGGTACTGTCTGCACTTGGGGGGGGAGAAAATTAGAGAAGTGTGTACCAAGGGGTAGGAATCTTGGGCCAATTTTAGAATTCTGTTGACCATAGCTGACTAGAGGAGGTAGTACTTGAACTTGCTTGCAAAGGATAAGTGTCATAAGCCAACCTAGATAGTGGAAAAGCATGCTAGGTAGCAGGAATAGCGTCTGCAAAGAAATGAGACTATTGTATAAAATTGCATATGTTAATTGGATATAGTTTTATTGTATCTCAGTTAATTTGTGAAAGAGATCCAGATACTTTCTTTCTGGTACTTTCAGCTGGCATCCTGAGATATTTCCTCAGGAGCTCACTTGGAGAAAGCAGTAAAACGAGCAACAATGAAAAGTAAATACATCCTCCATCGGCCAAGGGGATGTTAGCTTATTACTTTTGAATGTCAAGATGGTAGGGTCAGTGGAGGCAATGCAGCCGGTGAGCATTTGCCTTGTATCTATGGTAGTTGGGTTCACAAATGTGATTGCCTCTTTCCAGAAATGTGATCACCTTTGATGCTAATAAACTATAGTTTTAATGAACAACTTGTCACAGAAGGATTCTTTTTATGTCTTGTTACATAAGCCCTTTCCTTATATTTTTTTTCCCAAACCAAAAAGGTTAAAAAAGAAAGAAAGAAAACAACATTCAAGAAACAGGAAATACTAAACTTTCCTATTTTAATCCCAGGAAAGGAGTTGGAATAATTATAGTTTCTCTTTTGTAATTATATAAGTGACGTTTGTTGCTTGGACTGTCATTTTACTGGACATTTTTATCGAAGATGTTTACATTTCTGTAGCACATTTGGAGCAAATAGAGCAGCCCTTCTGCAGGCAAATGGCATTGACGGTTGCCATGGGAACCGTGTGAAGTCACAGAAAGTGGATTATCTCATAACATATTACCCAGTGTCAGATATAGGCAGTCTGACTAGAAAACAAACTACCAATTAATGAGCTACAATTCAGGGCCAGAGAAAAGAAACAAACCAGAAGGCTGCCTCCAAAAGGTCATGTTTGAGCTAATTTATTGCTTACTTTGCTCTAACCAAACCAAACCAATTATTCTGATTGCATGCCACCCATATAAATCTGCCTTAACCAGTGCAGACTTATACATGAGGAAGATCTAGAAAAGTAGAATTTGATGTTCCCGGGAGACATTTAGAATTCTTTTTTTAAAAATTCTTTTGCTCAGTGGGATTTAAATGAAATGAAATTTTTCTCTTATCTCTAAATATCTTTGAGAAGCAATAAGCTTAAATGATGAAGCTATGAGTTCTTGTAAAAAAAAACTGTTTGGGTGGGAATTCCAGCTTTGCATCTTGCTGGTTTTATTTTCTCTGCACACATGAGTTTACTTCTCCAGGCTTTACTTACTCGTTCCTGAAATGGAAATAAGAATGCTTCTTCCACTGCACCATTTCTGCCCTTGGCTTGCTTACTTGATGGGTTAAATGAAATAATCCAAGTAAAGGACTACACTCAGATGAAATGTCCACTATGCGTTTAGGGGTGTTTAACTGAAGAAAACATGTGGAATTTTTCACTGTAGGTGAGTCTTGTTTGGGCAAAAAAGTTCTCAAAAGAACTCATTTTATGAAGAGACAAAGAAAAATGTGGGTTTAACATCATCAACATCACTCAGATAACTTTATCAAGCCAGAGGTTTTCATGCCTGCATGCAGGCTTTTACTCAGAATTTTTTTGATACGGGACCTGGCCACATGCTTTCTAAATGACCTCCCTGAGTGAATGGGACTCACTTTAGCCAGCTGGAGTAGTCACTTTGACCCTTGGAGTGATTCTGTTGTGTTCATGGGGAGGTAGTTTTCTGCATCCTGTTTTCTCAGCTGATCAGCACATGTGTAGGGGTGCATGGTGATGAATTTATATATGTATATATACATATATGTATATATTAACAAGCTTAGAATGTACAAAGCCAACTTAGACAAACTCTGCTCTCTGGAGTCTCCAAGCCCTTCCTCTCTGGATCTCACTTCACCACTTGGAGGGAAGAAGGTCTCCATAGTGCCTCACAATTTCCTCTATTCTATGCTAGGAGGTTTCTGTGAAAAGGAGCAAGGAGGCTGAACCTTTTTCTTCCTTGTGGCAAAAATTCTTTCTTCCATGTCTTTTCCATCTCTAACTGCACTGCTTCTTTAGAAATCTGAGCCCTTCTTTTCTTCCAGCTCCTTTCTTAGGCCAAATAGTAACCAGGAGTGGCTGGATCTGAGAAGCAAACTTTCCAGGAGTAGCTCAAGATTCTGCTCTTTTGGGTGAGGAAAGAAATGTTCCCTCTGGGCTTGTTGGTCCAAATTTCCCCTAATTGATTGGAATGTAGAAGGTCAAGGAAATGACATTATGATGTAACAACTAGACCTCAGAAAAATAGATTAAGAATGAGGATGCAGAATTTGGGAGGGGAGAAGGAGCAGCAGAAGAAGAAGGAGAAGGCTGTTTCGGCTTCTGACATGAAGTTACCAAGTGCAACCCTAGGAAGAGATGGGAGCTATCTGCTCTTGTGGGTTAGCCCAAGTCTGTACCTGCTTAGAGATGGATCAAAGGAGAGGCTGCTGTGGAAACAAAGACAAAAAGAAATAGGTCAGACCAACTTCTGGTCTTGATCTCAAGCCAGAGGGAAATGAAGATCTTTAGCTCAAGTCACCAGTGTAGAAGACACATTGGCTTCAGCAGGATGAATGAACTGCTTTGTAGGATAGTGTATAAAAAGAATGTGGAGTCTGTCTGTGTTCAGCCTATAATAAACACTGGCTATGATAATTTAGTGAGGTCAGAGATGGACAAGGGAAGGAGGATTGAAGATATGTGTTTCTGTCATTTGTGTGGAGATTGTCTTCATTCATTCATTTATTCATTCATCCATTCAGGAAATACTGAATTCCATTAAGTTCTAGGCACTGTTCTAGAAAACTGAAGATAGAACAATAAGCAAAGCAAAGACCTTGCATCTCCATGGGATAGATAATAAGTCCATCCATAACATGTTAGTTGAAGGTAAGTCTATAAAGAAAATAAGTACTTAGTGTCCAGAGAATGATGGGATGAGACCATGTGGTCAGGAATGGCATCTTGTTAAAGCGATATTTAAGCAGTACAGTGTACAAGGGAAATGAAGAATAGTTGCTGTAGGAAGAAGAATCCAAGAGCAGGAGATAACAAGTTCAAAAGTCCTGTGGTAACAACATGATGGTCTTGGGAAAGGAAGACCCAGGAGAGTCTTGGAATTGGAATCCAATGACCAAGGAAGAAAGAGTGGGAAATTAGGACTAAATGGTGCCTCAAGGCAAGATTGTATTGAGGTTTCTAAGATTAGGGTCAAAGCTCTAAAGTAATAATAATAAAAAGAATCTCCCATCTGAACATACTTCTCAAAACTAAGTAACTAGTTAAGAATTCAAGGATCTATTCACATATCTTTCCATTAGAAGTTTGACTGAGTACAATGAGAGCTGCTATAACTGAGAAACCCATCTCTGGAAATAGGAAAAGGCAATGAGACTATGTAATGGAAGAATAAAGAACAGAGGTAGCAGTGTCAAAGAAGATACATCCCAATATCATTTTATCTTCAGGCAGGATGGTACAAACAAGCAACTTAACACAGGTTGTGTTGAGGGCCTTGGCTAAGCCTTTGATATGGAAGGTGACAGGAAGTCTACAGCTGCACTTTCTTCATTTTCCTCTTTTTAGCAGCAGATCTCCATCTACCCCACCTCACTGCTCTGTTATAACTGAGTTAGAACCTGGGGAAGTGAAGTTGCTTTCTGGAAATAGTGGGAACAGGAAGACAATGGGATGGACCACATAGGAAAGGAGTTGTGTGTAAGAGATGAAGGAGATTATCATACTTCATGGAAGGGAAGGCAAAGGTATTGCATTTTCTCACATAGAATAAAATGGTAGGTGATGGAAGTCTCATCTTTTCTTTCTAATACAACTCACAAAAGTGCAAATTCTAGGGCTGCCTTTTGCTCTTCTTGAGGAACCAGTAGATTTTTCAGTTGACTGTGTGCATGCATGCATTTAGGTGCTCTGAGCATGAGACAGTTGATGTTTCTCTCTCTCTACACTCTCAAGCCTTTATTTATTTATTTGCACACAGCACATTTAATTCCAAGGTGCTTAGGGCATTTTGCAAACATTAAATTAACTGTTAATCCTCTCCATGTCTCTATAAAGCAGAGAAACAAAAGTCTGTTATGAAACAGTGTGGACTAACTCTGAAAAAATAGATTTCACAGGGAGACACAAGAGAGATCAAGACAAAGAAGATGCAAGAGGAAAGAAAATAAAAGATGGAAAGATGAAGAATGTTTTGCATCTCCCAGCCAAGTTATCTTTGGAAGACTTTTCACTGCACCTGGAGCCCAAGCCAGCTGACCTTGTCTGTCATTTCAAGTGTGACTGTCTTAGCTGCTTTTTACATTTCAACACTTGATGACTAGATTTCCATAGCTGCAAAGTGGGGATTGCAGTAGTAAAGATGTTATAGAGTTATTGTGATGAACACATGGTGAGCTCACAGTAAGTGTTATAGCCATCACCATCATCATCATCTCTATAATTTCAAGCACATCTTAGTTGCTACTGGTAACCAGTGTGGATTTTATATTTTTGCTTGCTTATTTGTTTTCCAGTACCAGGGATGGAATCCTGCCCCACCATTTCATGCTAGGCAAGGACCATAGCCTTGTAAGGAAATTATTTTGCCCAAGTGGAATCTGTCTGAGAATTTCCCATGATAGACTGATTACAGAAATACCCTCAATTATCCACTCCTCTGGCTACATCCGTACCCTTATTGATGTGACATTTCCATCCTTTCATTAAGTGGATTCTATTTACCTATCTCTAGAATGTGGAATTTTTTTTAGTGGCTTTTGACTAATAGAATACAGAAGTGACATAGTTCCAGTTCTGATTTTGGGCTTCCAATAGCCTTTGTGCTTTGGTTGGCCTTTTTTGCCACCAAGAGCAAGTCAATGTGAGCATGCTGGATAATGAGAGAGATACAGTCCAGGGTCCTCTTCCTCTCATATGTCAACCCTCCTAGTTTGCTTGTCCTTAGTCACTTTCAACATAGCCACAGACCCATGAGTAAGCTCACCTGACACAGACTACTCTTGGACCAGACTCTCAGAACTGCTCATCATATCCATAAATTTGTAAGCAATAATTAAAGGTGGTTATTTTATCACCAAATTCTGAGAGCAACTTGTTACGTGGTTATAATAACTAGATGGTACAGCCCACCCTTTCAGTTTCACTTTTCATGAATTTCACCAGAATCCCTCTTACTTACCTAATGGAGATCAACTTTGTGAATTTATTTTTTATGTATGGATGACTTTGGAGTCAGAAAAACAAAAGATAAAGCAAAATCCCAGCTACCAGGAAGCAAAAATCAGATTGGGTGGGCAAGACATGGTAGGTAGAAAGCCAATGAGTACTGCTAGCATTTAAAAAGGGCACAAAGAGCAAGGAATAAAAGCCAACAATATTCTTCTTAGGGAAAGATAGTTTCTAACCTGGACTTGGGGTAGGAAAGAAAGCTTAAGGGAAGACACATAAAGAAATTCTTTCAGTATCTCTAGCTATGGTCTGAATGTGTCCCCCAGAATTGATGCGTTGGATGTAAACCCCCTGTGACAGAATTCACAGGTCATGACCCTCCCAGAGGCCTCACTTCCTGCCACCACCACACTCTGGGTTAAGTTTCAGCATATGAATTTTAACTGGGGCACATTCCCTTTATAGTGCTGATTTCTCTGACTCTATTTCCTCTGCCTGACTTCTAGATAGATGATCATAGACGTCTATAGGTGTCTACTTCATTGCCCTTTTTGAATCTGGCTTTTTTCATTCTTTGCTGCACCCTTTCCCATTCTTCTGTCAGAAAGAGAACCACTTTCTGAAACCTGACTAAATTATTGCCTTTTCTATATCATTTTATTTGGGGGGGGGGGTGGATGGGAGGGAGGGTTCCATCATCCTAGGAGAAAGAACTCCATGGCATGGAAGACAGAACTTCTGGTCCATCTCCCTCCCGTTTCCCCACCCCAGTCTTATCTATGCTTCTGCTTCCCACTTGCTACTTAAATCCTGCTGTAGATAATGGAGTCTCTGAGGAGCCCAAACAGTATCATCCTTCTTCTTCTGGTTTTGAGCAAATTGAGAAAAAAACCAACCCAAAGGAATCAGAATACCAAAATATCACCTCTCACTCAGGCTGGCAGAAGCTCAGTTGCACAGCACAGCCTGTACGAGTGCCATGGGCCTAGTAGATGAAGCCCTTGAACTGGGCCAGGTGCCCATCCAGCCATGGGCAGTGTAGGCTCAGGGAATCTTAAACCAATGAGTGTGAAATGCATGACAGGAACATTTACAGAACTCCTGCTCCTTGCATGTAATTTGTTCCCAAGAAAATGAGAAGAAATCTGTTTTCTTCCTTCCAAGTACTCCATGTGCTCTGGGGTGGAATGGATAAAAGAATGGAGATCAGCCATAAGGAAGATGTCAAAGGGGGAAAGATGCATCTCTTCAACAGCATCGAACACCTTGAAGTCCTTGGCACACACATACACATTCTGCTGCTTCTGCAGCCCTCCTGTCCATCTCCAGTTGTGTGACCTAACCTTCTTTCTTTAGCACATACTTGTGGAAGTTAAATGAGCTGTCTTCATGTGAACCTTCTAGACGATGTAGAAATGAGGAATCCTACAGTATTGCTCATTGAACAAGGAAAAACAGAGTTTAGCCTTGGCTTTGACTGAAGGGTAGCCTAGGGAGTAGAGTGGTAAAAGATGGCTGGGACCAAGAGGATCTAGGTAGACATTGAGGTAAGGAACACATGCTGGGTTTTATTCTCATGGCTACTTTGGTTCTATTCCCATCACTGACTCTTGCTGAGTAATGAAAGAAAAAGAAGCACATACCTTTTTTTTTTTAAATCACATTTTCAATTGGGCACCGGTGGCTCACGCCTGTAATCCTAGCTACTCAGGAGGCTGAGATCCAAGGATCCTAATTCAAAGCCAACCCAATAAACTGCTTAGAAAAAGCCTGGTGGGGCTCAAGTGGTAGAGTGCTAGCCTTGAACACAAAGAGGCTCAGGGACAGAGCCCAGGCAAAATTTTTTAAAATCACATTTTCAAATATTTTAGCTTAAATGCAATTGTTTTTCATCTCCATTTCCATTTTTTAAGTATTTGAAATAAAGGGGTAATGTGGCTTCATCAAGATGCCTTAAGAGTCAATGCCTTAGGGGGCTGGGGACTTAGCCCAGCGGAAGGGCACCTGCTCGGCACGCACAAGGCCCTGGGTTCGGTCCTTAGCCCTGGGAATAAAAAAGAGTCAATGGCTTAGAAAAATCTAAGAACCCTTAGGTGATGGTCAGTCACGTATTTGTAGTATTATATTCCAGACAATAAGGATGTTTAGGCCCAGTAATTATATAGTACTTACCTTTCCTGAGTGTTAATTGCATCATCTGTAAAATGGTTATAATAAACACGGGAAAATTATATAGTTAGTGTGAGAATTAAATTAGCATATTGCATGTACTTTTTAGAATAGAAATGGCTCCATGAAAGTCCATCACATTTAGCTCCAGAAACTCTCTTTATCTGTGCATATCACTTAAAGTGTAACATAGTTGTAAATAGTCATGATGTCAAGCACTAGTTCTCTATCCCTTTATCCCCTGTCAGCTTTCCTTTCTTCAAAAGCACTGACTTTGCTTTAATAGATACTTTTGGTGCTTATTTGTCATGCCTAAATAATCAGCCTGTGTCAATACTTTTCAGATTATGCATTGTCTAAGAATTGGTTCACACATGTGTATTCTTGTCATCCTGTCATTCTTCCACTTGTCCTAAACAACACAGTTTTGGTTGTGCTTAACTTACCATGACTATGTCAGGACTAAGCAATATAAAAACTAAAATTTACATTTTCCTTTATATATAACTTTACTTTCCTTGGAGCTAGTATTTGTTTTGCCTTTGGCTGAAATTTCTATGTTTTTAATCAATAATTCAATGAAGAGGCTTTTCCATTTGTTTAAGTCTCTTCTTAAGTGTAAAGATAGGTATTTTCCACTTATATTTGTGAACAACACTGAGCCTTTAGGCAAGATGCACCTTGAAGTACAAACTGTTTTATGCCTGGAGTTCAGGATGTTAGTCTGTGATTCTTATCAGTCATTGATGGGGTTTCTCCTCCCTCCCACACACACACTCTTGGAAACTTTTCTCTGCTTATAATATTTTATATCTTCTTTTTTTGTTACAGTTTCAGGTTGTTGCTCATATTTGCTTATAGCTTCCTGAGGAAAAAAAATCATAAAGATTTCTTTCAGAAAGCCTTTGCATATCTGAAAACTGATCAATTTACACTGATTCTTGATTGGTAGTTGGGCTAGGTATAGAATTTCCTCTTGATATTTATAAAACCATCTCCAATCTCCTGCCTTCCAGTATTGGTCATTGCTATTTAGAAGCCTGAAGCTGTTTTGATTGCTTATTATTTATTCTTTCTTTCTTTCCTTCCTTCCTTCCTTCTTTCCTTTCTCTCACTTTCTTCATTCCTTTCTTTCTGTCTCCTCTCCTCTCCCTCTCCTTCCCTCTCTCTCTCCCTCCCTCTCCTTCTCCCTCTCCCTCTCCCTCTCCCCCTCTCTTTCTTTCATCTCTTTACCCTTGATAGTCTGACATTTCATGATTACATCACTTGGTTTGTGCTCACATCCATTGCACTTAGCATTTTAGTATATTTTTAAGTCTGGAAAATCATGCTACTTCTACAAGTTCTTAAATTATTTTTAATGCCTTTGCTCACTCTTTTTCCAGAACTTACAAAATTAAATGTCATTATTATATAATATGCATGTATACATTATGAATTAATCATGAATTTATGACATGACTTCCATGACATCAGTAATTTTAAAACAAAAAGATTTTTTTCTGGGCGCCAGTGACTCACATCTATAATCCTAATTACTCAGGAGGCTGAGATCTGAGGATCATGGCTCAAAACCAGCCTGGGCAGGAACATCTGTGAGACTCTGATCTCCAACTAATCACCAGAAAACTGGAAGTGGCGCTGTGGCTCAAGTGGTAGAGCACTCACCTTGAGCTGAAGAGCACAGGGACAGCACCCAGGCCCAGAGTTTAAGCCCCATTACCAACAAAAAACAACAACAAACAACAAAAAAAGATTTTCTCTGGATGTTGGTGACTCACTCCTATAATCTTAGCTCTCAGGAGGTTGAGATCTGACGATTGAGGTGTAATGTCAGCTTGGGCATAGAAGTCCATGAGACTCTTATCTCCAGTTAACCAGAAAAAAGCTGGAAGTAGAGCTGTGGCACAAGTGCTAGCCCTGAGCCAAAAATACTAAAGGGCTGCACAAGCTCTGAGTTCAAGAACATGCTCATGAAAGGACAAGTGGGTTGATGTGGCTGCCCCCATGCACCCATCCAGAAAATATTCATTGAAATTAAAAAATGTAAAATCATAAGATTTTACCACTTAGATAAACATCACTATAGCTTCTGTTACTAAATAGAGAGGTTTTTTTCATTTGTGGGACTTGAACTTAGGGCCTGGGTATTGTCTCTGAGCTCTTTTGCTCAAGTTTAACACTCTACCACTTTGAGCCACAGCACCATTTCTGGTTTGAGGTGGCTAGTTAGAGATAAGAATATCTCTAGAGATAAGAATATCTCTAGAGATAAGAATATCTCTGAAGCCAGCCTAGGCTGGCTTCAAACCACAATTCTCAACTCTCAGCCTCCTGAGTAACTAGGATTAAAGGCATGAGTCATTGGTGCCCAGATTACTACATAAGATTTTAATGGACTTTTCTTACAATTGTATGCCATGATTTTCTGTCTTCAAACATTTGAATTCTATTTTCACACTTGTGAAAACAGACCTCTGCTCTTAGATCATGCTAGTCTTCTCTCTCTTGGTCAAACATGTTTAAGTTAAATAGATGGATCTAACCTATGTTTTGGACTCTCTATGAGATGCCTTAAGGCTGCCGCTATAGGTTTTGGGAGAGACTATGTTAGTAACAGTTGATTCCAAAGAATTTATGGCCTGTGTCAGGAGAATGATGGTCATACTATGCGTGTGTGTGTGTGTGTGTGTATGCATGTGCACATATGTTTATAAACCATTCTCTTTTTTATTATTCCTGAAATTCTTGAAATGAGAATATTTCCTTAGAGATGAATTATTGCTAAATGATGTCAGTTAATTTTCTCCTAGACAATATCCTGTGTCCTCCCTACCCAATAGTTCCTCTGTCTCTTTATCACTGTGTCTCTCTTCCTTCATTTCTTTTTGCATTTCTCACAGAAGAAATCATAGTAATTAAAGAAAGGAAGATGCTTCCAAGACTTTGAGTTTTCAGGACCACGGACAGAGGGATTGCTCAACCTTTTAGTTACAATGCTCTTTGAGGGAGGGAGTAACAAGTTTGGTAAGGTAATGAGTACATTTCTTGCCAAACATTTTTATCCCCTCCCTGATTTTTCTCCCACAGTCCCTTGCCCCATCCACCGCCCCTCCTAAATTGTAAAGTTCATTTCCAACATAGGGTCTTGTGAGTATCACTGTTGCATTGGTTCACCTTTTGTCCTTGGTCTCACCATTTTGTTATTCCCCTTCCCCTCCCCAAATCAGGTAAATACATATACATATATATGTATATATATACATAAACATATATACATATACAATTATTTAGCCTACTTATTAATGGGGTGGTTGTTTCTTTGAGGATTTGTTTAGGGGGTTTAATCTTTTGAGCTCTAAGCCTATTTTTATTTATTTATTTTTGTCAGTCATGGGGCCTGTACTCTAGGCCTGGGCACTGCCCCTCAGCTCTTCAGCTCAAAGCTAGTGCTCTACCACTTGAGCCACAGCACCACTTCTGACTTTTACTGCTTATGTGGTGCTGAGGAATTGAGCCCAGGATCTCATGCATGCAAGGCAAGCACTCTACCACTGAGTCATCCTCTCAGCCCTCTAACCATATTTTGGAGATGGGGCCCTTGTCTGTTGTGTAGGTAGTTGAAGATCCTCTCCTAATCTGTGTGCTTTCTATTTATCTTGCTAGCTATGTCCTTTGCCGTGCAGAAGCTCTGCAATTTAATGCAATCCCATTTATCCAGCCTTTCTTTGATTTGTTGTGTTTCTGGATCTTTATTTAGGAAGTTTTGACTTGTGCCTAAGAGCCCTAATGTATCCCCTATTCCTTCCTGTAATACTTTAAGGTATCTGCTCTCAATTCAATACTCATCAAAATCCCAACAACATTCTTCAATGAAATAGAAGAAGCAATCCAAACATTTATATAGAATAATAGAAGACCATGAATAGCAAAAACAATCCTTAGCAGAAAAAACAGTGCTGGAGGAATATCAATACCAAACTTCAAACTTATTATGAAACTGTAGTTATAAAAAACAGCTTTGTGGTGGCACATGAACAGGCCTGAATACCAATGGAATAGAATGGAAGACCCAGCAATGATCCCACAGGCTTATGGCCACCTAATCTTTGATAAGGGAGCCAAAATAATCAGATGGAAGAAAGACAGCCTCTTCAACAAATGGTTATACACATGTAGTAAACTGAATTTAGATCCCTATATATCACCTTGCACCAGAATCAACTCCAACTGGAACAATGTTCTTTTGAGACTAGATTTGAGCCGAGTTTGGGGATGACATGAAGAGGCAGAAAATAGCTGAAGTCACTGGTGGAAAAACTCTGGCCTGGTGGCAGTTCCAGGTGGGATTATCTAAGGCTGATAGGCGTCTTTGCTCTCCCAGCTTGATGCTGACACCAGACCTTTAACAGTGTGGTTTGTCAGAGCAGAGAGGAATAGAACAGTACCAAGCTTCTTAATTGAGATTTCCAACAGCTAGGATTTAAATTGCCATTTGTCTCCTCAGCAAACACGAATGGCCAGGGAGGCCAGCCTAGCCAATGGCATACTGGGTACAGGACATTTTCAGGTAGATTAGCAAAGGACAAGTCATACCTGTTAATTGAAAATAGGAAATGACTGGAGCTTAAGTGGAAAATAATTTCTAATCCAGTGTTAGCTGGATTTGTAGGCTTGCTAATGGAATCTGCAGAGCCTGAGCAGGAGGGAACAGAAAAGCAATGGAGGCAGGTCAATATGATCTTTGTAAGAGTTCTTCTCCACCCATCTAAACCCTAAACTGATTTTTCAACTGACTCATCTAGGTAATGTTCTACTTATTGTAGAATATGTTTAGAGGTTAAAGCAATTTAGGTGTCAGACATAACTGTATTTAAACTACTTACTCTAGAAAGTTCATTGGCACAAAACTCTACCTTGTCAAAGGCAGCCCCACAGACCCCCTGGAAGGTCTTTTCAGCTGAAAATGAGGACAGTATTTTCCATATGGCCATGCTGGGAATTACAGCAGTTTATACTACACCACATGCTTGGTTTGTTGGTTGACATGGAGTAAGTATGCTCTATAAGTATTGGCTATTGATATATTTTGTTATATGTAAAGGATTATATATATGATTCTTTAACTTAATACACCACCATCTTATGAAGCAGACCTTACCCAAGTTCCCATAGGTAGTAATTAAAATATCTTGGATGCATTGTAGATAAGCCTAACTCTGAGGCCTGAGCTTTTAGCCAGAAGACCTAGAATGATACATGTATAGTCTTCCTCTTTCTTTCCTTCTTCTTGCTTTCCCTATTCCTCCCTTTCTTTCTCAATAACCAATTATTTTTAATATTCTTCTTGTTACTGGGAATTGAACTCAGGAACTCATGTTTGCTAGACAGGCTCCCTATCAGCTGAGCCATGCCCCTAGATATAACAACCTATGGACATCTATCCATCCATCTTCTCTGCCTTACTCTCCTTCTCCTTCTACTTCTCCTCCCCCTCCTCTTCCTCTTCCTCCTCTTCCTCCTCCTCATCATCCTCCCCACTGTCATTATCATTTCTACTCTTCACATGTCTGTCTATTTCTATCAATCATCTATCTTTGTATTGCTTCTTTATTTACACACATACTTGTGTGCACTTAGTCAGAAGACAACCAAAGATTAGAGGACTTCACAGACCTTACATAAGAGAGCTGATTTTCTAGTCTAGAACTGTCCAACTTCAAAACCTAAATGGTGTTTTAATGGAATCAAGATTATGATTAAATGTAGTCCCAATTCTTTTTCTGTACAGTTATTTAAAATGTCACTGTTAAGAAACGAAACTTGAAAAATATCAACTCTCCCTATTATCCACTTATCTAGCAAACAAGAAAAAAAAACTCCTAGCAACTCCTAGCAAACAAGAAAAATATTAGTAAGGAATATCGACGAGGGTGTTTAGGGGAATGGACAATACATATTTTGGGGGGATTGAGGATGGCACAATTTGTCATTCATGTACTGTCAAAGCTTTGCTATCTAACAGAACACAGCCAAAAGTACTATTACTGTTTTAAAAGTGGAAAGTTGGCCCAGAAACAAGTGGCACCCAGGAAAAGTGTGACACGCCCTGCACATTTATATATAGAGACACTCTATGGAGCGACACAGTTATCTGTGATAATAGAGGAGAGTTGGCAGCATTCAAATCCAAAACAGCAGGCACTCTGCAAATCATAACTTTTTAACTTGGGAATGCATGGAATTCATTGGGATAATTTTGCATCTGATTAACTTTCCTAATTAGGCTTCCCATAAACCAGCATGACCTCTCCGACATCTCTCCCAGAATAAATAAATCCCTCTGCAGCAGCTCCAAATAATTTGGGAGCTGAATCCTGGTTAGTTCCTTTTTTCCATCTTTCTGTCAATTGCTCAAATTTATTACTTCTCTTTTAAATATCCTCTGTTTTACCCTTTCCCTTTCTAACAAATAACCTTTCCCCAGTCACAGCAGAAAATGGAGGTTCAGGGACATAATTATCCTTTCATGGTTCTGGAGTTTGATCTCGGGACCACATACTATACACTTGCTAGGCAGGCACTCTACCACTTGAACCATATAGCAGCCTGTGAGCAAGACTGAATTCAACTTCTCTCATGACCCTCACAAAAGATGTTTAAGCAAGC
The DNA here is from genome assembly GCF_024711535.1 of Dipodomys merriami. Classification (NCBI taxonomy): domain Eukaryota; kingdom Metazoa; phylum Chordata; class Mammalia; order Rodentia; family Heteromyidae; genus Dipodomys; species Dipodomys merriami. The sequence goes on from NW_027206590.1 coordinate 3,312,199, forward strand.
TACATGTCTTTTGTGTATATGCCCAATCTTACCTGTTTCCCCTGTAAAAACTTCTGGCATTCCCCTTAGAAATTTCTGGAAACGTTAATACTTTTTAATACAACCTAAATCTCCCTTGTTTCTCTTTTGTGGACCCCAACTGACACAAAAATGCTTTGCATTTAGCTATTTTGTTAAAATATCTTATTTGCTCAAGTTTACTATCTATTTTGCTTCTTGCTTCAGAGGACAAATAAGTCTCTGTTCCTTTCTAAAATGAACCATTCTTTCCTGTCCTGGACTCCATTTCCCTTTAGTTTATGATTATTTGCCTACCTCGCACTTTCAAGTTCAGTTTCTCTACTGGTTTCTTCCATTAGCCTTCAGACATGCTTCCAGGAGCCTCCATATAAAAAGCAGAACAAAAACTAAAAAAAGCAAAACTTTTCCCCCATTCATCCATTTTCTCAAGCTGCATTCTGGCTTTTCCTTTTCTTCCACAATGGTTACTGGTCTTTCTCTTTTACTCATTTACTCAGTCTGTAGAAGTCTTGCTTGTTCTCTCTCCACTTAAAAGCATACATCTCAAGGAGACCAATAACTTCCAGAAAAGCATTTTCCCACACTATCTTGTTAGTTTTGGATGTCTGTTCTCTTCCATTAGAGTACCTGTTCTTTGAGGTCAGGAGCCTTATTAATTCTATGTTCCAGAATTCAGCACAGGACTGCACATATTGTAACTCTTCAACTAACATTTGTAGAATGAATGAGGCCTGCCAAGTCTGATGGACCCTTTCCTTTGTCATTTAAGTGGCCTCCTTGGAGGCATTTGACATTTCCAAGTTTCCATTCTTGAACTCTCCAGTATGCTGCTTCTAGGATGTAGGTCTCTTCCCCCCACTCTCAGTTCAATCTACTTCTAGAAGGAATCATTAAGGTCCTCTTCTCTTGTATCACTTGTGTCTTACACAGCATTGTAATAAATTGGATGGGTGAATCACCACTCCATATGTAAGGTTGTTTTTGTGCTCTACTTTTATTTCAAGGAAGGTGTTACTTAAATTGGTTTCTAATTCTAGAAGTGAAATTGCTAGTTCCTCCAGTGTGTGGTAGTTTGAACTTCATCTTATTTATGTCCATGGATTGTAAAACACTTGCTGCTAATAAATATGGAAGACTTACTTTACATTTAACCTCGAATTATCTTTTTGAAATAAGTAGCCTAAAGAAGATTTAAATCTAATTTCAGCTAAGAAATATGATTGAAGGTCAAGTATGCCTAATCTTTCTTTTTGCAAGAAGCTTGCAAAAATGTGCCCAAAGCTTCCTACAAGATGAGTGATATGAAATTAAAAGTTAGACTTATTGCCCCCAAGATTATGCGATAGGTTGATTATAACAATCTTTTATCCATTTTTATGCCTTCCTATACCCTGTCTCTATCTAATGTGATTTTTTTTCAGGGACCTCCATGCCTTGTCTCTGAATCTTGCTGGTTTTATGACCTTCCTTAGCTTGTTGAAGGTGATTAGAAGCGATGTATCAATTTCCAATTTAAACTGAGGGGTCAACAGCCTTTGTGAGGCAAGGAATCATCCTAGCCAAGACCGATCTAGAGAAGGCAACATTGAGTTTATATTGTATATAAAGGTGTACATAATCAAGATTATCCAAGTATGTACTAGCCCAGAAATACCCACCAGTGGACACAAAGATTTATGAGCTACATAAATGCTTCACATTATAAGACATTGTGGCGAGGCTCTGGTGGCCCATGCCTAGATTCCTAGCTACTCAGGAGGCTGAGATCTGAGGAGTGTGGTTCTAAGCCAGCCCAGGTAGGAAAGTCCATGAGAGACACTTATATCCAATTAACCTCCAGAAATCCAGAAGTAGGGCTGTGGCTCAAGTGGTAGAGCAATAGCCTTGAGTACAAAGAGGCTTAGGGACAGGACCTAGGCCCTGAGTTCGAGCCCTACAACCAACAACAACAAAAAAACATAAGACATGTTTTGAAATGTTTAGCATAAAGAGGAAGACTTGGCCACAGCCATCTGATCCCAGTGTCAGGCCATCTTGATAAAGTCTTGATTGAGCCAGCTGATTACCTTGACTGATTTCTTTAAACAAAACACCTTTGTATAACCAACATGGAATTTTGCTTGTCCATTCAAAAGAATAATATTAGATCATTTGCAAAAAAAAAAAAAAAAAAAAAAAAGGAAGGACCTGGAAAAATATAATGAAGTGAAGTAAGTCAGGTCCAGAGACAAAGGCTGCAAGTTTGCCCTCATATGTGGAAGCTAATATTAGTTTATAAACATATAAGTAAATACATTGGATGGTATGTAACTGTAGACAGAAGTATTAACTGAAATACGGTAGATTCGAGTCTAATGGCTAGAAAGGCAAAGTCAAATTCAACCAAATAAACACCAGGAAGCAAGTTCTTGAAAAGGGTGGAGGTAAGGCCAAGGGGACAAGTGTAGACAAATGTGAAGGAGAAAGTGGGGAGAAAATAGTCTAAGAATTCAATATATTGCCTATGAAATTAGCCAAGTGAGAAAATAGGTGGGGAGGGATGGGTGAGAACATCAAAAGGAGTGAATTGATCAAGGGGCATTGCATTCATAAACTGCTTTGATTCATAAACTGCTTTGTTGAATGGCAACACCTCTGTACAACTACTTAACAATAATAACAAAAAACAGTCTTAATGAAATATAATTCATCATGTAGCACACAATGCCCCTATTTTAAGTGTATTAGTCAGAGTTCATAGTCATCACCACAATCCATTTTAAAACGTTTTGTAACCCTTCTCCCCAAAACCTCATACCCATAGTCATCACCCCCCCCCCACTTCCTCTCACCCCTTCCCTGAAGCTCTGGGCAATCATGAACCTATTTTCTGTCTCTATGGGTTTGCTGACTCTGCAGATATCATATAAATGAAATCACATTATATGATTTTTGTGATTAGCCCTCTTATCTCATTTTTAAGATCCATTCCTGTTGCAGCTTCTAACAGTACTTCATTTATTTTTACTGCTGAAAAACATTCTATGGCTACACAAATTGTTTTTATTCAGTTATTGGTTGAATATTTGGGTTTTCTCATTTTTTGGCTGTTCTGACTATGTCAGTGTATGCCATTTGTGTACTAGTTTCTGTGTCAACATATATTTTAATTTCTCTTGTATATATGCACCTAGAAGTGGAATTTTGTACAGGATGTTATCATCTATACTTAATCCTTTGAAGAAGTATCAAATGATATATTATTTTATTAGAGTATGATGACATTTCTTCACATTCTCACCAAAACTTAGTATCAACTGTATTCTTGGTTAGAGACTGTAATGGTTATGAAATGGATCTGATTGTGCCTTAATTTACAATTCCCTGATCACTAATGATGTTGGGATTTCTCCATGTGGTAATGATTATTGTGCTCATTTGTAAATCCTCTTTGTAAATAGGTCTCTTCAGAACTTTTGCCACATTACTTCTTTTTTGTACTTTTTTATTGTAAAAATGCTGTACAGAGGGATTACAGGTACATGAGCAAGATAGTGAGTACATTTCCTATTGAGCACTGTTGCCTCCTCCTTTGTTTTCCCCCTACTATCCCTTCCCTCCCACCTCTACAACTACCCCCCCCCCCGCCCCAACCCCCCCCACCCCCTGCTCCTGCCAAAGTTGTAAAGTTCATTTTCAACATAGTGTTTTGTACATCTCACTGTTACAATGGGTCAACCTGTATCCTTATTTAAGGGTTTTTTTTTCCCTTCCTAGCCCCAAATTAGAGAAATGTATAAACAAGATGCAGGGCACTGACATCAAATACAGTGAAACCTTTGGCACATTTCATTTCACTTTTTTTAATTATTGACTTGTATCTTGATATTTATTGTGTGAGAAGCTTAACAGCTCTGACTATATCTTGCCGTAGGTTGATGGTTCTCAATATGACCGGTCACATATAAAAAGACATCTACAGTGTTTCCTTTTTTAACATTTTTATTAGTGTCCATTAATTATATAAAAAAATAATGGGGCCAGGCCCTGTGGCTCATGCTTGTAATCCTAGGTACTCAGGAAGCTGAAATTTGAGTATCATAGGTCCACGACAGCCCTGGCAGGAAAGCCCATAAGACTCTTATTTCCAATTAACCCCCAGGAAACCGGAAGTGGTGATATGGCTCAAAGTGATAGAGCATTGGCCTTGAGCGAAAGAGCTCAGGGACAGCACTGAGACCCTGAGTTCAAGCCCCATGACAGAATATATATAATGGGTTTCATTGTGATCCTTTAATGTACACATATAACATTCTTTGATAGTATTTACCACTACGCCCACTTCCTCCTTCTTATTTCCCTTTGCCATTCCTTGGACCTCCTTCCGTTTCTCTAATATCCCCTTTTACTTCTATGTCTTTTTCTATGATAGGTTACACATGAGAATAAATACCTTTTCTTATCTGAGTTTAACTTACTTGGCTTAACATATTGAACTCCAAATCCATCCTTTCTTTCTGCAAATGACTTTATTTTATTCTTCTTCATGGCTCAACAATATTTTGTTGTGTATGCATACCATAATTTCTTTATCCCATTCATCAGCTGGTGGCCACCTAGTCAGATTCCATAATTTGGCTGTTACAGTGGTATTCAAATTATCTCTATTGTGCATTGACTTTTATTCCTTTTAGAAAATACCCAAGAGTAATATAATGGAATCATATATATGGTAGTTCTACTTTGAGAGTTTTAAGAAACCTCCATACTGATTTCCATAGTGATTGCAACAATTTGCATCCCCATTAACAGTGTTTAAGGCACCTAAGAAATGATTACACTTCACACTTGGAAATTCCAATCCGGCTTGGATGGAGACTGGCAAGACATTTGTATTTAAACCAAAGTATGTACATGGGGATACTACCAACATTCTGTGGTTGGAAATGCTCTCTTGGCCCATGTATTTTTGGTAAATTAATGCTGAGAATAAGGAGACTTACTTGGCTATGACAGGTCAGAACCAGAGGAAATAGAAGTTTTTACGTCTCACACTCTGGCCTGTTCTTTTAAGCATGTAGGCAGGCTTAATAAAGGCTGCGTTTGGATTGCAGCAACAGGCAGAAGATATACATTTCAGCTGTAGCACTTTATAACTGCCCTTGAAAAGCACAGATGCTGCTCTCCATAGACTGTGACTCACAGGCCACAAAGGAATAAAACAAGATCTCAGAGAAAGAAACCAACATGTACTGTCTCTGCTATTCTCAATACCAATTGTGCAAAAAGACCTTTGCCCTGGAGATGGGAGGGTCTCGGAGGAGGAAGGCCTTTGAGAGGATTTTGGAGAACACAGTCCTGCAGAGATAGAAGACTATGGAATGTTCTTGAACATACACAATTCAGGTATAGCTGCCAAGTAAAGACCATCAGTGACCATATCGCCAATCCAAATTCCAGGAGAAAAAAAACACTGGGTAAATCCCTTTCCCTAAAGGGCCAAAACAGATTCCAGCTCTTAGGTCTAATGCTTTTATGAGCAAGAAATATTATTTATTTCCAAATCTCGTTTTGTAAAAATTCTTTACAAAAAGATGTGCAGCAAAGTTAACTATCAGTCCTTTTAAAAGCAGGATAGAGGCCAGGCACTGATGGTGACTCGCACCTGTAATCCTACCTGTAAGCTACTTTGGAGGCTCAGCTTTGTGGACCATGGTTTAAAGCCAGCCTAAGCAGGAAATTCTGCAAGACTTTTATCTCCAATTGACCACCAAAAAGCCAGAAGTGGAGCTGTGGCTCAGGCAGTAGAACACTAGCCTCGAGCAAAAAAGTTCAGGGATAGTGTCCAGGAACTGAGTTCAAGCCCCAGGACAGGCACGTGTATACACGCGCGCGTGCGCACACACACACACACACACACACACACACAATCACACACACACACACACACAAGGATATAAATTTATAAGGAAGCTGATTTAATGCTTGATTTAATAAGGGTAGAAAAATGTCTAGAAAGAAATAAACCAGACATTGAACATTTTGTACATTACAGCTTTTCCCCAAAGTCAACATGAATTGCTTAAAAACATACAGTAAATCTCTCTTTTAAAGTAAGTAGTAGTTTTATTTCAATGATTAGATCAAGAAGCAGCCTGCCTGTGTTTAAATCCTAGCTCTACCGTTTGCTAGCTGTGTGTCCTCAGGAAGATTAATACCCATCTCTATGTCTCAGTTTCATCTTCTCTGATGTGTGCATGATAGTGGGACATTCCTCACTGGGAAAATTTGAAGATTAAAGGAGTAAATCTATTCAAGATGCATGCTATGTGTACCTGGCATTTAGTGAACACTGCACATGTGTTTACAATCATAGTTTAAACTTCATTCATTGATCTTTAGATGGATTCTTTCATTTGTTCATTTGATTATTTACTGAACCCCTGTACTAGCATTAATAGGAAGAAGATAGGAAGGTGAGATGCCATTCAGAAGCTTATGGAATTTCCAGTAGAAAACTAGGTTGATTTTTCCCCTCTTCTAATGGATGGGATATCCAAGCCCCAGAGGGGGGCCACATTTGGAGGACCCACAGGGCTGATGACCTGCCTGTTTTCTGAGTACCACCTTCTATGTCCGTTCTTTGCTGTTCACTGTTCACTTGCAATGACATCTTACACTAATGGTGCTAGTGCAATGTGACAGGTACTGTGTGGGGCTGTCTCAGGCAGCCAGACAGGAGAGTTATACAGAGTATGCAAGTCACTGAAAAGTCAAATTTGTACAAGTTTGTAGAACTCCTAACTCTGACTCCTAAATAGGAATTCTTAATGTCTATACAGTTTCCTCCAAAGTTCCTGTTTGCCTGTTGAGAAAAGATCCTCCAGAGCTCCTCCCAATGGTAGACTTTCTGGGTTGGCTAGTAGAAAGAGAGTCTGAAGGCTGAGGAGAGTCTGGGGCAGGGGAGGGACTCAGTGAATGACTCATAGGTGTCAGTCACCAACCTGGAGACACAATTGCTCATTGACAATGAAATCCTGGTCAAGCAGGGTCCCCTATCATCCATATCCATCCCAGCTTCCGATTCCAAAGTAATTAACGTTTTTGTATTGTCTTAGGGCTTGAACTCCAGGCACTGTGCTTGCTAGGCAGGTGTTTTACCACTGGAGCCATACTCAAGCCCATTTTGGTTTTTGTTTTTTCGAACAAGATCTTGCATTTTTTTTGTCTAGAGCCAACCTGAACCACTGTTCTCCTATTTATAGTTCTCATATATTGTTGATGACAAGTATATGCAACCACACCTAGCATTATTTGTTGTTGTTTTGGTAGGCGGTGGGGCTTGAACTCTGTGCCTGGGTGCTGTCCCTCAGCTCTTCAGCTCAAGGTGAGCCCTCTACCACTTGAGCCACAGCACCACTTCCAATACATGCAGCTCTTATTAGTTGAGATAGAATCTCCTGTACTTTTACACTCATGCTGGCTTCAAACTGTGATCCTTCCGATTTCTTCCTTCTGAGTGTCTAGGATTACATCCCACCCAAAGTAATCAACTATTCAGATGAATCTCAATGTTCCTCAAGGCATGAGGCAAAACATTTCTCTTTGTAGGAAGAATGTACACGTGTAGCTTTCTGAAGGAAGATGGCCCCACAAGGCAGTATCACATTTAATTGGCATCACATTGAGAGAAAAATGTCATTTCCTACATTGAGGATTAACCCTGGTCAAAATAATTTCTAGCCAACCTCACCAGCCTCCTGTACATTTAATTACTATGTGCTTCTCTAGATTCTAGAACACAAAGGGTAAATGACAGATCTAAATGTGTGTGTGTGTATGTGTGTGCATGTGTGTTTAATAGAAAGCTCATCTTTCGTTCTCTGCTGAATCAACGTGAAGGTGATTAAGAAGAGTCTCTACTTTATCTCAGCTCCTTCAGTATACATGTTCAACACACATAGATATGTCTGTTTAATACCACAATGGTGTTACCATGGAAATTAAAAATAGTAAGGAAACTAATAGATAAATCACCTTGATGGGCTGGGAGGGTGGCTTAGTGGTAGAGTGCTTGCCTGTCTGTGCTAATGGTAGAATGCTTAGTGGTAAAGTGCTAGCATGCATGAAGCCCTGGGTTCTATTCCTCAGTACCACATAACCAGAAAAGGCTGGAAGTGGTGCTGTAGCTCAAGTGCTGGAAGTGGTGCTGTAGCTCAAGTGGTAGAGTGCTAGCATTGATCAAAAGAAGCTCAGGGGCAGTTCCCAGGACCTGAGTTCAAGCCCCAGGATTGACAAAAAAATTAAAAATTTAAAAGAAGAAAAATCATCTTGATGTGCATGGTTGCATCTTTGTTCTTGCTTGTTGAAATTTTGCATGCCATGATTATTGCATCTATTTTGACATTGTATTTCTGCAGCTATGCAAGTTTCTGCAAGGCAAAAATTTCAGAAGGAAGTTCAAGTCCAAGTGTACAATGCTTCACTTCTCAATCTGGTCTGAACCCCTGGGAAAATTGGTCCATCATAAGCATTATCCTTCATTGGCTCCTTCCTTAACTTAAATGCATTTGTACCAAGGCTCATTCTTGTGTCCATCTCTCATTCTTGTAGATTCAGAAAGTGATCAGGCATGAGCTGGTAAAGCAATTTAGGTTTAGCTTTATAGTAGTGATTATTTCAGCTGGATGTTTATAGTGGACTTAAAAAAAAAAGGTTGAAGATTGGGCTCTACCATCTCCAGTGATTGAAAGTAGAAGTCATCCCACCAAATTAGATCTGCAGTATAAATGTGGCATTGTGAAACCAGTGGTGACAATTGATCTGTGGTTTACTCAGCTACTGTTCTCAGCCCTGTGGAGTCCAGCTGTGGGTGGACTGCAGTAGAAAGGAGGAATGATTTCTGGGTGCTAAGTATCCACAAACCCCCAAGTTTTCAGGTGACAGGTAAGTGTTAAAAAGTTTGCAATAACTAGTATATGTCTGAGACAAGCAGAAAAGGTCAGATAAAATGAGATTAAACGAAATGAACCCCAAGATAAGGACACAAGTGTTTTTTTTCTTGCTTGCTATTGTTTCTAACGTATTTATAAGGTATCACGTGGTTTTTTGTTGCTTTGTATGTCCCTCCCCCACAGTATAACCCCTGTTTTCACTGTATTTGATATTGGTATAATTTGTGGAGGGGAAGGGAAAAAACAAATTGTTTAAATAGAGATTCAGGTTAACCTATTGCAACAATGAGATATACAAGATGCTACATTGAAAAATGAACTTTACAATTTAGGTGGGGGAGGGAGGAATGTAGTTGTGGAGATGGGAGGGCAGGGATGGTAGGGGAAAAACAAAGGAGGAGGCAACAATGCTTGATAAGAAATGTACTCATTACCTTGATTATGTAATTGTAGCCCCTCTGTACAGTATTTTCACAATAAAAAACTTACTTTAAAAAAACAAAACCATCTTTTAAAAATGTTATTAGCATATATTAATTGTACAAAGTAATAGGTTTTGTTTTAACATTTCCATACATGCATGGGATATGTTCTGATCAATTATATCTACCAATAAAATCTTTTCAATTCTAGCCTGAACTGAAAAGGGGATTGAAAAGAATATAAGTCCAACCCAGAGACTCTTCTACTTTGTCATCCTTAATGAGATGACTTTGTTTATCATCACAAATGTCTTTTTTTAAACTAACAGGATAACAGAGTGAGATTCAGTTATGATTCCAAGTTTCATAGCTAGGAATTAACAGGGCGGGCTCAAATCCAAACAATCTAATAATTTAGATCCAGTACTGAGTTTAGAAGGAGAGTTATTCTAATTAGGTAACACATCTAGGTAAATGGTCAACATATTCATTGCTGTAAATAAATTTAATACAACATGCAATCTGGTGTTCTGCATAATATCCTGGTGATACCTCATCCCACATAAGAAGTGTTAGAGCTAGATAGAAACTCCCAAAGCATCTAACTCAATTATTTCATTTCCTAGATTAAAGAAAAAGCAGAAGCAGAGAAGTCTCCACTGAAACTCCCTTCCCTGAGTTAATAGGATGTGGAGGTAGAGGTTACCCATCTCCCACTGCAGCAGCCCCTCACTTACTCACAGTGGAACCACAGAGATTTCCAGAGGCCAACAAATAAGGACAATCTAAGCATAATTATGAAACTCAAGGTATGTCAGAATATGCCTAGCACTAACATTCTTTGGTATAAAATTGGGGTCACTTAGCTGCGAGTATTGACCTTGATGTATTGACATACACCTGATCATGGGATTGGAGGAGGAAACGTGAATTGTATTTGCCTAAAACAGTGAGTTGCTTTATATCTTCAGTCATCAGTCTATACAGTCACCCGCCTGCCTGCCTGCCTCCCTCCCTCCCTTCTTCCCTTCCTCTTTCCCTTTCTCCCTTCCTTCCTTCTTTTTCTTCCTTCTTCCTCCTTCCTTTCCTTCCTTTTCCCTTCCTCCCTCTTTCCCGCCCTCCTCCCTCCCTTCCTTTCTCCTTTCCTTCCTTCCATCCACCTTTTCCTTCTTTCTGTCTTTCCTTCTTTTCCTCCCTTTCTCTCTCTCCCTTCGCTCCATCCTCCTTTCCTTTCTTCCCTTCTCATTCACAAATTCCTTCTCCTTTACCTCTTACATCTGTCCAGTTACCAATTGCTATGTGGTAATTTTCACCTCTTTAATTTTTTAAATGTACACTCCCCTCTACCAGAGCCCCAGCCCAGGTCAGGGTCACCTCTCCTTTCCTTTGATTAACTAGTCTCTAACTAGTCTTTCTGCGTCTAGTCTGACTATCTTGAGGTGTGATCTTGTCGTCTTGTCATTCCATTGTTTAAAATCCTTTCGGATTTCACCACAGTTCCAAAAATATCACTAGCTTTCTAACCTTTTGACACGGTGGGCTCTGGATAGTATCTCACACCTGACATCTTTATTTCCTTACTGTCACTGCCTTCCACTCCCACTTCATCCGACCTAATTAGAATATGTCTGGTCTACTGGGAATCTGACATTTCAATGGATATTTTCTGGGTGGGTGCCTGGGGGCAGCCACCTCCATCCACTTGTCCTTTCAAGAGCATGTTCTTCTCTCAAGGATTTAATAACAATAATAGAAGTAATAGTAAAGTGTGTTAGACTATTCCCCCTTTTGAACAGTTGAGGTAACTTCAGATAACTAGTTAACCAGATCATTGTCCACCTGCAAAGTAACGGATTGACAGCTCAACTTTCCTGGCTTCAAAACCACCAGTGTTCTTGGCAGTACTGGGGCTTGAACTCAGGGCTTCATGTTTGCTTGGAAGGTGCTCTGCTGATTGAGCCTTGCTCGTGTTCTTAGTGAGTATGTTTACTGGTTCCATTCCTTACGATATGCTTTTCCTACTGTTTGAAAACTGCATGCCCCTTCTGGTTTAAGTAGCCCCAATTTGATCAAACATGATCTCTAGGGACTCCCTTTTTCCCAAACACCAACTTACCATAGGCAGTAACTGCCCGTATAATTGACTGATATGGTTGATTCTCTTCATTGTACAAATGAGGAAACTGAGTTTCAGATCAGGGAAAAGGCTTTGTCCATGAACATGTGTTAAGAAAGAAGTAAATTAAGGTCTAAAATTGAGGTCTCCTGAATCAGAATCCATTTCACCTGTACACAGGACTTTTCCATATTCTCAATGACTTATATGACAGTTGGCAAAATGTAGTAGATGTGTAACTTTGGGTAAGATACTTACTTTCTCTGATCCTTACTTTCTTCTCTGGAAATCACACATAATAATACTGTTTATATTAGGATTGGTAGTGAGAATTCACTGATAGAATACATGTAAGGCATTTGGTACAGTTTTTGGCACAGATATAACCCTACCATATTGTACAACTCCAGGAGTACCATTCCAATTATATTCCTACATCCAATCAACGGTGCTTTTTACCATTGTTGTCTGATTTCCTCTTTGCCTAGATTCTGCCACTCCTGTAGTTTCCTGTTCCCCATATAAAGGCCAGAAGCTTTATGAGCTAGTAGAGTTATTTGACTCTGCTCCCCTGAATTCCTGGCAAGTGGCCTGGGAAGACACTAATCAAGCTGGAATTTCCATCCTTGATACATTTGACAAAACTGATTTACACTTTCTAACCCATGCATATTACCTGTGCTTCTTCCAACTGAAAAAGTAACTGGAAATTCAGCAATCCTGAACTAATGTAAGAAATACAGCATCAGATGACCTTCAAATGTAAAGGGCTCCTGCCATTTTGAAGGGAGAAGAGAGGTATTTTTTTTTATATATGAAGTTGTTCTCTTCAGAACAGCACCCAGATCCAATCATCCAGAAAGTCAACAGAGTAGTGTTAAGTGGAGAGGTGACAGTTCTAGATTTAGGGAAGTATTAAACCTTTGTGCTTTAGGACTAAGCAGTAATATTAACCTGCATCCAAAATGAATCTTGTAGTTGGAATGGAGCGCCATTATAAATGGAAAACCAGTGAAAAACTATGGGACAATCAGGATTGGTTCTTCCTGGCAATTTCTCACACTGCACCATTTCCTTTTCCCTTTAAAGTTAAAGAGCTTCATCTATAATGCCAGCAATACATATGTTAGAGAATTGTAAATATATATCCAGAACTCACAGTGTGCCAATTCTAGGTATTTGAGTGGCATCCCCAAAACAAGACTACATGATAATGCCATAATAGAAAACAGACATTAACCCACTGCCTGGCCTTTCATAAAGTGTGCTTTCAGTGGTAGCTATTTGTATCACATTTCTTATTCTCTAAATAGAACCATGATGAACACTGTGTTTCGAGGGCTGTTCCTTTCCCCGAGGGTGATGTGTAGACTCTTCATACTTTCAATGTTCTCCTGATCTATTAAACTACAACAGGGGGGAAGGGAAGGACTACAAATACCAAAATGCTGATGTGAGGGGCATGAGGATATTAAAAGCTTTCAAGGAGATGATGGAAGACGTCTCCTGAGACACACTTACCTGAATTAGGGACAAAGGCTTACAAGGCAGGCTGATTTCTTCTATCTTTTAATATTGTGCTTGCTGTATGCTTTTTCTAGGCTGTGATGGGGAAGGCTAAATGGAGAGTAGAATGACACAATGTGCCCCAAAAAGTTCCTTACTTATGTAATCAACTTGGTTCAGAAAGTCTCAAGTTTCCAAAATTTAGACTGGAGACGTAAATTCGACAATTTATTTGCATGGCCCTGTGGTGAAGGCAAGTTTCCCCAGGTCCCCAAGGGCTGGATTTCTGTAATGGAAATTGTGGTGTCAGAGATGGAGAGCACTTTAAAAAAACTAAACACTTGCCTTGGAATCACAAGATAGGAACATGGGAGAGAGGAGAACTCATACTGGGTTTGTTTCCTGTACCAGACAACATGCTCCACACTGGAGCTAGAGGGTGACAGGACAGACAGGCAAGACCTCACTATCATGGAAGCCAATATCAGGTGCAGGTTACAAGACAGAGGTGAGACCATCAAATAGTTACAGACTATGCCTGCAGGAGTAGAAAGAAACCACTGTAGACAAGGTGGTTATTGAGGACTTCCTGAGCAGGTGCTTTTTAAATTGAGCCCTAAGAAACAAAGAGAAGCAGCGTGAGAAATAGAGGAAGAAGTTACCCAGGGGGGAAAATGGCATTTGGAAAGATCTCAAGGTGGGAGAAGATTTTGAAGGTTGGCATCTTTGGGGAACTTAAAGGAAGCCCTGGTGGGTGGGGTTTTACGGAGCAAGAAGATTGGGAACATAAAGGGACATGCAAGAGCTAGTCGGGCCGTGGGAAGGAGGCTGAATCTTAGTCCAAGCCAAAGGAAAGTCTTTGGCAAATTAAAATCTTTTTGAAATCATTTTAGTCTTACAGAAGAGATGTCAAGACAGTACAAAGAGTTTCCCTGTTTCCAGTAATGTTAATATCACACTTAACTATGGTACATTTATCAGAACCCAAACATTAACACTGGAGCAATGCTATTAACCCAACTTCAAACGAGGGGAATGACTCGCTTTAGTCTATTGTTTCAGGAGACAGCTTGGGCTGCAGTGTTAGGGCTGCATCTGAGGCTGGCAGTGATGGAAATGGAAAGCCAGGGAGAAAGTCTGGGAAGTGAAAGATGTCAGGGGCGGTAAGGTGGAATGCTAACAGTGAACACAGAGAAAATGAATGGCTTGGGTATTCAGGGTTAGATGGGAAACAAGGGGGTGGGGAGAAAACAAAAAACAAAAACCACAGAGGCGGGTGGGGAAGGATACTCCCTGAATATCTGATCTGGCCTGAGCAGTAAGGGAAATGCTTGAGTGAGGTTGGCCAGGGTGGAGGCTGGCCATGGAAAGGCTCCTCTTGGAACATATAGTGAAGTGTGAGTGGCTGTAAATTTCAGAAATGCAAAATCCTATATAAACATAATGTACCATGGTTAGCGCCAGAAGAGAACCTCATTTAGTAGCATACATTGATTGAAGGCCACACTTTGATTTAGTATCCCTTCCCAATTCTTCCTTTTACCATTTTAACTAGAAGGAAGTGTTGGTATTAAACATTATTGAACAGTCAAGGTATTAAACATTATTGAACAGTCAAGTCCTAGATTGAATTCTAATAATTCTAATTACGAAATTCAAGTAATAAGGTGGCAATGGGAAAAAAAATGTTCCAGCATGGCAAAAAAAAAGAAAGAAAAAAGGGAGGCGGGACTATATTCTGAAACAAGAAATCAAGCCGTGGATTTCATTTTCAATTTCAAATCAATCAATCAACCTGGGTGCAGAGGCTGGCACCTTGCAAAACTCTGGGGCTCTGCTTCCTACTGGTTAGAGGTTCAGGGGCTCAGTTTCCTTCTCTGTGAAATGGGGATAAAGCCCGTGTTGGGGGTTTGTGCTGATTATATGACGTGATGTTTATACAGAGCGTGGCACTTGGCATAAGAACGTTGATTCTTTTTGCCCTTCTAGAAGATTTCCTTAGTTACCAACAGCAATCTCCTACATTTTTAAAACACTTTGTAAATTTTGAAGTGCTTGCATGAACAGCCTAAATTTCTCAGAAATGAGAATGAAATGGAAGTAGTTATTTTTTTTCCTCTTCAAGTGAGAAAACTTTAGAACCTAATTAAATCGTCTGAATGGACTTAATTTAGCACGGAATTAAGGGCTCTCAGCATGGGCTTCTATCCTTTGACCATCACACTAACCTGCACATTTTTTTAATCTAATGATGTCAGCCTTTCTCCATCTAGCAATCTCAATGGCCACGCTGATCTCGACCTCTCTACGTTTATTTCACTCATTTCGGATAGAACATGATACACAGTGTCATGTGCTCCCCACTCAGCCTTCCTCTGTGGCAGCTGATCTTGAGCTGCCTTTGCTTCCTCTGGGCTATTTACCTCTTCTCTCTTCTCCTGGGTCTTTCCTGCCTCTCCACCTTTCTGTGCCCTTACTCCTGGGCCATCAAAAGGCCAAGCTATTCCAGTCTTGCCACATGTGCACATCTTGTTTTACTCATTGTCTTAGTCAATGCTGACTAAATTGTTCTTGTCTCTGGAGGGTCCTTTACCAATTATTCTCCCCATTTGGGAGCAGATGACCTTTCTCTTAATTTGACTGAGGTGCTAGAAGCCATTGGATCAGAGTTCTTTAGTCATCAGTTTCTCTGTCATTCATGCCTCATCGTCTGTGTCCTTTCAGTGACTAGTTAGACAGCTATGCACTAACCTGCCTTTATCCCTCCATCCTGCCTATTCTCCTCATTTTCTTCCTCCTGCAAGAGGCACACAGTCTTCTGAGCTTTGTTATCCGTGGCAACAGGAAGATGGTCACAACTAGGGTTTCCTAGATTGTTGTCATGGCCAGTCCCAAAAGGCTAAGGCCCATTCCTCCATTTATTTTCCTAACCGCAATGAGTATAATTGTTATCTAGTGTACAGCATCTTGTGCACTCTGTCCTATACCAGAGATTAGGAAAACCAAGGCCTAGGAAGGTGAGCTGGTTCCTTGATGTGGTAATGTGGAGTGATGAAGGTTACTTGGGATGGAACAGGCAGACAGGTGTTGCAACCCTCACCATCTCCTAGCCGTATGTCCTTGGGCACCTGGCATCCTATTTCTGTTGTTTTCTTTTTGTCAGTCATGGGGCCTGAACTCTGGGCCTGGGCGCTGTCCCTCAGCTCAAGGCTAGTGCTCTACCACTTGAGCCACAGCGCCGGTGGTTTATTGGACATAAGAGTCTTATCGACTTTCTTGCCTAGGCTGGCTTTAAACTGTGATCCTTAGATCTCCGCCTCCTGAGTAGCTAGGATTACAGACATGAACCACCCACACCCAGCTGGCATCCTATTTCTGAGCCCATCTCATTAAAAAAAATAATAAAGTCAGGGTACCTATAATGAAAACCCGGGAAGATTCTAAAAGAACCAAGATTATTCCCCTAAATCCAATGGTTGCTCTAAAACTGGTGGCTATCATTAAGTTTAGCGTGACTCTGTGATTTCCACTACCCTGAGCTTATGCACAATCCCTCTGCAAGGTTGAGCTGTAACATCTTTTCTGTGAAGTCTCCCCTCATCCTCCCACACCTTTATATAGTGAATTCCCCCTTTTTTGTGACTCATAGAGTTTTCCTTTCGCAATCATTTTTTTTCTGTCACATATTATGGGCACCCAGGAATCCCTTAGTCTCTTAGCTTGTAGGCACAGCAGTATCTATAGATTTTGTGTGTGTGTGTGTGTGTGTGTGTGTGTGTGTGTGTGTGTGTGTGTGTCTGTGTGTACGTGTGTGTCTTTTGTTCAGTAATCCTTAAACTTTAGAGAGGATTAAAAAATCACCAGAAAAGTTTGTTGAAAAAAAAAGAAAATTACCTGGCTTAACTTCCAAAGGTTCTGATCTAGTGGGACTGGATCACGAATATGGAATTTTAGCAAATAAGCTGGATGGTGGGTGGTTCTAAGGTAGACGGATTACCCAGTCCTGGGAATTATAGCTATTTTAGTGGCCTAACAGTAGGTGCTTCAAAAAATGCTCATTGAGGGAAAATAAACAGTGCCCTGTAATTTATTACTCTACTCATTCCACATTGCCTATCACTCCTAAAACACAATTGTACAAGTTTTAAACATGGAAATAGTATAATCGAATGAAACTAGCCTGGCTGCTGGATAAAGAGCAGGTTATGGAGGCAAGTGGGAGATAAGAATCCACTAAGAGGCTATCACAACAAGCCAGGGAAGAAGCAATGTCAGTGAAGATAACTTAAAACAACAGTGATTTACTGTACTGCCCCATTCTATGGGCTGACAGTCAGGTGATTCTGCTGGGCTTATCCAGGTCTCTCATGTGGCTGTAGTCTCAGGGTCAGCTGAGCCCTGGAGCATCTCTCTCTGTCATACCCTTTATCCTCACCAAGGCAGCACTGAGCATTCTCATACAGTGGCAGAACACATTCCCGGAGGGAGGACCAGGCTCTTCCCACACAGCTTCAACTTCCTTCTGTGTGCCTATTGGCTGGCACCTGGTGGGCTGAAGCAAGTAACCTGTCAAACGGGGAAGAGCTAAGGAAAACCTTGGCTACCTGAGGACATGACTCCTTAGCACAATTGCTCAACCAAGCAATTAAACGTGAATTTCAGATAATTGGAGAAGTATTCAGCTGCAGCATAAGTGCATTCAGACATAAAATTATATTAAAAACCTTGATTTTAGTATACTAATTTTTTTCTTTGTTGGTATTTACAATAAACCCTTCCAAGGTGGCATTTGTGAGATGCTTACTTTAAAAATTCTTCGTTAATCCTGTTGTAAGTCTATACTAAGCAGTATTTGGGAGAAGTATATACTAAAAACTACCTTTTGTTTTTCTGAAGTCAAATGAGTAGCCATGCTATACTTTTATTTGCTAAATCTGAAATTTCTACATTGAGGACCATTAGACAGCCCTCTTATGCGCTTTAGTCTTTATAAACCTTTGCTTGGGCTTTGTTTTTTTGCCATAGTTTACCCTCAGAGAAATGTGGACAGTTGTTTGTTTGCTGCTCCCTGGTCTGTAAGAGGTAGAGTGCTTTGAGTTTTCTTGCCTGGTGTTTCCTTGACTTAGGCACAGTTGCTGTCTAGCTCTGTTCTTCTCACCACAGAAACCTTGGATTTCCAGCTCTGGTTTTCCTGAAGTGATTCTCTCCTCCAGAAGTCACCTCCTTTCTAGACCCTTGTTTCTGATCCTTGTTTCTAGACACTTGGTCTTTATTGTGTCATGGATTCTTTGACAACTTGGTAAAGCCTAGGGACTCCTTAGAGTAATCCTTTCAAATACATAAAATAAAACACAAAGGATTAACAAAAGATGATATAGAATTTCACTTGCCAAAATGCTTATAAAATAACACAACCCCAAATTATTATAGAGTGACATATATACTTCTTTATCAACACATTACATAATTGGATCTTGATGCAAATATTCTCTGAAGAAGAAACAGTAAATGAATATTAACACTATCTCCAGATACCAGTGACAATTGCACTGAGATATAAATATATATATATATATATTTTTTTTAAATTTCTTTTGGTGTCAGAGTCAAAGCACTGAAATAAATTCAGTGATCAGAGGATGAAAATAAAGAGGAAGACTTTATCTGGCCATCTAAACTCATGACCTCTGTATTTCCACCACAGCTCCCCAAAGGGCCTGGGTAAGAAGACTTGCTTTGAGATTATCTACCTGTTCTGCTTCCTACAGTAGGAGCACATTGTTTTCCTTTTAATCACAACTGGTGAACTGCAGCTAAAAGCACTGCAAGACAATTTCAAGTTGTGCATTAAGACTTTAAAAAAAAATAGTGGTCCCTTTGGATTCATCATCCATCAAATCATCCATCTCCTTCCATCAAAAGATGGAGCTGAGTTCCTACTGATATTTCCTGTCCAGTTGGTCTTTGCTTATTCTTGTATTGAGGCTTTCCAAATTAGGCTCTCACAATTGACTCATACCATGATCTGTAAATTTAGCTTGTAACTACTGCTTGAACCAAATTTTCTTCTGCTGGTTATGGCTATTGATTATCATCTAGCACTGTTCCTTCTGTGACTGAATCCCTTTTTTGACAGCTGATGACATCACCAATCAAAGGTGATTGATTTAGGCTTTTCTCATTCCATTCCTTCAGCTGCTGGTTTCTCTGGATTTCAATGCACTCGCCTGATTTTACTTCTGCCCTCTTAACTCTGTCATCCTCTCTGCCACCTTCATGTATTCTGCTTCATTTCAAAATAATAGAGTGCCTTGAGCTCTGTCCAAACTTCTTTTCTCATTTGTACCTTTTTTATTAAGTGATCTCACCTAGCCCGAGCCTTTGCCAACCATGTCTTTGGTGATAACTCCAGAATTACTGTCTCTAATCCTGACTTCTTTCCCCAGATTCCGGTACCCATCTGTCTACTTCACGTGTCCAAGTCAGCAGCTCACAGACATCTCAAATGTAACACGGGCAGTTATCACCTTTATTCTCCAACTCTGTCATTCTTTCTGACATCCCGATCTCAACAGATGTCAACATAAACCACCTGGTGACTCAAGCCAAAACAACTTGCAGCCATCCTCAATTCCTTTAGTCCATGCAGAAGGGAACTTAGTCCCCTGCAGTTGCAAGTTCTGCTGGCTGACCCTCCCTCCCCAGGATGACCACTGCTGACCATCTGCACCCCACGACCTCTGCCAAGGCTCTCTTCTTACCTGTTACCTAGCTTGGGGCAATGGCCCCCTAAATGATCCTACTCCTTCTCCTCTTGTCCCATTACCTATTATTTACATAGCAGCGGGAGTGGTCTTTCTATCAGATTATGTCTTTCCCATACTTAAAGCCCTATACTCTTCCCATTGATCTTAGAACAAATTTCCTACCCTTGAGTGGCCTGTGAAATTTTACAGCACCCAGTCCTGTAGCTCTCTCACGTCTAGTGCTTGCCATCCTCCCTTCCACTCTGAATTCCAGCCGTACTCTCTAGGTGATCCACACCTCATCTGCATCAGACCTCATCAACTCGGGCCTTAGCACCTGCTGCTCCACCTTCCTCATAGCTTGCTCTGAGCAGTGTTCCTCACTGTTTAGGATTTGGCTCTGATGCCGCTTCCTCAAGGACATCTTGGTCTTGGAGCAGCATTCTTCTCAGTCACCCAACATGGAGTGTTTTAGTTTCTTCACAGCACCCACACTGGCTCTGGCTCTGTTCTTCCATGTATTCTGACTTGTCTCTGATTGCCTTCTCTCTGGAACACTAGCCCTATAACACAGATCCTTTCTGAGGCTAATCTACAGCCAGAATTGCAATGGCTTAATAAATACTTGCGGACTCATTTGGAGAACTAACTGAGCTATTATGTGAATACATCTTGAGAGACTAACTATGGAGGTTAGTACAGAGGTTAGGAATTTTGTGCATATTGTGGTCTTCACATGAAGATACTCAGTAAAAGACCAGATATTCAGAGTGCAATAGTGTTCTAATTTATTGGTTTAATTTTATTTTTTATTTTATTTTATTTTTTGCTGGTCTTGGGCTTGAACTCTGGGCCTGGATGCTGTCCCTGAGCTCCTTCTGCTCAAGGCTAACACTCTACCACTTGAACCACAGTGCCACTTCTGGCTTTTTCTGTGATTCAATTGGAGATAAGAGTCTCACATACTTTCCTGCCCAGTCTGGCTTCAAACTATGATCCTCATATCTCAGCCTCCTGAGTAGCTAGGAGTATAGGCATGAGCCACCAATGCCTGGCTTGGTTTAGTTTTTTAAACCCAAGTCATTGGTTTAATTTTTTTCCCAAAAATATGACTTTTCCTTTTATTAAAAAAAAAATTAAAACCTGACTCTGGTCAGACAGTGGCACTTGTTAAGCATTACTTATGGCTTCTTGCTCTGGGAAGAGGACAGGGAAGGCCTGGTGTCAGGCCTGGAACCCACTCTGCAGAGGACTTTGGGAAGCAGTGAGGGATAACGCTGGACCACAGCCCCAGGAAGAAGCCATCACAAGGCTGAAGCAGGTTCGTAAGTGGGAGAGAAAAATTAATTAAGTAGAAGGGAAAGCACATGCAAAGACTTGAGGACAGTAAGGTACAATGTTCCTAGAAAGCTGTAAGGCATCCAGTAGGAGTTTATCTTGGAAGAAGAAATATGAACAGTAGCACAACACGAGGCTGAAGAGGCCAGCAGAAGCTCCAGTATGAGTGTGTCATGTTTGTTTTATTATTTTTTGGTGGTACTGGGGCTTGAACTCAGAGCCTCATGCTTGGTAGACAGACGTTCTACCGCTAGAGCCACACATCCATACTTGTAATTATTTTTCTAATAGGATCTTTTGTTGATACCCCTGACCTAGACCATGATCCTCTTATTTACACTTCTTGTATATCTGGGATGACAGATGTGTATCACCACGCCCAGCAACTGGTTGAGATGGCATGGAACCATAATCTTCCTTCTCACCATCTCCTCAGAAGGTAGAATTACAGACAGGTCACTGTGCCCAGCGAAGAGACTCGTGCTCAAAGTGAAGGAGAAAAGAAGTCAAGTGGTCAGATTTTACACATAGGAGAAACCATGACGAGTTTGCATTTCTACACGGTCCTTTGTTGCTGGACAATGGCGCAGAGTGGGTAATGAGGGGAAACAGGGAGATGATATATTCGGGTCTAATATTTGAAACAAAAAGTGGAAAAGGGCAACTTTGTGTCAGTTTCTGGGGGTAGAAAACAACTTTGGACCTGTAGTAAGGCCAGTAAGACGTTGGTTGCCAAGCATTTTGTTTGGTGTAATACATGCGGTTTCTAGATGTGCAATTATTTATGACATTTTTCTATCTGAGGTCCTACCCTGACTGGGTCATTTCTCATGACCTATGATTAGACAGGGAGATAAAGCCACTAAGTCTTTCGACTGCCCTTCCTACCTTTAATTGCTTTCATTAGATGAACTTTTAGCTGCACTGAAAAAAAAATCCAACAGGACAAAACTCTGTGGTACCTAAATATTGTTTTAGTAACTTGGTCCCTGCTCATCCACGGAGTCCACAACTGATGGATGTGAGGATTTGCTGAGGCTCTGGTCACCTAAGCTGCCTCTGAATGACAGTAAGGTCAAGGCCAGACCTGCACTGTGTGAGATGAGTGTCTGGAGAAGGGGTGAAGTGGGCAGAAGCGGGGAGGGAGCTTTGGCCTGGGGCACAGCTGCAGCGCAGCAGGAGAGAGGAACAGGCCTGGCAGGGAGCCAGGGCTCATCTCTTGCTATAATTGTCAAGTGTTAAGTGAATAAGCCCTTCCACCTGCGGGGACATATAGATTGGACAAAGAGACTCCATAGAGGGAGGATAAATGGTACCTGTGCAAGGGATCTGGGGGCGCTCAGAGCTTCTATTGCTCAAAGGGACCTTGACATCTTACTCATCTGGCTGCACTGGGAAAAAACAAGGTTGGGAGAGAAAGAAAGGAGGATGGTCAAGCTCACAGGGCTCTGAGGAGCAAGCTTAGACTCAAGTCTCTCCTCTCTGGGATTAGTGGTCTTTCTAGATGTCTCTGGGAACCAGAGACACTGAGTCAATGAGGATGAGAGAGGATGTGAATTTGTGAATGAATTCCAGAGTGGTGACAAGGTCTGGTTGTGGTGTGAGTTCTGGGCATCCAATCAGTTATTTTCAGATCAGACTTAGATCTCTGCTCAAATCTAAAGTCAGCCCAGACTCCTTATCTGTGTTGCTGGTATATTCATCCATTTCTCCACAATCACTTAGAGCTGAATGTGATCCTCCGTCACCCAGCATCCATTCCAAACTCCTTCTAGGCTTCCGGTCTAATACCAGCGAGGCTAGAAACCCAGAAATCATATATCCAGACTCCTGATTGAAAAATCACATTGCACAATGACATGCAGTAGAGTGAGGAACTGTATACAGAGTCAGGAATCCCTTATTCTGTAGGCACAACTCTGTAGGCATGATTCTTTGCAAAGGGGCTTGCAGCTCAGCTTCCGATGAAATACAGTTTCTTTTCCTGTGCTTAGGATTTGGAATAGAGCTGACAAACACAATGGAAATACAGGAATATTATGTCCATGGCATCTATACTCTGAGAGATCCTGTGGATATTTTCAACTTTGCAGGTTTCCCAGAAGTCATGCAAATAGCCAAAGCCAGTCTGTTAAATCTGTGGCCCACTGGTCCTTGATATTCTCAGGCAACAGCCAGTCAATGCCGAGAAGCAACTAACCACAGATGAGAATTAGTCCAGCCAAGACCAGAAAAACCACTCATCTAAGTAGGGCCTAGACCCATAGCCTACAGAATGTGAGCCAAGTAAATGGCTTTCTTTCTTTTTAGATTTTTTTTTATTGTTATCATACAGATGATGTAAAGAGGGGTTACAGATACGTAAGTCAGGTAATGAGTCCATTTCTTTTTGGATAATGTCACTCCTTCCCTTCTCTCTTCCAGTTTTTCCCTCCTGTCCCTACCCACAAGTTGTATAGTTCATTTTCAACATAGTGTCTAGTGAGTACCACTGCTATAAATGGCTTTCATAAGCCACAAAGTTTGAAGTCATTTGTTATGCAGTAAGATAACCAAGAGAATGATAAATTCTGAAAAGCAAATCGATTACTGCTTAAAATAGTGGTTTCCATTTCTTATAGTTGAACTTAGCCTGGTCCACACTGAAACATCATATTTTCCCAAAGCTGGCTCATTCTTGTCCCTGTCCAAATTCTTGTTCTCTTCTGGTATTCCTACCTCATGGTTTGTGCTTCTTTGTTTTGTTTTGCCATTGTATCTGATCCACTACCAAGATTTGGTATTTATGTCTTCTAATCTATATTGCCCCTGTACTTTGTCCACAGTCATTCTGGTCCAAATCACTTTCCTTTTTTTGTATGGATAGCAACATTTTCCATTGGCTTTTCTGCTTCCATTCATTTCTTCTTACTGTGTCTTCTACCAAGCAGCGGGGCAGGTATTTTCAAAGTGCAGATCTGAACATGGCATACAAACTTTTCCATGACTGCTTCCCAGGCATCACAATGAGCACTCTTACCCTCTTCTTCCAAGATGTAGAATTTCTCACTTTCCTTCAGTTTCCAGAACCTTTTTTACCTTTTATCTCTAGGTGCGTGCTTGTGCTGTTCCGTATACATGCGATACTGTGTCTCTCTCTTTGCTGGCTGTTTCCTACCAACCTTCAGAGCTTGGTATAAATGTCACTTAATCCATAGGGCTATATTAATCTCTCCTTCAACACACACACAGACAAGGTCAAATCCTTCCATCCTATGGTACAACAAAACTTAGCACAATTATAAATGAAAAATAACTTGTCCTTCTTTCTATACTGTCTTCTTCCTCAGCCTGGTCTTTTGATTATAAGCTGTGATTTGTATAGGAGATTTTAAGGACATTTGTGAAAGGAAGAGTGACGTTTAGGTGTGTCTTGGGTCAGCTAAGCTTTGTCTCCATTTGTTCTTGGCTGAGTAGGCCTAGGTTCATAGCTGGACATCTTTTTTTTGGGGGGGTGGTCCAGTCGTGGGGCCTGAACTCTGGGCCTGGGCGCTGTCCCTCAGCTCTTCAGCTCAAGGCTACCGCTCTACCACTTGAGACACAGCGCCACTTCCGGCTTTTTTCTTTTTGCTTATGTAGTGCTGAGGAATTGAACCCTGGGCCTCAAGCATGCAAGGCAAGTGCTCTACCACTGAGCCACCTTCCCAGCCCCCTAGACATCTTTATTTAGCAGGATTCCCCAGAAAAAATTCTTGTTGTTGTTGTTATTGTTGTTGTTGTTGTTGCTCTTCTTCTTCTTCTTCTTCTTCTTCTTCTTCTTCTTCTTCTTCTTCTTCTTCTTCTTCTTCTCTTCTTCTTTTCTTACTTCTGCTTCTTCTGCTTCTTCTTCATATTATTATTGTTGTTGTTGTTGTTGTTGTTATTATTATTACCATTATTGCAGGTTTTGGGGCTTGAACTCTGGGCCTGAGTACTGAGCTCCTTTTGCTCAAGGCTAGTGCACTACCACTTGAGCCACAGTCCCACCTCCAGCTATTTCTGTGATTAATTGGAGATAAGTCTCATGGACTTCCCTGTCCAGGCTCACTTCAAACCATGGTCCTCAGATCTCAGCTTCCTGAACAGCAAGGATTACAGGCATGAGCCGCTGGTGCCTGGCCCAGAAAAATTTCTAAGGACTATAATTGGGCTAATGTTTTATAGCTGAAGGCACCAAAGAATGGGAAATAGCAGAGAATTTCTTTGTTGTTTCTGTAAGTATGTCTGATGTCCCTACTACGACTGACTCTAGGTGCAAAGAAAATGTGTAGGTCACAGGACCAGCTGCCAAGCCTCTTATTTTAGCTGGTCCATCAAGCATTTTCTGTATTAAGTATATAAGTAGATGGCTTATGCCAGACTTTCCCAAAGGCTTTCTTCCCAAGAGCAGGGATACAGGAAGGGAGGAGAAAGCAAGGTTCTTTTCTATTTAGCTCTTACTTGATGCTTAGGAAGACATTTTGTCTATGGGAAAGAGCACGCACTGGCTTTGCAGTCTCCATGGTTTTGTATCGTGTCTCTTTCTGAACTAAGTGTACATCCTTGGGCAAGTTATTTTACCCCAGTCCAGCCTTCATCTCTTAATTCATAAATGAAGCTGAGGGAAGGAAAGGATCTCCACCTAGTGATGTCATGTGATTATTAGAACTATTATAGGCATTGTACTTAGACCAAGATGTGGGCTTTTGATGTGTTCAAATGTAATTTGCACGATTACTACTGAATGCTGAAGGTGTGCACAGTTGTTTCCCTCCTCACTGTCAATGCAAACTTCAGTTTATCTGACCTGGGAAGGTGAGCTAGGTTTGAATGCCTGCTCTGCTTTTAATTATCTGAGCTTCAGCATTTAGTTGGGTTTCTGAATCTAAGTTTGTTTATCTTTAAGTTGTTGGGTGGGATGATTGACTATGGATTCTTACTAACCAGAAGTTAAACGAATATAACAATCCTAGTTAAAGCATCAAGTGTGATATATTGAACATCTTAGGTTCTGAACACATACATACTTAGTAGCTTCCAACACCTGTGTTAAAGAAGGAATAATCTCAGCAACAATTATCCTCCTACCATCTGAGAATGGGGTTTAACAGGGAATAATGAAACTATTATCAACCAAAGACCATGTCTTGGAGAAATGTATGAAATTTGGAGAAACTTATTAGTTACCAATTTTTGTTGTTGTTGCAAGGGATACAAAACCAACTCTAACCTACTTGAGGAAAAAATTTAAAGAACTATTTATACACAGACTTTAAATCATATCTACTTGATATCTACTTGACATGTTCAGGAGCAGGCCTTAATTTAGGCAGGACTGTACAAGAAGGCTCAAATGGTCACAGCAAAACAGATTTGTTACAGCATCTCATGGTTCTTTTCCCTGTTGGATCAGTTGCCAGCTACAACACTGACTAAATATCATCACATTTTCTTCTTAGTTGATACAGGAGCAGCATTCTTCCTCTCTAGATTTCAACACATGTCCTTAACTTGATGATTGGCTTGATCTGAGTCATTATCTGTCCTCCTCAGGACCGGTTATCATGAGCAGAGGAGGGAACATGCCCACATCTGGGCCATGGATTGGTTACTGGATGATCAATAAGAGGTTTCCCTCAGCTTCCCAGTTTCCAAACACAAATCGTCAGCCCTTGAGATCCACTTATGAAAAAGAAATTCTCTTATAAGGTGAAGGTTTTAGAATGTACATATTTTGTGATAACAGTTAAAATAAGGAGAAATAGAAGTAAGAAACATACCCTGCTCCCCAGTAAGGAAATGGGAGTGAAAGGCTCAAAACGATGGGGGGTTTTTTTGGTTGGTTTTTTGTTTGTTTCTATGGATTTCATACTTTCTGAACTGGGAGAGCATATCCAGTCACATCATCATCTAGCAACCCCCAATCATTAGACAATGGTTCTGGGTGAGTGAGATGGAATTTGTTTATTATTTTAAAATATGCAGATGCATCTGGTCTTACCAAAAGTAATGAGGACAATTAAGTGATGAGTTTTAGGGGCTTCCTTTCCCCACATATGCTTCTTTCTATTTTTACCCATCCATAAGAGAGAGAGAGAGAGAGAGAGAGAGAGAGAGAGAGAGAGAGAGAGAGAGAGAGTGTGTGTGTGTGTGTGTGTGTGTGTGTGTGCTGGTCTTGGGGCTTGAACTCAAGGCTTGGGTGCTGTCATAGAGCTTTTGTGCTCAAGACTAGGCCTCTACCACTTGAGCTACAGCTCCACTTTTGGTTCTTGAGTGATTAATTGGAGATATGAGTCTCATGGACTTTGCTGTCCTGGCTGGCTTCAAACCAGGATCCTCAACTCTCAGCCTCCTGGGTCACTAGGATTATAGGCCTGAGCCACCTGCCTGCTCCTGGTTTGCAGTATTTACCATTTCAAAAGAGAGGCCAGATTCAGAGAGCCCCTTTTAGGCCTTCTTTGTAACTTAGCAACTAAAAGGAGGTAAAACAAGAGGGGAGTTTAATTGATTTTCCAGTGTACTTCCCGGTTTTAGATTCTGAGTTTGGCCTTCCTGACATTTGTTAAAAATAACATAATTTTCCTGTTCCTCGGTCTATCTGTCCTGACTCAGATCTACCCCTGAATCTGATGTGTCTGAAGCTAACCTTAACCTAAATCCCAAGGACTGAGAGTTGAGGGGTAGTGGATCTCCCAAAACAATGAGCGCTACAATCAGAGGAGAAAAAGGGTGCAGTATAATGACCCCCCCAAAAAAAACCAAACAGATCCCTCTGTACTCAAAGTCCTTTTTGTACTGTTTTAATTCTCCCATGTTTACTTTCCAATCCTGAAACCCTACAGATAAAAAGATCATGCATGCTTTCAGCAATGAAAGTCAGGAGCCAGAATTGCCTCTTAATCTAGAACCAGTCTTTAGTGAGAGACAAAGTCTGAAAAATAAAAGAAGTTCTGGCAGCTGTGAAGAGCAGCAGACAACAGGATTAGTCCCTGAAGGGTCTCCTAGGTGAAAAGGGACCTATGGAATGGCCACTCAGGAACTCCATGTGTCTGGCTTCTGGACAGTGACTATGCTGTCCAATTTCTACCATCCTGTTCTCCCTGTCATCAGAAAGTACTGCGTTTAGGTCAGGGCATTCTGACCTGATTTGAGTTCCTCCTCATGGGTCACTTGTTAGAGGACAACCATCCTCCTTCTCTGAGACATTGAATAGTACATTAAACTATGCTTTATGGGGAGGAGCAGAGCTATTAAAATAGAATCCCTACCCAGGAACGGAGCCGAGTCCATTGCTCAAGCTCTCCATCAGAGCCACAGTCAGGAGCTAAGACTGGGGCAATAACAGACTACCTGCACTTAGTGCTTTCCTTGTACAATACAAAATCCCTAAGTGACTTCTACCTCTTCTCTTTCACTGCAGATGCCAGAGATGGCTGGCAACCATTGCCAGCCAAAGCACTTACCCCATCTCTGTTGTCTTCTTGTCATGAGAAAAGACTTAACACAACACTCACATGAATAATTCTGATCCCTATTAGTGGCCAAATCCCCCAGAGACCCCTTGGCCTCTCCACCTGCCTTGCCTGTTCCTCCTGTCTCCTCATTATGACACAACAGCCTCGCTCTGTGCTTATGTCCAGGATGCGGCATTATTAACTTGTAGCTCTCTGTATCCTGGCTCTTACTTAGGGAGCATTCCCTGCTGAACATGGTGAAGTAGTTTCTAACTTGGGACTTTGGTTTCCCAAACAATGCTGATGCCTTCTTAAAGAAGCAATTTTATCACCTCATCCAGGAAGTAACTTGTATACACAACTTTTATGGATTAGAAACCTGGGATGTTTGTGGTCCTGAATAAAGCTTGCTATTATTTTTTTAAGGTCTGAAGGCAACTTTAAACCACACATCCCAGTGTTTCTCAGTCGCAAGGGATCTCTCTGTAATGGGCAAATAGTTGAAGACTGAGCAATTTTAGTGGAGACAAGATTTAATGATAATTTATGCATGAATCCATTGCTTTTTTTATTCATTTAACACCTTATTATGAAGTACGTCGTTTATATCAGGTATGATTCCACATATCAAGCCTTTAAATGGGATGAAGACAATCAGAGTACCTATTCCCATGGAGATAGTAGTCTAAAATCTACCAGCTCAAGGCTAGCACTCTACCACTTGATCCACAGTGCCACTTACAGCTTTTTCTGCTTATGTGATGCTGAGGAATTGAACCCAGGGCCTCGTGCATGCAAGGCAAGCACGCTACCACTAAGCGACCTTCCCAACCCCAAGACCATTTTTTAAAACATGGAAACAAATAAATAACAAAAAAGTGAATCTGAGAAAAGACTGGAGCCATGTTTGCTAGGGAGATTATAGAAGGGCTCTTGAGAGTCGGCTTATATTCTAAGACTTGAAGTAGGAACAGATATCAGATGGGGAGAAGTCACAATGAAAAGTTTCAAGGGTGAGGACTGAAGTGGCAAAGGCTTTTGAAATGCAGATCCTGGGGCCATCTTGGCATCTTGGTGGATGAAGGACTTTCCAAAAACTCTTAGGGGAACTCCCACCCCTCACCCCAGATGATAGGTTCCCATGAATTCCTAGAGGCAGGGGCGGGGACTTGGACAGTAGGTTACTAGCCTTGCCAGACCTGTATCATAAGCTCATGAGACTGTCTGAACTCTCAAGATCCCTATGACCTGCCCCTGACCCTCTTTAGGTCCCATCTCCTCAGCTGCCATTATGCCATGCCTAGTGATTCCTGACTTTCCTCAGGTTACCAGGGTGTCAGTTTTCAGCTCTCCATCAGAGTTGATCTGGTTTGTTGAGACTGCTTTTCTGCTCTTTCTTTACTACCCCTGTGGCTCAGTTTCCTAACAGAATTAAGTGCATTCGAGGTTTCAAATTTTGGGGGCACACATGCCCACTCCCAGTTGCCAGCTTTCTAATAAAGACTCCCGATTCAACCTCTCAAAATGTGGCCTCTCTGTATCTCAAGATCAAATTCCCCTATAATGCTTTGAGCATGAAAAAAAAAGAAAAAGAAAAACATGTGCCTGGAAAAGAGGAAACAGGAAAGAACCAGAAGATGTAAGAAAGGAGAAATAGGTCTGCCGTGATTGTGGAGAGTCTGGGTTGACAAACGTGTAAATATTTACTCTTGAAAAGGTAAATATTTTCAGTTTAGTTACTATTCCATATATTTGGTCGCAGCTACTCAACACCATCAGCCATACATGATATGTAAATAAGTGGGTATGGCTGTGTTCCAGTAACACTTTTTTAATAACATCAGGCTGTTTGCTTATCTCTGGTGAAAAACCTTATGGGACACCAGAAAGGGTTTGAATGTTATTTAAGTCTACAAGGCCAATTTCAAGGAGGAAAATGAATGATTACGTTTCTGAATACAGTTCACAAGAAGACTGCAACCATTGGCTTGGTGGCCTAAGGCATATCATTTCATCCTTGTGGACCAGAATTTCCTCATGTTTAAAATAAAATTGGCCAGTCCGCCTCCTAGATTGATGTTTGGCTGGGGTGACACAGATGGAGGGAGTGTGGTGAAGTTTGCAAATGTGAGTTATCGTGACTGTTCAAAGTGTTTCCATCTGCGGAAGCCCCAAGCTCTCCCCTGCATCTTTACAGCCTTCTAGTATGAGGGATGGCTGGGTTTCAGAGCGCGAGGAACTTCCTGAAACTCCAGGAGGCAAAATTACTCACTTGCCATGGCATAAGGCATCAGCAGTTGTGTTTGGGCTCCCGCCCGCCTGTCTGCATGTTTTGCAGCTCAAATATAGACTTTGTGCTCGCTGCCTCTCAGGGGTTGCTTCTCCCTAGTAAGTCCACGAGCTTTATTTTCCTTGCAGAGGAGTCACCTCTTCATTAAAACAAAACAAAACAAAACATATTCTTTGTCTTGCTTATCCTTAGCAAATATACTCTGGCCCAGGAAGTGTTGGTGGGGGGAGCAAGGGGGAGGGAAGAAGGAAGCTCAGAATTAACAAGCAAGCACAAAGGGGTAGATGTTAGTGGCTCAAATGTATAACCCTAGCTACTCAAGAGGCTGCCTGCTGAGAATCTTGGCTCAAAGCAGGCCTGGACAGGAAAATCCACGAGACTCTTATCTCCAATTAACCACCCAAAAAGCCAGAAGTAGATCTGTGACTCAAGTGGTAGAGCATCAGCTTTGATTGAAAAAGCTCAGGGACAGTGTCCAGACTCTGAGTTCAAGTCCCAGTACCAACACCAAAAAATAAGGAACAAAGGGATAAGCACTGGGTCCAGGGAACTCACAACTCTGAGGGGAAGGAACAGGAGCCTGGGAACCTCTAGGGGAAGTCCTCTGAAGGAAGTCCTCTGGAGGCAGGGTTGGGGAAGTCCATATCTTAGGATAGTATTCAGTCCTTCCCTCAGCCCTCCATCATCTGTTTCCTGATTGTCTCCCTTCCCCGCCTCCTCCACTGTTTGTTTGCTTTTTGTTTTGTTTTTGCTCTTTTTTTTTTTAAGTGCTGATACTGGGGCTTGAACTCAGGACCTGGGCACTGCTCTTGAGCTTTTTCACTCAAAGCTAGCACTCTTCCATTTGAACCACACCTTCACGTACAGCCTTTTGCTGGATGATTGGAGAGCAGAGTCTCATAGACTTTGCTGCCAGGTGGGCTTCAAGCCTCTGTCCTTGGATCTCAGCCTCCTGAGGAGTTAGGATTTCAGATCCACCTCCATCCCCACCTTTTCTATGACGAACTGGCTCTTACCATGGTTTTCTGCAAACATATGCTCCTCTCTGGGCTTTCACCCAAGTTGCTTTTTCCATTCTAGAACCTTCTTCCACCTTTCATTTTGCTTGGCAACCACTCATTAGTCTTGGTATCAGTGTCACATTCTCAGTGTAGTCTCCTCAGAGCAACCTCTTTACACTTGTGGCATACTCCATCTGTTACTCTTTCCCCTTCATTCTGCTGTCTTTATTTCTTTGCAGTGGATCTCATATTCCTCTGTGGTTTTATCCAACATGTGTACCTGTTGGTCTGTTTTTATCATTGTCCCTACATTAGAATATAAGCTGCTTGCAGGCAGGGATCCACCGCTTGCATAGCCACAGTCCAACCCTAGCCCAGTGTATTTACATATATGAGGAGGTCGACACTTTTGTGTTGAGTGGATGAGAGTCTTAGTTAAGATGGGACAGGTGTCAGTACTCCCTGGCAGTTGGCTGGCCACTGTAGCCTCAGCCTTGTAGCAGGCAAGTTCTCTGACAGGTAGCAGGAAGGCACCAGTTTGAAATCTGGGTACATGCAGACTGTATTAGAGTCACACTACCTGCTGAACCAAACGAATTCCCATTCTTTAGTGACTAACATGATCTTTACAACATGGTTTTCATTTCTTACTCGTGTAACTGTTCATTGTGGATTTTTTCCTATTAATGGGCGAGTTCCTCGCATGTGGTAATTCAGGATCGCTGGCTCCTTCAGTTTTATGATACTGCCATCCCCAAGGACTCTGAATCCTCTGCCTTTTCCTGGGAGGTGGAGAAAGCAGGGGAGACCATGCATGTCCACTTCATATCCATCAGAGCTTGGAGGAGACCCCCTCCCCCACACTTATGCTCTCTCCCATTGGGGAGAACTGATCACATGACCCCATTTGCCATAGGGAGGCTACAAAGGTCCACTCTCACTGGATAACTACTTCTCAACTAAATTTTTTTTTGTCGGTCATGGGTCCTGAACTCTGGGCCTAAGTGCTGTCCCTCAGCTCTTCCGCTCAACACTAGTGCTCTATCAACTGATTTTTTAATAGAAAGAAATGTTGAGAAAATTCTGTTCCTAAGAATGTCTGAATTAAATGTTCTAAATGTTTAAAGAAACACTGCATTTTCTACATCAAACTATGGATGGATGTCTGAGTGTCCTTGTTAGTTAGGCCTAGCCTTTTCATTTTCTTTCTCTTATGCTCACAACCTTGCTCAAATACTCATGCTATAAACAGCTTGTAGACATCCTCAGATTCCTCATCCTATAAATCCTTCCCCTGTAATCTAAGTCTTTTCAGGCTGCTGATATAGCCACGGGCTTTCCTTCTTCCTCACCGAACTTCTTGAGTGAATTCTCTACTGATTTCATTTTTTCTCGTATTACTTATTCTTCAGCTTCCTGAACCCGCTTTGACTCAAAGTCACCAAAGACATTAGTGTTAAATCTGATATTCTCTCCTAGACCTTAATTCTAAATGTCTTCTCTGCAAAATTTGACACTGAGCTGGTTGTCCTTGTTCCTGGAGTTCAAGACTGCCTGAGTTCTTTTCAAATTCCTCTCTTCTCAACTTACCTCTGACTGCCCTTTCTCTGTCCCATTCGATTTTCTATTCAATGTTGATGTCACTTGACCTCTTGGGTCTATTTTTCCTGCACAGTATTCCGGGCTGAAAACGGAAATGTCTTCCCAAGCTGAAAATCTTCCAGATTTTGCCAGGGCCGCCATAACAGATTGCCACAGGCCAGATGACTTCAATAATAGACATTTATTCTTTTTTTGGGGAGGGGGGTCCGGTCGTGGGGCCTGAACTCTGGGCCTGGGCGCTGTCCCTCAGCTCAAGGCGAGCGTTCTACCACTTCAGCCACAGCGCCACTTCCGGCTTTTTCTGCTTATGTGGTGCTGAGGAATCGAAGCCAGGGCCTCAGGCATGCAAGGCAAGTGCTCTACCACTGAGCCACCTTCCCAGCCCTAGACATTTATTCTTTCATCTTCTTGGAAGCCAGATGTCTAAGATCAAGTGGTCAGTAAGGTTTGTTTCTTCTGGAGACTTGGGAAGAAGTTGTGACATACCCAGCTTCTAGCTTCTGCAACACTGTTCACTTCACTTCACCTCCTGAATCTGGATCTCTCCCTACTTTCTCTCCTGGGCTCTAGACACTTATTTTTAACTTTCTATCACATATCTCCAACTCCAACCATTGGTCATGAAAGGACCAAACACACATGTCCAAAGTGACATGTGAAGTGTATATTGCTAATGTCCTGTGTATAGTGCTAATCCTGTCTTGGGGGTGGCTCACCATCTGTCCATTCTTCCAAGCTAGGAGCATGAGATGCTGTAGAGAGCTGCGAGAGGCCGCACCTGGAAGATGGCGCCGGCTTCCGCCCTCCGCCTTCCCGATGGCGAGTGCTCTCGTGGTAAACAACTCCTGATATGGCTAAGGCAAAGAATCTGGCTTGCTTCTGTGCACCTGAACCTATTGGCGGTTCCCACGTGGCGTATCAGGGTTGGCTACCCAGCGGGTATTTAAGGCTGTGGGGAATTCTCCCCGGGGTTGGGGTCAGAAGATTACTAAAAGGTCCTGAATAAACTGCGGAGAGAAGAGTCCGGTGTCGCGAGGCGGTAGCGACACGTGGTTGGCCCGTACGGGGACTCAGCCACAACCCCAACGAGGACTCAGAACTCTCTGTGGTCAGGGTGGTGCACCGGTAAGTTCCCAGGTAAAAGGGGAATCCGCCACAAGAGCGGGGATAAGTTCCCAGGTAAAAGGGGAATCCGCCACAAGAGCGGGGAGTAAGTTCCCAAGTAAAAGGGGAATCCGCCACAAGAGCGGGGGGGGGGGGATTTTTGCTCTTCTCGGTAGATAAAGAGAGAGTGAGAACCCGGGGCTAGTCAATAGAGTAGCCAAAAGTGAAAGTAAAAGTTTGTTTACCAGCTTTAAATGTTTAAAACATGGGCGCTTCTTTTTCGCACCCAATTTTTTTGGCTCTCAATGAGCTACTGCACTCAAAAAAGTTAAAAATAAAAAAGAGTACTTTAGAGAGATTTTTGAATGAATGTGACACCGTTGCCCCATGGTTCGCTGTCTCTGGAAGCCTCACGGTGGCTTCTTGGGAGAAACTAGGGAGGGACCTAGATTTTGCCTCTGAACAAGGAACGCTTAAGAGCGGAGTGAGACCAATATGGAAACTGATAAGAGGCTGTCTCGAGGACCAGCGTTGCAGTGAGGCGGTAGAGAATGGTCAGGCCGCCTTAGAAATGCTGCAGGAAGAAAGATCAGAAAGGGCAGACAGCGAAAAGAAGGAGAGCAGGGGGGGGTCATGCCCTGATTTTGCCGAACTAGAGACCTCTGAGTCTACAGACTCAGAGGAATTACAATCAATCATAGAACAAATAGAAAAAACAAAGATAAGAAAGAGGAGGAAATGGAAGGAGAGAGAGGACCCAGATAAAGACGAATGCACACCCTCCGTGCACCGCCCCACACCTTCGGCCCCTCCACTCTATGCGGAGGACCCTGGAAGTGGCAGCCCCGGCTGTTCTTTCAGCCCAGGAGTATGGAAAGCGGTCAGAACCGAGTTACATCTAGCCTGTCCAATATTTCAGGATCCACAGGGACAGCGGTATCATGAACCCTTAGATTTTAAGGTTATAAAATCTTTAGCTGAGTCTGTGCGGACATATGGAATCACGGCCTCCTTTACTGTAGCCCAGGTGGAGGCCCTAAACAGACACTGCATGACACCCGGTAATTGGAGTGGGCTCGCACGAGCTTGTTTGAGCCCAGGTCAGTATTTAGATTGGAAGGCTTTTTTGATTGAATTTGCTAGTGAAGAGGCTGCGGCCAATCAGGCTGCGGGGAACCCAGCTTGGGACAGAGATATGCTGCTTGGACAGGGGAGATTCGCCAATCAGCACATAGGCTACCCGGTTCAAGTTTATGAACAAATCAATAAAATTGGCATAAAGGCATGGAAGGCCTTACCAAATAAAGGCGAGGTGAGTGGCAATCTCACCAAAATCCTGCAGGGCTCTATGGAGCCGTTTTCGGACTTTGTTGCTCATATGGTTGAGGCTGCTGGCAGAATTTTTGGTGACCCAGACGCAGCCATGCCATTAATTAAACAGCTTGTTTACGAGCAGTGCACTAAGGAATGCAGAGCCGCCATAACCCCATATAAGAATAGGGGACTAGAAGCATGGATGAAAGTATGCAGAGAGCTGGGCGGACCACTAACTAATGCTGGATTAGCTGCTGCTGTGGTGCAATTAACCCAGAAGAATGAGGGCTGGGAAGGTGGCTCAGTGGTAGAGCGCTTGCCTTGCATGCATGAGGCCCTGGGTTCGATTCCTCAGCACCACATAAGCAAAAAGAAATGAAAAAAAGCTGGAGGTGACGCTGTGACTCAAGTGGTAGAGCGCTGGCCTTGAGCTGAAGAGCTGAGGGACAGCGCCCAGGCCCAGAGTTCAGGCCCAGGAAAAAACCTATTTAAAAAACGCTGCAAATTTGTCTAAACAGTTGTCTAGTTATCTTTTAGGTAATTGAACTGGGGAGTTCGACAGCCTGATGGAACAGCTCAGGGTTGCCATCGTCGTGGTGAACTCGACCCGAGTGGATGCCGGATTGGCGGAGGGGTTATCTTCATGGATCTCCGCTGCTATGAATCATCTCAAGGAGGGGGCGGGTTTGGGAGCCCTGACAGGCCTCCTGGTGTTAGCCTCCTTGGTATGTCTGTGGTGCATTTGCCAAATTAGAGGTTCTCAGCGTCGCAGTGCAGCCATGGTTATCCAAGCCTTTACAGTCATTGGAGCAGGTCAGTCCCCCTAAGCGTGGCTTGCCACCCTAAAACAATGAGCACAGATTGCAAAGCCAAAGTACTGCAGTCGAGAGGCATGAGTTTTGCCCTCGAGGAGAGCATGTTTGATTGCACACGGGTTCGATTCGCCTTTTCCCGTCCTTGTGAAAAACGAATCAATGGACAGGCTGAGTCATCCCTAGAGAAGGTACCCTCTGGGAGAAGGCTTGTATGCAGTCCTTGCAATTGCACAACAGGGATCAGACCTCTGTTCTCATCTGTGTTCTTTAAACAAAAAAGGGGGAACTGTAGAGAGCTGCGAGAGGCCGCACCTGGAAGATGGCGCCGGCTTCCGCCCTCCGCCTTCCCGATGGCGAGTGCTCTCGTGGTAAACAACTCCTGATATGGCTAAGGCAAAGAATCTGGCTTGCTTCTGTGCACCTGAACCTATTGGCGGTTCCCACGTGGCGTATCAGGGTTGGCTACCCAGCGGGTATTTAAGGCTATGGGGAATTCTCCCCGGGGTTGGGATCAGAAGATTACTAAAAGGTCCTGAATAAACTGCGGAGAGAAGAGTCCGGTGTCGCGTCGTCATTACCGGCCGAGGCGGTAGCGACAAGATGCTAAGTGGATTCTTTCCTTTCTTACCTCCCACATTCCATTAGGAACTGTGTTCTCAGTTGAGGAAACATTCCCCAATCTCCTCGGTTTCCAAAATCTCCAGTTGAGAGCACCTCTCAATATTTTTCATCACAGACTTGCTTACAACTTCTTAGCTAGCTTTTTCCTTCTCTCCTTCCTCAAGTTTATCATGAAAGCAGTGAACAGAGCTTTTCTCCTAAAGGTTCTCAAGCTGATCATGCAGTGGTCCATATTCCTTTACCTAAAATTTGAGTACTGAAAAATTCATCCTCTATTGTGTTTAAGAGAAACAAGACATGGCATATTCTATAGGTCTTGCACCCTTTTCTCAAATGAAGAAGAGTAATATGAATGAACATTCACAGCAAGAGGAACATAGACCTCAGAGAGCCATCTACAAGTTCAATCAGTGTTTGTGCCAAATGAGTCTGTGCCAAACTCATGCAGAAATATTCTGGTGTCAGTTTTTACAATTCCAAGTGTATGGATGATGGATGTGGATGTAGGCTTTCTTTCTTGACACTTCTGTTTGCTTTTGGTCACTTCTCTGAGCAGGGTTTGGAAACCAATGATTTGTAGCTGGCCTCTGGTCTTCAGAGTGGTGTGTGTGTGTGTGTGTGTGTGTGTGTGTGTGTATGTGTGTGTGTGTGTGTGTGCAAAACAATGCTTTTAAAACATCTAAGATGAAAAGATTTTTGGAAGTAAAGTAATCATCAGGTTGCACAAGTTTCCACCAGGATATATTTTCTTAATCACCCATCACTTCACTGTTACTATTTTCTTCCCAACCCCTGAGGATAATTGAGCTTGGGTAGCCTGATCTCTAAAGTAATAGCTGCACAGCATATGGCTCTGTGCAACAGAGACCTAGGCTATATCTCCTGGATCATACCACCATCTTGCCTCTTTATTCCTCAGACTCTTTCTTACCTCAGGCATATCATATTGTCCAGGTGAGTGAAAACCTATAGAAGCTCTTCACCTTGGCATGTGTTCTTTCTTGATCTGGAAATACTCTTTACCATCATACTATTAGAAATTGAAGCATTTGTTCAATCAAAATTTAGGGAGCACTTATTCACCATCCCCTTCTAAGGTCCTAGGAATATCACCAAGAACAAGACAGATAGGTTTTATATTTTCCTAAAACCCCTGCATAACCTATCATACTCAGCCCGGATGCCCAAGTCATCCACTGGTCAATTCTTAGGACAGTGTGATATAGTATACATAGCCTATTGCCCCTTTGTTTTAAGTGCTGGTTTCTCTATTAGTCAGGATAGAATAAGCTATGCTGTAATGATAACCCAAAAAACCTTAAAATCATGAGATAGCAGCACAATACAAATTTATTTCTGGGTAGTAGCATTAGTCTAGGGAATATCCTTATTGA
Source organism: Dipodomys merriami (assembly GCF_024711535.1). NCBI lineage: Eukaryota > Metazoa > Chordata > Mammalia > Rodentia > Heteromyidae > Dipodomys > Dipodomys merriami. The sequence continues at coordinate 3,350,873 of NW_027206590.1, forward strand.
TAAAGACTTCCACATTCCTGGTGGCCAAAAAAGGAGCTGTAACAATTTGTATGTTGGCTATAAAAGCTTCTATGTGAGACTGATACATGCCAGATCTTTTTCTTTTCCTTTCATTAGAGCAAGTAATAGAGTGCATAAGGCCTTCAGGAGATGTGACAATACTTAGGGGGACGAAAACTATAATGTTTGAATACAGATAATCATGGCCATAGCTAGCAGCCACCTGTTAACAACAACTGCAGGATATGGGACCTACCATTGATGGGACCAGAATCCCTTAGCCTGTTTTTCTGTGATCTCCAATGAGATGGTGGAGGCAGCAGGGTTTTAGACACAGGGGAGTCCCTTAATTGGAGATGAATCTGAAACATAATTCATGGATCAATGTTCTAGGCGGGAGGTAAGTCAACTTTGACTTGACCAAGAAAGGTTCTCTGGCTTGAACTGGTGTATGGAGAGATGATCAAAGATTATAGACAGACCTTCTTCTAAATTATTTGTGTGATTACTTGCAGCTCCTTAAATTTTCTTTGGCAGCAATATTACCTGAAAACTTACTATGTGCCAGGCTTCATCAATGACTCTGAGGCACTCAGCAGCCCAAGCTCTACCTACTTCTTGTCTTGTCATTAGCATTATCCTCTCTCTCTTCTTCCTTTTTTTTCTGTGCTACACAGAAGAGTATTTGTGTGCTTGCAACAGTCATAACTTAAGTGCTTTGCTCATGCTATTCCGCTTGTCTGGGAAGCTTTATTTGTAATCTTCATCGTTTAGATACTTAGCTCAAATATCACCATATTTTGAGTCATCTCCATTCCATTTCTTTCCATATTCTTCCAGGGCAATTCTTTAGCCAGGAACTATGGATGCTCTCTTACTACAACTTGGACATTCATCTGTTGTAATAGGGAGACCAGAGGGCCCATAAACGCAAACTCTGAGAAGAGCATTCCTTTATGTTTCAGGGTGTCTTAGTATGTTGCAGCTTCTATAACAAAATACTGTGAACTCAGTGTTATAACCAACAGAAACCATGGAAAATGTATTTATCACTGTTCTGGAGACTATGATGTCTAAGATCAAGATTCCATCACAGATTCAGGGAAAGTAATAAGAGAATCTAGGAACAATATTTGAGTTCAAAGGAGGAAAGCAATGACAGGAAACAGACCGGTCCCAGGCAGGGTCTTGGGGCATGGAAGTTTACAGTATCTCATTTGCTTGATCAGATATAGATAGGATGACCCCTTGGCACTTAAAGGCAAATGTCTTTTCCCCATCTTGCTCATTGCTCTATTTTCAGTGTTGGGCACACAGTAGGTGTTTAAGAAATGCTTGCCAAATGAATGAACAATTAGGCATATTGCACCATAATATAGGTGAGGAAGTGGCTGAACTGGGTAGTATAAAAATTTGCTTCTACTTCTGGAATGTTAGGAGTCTTTGAACTTTATTTGGGGCTTTGATAGTATTCTTTGGGCTTTGATGATGAATTAACCATTTCACAGGTTCCTCTAACCATCTCAGGTAAATAGAGTATAAGGAAAAAGAAGACATCTCTTGGGTAATCTAAGGAGTCCTTTTAAGACCAAAACAGGACTTTTTAAAAAAAATAAATCTTTTTTTTTTTCTGTTGCTGCTGCAGCGGCCACCTGCCCACCTTCCACTCTAAGCACGAGAACTCCAAATGAGAGGAGGAAGAATCATTTATGTTGGAAACATCTGTCTATCTTCTTCTAATCCTCTCAGTTCTCCAAGGCTGTAGAACAAATCTCATTCTTTCCCTGGCTGGCCTAGGAGTCTCCATAGAGAGAGCATGGCAGGAGAGATTAGAGGAGGAAATACACAGAGACCATGAAGGAAAAGCCATCCTGTCCTTCACATCTCTGGAAGACAGAGTGATGAGTGAGGTCCAGCCAGCCTGTTCTTTCCAGACACCTCAGTCTCCTGAAGTTTTCTCCCTAGAGATCCACTGCGCTTATCTGTGCTTCCTCAGGCTGAAGGAGGATCTGAGGATAGAGAACCATAAGTTATGCTGTCAAATTGGGTGATTCAAGGAAGTGGCAAGGGGGTGAGAGCTAGGGCCCTCTAAGGGAAGTCAAAAGGTTAGAAATAAGTGGTGGAGGGGGGTACTATTTGAATACTCTGTCCTTGACAGGTTCCTGACAGCCAGCCAAAGATCTGTCCACAAATTCATTTCTTTATCCCACTTGGCATGAATTTGTCCCCTGGCTTCCCACTGCAAGCAGCCTGTTCACAGCTCCTGGTTTTAAAGCCAGCTTTTTTATTCCTTGTGATCCGGGGAGATAAGCAGGGTTATGGACTGAATACTTGTGCTGCCTATCTCTCCATATCCTCCCAACTTCTTTATATAATGTAGCCCTTTTCTCCAGTGTGATGGCAGGAGGCAGGACTTTTGAAAAGAAACTAGGGTTTGGTGGCCCTGTGAAGATGGTGTCTCCATGTGGTATTGTGGTCCTCATAATACCAGGAAGAGAGGAATTATCTTTCTTTAACAAAGGGCAGAAATTAATTTCCAAGAACATTGATAACATTTGTTCTCAAGGATATACAACTAGTTAGTGTCTATTGAGGTCTTGGTTTAAAATTTAAGCAATCTAGCTGTAGGATGCATTTTGGAAAGTGATACCACTCATGTGCACACTTTATACAGATTTCATTGGAGGCTGCACCATTCCAAGAAACAGTACCATGAGAATTTTCCTGTTGAGTGTTCTAAGAACATACTAAAATGCCTCCAGGAAGCCCCAATATTAGGGGCAGTCATTCTCATTAGATTCCCTCAGTGGCTTCTCTCTCTTAGCTTCATCTTAGACAACTAGATTCCTTGTGTGATGGACTCAAGAGGTCAAAACATTGACAAGGATTTTTTTTAATGAATGTTGATGGTTAGAGGAAAGAAAGGGGGAAATCTTTATTTCTGAGCATTGTTATTTCATGATGCCCTAAGCAGATGAACATTAATACTCTTGTTTTTAGGTTAGGAGAGAAAATGGAGTCACATGTTCAAGGGGACAAAATTAGAAGAGGCAATTGGAATTTGAACCTATGGAGGAGGGGAGTCTATCTGTAAAGTCAATTGTTTGATCCACTATCCTGTTCTGGATAATGTTACTCATTATAGATGGAAAGTAACTATTACATAATTTTGTAAGATGAATTATGAATAATCTTATGGGATTGCTTTAGGTCCTTTCTTTTGGGCATCAATTTCTCATCCAAAGTAAGTTGATTGATTTATAGGATAGTCACTTCGAATTAACATCCTGTCCTTGAAAGAGCTGATACAGAAATATTGAAAACAGCATATTTTTAAGTACATTTCTGGTGAATCAATGTAAAGGAGGAACTCTAATGTATTCTAAATCAATATATAGGAAGAGCACTACTGTACTCCTTTGTAGTATGGCTATTCTGTGAATTCTCTGTTAAGACAAACCTGGCTTTCTTAAAAGGAGATACTTCAGTTTTGAGGACATGTGACTACAAAAACTAAAGCTCTGATCAACATTAATTTTTTTAAAAATTCATTATTTGTTACATCATTGTAAAAACATATACCTTTTTCTATTATATTAGTTTTGAATCATATAATGTACTAAAATGTCTCTTGAGCAAGTGAATTTGTGATCAAGTACCAAGAGACAAGAATGAGTTAGACATGAGTAAATCAGGACTAAGAACTGGCTCTTGTCCTTAATCATTTCAAGGCTGAAGGGAGAAAAGACAGAAATGTAAACAGGTATGTACAATCGTTTGGTTAATGCAATCAAATAAACGTTCTTTTATTATATACCATTCACTTATTCAAAAACAGTTTATTTTTAGATTCTATTATGTGCCAAACTCTAATCTAAGGACTGGGTACACACTGGAGGAAAATGAAGAAGCATGTGCCCTTGGCCTTAAGATTTTAACTGAACAATTGCATTGAAGGCGGTGAAACATGGTGTCTAAGTGCCTGAGTTCAAGTATTCCTACTTGCTAGTTCTATAACTATGGATGACTTATTTAACATTTCTCTACTTTAGTAGCTACCTCATAGGGCTGTTCTGAGGAGCAAATGAATTAATATTTTAAAAACACTTAGATTAATGACTTCTCTTGGAAAAGGCAAAATGGTCCTCATCAATTAAACAAATAGAAGGCTGTTAATAAATCCCTGAGTTGTTTTTGCCAAAGCCACATTCCACCCGCATTATTATCTTTCAATTGACTTGTTTGAAAACTCAAATGCATAATCCATGTATTTACAAACATTACAATGAGCCTCATTGCCAACTGGGTTACATTGAACAGACCTAATGCCTTCCTGGGGCCTTTCCTTGGTGAAGCACTCTTTTCCCAGACAAGATCAGCTAAACATCCTATTTTTTCCCATAGTGATTTGTGCCAGGCTCTGTAGAGTCCCCATCAGCAGGCCTGGAGTTCAATCTTTGCTCTTGGCCATTGGTCAATATGAGGCCGAGACTTCGTGTTCCCATCCCACAAAGTTTAGGAGTGTAAAGATTGAGAATCATAAGAACACACATGGAAAAGCACTTTGCACAAAGCACTCTCTGCATTGAATTTGTGGGCTATCTTTTTCTGCCCCATTCCACTGTCCCTCTGCATTTGGACAAAAAACAGCTGCCAACCTTCTTGACAACAAACAGGAATGACTGTAGTTGCATTCCTTGGTTCCCTTCTTCCAAGCCTGGCTACCGTGGTCTGCTGTTTTACATTTGCTTATTCAAGCTTTAATTACACTGTACAGCATTGCCTAGATTGAATCTACTAAACCTTTTTCTAAAATTAGCTGTCCCTATTAAGTAATGCTCCCCAAGGCCTCACTAGTTCTTTGTCCCCCACTTCCTGAAGGAGAAAACAATGGATAGTCACCTGAACATGGGAAACTAAGGAGAAAAGCAATGACCTCATTTCCAGTGGCATTATGGGCCACACACTAAAAATACTATTTTCTCTATTCCAGAGAAAGTGACTCAACCATCAGTTGGGATCAGCTGACTGTCCAGCTGAGAGTCCCCTAGGGGATGGTTGGTTGCAGATGGTGAACCTACAGCTTGCATCATGCAGGCTTCACTATCTTCCTACAGAGCAAAGTAATTTTGAGTTGGTAGGACCACCATGCACAGACAGGGACTCTACCACGTAAAGACACACTTCCTCCCATTCCCCTTTTCCATCTGCAGACTTGCTTGCTCATTGTCTCTATGCATCAGGCAGCTGCCACAGGAAGATTCTTGATCTGAGAATTGTGATCAGACACTGGACAGGTGAATGCTGTACACAGATTCTTAGGAACTCCAGACCTCCTGGCCTCAGGGACTAAAGAACTGAGTGTTTATTAATACTGATTTTGATTAGACCACTTACACAGAGCATCTTTATTTTTTTAGTACTGATTTGAGCAGCCAGGTAGGGATTGATCCCATTCAACCAGTAATCAAATGTCCAGTGTTTCAAACTTACTCCTTAGCTTTTATAACTTACTAATTTTTAAGATGTCTGCTCCTATCTTGTTTCTCTGCAAGTTGAGGTCTCAGGGAAAGGAAGAGGTTTCTGAAGCAAATTTCAGGAAGTGGATGGATGAAGGAGATAAGACCTTTGAATCCATCTCAAATCACTGGGCTCCTCACCAATAATTGTAGAGGGGCCAGGCAGAGCATTAGCATGGATATGTGGACCCTTGAAACACTCCTCATCTGATGTTATCTATTTTGGGTTTCATTCTAGAACAGTTTTTGATCTGCAGCCTTATAATGTAGATAGTACAGATAGTCCTCATAAACTCCATACTCAGTTTCCTCTCTTGTTAATATCTTACCTTAGAGTGGGACATTCACTATAATTAATGAACCACTAATGATATATTATCACTAACTAAAGCCTGTGGTTTATTTAGATTATCCAAGGTCCTCCCCAGCCCCAGTTTCCTATATCTGTTTTGGAATCCCATCCATATTACCTTTAGTCGCTGTGTCTCTGTAGATACATCTAAGTGACAATTTTTTCTTTTTACTTTCCTTGTTTCAGATGACTTTACCAATTTAGAGGAATACTGAAAAGTTATTTTGTAGAAGCTTGCCCAATTAGGATGTATCTAATACCCTTCATGTGATGAATCAAGGATTATGGGTGTGGGGTATGATCAAAGAGATAAAGTGTCAGTTTGTTCCCACCTACCACAGCTACACAGTGTTGATGTGATCTGCCGTGGTTGATGTTGGCCTTAGTGAACTGATTGGAAGGAAGTAGAGCTGCTTGGCTTTCACCAGTATTGCTATTCCTCCTTTCCATATGGCAATCCTTGGAAGAACTCTCTACATAGGCCACATTCACAAACTGGGGAGCTATTCTTCACCTTCAGGGTGGACTGTCTGCACAGATGATTTAGAATATTTTGGCACAGGGAATTTATCTTTCTCCACCCCTCATTCATTCATTCATTTGTTCAGTCAGTCATTTATGCATATCAGTCTAGACTGATTTATGCTTTGGCTTATCACTTAGTATTGCTTTATAAATGTTGCTCTCACTGGCCCATCTGTGTGTGGCTGCTGGGGCTCTTTCAGTTGGGTGCTGTATGCTTTTGAATATGCCCCCATCACTGTGGGCTGGGTTTTCGCTTTTTAGTGGCATCATTTATTTTGTTGTTTATTTGTTTGTTTTTGTTAGCCATGGGGCTTGAACTCTGGGCCTAGGCACTGTCCCTGAGCTCTTCAGCTCTACCACTTGAGCCACAATGCCACTTTCAGTGTTCTGGTTGTTAATTGGAGATAGGAATCTCACACACATTCCTGCCTGGGCTGGCTTTAAACCACGATCCTCAGATCTCAGCCTCCTGAGTAGCTAGGATGACAGGCGTGAGCCACTGGCGCCTGGCCTATTTTTTGTTTTTGTTTTTTCTTTTATGAGTTTTTATTGGCTTAGAGAGTCTGTGGTTTTGGTTATTTGCTTCAGTAGCTCCTTTGCTCCGTGTAGCTTTATTGCTCTGCTGGTTCCCTTCACAACTCTTTATCTTCTCACTGGAGCATGTGAGTGTTCTTGGTCTTGGTCACTTGTGTAGCGCATGGGGACCCAGAATACTGTCTGTCTCATCCATCCACTTCCATGGCTACATGGGCACATTTGTCTACACCACTAGAATACCACTTAGCTGGAGGCTGGAATTTGGGGCAGCTGTCACATCTCCTACTACGGTTTCCCCCACTCCATCATGCTCGTTAAAAGAGATCCATACAGTTATTTTCTCACCTCCCACATGGTCCTCATCTCACTCTTATCTGTGTCTTCACCACTCTACTAAAATATCTCCTGAGAAGGTCTCCAAAGATCTGCATGTTGCTACAGTCAACATTCCCTTTCAACATTTGGGTAGCTTTCTCCTGAAGCAATTTTTAGCTTTGTTGGCTAGATCTTCCCTTTCTTTTGGCTTTTGGGGCACAAATTCTCCTGCTCTTCCTTCCATCTCTTTGGAGGATCTGCCTCAGCCCTCTTCACCACCACATAGTCCTCTACTGAGACTGTGAACATCAGAACTCCCAAGGTGCACTTCTCTGTCTTGTCTGAATTTACCTTGTTCTCTGTTTTGGAAGCCTAGTAATTCACTAAATCTTTAATAAAAGTTACAAAAAATTTGTGTGTGTGTGTGTGTGTGTGCGCGCACGCACTTGAACTCAGGGCCTAAAACTCTTCCTTAGGTTTTACTCTCAAGGCTTGTGTTCTACCACTTGAGCTACACTCCCATATCTAGCTTTTTGCTGGTTAACTGGAGATAAGAATCTCCTGGATTTGAATCATTATCCTCAGATCTCAGGCTTCTGAGTAGCTAGGATTTACAGGCATGAACCACTTGTGGTGCCCTGCTACAAAAGATTCTTGTGAGTAGATTTCTTTTGGAAATAAACGAAGGTAAAGGTTTTACTGAGAAGATTGAAGTTTGTAATGGAGATATTATATGACGAGGAAGAAATCCAAGCAATAAGGAATTGAATGAAAATTCATGATATTTTTAAGGTGTAAATAGGTCTCAACAGTGGAAATTCAAGGCATGTTCATGTAGATATAAAGAATGGGGATTCACTTGCTCCACCATTTTCACCATATAAGGTTGGGGCTCATACAGATCAGAAGAGAGAAACTGAAATAGTTGTACAGTTTTGTTACTCACAGCTCCCTGGAGAGGAAGGACACCATGCAAGGGGAAATTATGGGATGGACATGAGGTGGAGGGAGACAAGTGAGCTGAGCAGGGGCTTCTTTTGTGGTTTCTGCAGAAAGACACAGGTTATAGCAGGGCAGGTAGGCTAGGGTTATGATTGTCTACTACCTAGTTAAGAAGAAATTAGGGCAGGTATACATTGGCTCAGAATGTAAGCAGTTGACAAAAATCAACTGCTTAAGAAATAGAGTGGAAGGCCTTTATTCAGAGCCTGAAACCTGAGGCAAAGCAGAATTTGAAAAATATATGAGAGTAATATAATGCCTGATTCCAGGGAAATTCAGACCGTAGGAGGAGAGCAATGATGTCTCTTGTGTTCATGGGTATAGTGCCAAGATCGAAAGAGTGTCATGCTCAATGTTACTTAATGTGTAAGTGCTCAGTAATTGTTGAGAGAGGGTTTATATTTTTTCTAGAAATTGAAGGCATATAATGAAAAAATTACAAAGATATCTGAAGCAATCTGTTAGAAGATTTGTGGCCCTCAAAATCATCCCATCCTGCTAGTGGTTGATCCTAGAGACTGAGAATGGTGGAAGAATGGGAGAATATATGTGGGCATGTTCTGTCCCCAGTTTATAACCAAGGAGACCCTTGATGTGATAAAAGCAGTATCATGTTATCCTGGTGAGGATGCCAAGCAGAAAGGTTTATAGACATTTAGAAAAAGAAATCATTATGTGACTGGCACCTAACATGGATTTTTGCCCTTAACTCACAGCTTTGCTTCTAAAAGTTTGGTGTCACTGGCAGAAGATAAAATGCTTAAGATATAATACTATAATAATAATTACAAAAACTTCATGAGGACAGGTATCTTTTTAATGACCACATCTCTGCACTTATTGGCTAACACACAATAGGTAATCAATTCCTATTCCTAGAATGAATTAATAACTCTTATGTATTGAACACTCTGCGTCAGACCAGACATGGAGATAAAATTCACTACAATTACAGACAATGATTATGATAATACATATAGAGTGCACTGTGTTTCAGGTACCATTCTATCTATTAACCTCACTGAATTCTGTGGGCTGAATTGCAGCCCATCTCAGAATTCATATTGTACCCCAGGATCTTGGAATGGGACCATATTTGCAGATAATTAGGGTAAAATGAGATCATTACCGTGGCCACCCCTACTCCATCTGACTAGTAGCCTTATAAAAGGAAATAGGATGCAGACATACACAGAGAGAGACCATGTGAAGACTCAGGGAAGAGACACTCACTTGTAATCTAAAGAGAGAAGACTCAGCTGAAACCAACCCTGCCAACACATTGATTTAGCCTTCAGTTCCCCAGAATTGTAATAATATAGATTTCTGTTGGCTTGTCTTTTGTCTATTGTCCCTCAGTCAGTGATGCTATGATATGGTGTGTTATATGGGAATTTGATCATGAGATACAGAGAAGCAACATTTTGAGAGATCAGCTTGGAAGTCTTTATTAGGAAGTCAGTGACTACAAATGGGCACATGTCCCCAGAAAACTTATAGCCTCAAATACACGTAACACTATTAGAAAATTGAGCCATGAGGATAGTAAAGCAGAGAAAGAGCAGGAAAAAAATCTCAACAAATCAGATCAACTCTAATGTTGAATAGGGATTCTCTGGTGACCTGAGGAGAGTCAGGAGATACAAGGCATGGAGCAAAATGGCAGCTGAGCTGGTCAGGGGCCTAAATAGGGTCATGGTCAGGGAGCAGGAACACAGGGAGCTTGAGAGTTCAGAGAGTTTCACAAGTTCAAGGTACAGTTCTGGCAGGACCAATAACCTATTGTCCAAGTCCCCTGCCTCTAGGAATTCAAGCATGTCCATTACCTGGGGGTGTGACTTCACTTTCATTCACCAAGAAGCCATGATGGCACTGGTTAGACCCAATTCCCTATCATCCACCACATTTTCAAGATGGTTCCAGTTAGACTCCGTATCCATATTTCAATATGGGATATACAGAAAGTGCTCAATAAGTGCTGTGTGTTCAGTATTTTATTATGCTACAATTTTTTTACCTCAATATTGTACCATTTGTAAGGAAATGGAAACACTTTGGAAAAAATTTATAGTAAGCAAAATAAGCCAGACATAGGTTTCATGGTTTCTCTCATTTGTGGTAGGTAGAATGTGCCTATAAATCTAAAAGTAAACACACTGGATAGTAAAACAAAACAAAACACCGGGACATGATAAATTACACAGGTCTCTAGGCATTCATACACAGTGAGATCAAAGGAGGATATTCTTAGGAGAGGAACACAAAAGCACAATGCCTATGTGTATCTAATCATATAAAATAATATTTATCAAAATAAACTCCAGAAAATAGAAGCAAGAGGATTTTTTTCTATGTTGTTTTTGTTTTCTTTTCCTTTTGTCTTGTTTGTTTGCTTATCTGTCTTTGGGAGAGTAATGGGAGGAGCACAAAAATGGAGGAACAAAGGGCAAACAAATGCAGCAGTAGAACTCACTAGACACTATGTTGAAAATCAATTATACAATTTGTGGCTCTACAACTTGTAGGTGGAGATGAGAGGGAAAAATTGTGAGAGTATGAGGAAAGGGGTGACATTGTCCAAAAACAAATGTACTCTTTACCTGACTTATGTAACTGTAACCCTCAGTACATCACATTTATAATAACAATAAAAAATGTGAAGTGACCCAAGGGGATATTTGATACAGCAGAAGGACCCATTCATGTCCGCTCTGCTCCATACTTGGTCCTTTGTGATGAAGAAGGTATCTTAAGTGGCAGACATGTAAAAGTAAGATAAGAGATTGCTGGCCTCAGTGAGCTGATAGTCATAGGGTTGTCACATAAAAGAAATCATGTTATATGGGAATACAATCATGATATACAGAGAAGCCACATTTTGAGAGGTCAAATTGGGAGTCTTTATTAGGAAACCAGAGATGCAGGCAGACACATGTCCCCCCAAAACTTGCAGTCCCAAATACACATAATACTGTTAGCAAACTGAGCCATGAGGGTAGCAGAGCAAAGAAAGAACAGAAAAGCAATCTCAACAAACCTGATCAACTATGGAGACCTGAAGAAGGATGCCAAGATGACCTGAGGAGAGTCAGGAGACACAAGGCGTGGTGCCAAATGGAGGCTTAGGTGGCCAGGGCCTAAATAGGGTCATGATTAGGAGGCAGAGTCACAGACATCACACCAGACTAGCATGTCCAGTAACCTATTTTCCAAGTCCTGGTCCCTGCCTCTAGGAATTTAGACACACCCAACTCCTGGGGATAGGACTTCACCTTTATCCACCAAGAAGACAAGATGGCACCAATGGGACTGACTATCCTTATTTCATTCTCCACTGCTCTTATATACATAGAATCAAATAACTGATTCTTCAGTGAGAGGGCTGTATTGGGCTCTTAGCACCATGAACCTAACCAAGTTATTATGAACCTAACCAAGTTATTAAACAAAGTTTACAAAAGAGGCTCTCTTACAAGATAAATGTAATAAAAAATGATGAGGCACAGCCCCTAAGAAAGTTGAAAACATGGCAGGAACTACCAAATACTTCTCAGTCCTAGCTTTCAATATTAATGGGTTTAACTCTACAATTAAATGGCGTAGACTGACAAGTTGGATCAAAAAGCAAAATCCATTCACCTACTGTCTTTAAGAGACACATCTTACCCATAAAAACAAACATATTCTGAAAGTGAAAGACTGGAATAAAATTTATCAAGCAAATGTCCCCTGTAAATAGGCTAGAGGTGCAATACTAATATCAGATAAAGTAGACTTCAAATTAAAATTAGTGAGAAGAGACAAAGGACATTACATTCTATAAAGGGATCTCTCCTGCAGGAGGATATAACAATTCTAAATATCTCTACACCAAATACTGGACTATCCAACTTCATCAAACAAATACTACTTATCCTAAAGACACACAGAGATCCAAGCACATTGATTATAAGTGGCTGTAACACATTCCTGTTGCCTCTGGATAGATCATCCCAGCAAAAAACTCAACATAAAAACATAGGAACTAAATAATTGCATTGACTAACTAGAATTAACAGACATCTACAGAATATTTTCGCCAGCAGCATCAGAATATGCATTCTTCTCAGCAGCACATGGAACATTCTCCAAAAAGGATATTTTATGTCACAAAACAAACCTGCGCAAATTCAGAAGTATTGAAATCATTCCCTGAAATCATGCAGACCACAATAGAATAAAATTAGAGCTCAACATCAAAAGCCATCATAGAAATTTCTCTAACTCATGGAGACTGAACAACACCTTGTTGAATGACCTGTGGGTCATTGATGATATCAGAATGGAAATTCAAATGTTTATGGAATTTAACAACAAACACAAAAAATACCAGCTCCTCTGTGACACAGCAAAGGCAGTACTTAGAGGAAAATTTATAGCTCTGAGAACAACAAATTGGAGAAATCTTAAATCAACAATTTAATGTTGTACCTTAAGCTTCTTTTTCATAGAAATTTTTATTGTGATTAAGTGATTACATAAATTTCACAAATTTCACAGTATTGTGAGATAGTGATACTTAGTTAAAGTCACAAACACATTCTAACCTTCATGGGGCAAATTGTTTTTATTGTGGTCTATAAAGTTTAAGCTTCTTGAAAAAGAGGAACAAACCAAACCCTGAGCCAGTAGATGGAAACAAATAATCAAACTTAAATTAGAAATAAATGAATTAGAGACCCAAAAAAACGAATGACATAGAATCAACAAAACAAAGAGTTGGTTCTTTGAAAAAGTTAACAGAATTGACAGACCTTTAGCAAGTCTGACCAATAAAAGAAGAGAACACATTCAAATAAATAAAATTAGAGACAGAAATGGGAACATCACTACAGATACAAGCAAGATCCAGAACATTATGAAGGAATACTTTGCAAGCCTTTATGCTAACAAATTGGGCAATCTGAAAGACATGGAAGAAGTCCTAGCAAATGTTGATATACCTAAACTAAACCACAATTTAAACCAGCTAAATAGGCCAATAACAAGTAATGGAATAGAAATGGCAATAAAAGACCTCCCACCCAAGAAAAGCCCAGGACCAGATAGATTCACACCCAAATTCCTTAAGGCCTTCAAAGGAGAACTCTCTCCAAAATTCCTCAAACTCTTCAATGAAATTGAAAGTGAAAAATCACTACCAAATTCATTCTATGAAGCCAGCATACCCCTCATCCCCAAACCAGATAGAGACTCATCAAAGAAAGAGAAAGTTCATCTTTTCAATGAACTTTGATGCAAAACTTCTAAATAAAATTTTGGCCAACTGAATTCAACAACTAACCAAAAACAAACAAAAAAAACAAAAAACAAAACAAAACAAAAAAACAAACATACACTATGACCAAATGGGATTCATTCCCGGGATGCAAAGCTGGTTCAATATATGCAAGTCAATTAATTGTAATTCAACACATCAACAAGAGCAAGGACAAGAACCATATGATAATCTCAATAGATGTAGAAAAAAGCATTTGACAACATCCAACACCTCTTTATGATAAAAGCTCAATATAATAAAGGCTGTATATGACAAGCCTTTGGCCAGCATTATATTTAATAGTGAATAGTTAAAACCATTTACTGTAAAATCAGGAATGAGACAGGTATGTCTCTCCACTCCTCTTTAATATAGTACTGGAAGGGCTAGGAAGGGCTCAGTGGTAGAGTGCTTGCCTTGCTTGCACGCATGAGGCCCTGGGTTTGATTCCTCAGCACCACATAAGCAAAAAAGAAAAAAAAAGCCAGAAGTGGCACTGTGGCTCAAGTGGTAGAGCGCTAGCCTTGAGCTGAAGAGCTGAGGGACAGTGCCCAGGCACAGAGTTCAGGCCCCACGACCAGACCTCCCCCCCAAAAAATATAGTACTGGAATTCTAGATAGAGCAATAAGGAAGAGACACATATAAAGGGGATCCAAACAAGGAAAGAAGTAAAACTCACCTCTTTGCAGATGACAGGATCCTGTATTTGAAGAACCCCACAGATTCTCCACCCAAGTTACTTGAGCTGATCTGAAACTTTGGCAAAGCTGTAGGGTACAAAATCAATGCACAAAAATAAGTAGCTTTTCTGTATACCAACAATGAGAAGAGGGAGACAAATCAGGAAAGCAATTCCATTTGTAATATTCCCCCCCCCAAAAAACCATGTAAGTATTAACCAAAGATCTGAAGGACCTCTATGATGAAAACTTTAAAAACCTGAAAAAGGAAATTAAAACAGATTTAAGGAAATGATAAATCTCTCATGCTTCTGGATTGGAAAGATTATCATGAAAATGGCAACACTTCCTGAAGCTATCTACAAATTTGATGCATTACCCATCAAAATCCCAACAACATGCTTCAATGATATAGAAAAAGCAATCCAAAAATTTATATGGAATAATAAAGGACCTCAAGTAGCAAAAACAATCCTTAGCAGGAAAAACAGTACAGAAGGAATATCAATACCAAACTTTAAACACTATTACAAAGCTGTAGTAATAAAAGCAGCTTGGTACTGGCACAAAAATAGACCTGAGGACTAATGGAATAGAAGACCCAGAAATAAACCCACAGACTTAATATTTGATAAGGGATCCAAAAACACAGGATGGAAGAAAGACAGCCTCTTCAACAAATGATGCTGGCAGAATTGGCAGAAAACTGAAGTGAGATCCTTTTATATCACCTTACACCAGAATCAATTCCAAATGGATCAAAGACCTGAATGTAAGACCAGATACCCTGAAATATTACAGGAATGGATAGGAGAAACACTAGGACTCCTTGACATAGGTCAATACTTCCTAAGTAAAGATCCAGAAGCAGAACAAATCAAAGAAAGACTGGATAAATGGGACTGTATCAAGCTAAAGAGTTTCTGCATGGCAAAGGCTATAGGTAGCAAGATAAATGGAAAACCCACAGAATGTGAGAAGATCTTTACTATCTATGCATCAGACAAAGCCCTCATATCCAAAATATACTTAGAGCTCAAAAAGTTAAACCCCAAAAAAAACAAATCCTCAAGGAAACAACAGCCCCATTAATAAATGGGCTAATGACTTAATGAGAAACTTCTCTGAAGGAGACACATGGTCAAAAGACACATGAAGAAATAAATGTTCAACATCTCTGGCCATAAAAGAAATGCAAATCTAAAGAACATTGAGATTCTACTTCACCCCAGTTAGAATAGCTATGATCAAGAAAACTAATTTTAAAAAAAGATGCGGGTGGGGATATGGCCGAAAGGGAACACTACTGCACTGTTGGTGAGAATGTAAACTGGTTCAGCCACTGTCTCAAAGAACTAAATGTAGAGCTTCCTTATGACCCAGCAATCCTACTCCTGGGCATTTACCCAAATGACCACAAATCAGCCCACACTAAAGCTACCTGCACAACCATGTTCATTGTTTACCATAGCTAAGATATGGAATCAACCCAGATACTTATCAGAGGATGAATGGACCAAGAAAATGTGAGATACACACACACACACACACACACACACACACACACACACACACACACACACACACACACTAGAATTATATGCTTCCATCAGAAAGAATGGTATTGCCCCATTGGTAAGGAAATGGAAAGACATGAAAAAATTATATAAGTGAAGTAAAACCAGAAACTTAAGCTCCATTGTTGCTCTCATTTATACTAGAATATGTCTATGCTTTTCTGAGGAGACAACACAATAGCTCAATAGGTTGAGAGAGAAAGATGAGGAGTCGGAAGCCCAAGAGGACTGGGAGCAGAGCCGTGATTGGCACTCAGAATCTTACTTTATGACTCTATGTCCTCATGGTAAGAAGCATTGTTGAGGCCACTTTCTAAAAGAAGTTTGCTAACTTAAATGTGAACAAGACAGTGTCATTTCAGGGAACCTTATTGGGGTATAAGTTCCATGAGGTCAGCCCTCACATCTGCCCTGTCATGTCTGCATTGCGATGCTCTGCTCTTGGCACAAGAAATGCCTCTCTCTGTTTGCACTCTGAGGGAGTGAGTGGATGTCTCTACTGATGGAGAGAAGACAACCAGGGTACTTGAAACTTTGAATTGCTGAGTGGACACAGCAGTAGCTGTGGTTGAAAGGTGACAGTCATAAGTGTAGGTGTTTCAAAAAGGTAAATTTCTCCTGCCACAGCAACATAACTTCTTCATCTGCCACACCAAAGCAACTGCAACTTCTTTTCCTCCTCCTCCTCCTCCTCCTCCTCCTCCTCCTCCTCCTCCTCCTCCTTCTCCTCCTTCTCCTCCTCCTTCTCTTTCTCCTCTTCCTCTTCCTCTTCCTCCTCCCCCTCCTCCTCTTCCCCCACCTCCTTCTCCTCTACTTCCTATTTCTCCTCTACCTCCTACTTCTCCTATTCCTCCTCCTCCTATTCCTTGTTCTCCTTCTCTTCCTCCTTGTCCTCTTTCTCCTCCTGGGATCATTGAGGTTTCAACTTAGAGTCTCTTGCTTACTGGGTGTGACTCTGTCACTTGAGCCATGCCTCCAGACCAGTGTTTCACTAGTTATTTTTGAGATAGGGTCTTGCTTCATGTAGAGGTGTATAGGACAGAAGCTGGGATCCAACTACTTTAGGCTTCTTGTTGAGTTTGCAGGCATCAATGCCCCATCTGGCTTCCATCACTGAGGATTTCTGCCTAGACTAGCCTGAAACTGTAATCTTCTCGGTCTTAGATTCCCATGTAGGTGAATATGACAGGTGTGCTTGCACCACAACAGGCAGTTATGGGTTGAGAAGGAGCTCTCACAAACTTTTCTGAGGCTAGCCTCAAACCATGATCTTGCCAGTCTCAGTCCATCTAGTAGCTTTGATTACAAGCATGAGCCAGTGGTACCTGTTCAGTCACACAAATAAAGACGTGAACAGTGAATCATCAGCTTGGTGTCCCTTTGAACAATCAAGCCTAAGGCTGGAGGTTTCTATCTTGCAAAGATTTACTACTGGCTGAGGTAAGTCCCTTTGAGATCCCTTTTGGTGCAAGAAGAGCAAAGCCTTCTGATGGAAAAGATTTGTATGTTGGAATGACGTTTGTAAATATTCAAGTACTGTAACAGCTACTTAGAGACTTTAGTTGGAAAGCAGTTGAGTGTGCAAATGTCTAAAGGGTAATAACTAAAAGTAGGAGAAACGCTTGCCATCTGGGCCCCCATGTACATCTCCCTCTTTCCCTTGAAATCCCCTTACATTTCAGGAAGAATAATATTGACCAATAACATCTTTCTGATGAGATTGATCAGGGTAGTTTCAACCAGGAAAGGCAGGGCAGAGGCTCACAAGTCAGATCCTCCAACCGCAATGAAGACAGTTACCTGCAGTGAGGAGACTGCCCCTCTGGAGAAAAAAGAATCAGCTCTTAGGAACCAGAATGTTCCCTGCTCCCCTCAAGTTAACCACTTCTATGGTACCCCCTCTCAAAGCCAGAACTGAGACAATGAGCAACCGCCTCTCTCTTCCTGCTCGAATTCTCCCTCCAAACCTTGAGCATATGCTGAAATGCTTACTTTGTCTCTCCACACAGTGTGCCCATGCCATACAACAGATCTCTGTTTTCTGCCTTCCCCACTGCTTGTCTCTTTATTTGGTGTATTGGAGAAAGTGGCTTGGACTTGACTTATGGAGTTCTTGCAGTTGGGTCTCTGTCCTAGATCCCTGGTCACAACTTTAAATTGGTGGCTCTTCTGCTTTGTGATCTTAGATGCATTATGCATTCTTCCAGATGTTCAGATTGTTCATTAATAGCATGAACTTTTAATAACTAAGTCTAAAGGTCAGGTTTGAGTTTTGCTGCTTATAACAAGGGGAAAAACCCTCAGCTATCATTAACTTAAAGGAAATGGAAATGTGATTTTTACTCTTCCCCTAAAAGTGATCTAGAGGTGGGGAGGCCAGGGCTGGTATGAAATTCCTTCCATGTCTCTTCCCCAACATGCTTCCCTTTACCTGTGGTTCCAGCCTTGAAGGAGCCCCTGACATCATATCCACATCCGAGGCTGTGCAGGTGGGAAGGGGATATAGATTTTTTTTATCTCTGCTGGTCTTTTCTCTGTTGCGATATACTGGCTACACCTTAGTCTCATGGCTAGGACAGAATGCCATTTGCTCCCCTCCCCCAAATAATGAGCATTCTGTCTCTAAAGAAAGAAGGCAGAAGAATATTTTGATGTAATTGTTAGCATCTGCTTCTCTTCCCTCTCTTTCTACCCAAGAGGTAGAAGAATATAACCCATGATGAATGCCTTGGCATAGTAGATACTCATTAAATAGTCATTGTATTCCCTGTAATTTGTAGGGAGATGAGACTTCAATATGGCAATAGGGAAAGATCGTAGTCAACCATTCTTCCCAAGAGGACTTTCTATATGGAAGACAGAGGAAGAATTTGAACTTGCTTAAATGGCATAATTATAAGAGCATTACAGAATAGAGGAAAATAAAAAGATGATTATAATTTCTACTTGTAGAAGATGTGTGACAGACATTATATTTAGTGCTTGGCCTGAATTATCCTACTAAATTCTAACAATCATCTCGTGAAATAAAGGCTGTATTTTTTTCTGTTTGACAAAGAAAGAAAACAGAACCTTGAACCGTTCAGTGTGTTGCCTCTGGTCAGTTAAGTCCTAAGTGGTTAATGCAAGATGTACATTCAAGAACATCAGGTGTGGAGTCTGTTGGTTCCGATCATTAGACTGTATTGTCAAGCCATTCGTTCAGTCCTACAAATATATATCACTACTGTGTGCATCCACTGAATCTCTACTTTATAGCTGGTATTGTTTTGGAGTTTGAGTATATGGAAGTCAACAATACAACTAGGAAAACTCTTTCTTAATTTTATTTGTTTGTTTGTTTATTTATTTATTTATTTATTTATTTATTTATTTATTTATTTATTTATTTAAGTGTTCTGGGATTTGAACTCAGAGACTGAGATTTGCCCAGTCTTGTTTTCATTTGCTTTTTAGATAGAATCTTTATGGTTTGTCTGGGTCCAGCCTCAGACCACGATCCTCTTTTTTTAATTAAATATATTTTTTATTGTAAAGATACTGTACAGAGGAGTTACAGTTCCATTAGTAAGGTAATGAGTACATTTCCTTTGTTTTTCCTCTACCCTTCCTCTCCAACTCTTCCCTCCCCTGCCCCAAGTCATAAAGTTCATTTTCAACATAGTGTCTTGTACATCTCATTGCTACAATGGGTCAACCTGTATCCTTATTTCAGGATTTTGTTATTTCCCTTCCCCTCCCCAAATTAGAAAAATGTATATACAAGATGCAGGGCACCGGAATCAAATACAGTGAAAACAAGGGTTATACCATGGAGGAAGAACATACAAAAGAAACAGAAAAATCACATAGTATACTATAAGTACATTAAAAACAACAGCAACAAAGATAAAACCTCTTGTGTCCCTGTCTTGGGGCATGATCCTCTTATCTCTGCCTCCCCAGTAAATGCAATTATAGGCACACGCCATCTTGCCTGGTCTAGGTGAGCCATCATGTCAACAAATTCATATGCCAGCAGAGGGAAGAAGATAGAACTAATTGTGGCCATATGTGACCACAATAAATGTAGAGCAATATGAGTGGCACAAAGGGAGGGGAACAAATGCACAGAAGATGACTTGGCTGGAGCAAAGAGGTTCCTTTAGATAGGGTGGTCCAGTCCAGGAAGGTTGTTCTCAGCCAGGAACTGCATAATCAGAACCAAGCAATGATATGGGGTGAAGGGACAGGTAGACAGAGCTGTGAGTCCTGAGGGAAGGTGTCTGGGTTTCTTTGAGGAAGGAAAAGAGATACCCTGGCTCCTTTCTACCTACCCACCCATACCAAGGGAGAATCAAAGCTGGTCTTACAGGTGATGGTCACATCTCATGCTTACTTAAACAACTGTCTGAGATGCAAGACGGGGCTGGGGCTATGGGAGCTGCCACTGTGGGGCCCTGGAGGTCTGTACAGAGATAGGACAGCCATTTGTGCTCCTCCTCTGTGTGAACGTCAAGGCCACTGACCCCTCCAACCACCCACCAGCCGATTTTTCTTGAGCGCTAAGTGACGGAAGATAGAAAATTAAGCCAGAACCAGAGCACTTCTTCTGCTGTTGGTTTCCTTAATTGTATTTCCTACACATTCTTTATAAATAGATTTAAGCAAGACACTATGTTCTTTAAATTGTGCATTTCGGTTGTTATGGAAACGGCTGCTTTTATTTCTGCTCCCCCACCTCCCTCCCTCCCTCCCCAGCTTAGCCATAAAATAGAAGTTAGCACTTGCTTTTTATTTTATTTCATTATTTTATTTTTTTTCAGACAGGTGAATTATCTGCTAACCTTGATCTCCAAGAAGGGCTTCATGAGTGGGTCAGAATAACCTGCAGACACCATCCGGTAAGCGGCTACAATTCTCAGAAGACATGTTCATCCTTGCTAACCCTTCAAACAGTAAGTGCCTTACTGCACGGATTCGATGAGTGTTGGAACTAATGAGGAATCTCTGAAGACACAGCCCTCACAACAATAACTGCAAATCACCTCGCTGTGTGCATTCAATGCATTAATTAGTCTCTGAAGGATCCTTGGAATTAAATCATCTGTTTGACAACATTTAGTGAACATTAATACCGAGCTGGGGCAGACACAGGTGAGCAACCCAGAGCCTGCCACATGGAAGGGACTATGTGAAATGCATAAAGGCTCTCTCTTCTTCTAGGTTGTTGGGCGACTTGAAGGGGTGTTTCACAGTCGCAAGGTTCCATGCTCATGATTGGTGAGGGATGTTGTGTGTCGTGAGAACAGGTGCTGGGTCCCATCCCATCTCCCCTAGTGCCAATACTGGGGCTTGAACTCAGGGCCTCATGCTTTTCGTGGCTGATTGGCTCCAGGCTGGTACGCTACCCACTTGAGCCACCGTTCCACTCTGGCTCTCTATGGTTAGTTGGACATAAGCGTCTCTCAGATTTATCTGCCCAGGCTTGGCTTCAAACCATGGTCCTCAGATCTCCGCTTCCTGAGTAGCTAGGATTACAGGCGTGAGCCACTGGTTCCCCCTCTCCTCATTTTTGCAAGCATTGCGAAAACTAAAAGCAGAGTTGTAGGAAGGAGGCTCTTGGCCAAGACAGCATGGCTGTTCAGTGGCAGAAGTAGCATGGGACTCACTCCCGTGGCTTTCTCTTCCATTGCATGGGCTATCCTGCGCTCCTGAAATGTCTACAGGCTCAGGAGTAGCTTGGTGCTTCAGACTGAGGGTGTGTTTTCCCTGGTCACATGTCAAACTTCTGTCCCTTGCTGGGACAATGTTAGAAGGTGGAGCCTTTGGGAATGTCGAGGCCATGAGACCTTACCCCATGAACGGCATCCATGCCCTCACCACAGAGGTACTGGGGAGCTTGCTTGCCGCTTTTACACCAGAGAAGGCCCTGGGGATGATCCAGTTACTAATTCTATGGGGTACCCTGATCTGGACTCCCTGGCCCCTAGGATAGTGAGAAATAAATGTTGTGTCAGCTTCTAGTCTGTGGTACTTTTCTCACAGCAGCCCAAAGGGATGGAAAGTGTTAGAGATCATGTTAAATGCCAATTCTGATTCTCTAGGTCTGGGGTAGGGCTTGAAATTCTGCACTGGTCTACAGTACACAACGTACTATGCTAACTCTAAGGCATCTCTAAAGCTATTTGATAAACACAGAGCAGAGTAAACGTTGAATTCATTGCAGAGTACTTACAGGGCATTCACTAAGAGCCATTGAATTCATTAGGTGCTGGAATACAGCAATGAGAATGACAGTATGTACTCATGGAGCCCATGCCCAGGAGGGCTAAGAAGATGCTAAAGAAAAGTAGTTGTTCATGAGCAGACGATGACAAGGGCTACAGAGGAAAATCAGAGAAGGAGAATAGATAGTGTCACTATGGGACAGGTTACAATTACAAATAGGCAAGAAAGTCTTCTTTGCTGATACAAAGAGTTGAAAGGGGAACATAAAGTGAAGGACAAGGAATGAAGTTGGCTTAGGAGAGAGTGGCCATTCCCTCTCGAGTCCCGCCCCCATCCTAATGTGAGGAAATCAAGACGTGTTTGTTCATTCCCTGCAGGTGTGCGGTCCACCCTGGAAGATTTAGAATCGTCTTCTGTGGGTGTATAGTTGGCAAGGAGCTGGGTGATGGGAAATGAAAAACGTATCAGGGAAAGGGTGTTTAAATTAGGAGCCACTTGACAAGTGAGAATTAGTTAAATCCAGCCATTTGCAGATGGCTTTTATGGGATATGGGACTCAAGGCCTAGTCCATTGAAAGCCTGTTTCAGGAATGAGTTAGTTATGGACAGACATGCTGTTCTATTATTAACGGAAATGGGTCTGTTCCAAGGTAACATGCCTAACACTAAGATCACATTTGATGGATAAATGCATTTTAAAAAAAAGAAAGACATCACCTAAGACCTGGACTAAACTCTGGAGAAAGTGAGAGATATTGCACTTAGATTTTGCATACTCACCTACTTTTACTAATCCAGGAATTAAGGCTTAGAAAGAACCAATCAATCACTTCCCCACGTGAAGAGTTCATTGCTGTTCCTGTTCTGCTAGCTGGAAATTAGAGTCATGGCCACAACTGAAAGATGTCATCCAGCCATATGGAGTAGCGAGCATCGGACAGATGCATCAGAAATGCTAAAGAAAGCGGTCAAGCTGGGCCAGACAAATGCTGCAGCAGAAATAATAGGCCAATTCTAAGGCCCTGGTCTGTGTTGGTTCTGTGTTTTCTTTCCTCTACCAGCCCTCTCATCCTTCCTCCTCTCTGTCCTATTTGTCTTCCCTCCCTCTCTTCCTTCCCTCTCTTCCCCTTCCTTTGTTCCCTCTTTCCCTCCCTTTCTCTTTCTCCTCCTTTCATTCCTTCTCTCCTTCCTTCTCCCTTCTTTCTTTCCTTCATTTTCCTTTCCTCCTTCCCTTCCTTCTCCCCTCTTTATCTCTCTCCCTCCCTTCCTTCCTATGTTTCTCTATCTCTTCTTTCCTTCTTCTCTCCTCTGCTTTTAACCCCTCCCTCCTTTCACTGACACCCAATGAACATCTACTAGACATCAGGAATGTGGGAAGTATTAAGGTAAAGCAAGCACAGACCCCTATAGGGCCTGTTGACATAGCTTATAGGTGAGAACAAGATGCAGACTTAGAATGGAGGTGGAAGTGTTCCATGTCACCCGGTGGCCACAATACCAGTGCATACCATGTGAGCAAGGGGTTGAAGAGGATGACTTGAGTTCCAAAATATCATGTGCTGGCTGTAAGATCTGGACCTGCTCCACCTCTCTGAGCTGTAAAATGGGAACTATGGGATTGATTCTTCATGGGTGGTGGAAGGATGATACTTCTGGTGAGGCTTCTATGGACTGAACTTTGGTCCTATTTGGCCAAGATATTCCTGGAGGAGAGGGAGCAGCCTTCCTCCTTCAGAAGCAGAGAAAGCTGATGGCTGTAGCGAGATATCTATCTAAATGGGATTCTGCCATTGGCTCATCCCTGTAATGGAATGTAGATTGTCCAGTTTGGGGCTCACTGAAAATTTCTGCCTCTGTAAGGCAGTGGTTTGGGCTCCAGTGTATCTCTTTTCTCTAGCTGCCATCCTTCAGTATTAGAGGTCAGAAGTCTGAAATATGTTTCATTGGGCTAAAATCAAGTTAGTGGCTAGTCCTTGTTCTTGTTGGAAGGCCTGGAGAAGAGTCCAGTCCCCAGATTTTCTCAGCTTGTGGAACTACCAGAACTCCTGGGCTCTGGATCTCACTTTGAAGTCATCAGTGTGGCCTGGTGATTCTTTCACTCTGATCTCCTGAGGCTGTGTGCTTACTTTTTCTGTGATGTCCCTATTGCCATGATTCTGGAGGGGGGGGTGGCAGTATTTTTTCCCCTACTACTCATGAGGAATCTGTTTTTCATAAAGACACTTTACTGGGTTCTTTGCAGTGAGTTGGACAGAGAGAGGGACTTTACCCTTGCTTGGTCTCTGCAGAATCTCGACTGGGTACCACTTCCAATGCCATCCAAGGCAGCACTGTTCATGAAGGTTCCCAGGGGCAGGAAGAGGGCAGAGAAATACACAGTGTTGTCTTGTACTAGCCAGGTGTCTCACTACCAACTGGCTCATCCTGGCAATTTGGTGTGGTCTCTCTCTCTCTCTGTCTCTGTCTCTGTCTCTGCCTCTGTCTCTCTCTCTCTCTCTCCCTTTAATCCTGTGATTTTTTTCAAGAACGTGTCAACAATTTTTTAATTAGTTTTGTTGTTGAGAAAAATATTAATGGAGAAATGAAAGGAGCAAATGAAGTTTAGCATTTAATTGTGCAGAAGGAATTGCAGGGAGAGTGTGAAGGGAGTTTAGCATGTGATATGTGGGACTATTCATGAAGTATCTTCTTCCAATTCAACCTGGACTTTCCAATCTGAATCTCTGGCTCTTATAGGCAGTCAGGATTGGCCTTTTTCTTTTTCTTTTTCTTCCCATTGAGCTAACAGAATTAATGATTCTGACTCTCACATTGGGATGTGTAAGGTGGCTCTTCAGAGCAACTATACCACCGTGGTTGGCCGCCCCCTAGTGGACAGGACAGATTCTGAACAACTCTGAACATGTACAAAGTGGATGAAGAGTTCAGGTGAAAACAGATTCCCTTCTCCCAGAGTGATTACCCAGGCAAAAGGACCCATGCTCCTTCTCCTGTGCGCCTCACAATCTTTATGTACCTGCCCCTTTTATGGCTGCATCAACAGAAAGACTACACGGATGTGCTCAGGTTGTTCAGGGCTAGAGTTATGGAAAGCTGCAGGCTGGAAAATGAATTGGATTAAGGACAGAGTATTTTTCCATCAGCACAAAAAAGGAGCCATAAATCAGTATAGACTTTCTGCTTCTGTTGAATTAGACCTTAGTGTTCCCTGTGGGCTGAGCAGGGGATGCCTGTGGGTGGTGAACAGAAAGAAAAGAGGCTCAAAGGAGAAATGTCTTCATGGCACAGCTCTAGCCACAGAAATAGGAAGTATGCTGCAATAAACATAGTCGTGCTGGTAGCTTTAGTGTGGTCTTGTTTGTAAACATTTGGGTAAATGCCCAAAAGTGGGATTGCTGGATCATAGGGGAGCTCTATGTGAAGTCTTTTGAGGAACCTCCATACTACTTTCCAAAGTGGTTGAACAATGCAGTAGGTTTCCCTTCTGTCCACATCCCCTCCAGCATCTGTTGTTATTAGAGTTGTTGATTATAGCCATTCTAACTGGGGTGAGGTGGTATCTCAATGTTGTTTTGATTTGCATTCTTTTATGGCTAAGGAGGTTGAGCATTTCTTCATGTGTCTATTGGCCATCCTTCTTTCCTCTTCAGAGAAGTTTCTCTTTAAGTCTTTAGCCCACTTATTTATTGGGCATTTGTTTCTTTGTTTGTTATTGGGGGATTTAATTTTTTGAGTTCCAAGTATATTTTAGATATGAGACCCTTGTCAGTTGTATGGCTAGTGAAGATCTTCTCCCAATCTGCATGCTTTCTATTGATCTTGCTAGCTATGTCCTTTGCCATGCAGAAGCTCTGCAACTTCATGCAATCCCATTTGTCCAAACTTTCTTTGGTTTGTTGCTATAGCTAAGATATAGAACCAACACAGATGCCCCTCAGTAGATGAATGGATCGAGAAAATGTGGTATATATACACAATGGAATTCTATGCCTCCATCAGAAAGAATGACATTGCCCCATTTGTTAGGAAATGGAAAGACTTGGAAAAAATTATATTAAGTGAAGTAAGCCAGGCCCAAAGAAACATAGGTCCCATGGTTTCCCTTATTTGCAATATCTAGTATATGTATGAGTCAAGCAGAAAAGGTCATATAAGTTGATGTTAGGGAAATGAACCCTAAGATATGTATTCAACTGTTTTTTTTTCTTTCATGCGATTGTTTCTAACACATTTATAAGATTACTTCTTTGTTGCTTTGTATGTCCCTCCCCCACGGTATAACCCCTGCTTTCACTGTATTTGATGTCGGTATAATTTGTGGAGGGGAAGGGGAAAAACAAATCGTTTACATAGGGATACAGGTGGACCCATTGCAACAATGAGATTTACAAGTCATTATGTCAAAAACGAACTTTACAACTTTGGTGCGGGGGGGGGGGCGGGGGGTAAGGGGGGAGGATTGGGTGGGGGGGCAGGGGGAGGATGGGAAGGGGAAACAAAGGAGGAAGCTACAATGCTTAATAAGAAATGTACTGCTTATCTTGCCCATGTAACTGTAACCCCTCTGTACAGTATTTTCACAATAAAAAAATAAAATAAATAAATAAGATAGAATCAATAAAAAAAAAAAAAGAAATAGGAAGTATGGTCCAGTACAACCAAGCTGCCATAAGAAAATGCCTGACTCAGTGTCTTCAGCAACAGTTATTTGTTTCCTTTCTGGAGGCTAGAAGTCTGAGATCAAGGTATGGGCAGTATAGTTTCTCCTGAGGTCTTTCTCTGTACTGTATAGAAGGCTTGTTAGCATATGGTCATTCTCTGTGCTCTATGTTCCCTCTCTCTTCCTCCCTCCCTTTCTCTCTCTCTTTCTCTCTCCCTCAGCAGGGTCTTGCTTTGTAGGACAGGCTGGCTTAGAACTCATTATAAATCCTAAGCTAGCCTTGAACTTCCAATCCATTTGCCTCTATCTACTGAGTACTGGTATTACAAGCATAAACCATTAAGTCTGTTGATTCTCTTAAAAAGGCACCTGTCTTGTGAGACTAGAATCCTGTCCTTATGACTTATCTTTATCTATATAGGCTCGACATCTTATTTTGGGTTAGAACTTCAATGTATAAATTTCAAAGAGGCACAACTCAGCTTACTACCAGAACTGTGCTCCTTGGCAGAATCCTACATAACTTGTAGGCAGAAATGCCTACTTGGACAAACAGCTACTGGAGATCATCTTTATTCTAGAAAAGATCCCCTGGAAACATATGCAGTGTGGCAAAAATACACATCACAAAGAATTTTCACTAAAATCTTCCCCAGAAGAAATACCATCAGGAAAAGAAAAAGGATCTCTGGAGAAAATTCCTTTCTAGGAAAAAAAACAATGTCTAAAAGGAAAAAAATTGCTGAAAACTATGCACAGGAAACTGTATCTGCTGGGGGATAACACAATCAGCATGCATCACTTCTACTGAAGCATATTCTGAATATGGCTTACATACTCAGTAGGCAAATCTATTCCCACTGTGGCCAACCAACAAAGTAACACTGATTCTGTGTATATTGCATCATGCACTCTTTGCTTTTTTCTTTATTTGTTTCATCATGCGTCCTTCTAAGGCTCACAAATCCACTTACTCCTCCTAAGGGCTTTATGAAGGGAGCTCTTTGTTTATTTCTTTTTGTGCCACTGCCAAGCTTGAACTCAGCACCTGGGCACTGTGCCTTTCTTGTTCAAGGCTAGCACTCTACAACTTGATTTACAACTCCACCTCCACTCTTCTAGTTGTTAGTTGGAAATAAGGGTCTCATGGACTTTCTTGCTGTGGGCTGGATTTGAACTATGATCCTTAGAACTGAGCCTCTTGAGTAGGTAGGATAACAGATAGGAACCATCACCTCCTGGCAAGATGACATTCTTGTATGCTCTTATACAATATGGGGAAAGTAACAGTGCAGAGAGCTAAGTAACTTGCCCCAGAACTGTGAAGAAATTGCACAGAATATGAATAGTGGCCTTGGCTTTGAACTGATGATCTATTCATCTAACTCTTATTGAATACCTACCATGTGCCAAGGACTGTGCCTGGCAATGGAAGGTAACACAGAATGAGCCATATACTCTAGCTTTAAGAAATGAACAGGAAGTAACAGTTCCTTAAACCCATGATGGAAGCTGGGGAAATGAACTGTTATGTTATTTCCAGTTTGGGACCGGACACAAAATGTTTGTACCAGCTTGCCGTTCCTTCCGATGTTAATGAAGGAAGCTTCTATCCCCAGTAAAAAGCAAGCCATGGCTCTCCTGGGAGCAACAACCACCAGGAAAACACAAGCACCCAGGGGAACATTTGTCTGTGTGTTGGGAAAACAGGATCCCAGGCAAAAATATTCCCCAAAGCCAGAACCTAACATGCTTCTCACCACGGTCCAGGCTAGGTCCTCAAGAGCTCCACAAGGCTTCCAAGTCACTGCAACAGCCCCATCATTGGGATGGGCCACCCGGACCTGATTGGAGGGGGGGTTTGGATGCACCTGCTTGTTTCAGTGTTTGAAAACCTCCATTTGTTTATGGTCTAACCCAACTAGAGTTGGCATCATGAGGTAGTGGTAGGTCAACTCTGCATTCCCCAGAGCTTCCAAAAATTGGTGTTCAGTAAACCAAGAGAAGGAATGTCAATTTTTGTTAAGGTAGAGAAGCTAAGTGTACTTGGCCTAACTTGAATCCCAGCTCTGCTAATTCCTCCCTGTGCAGTCTTGGCGGTTATAATACTTGCTAACTCTGATTAGTTTGCCTATCTGTGTAGTGGAAGTGGTGGTCCTCAACTCCTACAGCTCTTACTGGGGTTCAGCAAGACAATGCCTCACTCAGGGTAGATAGTCAAGGATTAATTGACACTGGTAAAATGTATAGCTGGGCAGGTCACCAGCTCTCTCCTCCCAGACCTAAAAGGGTGGTTCGCATCCAGCAAACCTAGTTATTTCAACTCCAGAATCTGCAACTCAGGTTTTCTTACCTTTTCTCTCTCTTAAGAGATCAAGGGTTCTGTAGGGTTCCATCTGCTTCTGTAATAAAACATAAATTATTCAAAGCATAAAATATTGATGAAATGTTTTTTTATAAAACAGAGGGACTTTAATGTATTGATTATGAATCCAGAAAGCCTTAACGAGTTTCAGGAGGAGAAATAATTGGGCATTGATGATTACTCGATTCCTTCTATGCCCCTGAATGAGGCAGCTCTGAGCATCCATCTGTCTTGTCCTATTTTGTAGCACCGTCATCTTCAATTGTGCTATGGGACATTAAAAATGCTCTTATGGACATCAAAAGGCAACCTCCTAAGTAAATTTAGGGTAGAGGGAGATGTCTATTACAAAGAATTGGTTGGAATCTTCCTTGCTTTGGCTTTGCTTCTTGGGAGCCTCCCATTGACTCCAGAAAATGGATAGTTCTTTCTCTCGATAGGTGAAAAACCCACCAAGGTCCTTCCACTGAAGTTCAGGATGACTTCGTTGATCCTTTTATTCCACAGCCAGGGCCCCATGTGAACTTGTAATAACCCAGCAACTTGTAATAACTGAGGCCAACCTTTTCTTTTAACAGACCGGAGAGCTGGGGTCTGTGGAGAGGAAGCACCTTGCTCGAGATCCCACAGGGGACTGATGTAACACTAACTGGTGTCATAATTGGCCTAACATTGCAGTCTCCTGAATCTGGTGCCAGAGCATCTTCTACTGCGTACCTTAAAGGGGAGCTGTCTGATGGCAAGAATGCTCAGAAGTGGAGGGGCTTTCAGAGGTTCATCCTGGAGGAGACTGTGGAAGCAGAGTGGGCTCTCCAGCTCTTGGAATGCAACTCAAAGAGAGATTGAAATTCCATAGAGGGGTGCCATCAGTCCATCCGTCATCCATCCACCACGGGCCTACTCATCTTCACAATCTCCCAGGTGAGACACAGTGTGGCCATGTTAGACAGAGGGTAACACTGTGATTTTCAGAATGTCCCGCGAGGGGAGGGGCCGGTTGAAGCCCCAAAGGACACTGGATGAGAGGAGAAAGATTGGCATGAAGTAACCGGGAAACCCGCGCTCAAGGAACTCACTGGACCTGCCAGGTTCCCACAGCTCACTGGTGGTAGAATCAAGGTCTGGAACGGTAGCTTTGGAAACCTTGATTCTCATTCTTGGACAAACATGATGTTGATTTTGAATTTTATTTGGTAGCGTCCACAGCCAGGGCAAGAATTCTGTTGTTAGCACTGAGCTGGCCTGAGGTAATAAGGAGTCAAATGCTGACTTCGTTTTGTTTCCACACAGGTCAAGTCTGTTCATCCCAGGAAGATGGCAGGAAGGACATTTGAATATTTACAGCTCAGATTCACCGCACACTTTCCACATGCTAGGTCGCCAGGCCAAGTGCTTTATAGCCAATGGCTCCTTTCTCTTTCAATGAGGGAGTATTATCAGCTACACTTTACAGAGAGAGAGAGACAGAGGTACAAGAAGGTTTTCTGAGCTAGACAGTGAAGTGAGAGCACTTGGGTACAATGAGATAAACTTGCAAACGCATAGTCCTACTGAACAGCGATTTTCAGCTCACTTCTTCTTGCTTCATTGGGCCCTGTGGATTGCTTCCTTCTTGAACCTGTAACTTTTTGGGACTCAACTCTGACTACTATTTGAGGAGAGGCCGTGGGACTTGAACTTAAGGCCTGTACTTAACAGACCCTTCCCTCCATCTCCTTTTCCTCTAGCTCTTTTTTCCCCCCCAGGTAGACAGTCTCATTTGTTTGTTCAGGCTGGCTGAGAGCCTCCTATGTAGCTGGGACCATAGGTATATACTCGGCCCTCAGCTCTTTTCTTCACTTGAACTGATTTAGGTAAGAATTTCTCTGGTTCCTGGTTGTCTTTTTATTAGTGTTTCCTTGGAGGGTAAATTTCAATCTTCCCTTTAAAAAATTGTTTAACTTATTGATAACATAAAGTTTAAAATGAGTTTTTTGATACATTGCCCATAGTTGGGTCCTGTGTCTCTTTTCTGAAAATTTCCATATTTTATTTAGTATATTAAACCATTTATATCATCTGATCTGCTTTCATTTTAATCTGCATATTTTTCATTTGCTACTTATTTTTTGTTTATTTATCTCTTTTGGGAGGTATTTGAGTGCTTTTGTATTCTGTGTTAATTTGTTTAGGTTTTGACTATCTCCTTCTATAGTAATTTTAGTGTTCAAGTTTACTTTCAATACGTTTTTCATTATCTAACATGGAATGTAGAAAGCTTATACCATATAGACTCCCTTACCTGCCCATCTTCATTTTATCAGACATGTTATATCACTTTCATTAAAAATCCCACTAGGGCTGGGAAGGTGGCTCAGTGGTAGAGCGCTTGCCTTGCAGGCATGAGGCCCTGGGTTTGATTCCTCAGCACCACATAAGCAAAAAAGAAAAAAGCCGGAAGTGGCGCTGTGGCTCAAGTGGTAGAGCACTAGCCTTGAGCTGAAGAGCTGAGGGACAGCGCCCAGGCCCAGAGTTCAGGCCCCATGACCGGACTCCCTCCCCCCCCCCCCAAAAAAATAAATAAATAAAAATAAAAATCCCACTAGAAGCCAAGTGCTGGTAGTTCACGCCTGTAATCCTAGCTACTCAGAAGGGTAGATCTGAGGATTGTGGTTCAAAGCCAGCCTGGGCAGAAAAATTCATGAGACTTTTATGTCCAATTAACTATGCACATACAAAAATCCAGAACTGGAGCAGTGGCTCAAGTGGTTGAGTACTAACTAGCCTTGAGCAAAAAGGTTCAGTGACACTACCCAGGCCCAGATGTTAAACCCCATAACTACACCCCCTGTTCCCCCTCAAAAAAAATCCCACTAGAAATGTTACATTTTAAATCTTCCAACTAAAATCCATTTTAAAAACCTCAACAATAGAGATTTATCCACAATATCATCCTATTTTCTATTTCTTGGGTCATTCTGTTATCCTTGTCTTTTGGGTTTTGTTTGTTTGTTTGCTCATCCTGGGCCTTGAACTCTTGGCCTGGGAGCTGTCCCTGAGCTCCTTTTGCTTTTGCTCAAGGATTGCACTTTACCATTTGAGCTGAAGTATCACTTCTGGCTTTTTCTGTGGTTACTTGGCAATAAGAGTCTCACAGACTTTCCTGCCCCAGCTGGCTTCAAACAAAGATCTTCTCAGTTTATTGAGTAGCTAGATTTATAGGTGTGAGCCACCCATTGGTACCTCACTTGATTTGCATTTTTAATTAACAAAGAAAAATTGTATTTATTTATGAGATGCAATGGGATATTTTGAGCTATATGTCTATTGTAGAAAAAATTAACCATTAACATACAGTAGTATTCTTTTTTGTCAGTCCTGGGGCCACAGTTCCACTTCTAGTTTTTACTGCCTGGGCTGGCTTTAAATCTCAGGATCCTCAGAGCTCAGACTCCTGAGTAGCTAGGATCACAGGTGTGAGCCACCAGTGCCAGGCTTCTATTGTTATTCTTACTGTTCCAAATCTAGGGTTTTTTTTTAAAGAGCAATTCCTTTAAAACCAGGTTGTTTTTGATATGTGCTATACAGAAATTCTCTTTGTCTTAAACTGAGACTGTCTTTAATTTTACTTCATTTTTAAATTTAGATTACTAGATACAGATCACTAAATATAGACTTCTAGCTTATTTTCTTTCACTCAAAACCATCATATTTATGTGATGTATATACATGTATCATATATAAATATATGTATACCACACATAGCGATAGTCAGTTACTAATGTAATACTATGCATAGTAGCAACATTAAGGTACTCTTGTAGTTCTGGTCTTCATTTTTATAGTGACATCCAGTGACTTGAGTTACTGTTCCCCTTTAGGTGCTGTTTTTCTCTGGCTACTTGCAAGAGTTCCTCCTCCATCTTCAGTTCAGCAATTGAAGCATGTTGACTATGATATATCTTTGTGTTTGGACAGTGAGTAGATCTGGGCCCACTGAGTATCTTCAGTTAGTAGATTTATAGCTTTTATCAAATGCAGAAAGATTTCAGTCTTTTTTATTTTATTTTATTTTACTGTCATACTCTTTCTCTTCAGTATTTTGGATTCTGCTGACAGGATCTTAGATGTTTTATGATTACTGCCACAGGTCCCTGAGGATTTTCTTGCTTTTCTTCGATCTTTCTTTTGTTCATATTGGGTCGTGCCTATTAATTCAGTTTCAAATTCACTAAATATTCCTCTGTCATCTACAGTTTTCAATGGAGCCCATCCAAGGGAGGGTTTAAAAAATTTACATTTCTTTTTTCATTTTTTTGTATTTCCATGTCTCTTCTATTTGTTTTATGCTACTTTCTGTTTTTTCCCCCCCAGTCAGTTCAAAGTTGTTTACAATTGCTGGTTGGAACATTTGTATAATGACTGCCGTAAAGTCTTTGTTAGATAGTTACGACATCTCTGTCAACTTAGCATTGACATTTTCTGATTATTTCTGCCCATGGGAGAGAAGATAATTCTGGATTCAATTCTAAACATTTTAAATAGTAGTATGTGCCACTCTGGGCCTTATTTAACTCCTATGGAGGTATTGATGGCTTACTTTTAGCAGGCCATCCATCTGGTTACATTTGGACGGCAACACTCCAGCCCCCTTGGTAGGCTGTGTTTCCAATATCAGTTCAGTGTTGCTCTTCAGACACACTAAGTGTCTGTATGAGGACTTGGCTCCTTTAGTCCAGCTCTTGTTCTAGCCTTGCTTGTTACACGAAGTGGGATCAAGTCTGCTCTTTCTCAGACTTGGGGGGAGTACAGGAATTCCTAAACTACCTTATACAGTCAGTCATTTGCTTGAACTCCTGTCTCTAGCACTCCAGGCCCCCCTGCCTGGGGCCTCTCTTTGGCCTTCTTTTTGCTGACCTTGCTCTTACAGACACCCACTTGTGCCTTTGTCCCAGGTCTCAGCCACAAGGCAGAGAAAGGGCAACTAATGTGAGGTGTTTGCAGTAGAGAACATTCAGTATGGGTTATATAAGTGTCTCTACCATCTGACAACTTTTTCTGCAAATCTTTTTTTTTTTTGGTCTGTCGTGAGGCTTGAACTCTGGGCGGGGGCATTGTCCCTGAGCTCTTTTGTTCAAGGCTAGTGCCCTACCACTTTTAGCCACATTGCAACTTCACATTTTCTGGTAGTTAATTGGTGATGAGTCTCACCCACTGTCTGGCCTAGGCTGGCTTTGAACCACAATCCTTAGATCTCAGCCTCCTGAGCAGCTAGGATTAGAGGCATGAGCCACCATGACCTGATACTGTGCAAATCTTAAACTTCCAAACAATTAAAAACATGTCTTTGTACTGAAAATAAAACGATCAGTCTTTGTTTCTTCATTAGGGGTCTCAGGTCTTTGGCTCCCAAGGCTGCGTGTATGGGCCTCTACTGCTGGCTTCTTGACACTGCTTGGGGTCTAGATGCCAGAGCACAGATAGAAGGGAGAAGCAGGGAGTTCTAGAACTCTCTCTGTTACCAGTTCTGCTTCCTGCACTCAGAGCCAGAAGTAGTGGTCTGTGTTCACCTCCCAGATTCCTTCTGTACTCTGTTCAACCTTGGTGCACTTGGGCCTGGATTTCTGTAGTCAATAAAACATACTCAGGAATGGAGCTACTGAGTCATAGGTCAACCTTTAGTGTTACTAATGATGGCAAGCTGTTTCTTTGAGTATTCTTCCAGAGGTGTATGAGAATTCCTGTAGCTCTTTGGAGCCATGTCTTAGTCACATCCTTACCACTATGTGTAACACGAATGATATTCATCTGTTTGTTACCCCCTTGAACTGACAGCTGGTGAGGACTGTGGTCTGTGTGCAATTCTGAAAAGCCTTGGGTGACACTCCACTTTCTGTGGACAGGAGCTGAGAACATGTCACAACAATTATCTGCAGTGAAAAGATGTGCTAAAGGAAGCTAACAATGATTGGTGAAGGGGAAACTAGAGAGTCTGTCCTTTGAACACGAACATGGCATCTCAAAGGTTGTCATCTCCTGGTTTTGGAGTGATAGGATTGGGGGAAGCTGTGAGCAGGGGATGGGAATAATAGAAAAGGGGGATTGTTTTGAGAACCATAAGACAGGAAAGAAAACAACAACTGAGGAGATTCCATCCTTGAGGAGGAATTGCCTAGGAGTTATTCATTGTGATGTGTCTAGAATTACAATACGCTCCATAAAAGTTGGTGGTATTCAAGATGAGGTGCATTTTTAAGTAGGAATTTTATTTGTTTCTTTGTTTTGGTGGTCATGGGGCTTGAACTCTGGGCCTGGGGAGCTATCCTTCAGCTCTTCAGCTCAAGGCAATTGCTCTACCACTTGAGCCACAGTGCCACTTCCAGTTTTCTGGTGGTTAATTGAAGATAAGAGTCTCCTGGATTTTCCTGCCTGGGCTGGCTTTGAACTGTGATCCTCATATCTCAGTCTCCTGAGTAGCTAGAACTACAGGTGTGAGCCACCGGCACCCAGCTTAGATATTTTAAACTGGAACAGTCTTCATCACTTGATTTCTGTGCTCTGATTGTTTCATTAAATGAATTTCCCCATCAGATCTGAAAAATCTTGGAAACCTGGAAGTTAAACACGTATGGCCACTGAGGTGGAGGTGGGCGGAGGGCAGGAACAGGGTGTGGGGGAGGGGGACAGGAGGCAAGTTACAAAGAATTCGCCAAGTCTTCTGAACCTGATCACAGCTGGACAAAGATGTGTATCAAAGAGGATGGCATGAATTAATTGCAAATTAATGTCAAAGTTACTTCTGATGTGACAAGCATACTGAATTTAATCGTGAAACTAAGCATTTATTATTATCACACTTTGTATGGCACTTCCAGGTGCTATACTTTGATTTTCTCAATTAGCCTCCACAAAACTCTGAGATGTAGGCAATATTGCTATGTGATGCCTCAGAAACAGAGTCAAGGAGAGACTTCATCTTTTTCCAGTGATCTCCTTCCCTTAAGCTCACTTGCTCTGTAAACATTGTACCTGGAAACCAAATATAATCCAATATCCCAGAGTCTGCCATCTCCATGTTCCTTTGTAAGTTTTAAATTTACATACAGTAAAATTCACCGGGGGAACATTTAGTTCTATGAGTTTTGACACATGAGTAGATTTATGACTCTGCTTTAAGATAATGTCATAGAAGGAACCCACCTTCTCACCCCATGCTGTTTTTGTTTTTGTTTTAGTTTTTCGGTCATCA
Source organism: Dipodomys merriami (assembly GCF_024711535.1). Lineage (NCBI taxonomy): Eukaryota > Metazoa > Chordata > Mammalia > Rodentia > Heteromyidae > Dipodomys > Dipodomys merriami. Next base: position 3,387,143 of record NW_027206590.1, read on the forward strand.
CACAGTCTTCCTATCCGTTGGTCATTCTGAGCTGGTGTTTGCCAGAATGTCACATGAATGCCATGTTAACCATAGAGTGTGTGGCCTTTCCAGATTGGCACCTTTCTCCTCCCCATAGTGTCTTCGAGGGTCATCCAAGCTGGGCCTGGAAGTTTGTTGCTCTTGGTTGTTGCTTCCCAGTGGGTAGCTGGACAGCTGTTCCACACTTTCCTATTCCTTCACCTGCTGACAGAGGAGATTTTTGTGGCTCTCCAACTTTAGGCAATATTAAATAGGGCCACTGTAATCTTTCCTTGGCGGAATTGTGGCTGAACATGTTTTGACTTCTCTATGGTAAATATAAGGAGCGTGGTTTCTTGGCTGTGGAGAAGGTGCAGGTTTGCAATTTTAAAGGAAATCGCTAACATGGTTTGCAGAGCAGCTGCATCATTTTTCTATTACTACCAGTGACAATGCAAGATTCTAAGGATCTCCACCCTCATTAATGGTAGATTTTCATGTGTGTGTGTATACTATATATCAGATTTTATATATGGGGGGTGCTGGGAATGTTGCTCAGTGGCACAGTGCTTGCCTTGCATGCACAAAGTTCTGGGTTTGATTCCTCAGCACCACATAAACAGGAAAAACTGGAAGTGGTGCTGTGGCTCAAGTGGTAGAGTGCTAGCCTTGAGCAAAAGAAGCTCAGGGATAGTGCTCAGGCCCTGAGTTCAAGCCCCAGGACTAGCAAAGAAGAGAGGGGGGAAAGGGGAGAGAGGGAAAAGGAAAGCGAGGGAGAGAGAGAGACTATATAATGTTAGCTATTCTAATACATGTGTTAAGGGTAGTTCATGATTTTATTGACATTGTTAATGACTAATAAACTTGAACATTTTTATGTGCTTTTTATCTTTTCAAAAATATTGGATAGCTTGTTTTCCTTTTCCCTTTGTTTCCATTTTCTCCCTCCTTCTCCTTTCTGACTTCCCTTGCTCCCTCCTTCCGTCCTTCTCATCCTCTTTTCCTTTCTCCTTCTTTTCCATTTTAGTTATACTGAGGTTTGAACTTGGCCTTGTTCTTATTAGGCAGATACTCTACCACTTGAGCCATACCTCCGAATAGGATCTTGCTTTTTGCCTGGATGGCCTGAACTGTGATCCCCCTATTTATCCTTCTTTATAGCTTGGCTGACAAGCACATGGCTCCAGATCAAGCCTTAATTGGTTGAGAATAGGAGTATTGAGAAATTTTTTACCTGGGCTGGCCTCCAACTATCAATCCCCCAATTCTTGCCTCCTGAATAGCTAAGATTACAGATGTTGAAACATGAAACTCAGTACCCTCCAGTGCTCATTTTATTGGTGAGTCTTTAAGAGTTTAAAATACATTGTTTTGTTAGGTATGTGATTCGACAACATTTTTCTCAGACTCAAGCTTGTCCTTCTCATCATCTGTCATTGCCTTCTGCTGAACAATAATTTAATTTTAATGAAATATATTTCATCAATGCATTATTTTATGAAGTGTACTTCTGCTATCATTTAAAAAATTGCCTAAAGGCACTGAGTTTTTGTCAATGTTTTCTTCTAACTTGTTTTATAATTTTGACACAAGATACAGGTCAATATTTATTTTCTTGAGTGAAATTGTCCAGTTGTTCTAATACTACCTACTGAAAAGGCTATGATTTGAACTACCTGTGAACATTTGTGAAAAATCAGTGGACCATATTTGTATAGATTTATTTCTTGACATTATTTTAGTATTGAGGCCAAGTTTATCTTAAAGGGCTAAGTAGCTAATATTTTAAATGTGTAGGTCACATGGTCTCTGTTGATTCAAAGCAGACAAACAATGAATCTAGAAAAAGAAAGGGGTGGGCTGGGAAGGTGGCTCAGTGGTAGAGTGCTGGCATGCATGAGGCCCTGGGTTCGATTCTTCAGCACCACATAAGCAGGAAAAGCCTGAAGTGGCGCTGTGGCTCGAGTGGTAGAGCTCTAGCCTTGAGCTGAAGAGCCAAGGGACAGTGCACAGGCCCAGAGTTCAGACCCTACAACTGACAAAAAAAAAAAAAAAGAAAGAAAGAAGGAAAGGGGTACATTGGAGGTGGGAATTGAGTTGGAAGTCTCTCAGATTTCTACCTTGGGCTTTGAAGTTGTTGGAGCTTTCCATTGTTGAGAGTTCTGGGTAAAGAATAGTCAACAGTATTAGACACTTCTTTTAATTGTTATGCTTTATTTGGAATTCTTTAAGCCAGTATTCTCAGAACCACCACAAGCTCTTTGTGAAGACAGATGACAGAACTACCCCCAGGCTGTCTGTGTTGGGCCTGGTGTGAGCCATGAGGATTTGCATTTCTGGCAAGTTTGCTGAAGTTTTTGGCTTTATTACTGCAGCCCTGATGGGATGGGCCTGGTAAATGCAGTGCCCATGGCCTATGCCACGGCTTCTCTCCTGGGGCATCTCTCAAAATGTCACATAAGATGCTTGTCTTCAGTATCCACACAGGTGATCCTTTCATACACACAGCAAGCAAAGTCCCTTGACATGCATGGCAAACTCTTGAACCATAAGGGCCATGGACTGGTACACAGATGTTGTAAGGTTCTGAGATGCCTTGGAAGATCCCAGAAAACCACTTTCCTTTATATTTATATAACTTGTATATATCTATAACTTGATATCCTGCCTCAGACTCTTGTGCCATCTGCCATGGTCTACAATCCTTTGTAAAGCAAGCTACCTGACATTCAAAGGATTCAGTTGAAAACGTTTACTGTGGCTCAATGAATTAAATGGCTTAATTGATATCTTACCTGTGAAACACAGAGTTCCCCAGGGATATGAATGTATTATCATTTGTATCTATAGTACACTAGCACTTAGTGGGTGTTCAGAAAATGATGAATGAAAGAAACCACCTGGTACTTGTAGACATACTAAATAAGAGAAGCAAAGAGGACTGAGCAGCAAGAAATGGCTGTGCATCTGCAGCTTGGCTGTAGCATGGAGCCCAGAGCATGACAGGAGCTGACGAAGTGCTTGCTCAATAAGGACAAAGCTTTGGCCTTCTCAGTGGGAATTCAAAGTTCCACTCTTTCTAAACTGTGGGTTGACGTTAAGTTTCCTTTTGTGTTTTGCTTCCTCTTCTGTAAAAATAGGGAGAGAATAATGTCACTGAATTTTATGGAAACCAAAGTATGATGGTATGTACTAAGTATCTAGCACTTGTCTTTGTACTAAGAACCCAGCACTTACCTCACCACTTAGTATGTGTTTAGAAGATCTTAAATCCCTCTGTGACTGGTCACGTAGCAGGAAGTTGGGATGTGGGATTTCTTATATCACAGCACTTGAAAGACTGTGAGAGAGGGTAGCAGTAGTCAGGTACAAGTTATGAATACTAATCATATTAATAATGATGATTATCAGTACAAGCAAATTGTAATATAGTGCTGTCTATACAGTAGGCACAGCTCCAAAACCTCTGTAGCTCGACTCATGGGTCTCAGGGCTCCATCAGGTAGATTCCTAATTTTGCAAATGATGCACGGAGAAGGCAAACAACTTGATGGAGATCACACAGCTTAAGTCCTAGGTGGTCCTGAGACTGGAACTGAAGCTGTCCTTTCTTGACCCGTGCTGCTTCTTGCTGAGATCTGAGCCAGTCTGTATTAGTTTGGCCACAGTTTTCCCTACCATGGTGCGTAGCACTTAGCCTAGTACAGAGCATCGCAAGCATTTGCACATTGAATGCTGAGAAAAGCACAAGTGTCTAAGTTGTTTCTGTGGATGGCTTTTTCCGTACATGACACACCATTCACTCTACCCCACCTTCTGCTCTTGTCTCGTCTTTAAGAAGGTGGGTACTAAGCTCTGTAGAGGTGGGAAAGATAGAATCCAGGAGTCGCTGCTGCTACCTGAATGGGTAGTGGAAGAATGGACATGCACAGGGAGAAATACTATATAGTGGTTGCAGTGGCTGCGGGGGAGGGGGGAGTGGGGGACCAAGAGAGGTAGTCCACATGCTAGGGTGATCTGGGTGTACTCCCAGAGGAAGTGGAACCCCCCCCCAATACCACCACTCCTTGCTCTGTCATTGAAATCACCTTCGGAGCCTCTGTGTCTTCCTCCAGTGGAGAACAGGGTTAAAACCAGAGATGGCAGGGAGGACGCGTCAATATGTAAGAAGATGGAAAGAGGATTATTGATGTTTGCACAAAGCATTTGCCTCCTGTCCATTCCTAGCTGTTTATTTGAAAATTTGCCCCGAAGAAGAATGTCGGGTTCTGTTAGAATCTGAAAGGAGTAAGATGGAGATACACAGGCACGGCTGGCCTTCTCTTGTGTGATTTGTGTACATGGGAAATACCAGAATGCGATGAAAAGGCTTTTTGTTTTAAATTGGTCTCTTTGATGTGCCCGAAACAGATGGATTATGCGGCTGGCTTAATTCTGACAAAAATCTCTGCCTCTCCACCACACTCTACTCCCACAGAGAGAATGGTATTTGCAGTTCCATGGAAGGCACGGAGCAGGTAGATGAAAGGAAGAGGAGACTGGATCCTGTTAGGGGAGTGCAGGCTGGGTGTGTGTCGGGGCCAGGGGAGGGTGTAAGATCTTTTCCTGGCTATTATTTATTTTCTTGATAAGAACTTTCATCTTTTCCTCACTCTTTCCACCTCCCATTTCCAGATGTGAATTATCACCATTGGACCAATGTCCCAGCCAGTGAGAACTGGCCACACTGGCAGGAGGAGGCGATAGTGAGGTCAATGTCATCCCAGCTCGGGACTGGGAGCTGGAAGATGGGCAGTCATCTAGCAGCCCTACCTAAACCCAGGTACTCCTAGGTGGGGTTTGTACCAGATGATTCTGTTTGCTGAGATTCTCCCCCACCCCCCACTTCCTTCTCTGTTTTCTGCTGTGCATCAAGTGCCATCCCTGGGCAGCTGCACACTCTGCTGCTGACTGGGGGAAGAGATGGAAAGGCAGGGAGGGAGCATAAGGTTGAGATGTTTAAGCCCCTTGCCTTTCTCGTGGTGCCTTGACATTGGTGGGTTTTGACCCTTTTGTGGAATTTGTGACTATGTCTGAGGACCCCTCCTCCTTTTGTCTCCTTGACTTTACAGCTTCTGTTGTAGCTTGGCCTTGTTGCTTTTTTACCACATGGCTTCACAAACAGCTGTTCTATTAAACTCTACCCTGTGATCCAGAAAGTATGTTAGCCTCCCTTTCATGAAGATGGTTACACCAATAGTCATCTCGCCTGCCAGGTGCTTTTCCTTCCTTCCTTCCTTCCTTCCTTCCTTCCTTCCTTCCTTTCTTTCTTCCTTTCTTCCTTTCTTTCTGTCAGTTGTGGGTCTTGAACTCTGGGCCTGGGCTCTGTCCCTGAGCTCTCTACCCCTTGAGTTACAGCGCCACTTCTGATTTTCTGGTGGTTAAATTGGAGATAAGAGTCTCATGGAAGTTCCTGCCCTGGCTGGCTTTGATCTGCCATCCTCAGATCTCAGCCTCCTGAGTAGCTAGGATTACAGGCGTGAGCTACTGGCATCCAGTTTGCCAGTTGCCTTTCTTATCAGCGGATGTTGATAATCCTCCATTCGGAAAGGGGGGAGGAGGGCCTGTGTTTTCTCATTTCTGAAAATGACAGACCTGAAACTTTGTGCCTGCTAATACAATTAAGGCATAAAAGGCAGCATGTCTTCCTCTTGGTCTTCTGGGGCTGGCGGTAGATGAAGGGGGTCACCTGTCAGGTCCTGGCCGCAGATTCCAGCTTATAGCGGCATTAGCTGCCAGTGATGTGAGCCCTTGAACCTCCGTATCATTCTAGCCCTCCACCTTGGAGCAGCTTCAACTGATGCCAAATCAAACAGAGCTGGCAGTCCTTACCTAGTTCTGTCCACATGACAGCTGTCGGAGCAAAGTAAATGGGTTTTTTTGTGGTTGTTTCTTTTTTTTGGGGGGGGGGTCCGGTCATGGGGCCTGAACTCTGGGCTTGGGCGCTGTCCCTCAGCTCTTCAGCTCAAGGCTAGCGCTCTACCACTTGAGCCACAGCGCCACTTCCAGCTTTTTTTCTTTTTGCTTATGTGGTGCTGAGGAATCGAACCCAGGGTCTCATGCATGCAAGGCAAGCGCTCTACCACTGAGCCACCTTCCCAGTCCCATTGTGGTTGTTTCTTAAGCTACTAAATTTTAAATTTTACAGTAGTTTGCTATGAAGCAGTAGCTAGCCAGAGTCACAAGAAAGTTAGCATTTGACTTTGATCTTTCCTCTTGGGTTTTCTTTCTCTCCTTACTTTCTCTGTGCCAGGAGGAGAGTTCTATCTCATCACCATTTGAGCATCCTTCATCTGAAAACCTGCAATCACGACATCCCATACTTTTGAGCCCTGACACAAGTCTTTACAAGTGGAGAATTCTACACCATGGATCTTTCTACCAAGCAGGAAATTATTTAGAATACTATGCAAAATTAACCTCGCCCTGCATATAGAAGGCATCTATGACATGTAAATGAGCTTCCTATTTAGACTTGGGAGGGATCTGTCCCCAAGGTAGCTCATTAAGCATATGTAAATAATCCAAAACCTAAGCATATGTAACTAGTCCAAATTCCATGCATTTCTGGTTCTGAGCATTTTGTATAAAGGGTACTTACGCTGTCTAGTGTTGATATAAAATGCCACTCTTCACTACCACTTAAATCTCCCATTTTTTGGTGTGTAGAATCTACATACTTTTTATTCATGGTGCCCAGGCTGTCTCGACTGAGTCCTACTCAGCACTTCAGTGGGACACTTGAGAGATGTCCTTGGTGGTGCTGGGGGCCACATTGCTTGTTTCTTGGCTTTGTTGTGTAGGAAGGGACAAAGATTGCCAGGCTTGTTTCCCCATGTCTCTGTCTGTGGCCCCAGGAATCTTCCAGGTTCACTGTTGTTTGTATGTCTGGATGATGTGCTCTTGGATGCCAGGAATGGTGGCGACTGGTTCATCTTTATACCTGTAGCATAAGGAATGGATAATCTGAATCTGTTGAATGTCCAAGTATATGAGGACCCCCCCACCCCCAGAAAAATGATTTTTTTGCCTACCTTCATTTTCTACTTCCTCACTTGTGGTGTAGAGAATCAACCCCAAGGCCTCACATACTCCACTGCAAGTGCTCTACCTGTGAGCTTCATTTCTCATTTGAAAGCCTCTTGCATCTGTGCGTTTCACTTTGAATAGATTTCCAAGTTTGTGGACAAATAATTCATTCTTGGGCCAGAGAGCTCAGAGTTTGTAAGACACAGTTTGCCGACACCAGGGTTCTAATTTGTCTGTCTCTTTCCATTTTCTCACCCCAGTACTCAAAGCCTTTTCCAAGGACTGTCTCCACCATCACAAACTATGACCACCAGTAGAGTTTACCCCTTGTTTCTACAAGCTACCCTTATTCATCATACTTCATTATTATAGCAATTATTATATATTTATTATGTTGTTTATATATTACATAATAAATATTTGTATATATAATTATATTAGAATTATATATGGTACAATATTAGAATTATATTATATATTAATATATTATTATGTGCTATTATATTATTATAAGATATCATTGTTATTATTATGTCTCCACCAAACCTCTTTATGAAGACCTCTTGTTCTCCCCACTCACACTCCATCCATGAAAGATGTCCTGCGATTTTCATCATGGCCTGGGCAAGACATGGCCTGTCCCTCTCATCCCTTTTCTGTTCTGCACCTGACCCTCCCTTTCCTTCTCTTCCTTGGTTTCCATGTTGATGCCTCTGAGAGGTCTTTGCAGCTCCAGGCAAGGAAGCTCTTCTTTTCACTGAGCGTTCAGAGGATCTCATCTCTGTTTGACTCCTTTCCAGGGGCCAGCCATCATTGTTTGGTCCCCTCTGTGTTTGCAGGTCTGACTCCCCCTTTGGTTTGTAAGCTGCTTGGGGGAACAGGATTATAGTTCAGTCAAGTGTATCTAGGTGTTTCTGCTGATGATCATGATATTGTAAAAATTAAGAATGCAGACTCTGAAATTAAATTTCCTGAGATTAAAGCCCAATTCTGGCCTACACTTATGGGCTCTGTGACCAAGGAAAGCTTTGAACTTTACTAAATCTGTGTGTGTGTGTGTGTGTGTGTATACATGTGTGTGTGTATATATGGTGTATGGGGCTTGAACTCAGGGCCTGGGTACTGTAAGCTTTCTTGCTCAAGGGTGGTGCCTTGCTACTTGAGCCACAGCTCCACTTTTTGCTCTGGGCCAGGCTGGCTTTGAACTGTGATCCTCAAATCTCAGCTTCCTGAGTAGCTAGGATTACAGTTGTGAGCCAATAACAACTGGCTAAGTTCAATTATTATAAGAATAATAGTACTTATTCATAGCATTGAGTGTATTAAGCCCACACAAAATTCTTTGCACATAGTAAACACTTGGTATAAAGTCTTATTAGAATTATCATCATTCATGCCAAACAATTACCAGGTACCAAACATCAGCTCATTAAATCTCGCGGCAATTCTATTAAGTAGGCACTGTGGTTCTCATTCTAGAACTGAAGAATCAGAGTCTCCGCCTTGGGGAGAGTGAGAAACTTTCCAGGCTTATGTGATTGGCATGTAATGAAGCATACAGCATGAGCTAACTAACTTGAGATTTTCACAAGCTTCTTGGATCTATGTGATCAGTACATTGGATCTTTATGCTGCAGAGGACACTTCGGGACATTGGGTCCTTTTGTCAATGCACCTAGAGCTTAACCCTGGTGGGTTTGCCCATTTTGCCTGGCCTGCTGCCTTTCAGATTGTTCCTGCCCCAAACCAGGTATCCTATGGGCCTATTTGTTTGTTTTTGACTCCATTAAAAGATATCTCTGGGTCTATTCTTGGGTCAGTATGCAAAGTTATTCCATCTGCCTTACAATTAAGATTCAGAGGCAGACAGCAAGCAAAGTCCTCCCTGTGCACCGATTCCAATCAGCGATTATACTCTTAATGACCAGCTAATCAGGAATTCACAAAAGCAAACCACACTATTAAATATAGAATTGTATCAATGCCAACCTGTTGGGAGCACTTTCTGGGAACCAGAATAGATTCCTCCTTCCCCAAACTTTTTTTTTTTGCCCTTTTAAGTAAAAAAATCTCCAAAATAAAGATTTGTAAGGAGGCAACCATTCCCCAGAAGCCATGAAAGCCTGGTTTTAAAAACACACTGTGGGGCTCCATCATGTTCCTTGTGAATTGCTACAGGTGCATGATGAGGCTTCAAGCTCTGTCCATCTAAACACCAGCCACTTGGTGATTAGAACACAGCACCCTCCAATGAATCCAGATGAGTTGGGGCTTATACAAAGCGTGACCTGAAAAAAGAAAATCCTGTAAAAACTCTTTTAAGTAACTGGGCTCTGGTGTCTCACACCTGTAATCCTAGCTACTCTGGAGGCTGAGATTTGAGGATTGCAGTTCAAAGCCAGCCTGGGCAGGAAAGTCTGCAATACTCTTATCTCCAATGAACCACCAGAAAACCGGAAGTGGTGCTGTGGCTCAACTGGTAGAGCACTCACCTTGAGATGAAGAGCTGAGGGACAGTGCCCAGGCCTAGAGTTCAAGACCCATGGCCAACCAAAAAGGAAAAGAAAATCTTTTAAGTGTATAATAACTTTATTGATGTGCACTTATGCCAGACGCTCTGCTGAGATCTTCATGAGCATGACCATTTAGGGTCCCAGGAGTCATTCTGGGAGGAGCTCTTGTTATTACTTCCAATGGCAGCTAACCAAAGTGACCTAATGATGACCTAGGATTGAGCACCCAGGTACATCTCCTTCTCAAGCACTGGTTCTTCACCAAAAATCTCACAAGAGGAGAGCCCTGAGGAGATCCCATTTCCATGCTCTGTGAATCTGTCCATGGTGTTTGGGCACTAGCAACTATTAGGCTTGTTTAACCTATTGGGCAAATTATAGATGTCTCACTGGTTTTGATGGCTCATTTGAGAAGTGGTACTGCCTAAGATTATCCCACGAGACTTTTCTAGGGAGGCTGGATGAAGAATCTGCTGCTTTAGGGAGTAAAGCTAGCAGGGAGGACCTGGCTTCATCCGGGGCGAATTCTCCATTTGGGAAAAGTTGTAAGAATAGAAACTCAATCCTCCCTCTTTCATGTTGTAGAGGGACTGTGTTCATTTTGCAGAGCTGCTATAACATGGTGCCACAGACCAGAAGACACAAATGACATGAACCTTTTCTCACAGTTCTGTGGGCTGGAAACCCAAGATCAAGATGTCTGCAGAGTTGGTTTCTTCTGGGGCTTGGCTGCCATTTCCCGTGCATTGCTTATAGCCAAATTTCATCTTCTTATAAAAAGACTGTCACAATGGATTAGGCTCCACTTGGATGGCCTCATTTTAACTAAAGTACCTCTCTGAAAAAAACTCCAAATTCAGAACCATGCAGAAATGTTGGGATGCTGGAGTTCCGCATCAGAACTGGAGTTGGGGGAAGAAAATTCAAGCTCTAACAAAGACTCAATAGATTTTCCTTTTGGTTTTTTAATTTTTTTTTAATGGAATGAACTCATCAGACGCCCACAGCTTGATATTTGGTAGGTCCATATGGTGAACAAACCCCAAACCTCTCACATCCTCAGGCTCTACATCTCTAAAGCTGGCAGGCGGCTCTGGGGATGCAGCAGGACCACACATCCAAAGCACAGAGCTATTTAAGGGCTCCAAAGATGAGCTCCCACCATTGCCACACAATCTTCCCACGATACCACAGCTGTGGCCACATCCTGATTCTATTCCCAAAGCATTTTGGCTGCTCTGTGGGTGGTAAAAGGCTAGGGTCAAAAGCATTTCAGTTGAGGGAAAATGCAGCATGAGTCTGAGGTGGTGAACTTCACCTTGCCTCCGCCTCTGGCTTGTGTCTTGATAGTGGTAGAGGTGGTGCTGAGTATTCACCAACTTGTCTCTCTTTCCTCTTCCTCTTCCTGTGACCTCCCAGTTTTCTCTGAAGGCAGGTTAGGAACTGTCTACCTGTGTCCGAGTTCTACCCAGTACAATGTGGGCAGAGGTGTTACAGTCCACTCCTAGATTATGCTATTACGGTGGAATCGTTTTTTTGACTTCCAGAAACATTTCAAGGATAATATGGAGATTTCCCACATACCCTTTATCTTGCATTCTGACAGGAATATCCTTCATAACTGTGGCACGCTGATCGAAAACTAAGGCATTCATGTGGATGCATTTCTGTTACTTGCACTATAGACTGCGCTCAGAGTCACCTCATTTCTCTGGATGTCATTTTTGGGTGTGTTTTCAAATCTGGTCCAGGCGATGTCACTGTGTTTAGTCTCTCTGACTCCTGAGTGCCATCTAGTCTGTGGCACTTGTGTGTTCCTCCTTTGTTAGTTATAAGTTGGCCAGTGTTAAAGATCACTGGTTTAGTACTTTATAGAATGTTCCTCCAGCTTTAGTTTTACTGATGTTTTTCTCCTTAAATGGGGGTTCTTGGATTTGGTGGAGACTGGCTGAATTCTTCTTATTTGTCCATAACAGAGAGGGATGACATCTTCATGACTCAGCCTGGATGAAGTTGAACTTGATAGCCAGGTGAAGGTAACACCTGGCACCAGTGATATCTATGCTTTGTCTTACGGAGCGTTACCTTTCCTTATTTTACTCTTTGGCAAAAAGACAGGAAGTCTGCCCCGTATAAAAGTCTGTGTACATTAAAGTGTACTCTGTAAAAGTATTTTTAATGCCTAGTATTATATATTCACTCCTCAGAATCACACAGAATAGTCTTATCACCTTAAACATTCTCCTGGGTGACCTCATCAGTATCACTACTGCCTCTTCTCCTAACCCTTGGCAAGTATTGTTCTGTTCTCTATTTTTGTGACTTTGTTTTTTATTTTATTTTATTTACTGATCCTGGGGCTTGAACTTGTCCTGGGTGCTGTCCCTAAGCCTCTTTTGCTCAGGGCTAGCTCTCTACGTTTTGAGCCACAGCACCACTTTTGGCTTTTGCTAAATAGTTTATTGGAGATAAAAGTCTCACAGACTTTCTTATCCAGGCTGGCTTTAAATTGTGATCCTTAGATCTCAGCCTCCTGAGTTGCTAGGATTATAGGCATGAGCCACTGGTACCCGGTTCTTTTTGTCTTTTATGTTACATAAATGGAATCATATACTATGAAGCTTTTCAGATCTGGACTTTTTTTTTCAATCAACAAAGTACCTGTGAGATGTATCTGCATTGCTACTAAATCCACAGCTGAATACTTTTCATTGTCAAGTACTATCCCATTTTATAGATGTACCAGAGTTTATTGATCTATTTCAAATAGAACTTTGCATTGTATTGACCAATAAAAATGTTACCATTGTTTCTATTTTACAGACCTCATGAGCATCCTTATTTTTGCTGTGTCCTAACTTTGAAGCAGGACCTCTTTATAACTTCTCAAAGCGGTAGTGGGAAATATCTATATTTTGTTTAAGACAATCTCCCTTTGTATGTAGCCCAGGCTCTTTGAACTCATTATTGGCCTACCTTGGCCTGCAGATTTGGGGGATTGCTGACATCTTTTTTCTTTTCATTGCCAGGGATAGAATTTAAGGCTTCATGTACACAGTGCAAGTCATCCACCAGTAAGTTTCATTCTCAGCCTTTCTCTTTCGTTAAAGATGTTATAGAGGGAAGTCAGAGGAATTTTGCATGGTACATCATGCAACAATCACTGGCTTGTTGGGTAGCACCAGACCCTTATCAATATTTTGCATGAGTGTATATGTGTATGTTTATTTGTGTATGAGAGACTTTACTCTCTCATGGCTCCAACTTCTAGTAATTTATCTTCTTTTCCTTTTTTCCATCACTCACCCTTTGCTACTTTCTTCTGATGTCATAGAACAATTTAATTTTGATTCCTCAAAGCTTACCTCTGTATTCCTGTCATCTTACTCAGTTCAGGCAAGACCCAGACCCACAGATCTTATCTTTCTCTGTAAATAGGGCCTGTATTTTATATCTCATTATTTCTTTTATGCTTTCATGCTAATGATGCAAAAGCTACATGAAGGAAGGAAGGAATGTTCATGAAGCACTCAGCATAATATCTAGCAAATAATGAAGTGCTAAATGTAATTTTTATTCTTGTAATTTTGTTATTTCCTACTGCCAGTAATACATGATTAGCATAGGGAGCTACCAAGTAGAGATGCATTATTTATCTCTCATAGCTTATTTTCTTTTTGACAAGAAAAGAGGTTTTAGAAAGAGGCCTGCTCAAGGTTGAAGCATAGAATGACTCCATACATTCAGGAACCCCTACCTTCAAAGCCAGCTCTTGAAAGCCTTGATAAGTGTGATTATTGACTAACATTCTTGCACCCTGCCCACCTTTGGGCTGGATGTAGGTGCTTACTAAGGGGGAAACGTGCTGACCACAGGCCTTGCTAGCTATTGCTAGGCTCCTGGGGAAGTTTCCTGGCAAAGACTGAGAAGCAAGAACATATCCATATGTCAGGAGTTTTTCAGGGCCAGCCCAGCTTGGAGACCAGGACTGAATCTGTGACCTTGGGAAGAGCTTGGCTCACATCTCCACTCTTCCCATCCTTGCAGTCTGCTTCAAGATTCTAGTTTGCTTAGTTTGCAGCCAAGGTATGTACAGTGCAAATTTAATCTTGCTTGATCCTTTCAAATCCTCACATCTCTCATAAAAGCCTCTTCTCATCTTCTAGTATATCACCATTCACACGGGCCTTCCCGGGAGTCCCCTTGAGTCCTTTCCATTTTATTATTTCTTCTTCTCTTTTTTTTGGGGGGGGTGAAGTGGGATGGGCTGGGGGCTTTTTGAGATAGGGTCTCACTGAGTGTCCTGGGTTAGCTTTAAACTTGAGATGGTCCAGCTTCAGCCTCCCAAATGCCAAGATTGCAGATGTGACCACCATGCTCAGGTCTTCGAGTCTTCCTTTCCTGGTCTCCCGTGTGCTTTGTCCCAGTGCTGAGGATTCTCCTCTGTACTATCACCTCTCTCCACTCCCGCTTATCAACTGTTTTCTGGGGGCTGCTGCAGGGTGAGCCTTTAATAGTCTCTCTCCAGTTAGGCAAAACCTAACTGACCTTTTCAATCAGCCATGTTTTCCCCATGAGATAACAGAAAGTAGGGTTTGTATATCAATGTGGTTGAGGGCTTAGTTCCCAGGGGATGGCAGTTTTGAGAGGTGATTGTACTGTGGGGAGCTGATTGAGTTATCATGCACCCTTGTTGAGTTCAGGGGCCTACTTGAGGGAAGCAGGCTCTGGGGAACACGCCTTTGAAAGATCTTTCCTCACCCTATCCCTCTTTCTCTCTTGCTCTCTGACCACAAAGGCAGTGAGCAGCCTCCTCCTACACACATTGCCACCCCAGGGACCATCTGTCCTGATTCGGGCCTAAATCAAAGGAGTTGGCCAGCCATGGACTAAAGGTCTGAAATGATGAGCCAGAAACAAACCCGCCATCCTTTTAAATGGTTTCCATTATTTGTCACAGTGAGGAAAAGCTAACACAGTCAAGGCAACAACGAAGATTTCATTCTTACATGGACCACATATTCCTTACCAATCAGCTGCTTCTCTGCTCCATATTATTCTAGAACCCTTGCACTGGAATGGGGTCTTGATGGAATAATGCAAGTGTTTTTGTCCAAGGCAAAGAGAGAGACTATGGGGAAATGTTTCCTACAGATAGATTTTCCTGCACAGATGACTTTCCATCATATTTCATTTACAGATGCAATTCTTATGATAAACCTGATTTCAATGGGGTCCTGAACGATAATTCTCCAGCCAGGCAACAAATCAGATGTGGCTAAGCAGTGGTCTTTTCTATTCCTATCATTCAAAGTTGTTAGCTTGCTGGTAATTGATAACTGTTGGAATTCAATTTGGTAATTCTCTACTATTCCCTGTATTTTTCAATTTAGTTACAAAGTTATTCACAACTCTGGTTTTGCATTTAACTATCCATGGTTGATCCAACTTATTTTCAACCAATTCCTACACAAATAACTGGAGCCATCGGGATCTATAAGATGTAAATCTTGTACTTGAGAGGCTAATAAATGGAGAGATATAAAAAGTACATACGTTAAAGCTCTATTATAGTTGGGCATGATGGTCACAACTATAATCCCAGAAACTGGGAAGCTGAAAAACAAAAGAATTAAGTCTGTCTTGAAATGCTGAAACTAAGACACAGGATGACCCATTGCAACAATGATACCCATGAGACAGTGTATTGGAAACGAACTTTACAACTTCGGGTAAGGGTGGTGGAGGGAATGTGGGAGGTGGGGGAGGGAAGGGATAGTGGGAAAACAACAAGTGAAGGGTAACAATGATGGACAAGTAATGTACTCATCACTCACTTCTAGGGTCACTAATCTGTGTTTATACCTCTGCATATACCCTCTACTTTTTTCTTATCTTTGTTTCTTTTTGCCAGTCCTGGGGC
Source organism: Dipodomys merriami (assembly GCF_024711535.1). NCBI lineage: Eukaryota > Metazoa > Chordata > Mammalia > Rodentia > Heteromyidae > Dipodomys > Dipodomys merriami. The sequence goes on from NW_027206590.1 coordinate 3,402,647, forward strand.
TGGAATTCAGGGCCTAAATGCTGAGTGTTAGCCCTCTATCACTTGAGCCAATGTTCCACCTCTGGCTTTTTGGTGTTTAATTGAAGATAAAGAGACTTAAGGACTTTCTTGCCTGAACTGTGATCCTCAGATCTCAGCCTCCTGAGTAGTTAGAATTACAGGAATGAGCCACTGGCACTAGGCTACATTGTATTTTTAACTGGAATGTTTACTGATATAATTATAGATTCACATGATTGTAAGATGTGATAGAGAGATTCATGATCTTTACTCCTGGTCACTTACAATGGTTGTTGCTTGCAAAATGTGGAGTACAACATGAAGGTAAGAATTTAAGACATAGATTGCATCCAATAGTAATCAATTTTGGGGGAAGAAAGCATTGTTATGTACTTGTGAGTACACATAAATGTTACCTATTTTAATCCACCGAAATGTTTTCAATTGATGTTTAAAAAATGTTCCATTTTTGGCTAGTGGAATCTCTTGTTAGGTGGCTGATTTCTTTTGACATTACTTCTGTTGTCTCTGATAGTTTTCTACGAACTTGGTTTGGCAATTTTAGTTCACCTTGTCCGTACCTTGCTCTCCATCTGGAATTAGTCATTTTTCTAAGGAGTTCCAATTTCTTTTACTTGGAAATGGAATCATCAGTGCTATAGAAATTCTCACTAGCGGTGGAGTACTCATTGTTCTAGTTCTAGTTTCAGTGGAGAGCACTAAGAAATGTTTTTAAAGAGATAAAAATGCATCATGACTTTATACTGATATTTCCAATCCAATGCTAGCATCATAGGATTTCTCCTGAACGTCTTCTGCATCACAACTAATTTCTTTCTACTCTGAGACTCTTGGTCTTAGGAAAAATGAGAAAAACATACAGGATCAAAAATTGAGCAGAAGTTTGCTTTATTGTTACAACCCAACAGAATAATCAGATTATTTCCAATTAAGGTGATTACTGAAGAGACCAACACTTTGTCTTCTATTTTTAAAAAACCTAAAGTGTACAATACACTGGGATTTATGGTTAATATTAGTAAGTTTAAAAAGTTATTTGGGTTAATTGCTTGTTATGATCACTCTGCCCATATTTTTAAAATTTTTATTATTATTTTACAGTATTCACACAAAGAACCTTCAATTCAGCATGTGAGTTTATGAGCACAATGCATCTTGCTTGGTGTCATGCTTTTCAGTATTCTCCCTCCCATCTTCTGCTATTCTGAATTTAGCTTAGGATTTTTTTAGGTGTGGTTAAATTTATTTTAGTCATTCATTTTACAGTTACATAAAGTAGTTCATGATTACAAGTCAAATCTTCAAGACAAGATAGATCCAAGTAAGTCCAGCTACTCTGTCTCCACCTTTTATTCTTTTTCTTCTCTCTTTCTTGGATAACCATGAAAAATATTATGGTATACTTTTCATTTTAAAAAATGCAAGTATATACATATGTGCTCAACTCTTTAACCAGAACATGCTGTGTGCAATTTTCTTGAATATATATACATATATATGTATGCACTCACTTCATAATACAATATGTATAAAACATATATGTGTATGTTATATCTATATGGACTCACTCCATAACAACATAGAGAGATATTCATTTCTATTTTTGTCCATTTTGTCCATTTTTGTCTATTTTGTCTATTTTATAGCTCTAGATATTCTCAGTTCCTTCAGCTTTTAGTGTTCTGTACTATGGACAATACTGAAATTAGCTAATAATCTCTTTTTCCCCATCTCCTCTCTTCTGCCCCATTAGTACTTGTTTATTCCCAGCTAATAATTATAAATCAACTAGTTTAATTTAATTTGCATTTGGTTTCCTCACATACCTCCCCTTTTTGATAGATCTGCTGCATTCGCAGAGTCTAAGCATAGTCCTTCCATTCTGTACACTCTCCCTTACAGTAGTAGCTCTGTGAGGTATGTGTGCATGTGTATGAATGCAGTTCTGTCTCTGTGTATATGTTTGTGTCTGTATGGGTTCATGTGTGTATGTGTGATCATGTGTGTCTATCTCTTGTGTGTATGTGTATATATATATATGTATATTATTTGGGGGCATATTTAGGGTGAGTATTTCATGTTCATATGTCATCTTTGTGTTGCTTTTGCTGTTGTTATTTTGGACAGTTGAAGCCTAAACCCAAGTAAATTCCCAAGAGGTACTCTGGGAACAAATTTTTGAAGTCCATATGAAATTCTTTGCTTATGTTTTTTTCTTACAAAAGTTATTAAATATGTTTCCACTGACAAAAGTTTGATGTTATTTTGGTATTCTTGCTATTATAAATGACTACTGTTACTGAGTGCTCAAAATGTTTTTGTTTTTTTCCCATTTAAGCCAAGAAACATTATTAGAATATGTCCTTATATTGTTTAGCCCTGTTAGAGATAGTTTCAAATTTAAAATTAAGTTTGACGTTAGTATTATTGATATGTACTTGGTTCATTTTCCTTCTACCACTTTATACACATTATTGTCTTGTATTTTTGTCATTTTTTCTTTTGAATTCTTTTTATTTTCCTTTAAAAATTCTGTCTTCATCTTTCTTTTTCTATTGGTTTATGTCACTATAGTTTATTTACTGTTCTGTGTTGTCTATTTGGGTTCTTCATTTCCTACTGTTTTTTTTCTTTCATTTCTAATTGCTCTTGAGTTTTATCATCCTTTGTAGTACATCTGCAAGGGCTGAGAAAGTAAAGATGGGGGTAGGTAGCTGCCACTCAGAGTCTGAATAGGATCTCAGAGCATTGCTATTAATCAGTGCATTTGTCTACCCTGCCAGAGAAACACTCAGGCAAGATGCAAAATGTACAGGAAGTGATGGGAAAGTTCATTAGGGAAGAAACATGCAGAGGAAGGACACTAGTAAGTGCTATGATCCTGAGAGAAGGTGGCACTTCTGCGCATCTTCAGCCATCTTTGCCAGACATGTTAGCTTTAAGCACAGGGAAAATTGGGGGGAGGGGAGGCAAAGGCATGTATAATTTACAAGGGCTAGTTACAGGTGGCCTGGCCGGTTATCATCTCAATTCTGCTTTTCTTGGGTTCTGGAGATTTCCTGCCATCACTTGAGGGGAGCAGTGTGGTTCCACTGAGATGATCGCTCTGGATTTGGGGTACAGTCTCCTCATTATAGGTAATTATCCTTCCTGGGGATGTCTGTCCTGTAAGACACTGCTGTTTCTTAGTCATAACAATGTTATTGATTAGTCTTGTCTTTTCTAGAGCCCCAGGTGATTGCAAACTATTCTGGAGAGAATGATTTAGAACAATGACAACACAAAATAGAAGTAGAGATGCTAGGCTTTTCTCTTCTTTTTAAGTTAATTCATGGCAGTCAAAACAGTTTATAAATATATTTTCTTTTTTTTTTTTTTTGGTCATGGGGCTTAAACTGTGGGCCTGTGCACTGTCTCTCAGCAATTCAGTTCAAGGCTAGCATTCTAACACTTGAGCCATAGCACCACTCCCAGCTTTTTCTGCTTATGTGATGCTGAGGAATCGAACCCAGGGCCTCATGCATGCAAGGCAAGCACTCTACCACTGAGCTGCCTTCCCAGCCCTATGAATACATTTTCAATAGACTGAAACCAGATCATCTCTAGGGTGTGAACAGCAGCATTAGCTTTGGGGCATTGAATACCTATTGAGAGAAATTCCTATCTTTAGGACCAGCGCATAGAGCTGGGGTCACTTGTGAGTAAGGAAAGTTTCAACGAGAGTACAGTAAGGACAATATTTTCTCTCACAGGCCTTGTGAATTCATCCTCCTTTTATTTTGCCTTTCCCCTCGGTTCATGACTAGATGGTCTTGATCAAGCAGAGGCCTTCATAAAGAACAGCAAAGCTGAAGGACCAAGCTGGGCGCAGAGGAAAGTGATGATAAAACAGTCTGGGAGTTAATGTGAGGCCCTGGTAATTGCCAGGGGCACAGTGCTTTTGCTCTTGGTGACAGTCTCGGCTTTCTTGAATAGGCAGCCTTGTTTCCCTGGATGGATTGTTTTTTATATATTGCTAGTTCTCACCTTTCTGGTCCCTGTGTGATTCTCATTATTCATTGCCATTTACAATCTTCTCAATTGAGAGCCATCTGTGAAGTTAATTTCAGTGCTGTTTACTCTTTTCTCCCAAATCATTAATGAAGATAAAACATTGGATGTAACTGAGCTTCTCAGCCATCACTGGGAAATTCCACAGAGGCCGCTCTTGTTCTCAGAAATCATGTGCAAATCAAACATGATATGGCATCTTTGGTTAGTTCTTCCAAAAGAAATTTGGGCTACGTTTGTGTTCATTTGATTCAGTTTTTTTTAACACAAAGAATCCACAAAGATACTGACCTCTCATCTTTCACAAAAGCAGAAAAAGGCTTACTCTCACCAGTAATCAGAAGTAGACAAACGAAGGCATTCCTAAGGAATTTGTGGGGATTTTTTTCCGATAAAATTTATAAATATTTAAAAAGTTATCTCCAGCTGCTAGAGAAGGGTGCCGGAGCCAATATTTCTAAATGAATTTAGAAATTGATATGGCAATTAAACATCAAAGCCCATTGGAAGTTGTATCTCCATGGAGCATCATGGAAAATTTATCCTAAGAAAATAACCATAAGAAAACTTGGCATGAAAATATTTTACGATATAAAATAAAAAATTATCCTAGCTCACTTCCAGTGGGGAGATTATTACATGAATTATGGTGCATCAATCCACCTTAATTAAATGAATAGAAAGTGATAAGCACATTGAATTGCTACCGCTGGCAACTGCTATGATTGTTTATTCATATCATTGTTGCTGTTGATAGTGTCTGACTCTTCTAACAACCTTCCCCACCCTCCATGCCATCATGCCTATAATTCAACTTTACTAGTAAGTTTACTCATGTATCCTTCAGAGATAATTATCAGGAAATGAAATGAGGAACAATAGTTGAAACTTAGAGATTGCAGGAATGTAATTTGCTGTGAATGGGAACTTGATCATAGAACTCTTCAAAGACAAAGTAGCACACAAATAAATGTTCATGGAAGAACTGTCTACCATAGCCCCAAACTAGAATGACCCTCTCTGTCCATCCACTAAATACACTGGATAAACACACAACATATATACAGGATATTATTCTCTACTAAAAGGAAGAAGAAATCCTAGTCACAATGTGGAGGTAACTTCCAACACAGAGTTTGGAATCAAGCCCAAGAACTTTGAATATATCTTCCACATGTGAAAGAGGCTTGTGGCAAAGAAGGGGCAAAGACACTTAGGAAATGCTAGTCCCTATCCTTTCTTTCTTTTTTTTATAATGCCAACACTTTCCAGTTTTACCAACACATGTGCACACCCCAACTCTTTGAAACTCCTAGCTGTCCTGAAAGTCAATCATGAAGGTTCACATTGAGTGATTCCATTATTATATTCCATGTCTAGAATACACAGGCCTTGGCAGTGCAAAGTGGATTAATGATTACTTAGAGACCAGAGAGCTAGAAGAGAAGGGAGGGACTATAAGAGGGTGTGGAGTTCCTTTCTGATGTGTCAAACTTTGATAAGAATGAATGTTGTGGTGACTGAATTATATGCTTTACACAGATGAATGGATGCTGTGTGAATTATCTCTCAGGAAAGCTGCTACCAACAAAAAAAAAAGGCAAGATAAGTGAACTATACAAAGCCTACTTACTTAACCAGTGTTTATAACTGGCAATAATTCCACCTGTAGCAAACCCTAAAACATGTAGGATGTGTCAACATCCATGTAAGGAACCCCCTACACCCAGCCACAACTCAGCTTTTATTATTCATTATTCTGTAGCTTAGCACAAGTCTATTTCAAACATTCTCCCATTTTTTTTTACAGTTTTCAGGCAGTCAAAATGAAATCAGAGTTCAAGGCCACAAACCCAAACCCAGGCCCTGAACATATTGGGTCCAGCCACTCTCCCAATCTACCAAATAAGGAGCTACACAGTGAAGAAGGCAAAGAAAGGAAAGTTAGTTATCACAGCACACACATGGATGGAGAAGAGGCAAAATGGATAGGTGTTCACTTCCCCTTACAGAAATACTGGTGGTCCAAGGGAGAGTTAGCAGACATTTCCACGATCCCTAGGCACCCAAGTCCTTCTTAGTTGGCCATTTGGAAATAGTATTCATCCATAATGGCTGCTCAGGTCTTGTCATTACATCTGTGGATGTAGTCAGAAGTATGAAGGACAGTGAAGAGTTCTTAAAGGATGAATGGGCACAACTCTCTGCTTACATCGTTTTGCTAGAACTTAGTCACTGGCTGACATTCACTTCTGGGGAAGCTTAGAGCGGCTTTTGTTTTGGGTGGTCACATATGTAGGTAAAATTGGACACTGTGGATATTGCCAAAGAAGGAGAGGAAAGACTCTTTGGGAACCAGCATTTCCTAGCACAAAGAAGTGCCTGTGTCTCTAATGTTTCATGAGCTCTTTCAAATATGGATGACATATTCAAATTTCTTGGGTTAGATTGCCAACTTTGTCTTGAAAAATAAAACACATTTACCTTCCAGGATATCATTTTTATTTCCTAACTAGTGAGAAAATGATTTCTGAGAAATCCAAAGGATAGTAGTTCAAGGCTAGCAAAGGCAAGAAGTTCATGACACTCCCCATTTCAATCAATAAAAACCTGGGCACGGTGAATGGCCTGTTAAGCCAGCTAGATAAGAGACATAACTACGAGTACTGTGGTCTAGGCCAGCCTGGGCATGAACATGAGACCCTGTATGAAAAATAACTGAGGCCTTGTAGCAAGCACAAGACCTTGAGTTCTAAGACCAGTTCTACTGAAACCAGAAAATCAGCTTGAAAGCACTTTATCCACTATAAAGCAGTACATAAATAATGGATATAGTTTGAGAAAGAGTATGCATCTATAGGATAAAATCTCAGTTTAAAAATGTTGAGACTCCCTTGAGAAGTCTGAATGAACTTTAAAAAGATCTCCATCACTCTAGAGAACTACATTAGGATCAGTCAGAGGGAGAGGGCTTAGTTGAGTGTGCCTTGTCTTAGAACTGCTGTCAGACAGCAGAATGGCTGCTTTTGGAAGGAAAGGGACATATCTGACCTTCCAGTAGGGCCCCTCCATCACAAGTACACTTCAAGGGCACAAGTATATTTCATTCCAGGGTGTAGGCAAGCTCCATCCCCCACCACTCTCTCAATGTTCCTTGTGGTTTAAATCTCTCTCTCTCTCTCTCTCTCTCTCTCTCTCTCTCTCTCTCTCTCTCTCTCTCTCTCTCTCTCTCTCTCTCTCCCTCTCTCCATTCTTTTCCCCTCCTCTCTGTATCTTGTCCTCTCTTCCCTGCCTCCCTTTTTTCTTCTTATCTTCTTCCCTTCCTCTATCCATCTTTCCCTCTCTCCTTCCCAACACAATCCCCAAAGTAACAGGGCCAAGAGGCATGGACTGAGATCTCTTGACAGTGGAAGACAAAATAAGTCCATCCACCTTGTCAGTTGATTATCTCAGGTATTTTGTCCTTACAATGGAAGGCTAGCCACCATCTTGAGTTTATTATATACTAGAATTTTTTAAATTTTTATTTATTTTTTATTGTGAAAATACTGTACAGAGGGGCTACAACTACATGGGCAAGATAATGAGTACATTTCTTATCAAGCATTGTAGCCTCCTCCTTTGTTTCCCCTTCCCATCCCTTCCCATCCTCCCCCCCACCCCTATACTAGAAATTTTAAGTGAATAACTTCCATTCCTTTGGAAACCTTGGCAATTCATGTACTTACCCTTTCTCCTGATGATGAGCAAGCACCTTCTGTGCGTGTTCTAGCTCTCTGTGGAGCTTTGAGGGAGACTCAGTGTTGGCTAAAACATAGCATCTACCTTCAAGATGCTTATAACAGAGAAAAGGATATGAAACATATGAAAATAACGATGGCTTATACAAAAAAAGAAACAAATTGAGATTGAACTTTAGAACTCTGTGAAATGAAAACAGTGGATAAACACTGGAAATGAAGAGTTGCTAAGCATGTGCCCTTGTTGGTACACTATGAACTTTTAAAAATAGTCACTGAAGGCTGAATGGCCCTAACACACAAACAACAGAAGGAGGCTTCATTCTTGAGGGTGTCATCTTCCAGAATATTCTGAGAGAGAGGGAATGACTTTAAGAGGGAAGCAAAAGTGGATCTGCAGTTGAAAACAGAGGGAGGGGAAGGGTGTGGAACGGTACCGGCTATATTATTAATAATATCGATCCCAGCTAGGCTAGCAAAAAAAGGAGGAGGATCGCATCAATAAGACAAATGGTACCTCCGGTGACCTTGAACTCAGTATTGATGGAAAGGTGAATAGAGAGATTTTAGGAATCAATGTAACTAGCTCTAAAATTTCAAGGCAATTGATTGGAAGGCAGTGAAGGAAACAGGAAAACAATAGGGTTGACCTGTCATCACTGCAAATGAGGCCATGCTGCTGATCGCCTGTTTTTAAATCACACTCTTGAATGAATGTCATGCTGCCTGGAAATAGGTTAGGCTGCGCTGTTGTATTTATAGGAGGAGAGTGATCTAGTTCAAGTGTTCTAAGTAGTTCAACTTTGACGTATCAAACCGAATTACCCCATTCTGGAGGGTAGACTCTTTACCTCCTTAAACCCCATCCTGCCAATCTTCTGTTCAAAAAGAGAGACAGAGACAGAGACAGAGGAAAAATGCAGGAAGGAAGGAAGGAAGGAAGGAAGGAAGGAAGGAAGGAAGGAAGGAAGGAAAGAAAGAAATATTAAATCATAACATACCACATAGGTTAAGAAGCTCCTGTTTTTTTCTCTTCTACAAATACCTCATTCACTTTTGTATTTTCTTAGGTGAGAGTCCTGGACAGCCCTGAACCTTAAGAACATTCCAGAGCTTTAACTATTTCATAAACTTAGTGTTCTGGGTGAGGCAAGACAAAATTGGGACATTGGATGGAGGTGGATCAAATCTCCAAAAAGTTAGACTCTAGCTCAATAAACAAGCTGGGCATGGTGATACACGTCTATAATGCCCCTATCCTGCTTTTGTGGTTCAGGTGCTGACATGAATTTAATGCCTTGAAATGAGATATCAAACCTGTTGCTTGGGATCAGGGACTGTCCAATGTGTGCTCAGAACTAGGTGGCCAGAATTCTGTATCTGAGCCTCAGCACTGTCACGTCATTGACATATAGTATTCCTCATGGCCACCAAGGCCAGACTCTGGATTTCAGTGGACATGTAGCCTCAGAAATCCCACAAACTGAAGCCTTCTGATGGTTCCCACCATGGCCCAGAAATGCATGGCGTCTCCCATTTCATTGCTTAATTAAAATCTGGGTTCTGTTTTGAAGAGCCACGGGGAAGGGGTGTGTTCATTTCTCCCTCCCCCCTCCCTCTCGTGGTCATTTTGCACTCCTGATGGTGATGGAGCTTCTTGCTGAACGCAGCAGGCTATCTGAACGGTGTCCACCTCCGGAGCAAGGCAGGCCTGGTGGTGACGAGGCAGTGGGCCTTCCTTCCTCAGAACATGCAGACTGGTGCTTTTCCTGTTGCTTTGTTTGCTATTACGGTGTGCCTATGAGATATCTGCTCCAAAGGCTCCTGTGTGGAAGGCTTACTGTACAGAAGTGAGGATTTGGGAGTGACTGGATGTCAAGGGCTCTGACTTCACCTATGGATTAATCCACTGAGAGGTTCATCATCTGAGGGAAGTTTCGGGAAGTGATGCATGGCAGGGTCAGTTTAGAGGAAGCAGGTCACCGGAGATGTGTCTTTGGGCTGAGGGGGTGGGGGAGTCTTTTATTTGTGGCTCCTACCTGCTGCTCTCTTTTTGCTACCTGCCCGCTGGAATGAACACCCTCCATCCCATGCTCCCACAGCCCAAGCAAGAATACCCTGCCATTCATGGACTGAAACCTCTGAAAATCCTGAATCAAGCCAGAATAAATCTTTCCTTCCTTAAGTTGCTTCACCCAGGTTTTTGCTGCAGCTTTGAAAAGCTGACTTTTCATCATCTCCATTTGCTCCTATTATCCTCATCCATTGTGAGCTAAGGAATGAGAGAGGTTGTAGTAGCCAGAAGCCACACAGCTTGGTCAGGGCAGAAACAGAGAATGAAATATGTCTTTATCGTGTCAGAGAAAGGAAGTGATGGAGTGAGAGGGAGCTTGAGGATGTACCCTCATGAAGGCTGAATGCTCAAATCTCTGAAGGTTTGGAGGAGAGATTAATTAATAAATGATGACTAGATGTCCCTCTACTTTCTGGAGCTACTCATCTAATTAGCAAGTCTTGCTCATTTCTCTCTACCCAGCGCAGGTCACAATAATGTGGCCAAAAAATTCTGTGTCCTAACTGTTAAACAGGTACTTAACCAACACCCATCTAATGTGGAAATTTGCATAAAGAGTGACTTACAAAATCAGTGTCTCCTTTAAGAGCTCTTGAGCAAAATGGCTATGTCAGAGGCAGAACTATTCTTCCTAGCAGGGCTCTAAGAGGCTGGATTCTGACCAACGAGGCTTTGAGCCCAAGTGCTGAATGATGCAGCTGATGTTCCTCTGAGGGTCTCTTCTCCCAATGCAATCTGGTGCTAAGTGGGGGCTGAACCCAGCTCTTCTTCCCAGCCCCCACCCCACAATCATCTCTAATTGAAGAACATCAGAAGGACAGGAAGAACAATTGGACCAGACATTCTGCCACATTACAACTTGTGTCAGAATGGGGAGCCCCGCTCCATTTTAACCTCTTATCATCCTGCACATACACACACACACACACACACACACACACACACACACACACACACATGCACGCACACACACACACACACACACACACACACACACACACACACACACACACACACTCTTCCTCCTAAGCCTGTCTGCTCCCACAGTACAGTATCTAACCAAATGTGTCACACCTCCACTGAGGTACATTGGGTTTATTGGAGAAGGGAAATTAAAAGAAGTCTGTTTAGGAATTAATTTGGACTGTCTGGGCATAATCTATCATATCATCCCATTGTGGTATATTGGCATCAAAAATCTGCCAACCTAGTTTAAAAAGAAAGAAATGTACACATCTTCAAAGCTAGAAAATAGGTGTAGTGTTTTGGACAGCAACATGGAAAAGGAAAATTTAAGAATTAAGAAGCACAAAGATCCACTGGAGAGAATGTGAAGAAATAAAGTTACAGAGATCAAATACCTCTTAGTTTGTACAGAAGCTGGCTGGTATAGGAAAGGTGCCCCCAAATTTTATTTAAATTAGTGGAAGAAAAGAATGAATGGAGGAATGAATGGGCTGTCATCATCATCATGCTCCAGAGGTTTTTGTTGAGTGACTAGCAGGTATGGTCCTTGGCAGGGACTCTTGAGTGCAAAACCAACAATGACGTATCCTAGGAGACCTGCTAAGTGCTGGGAACACAAGAAAGACCCATTTCCTGTCACTTGTAGGCCAAATCTGAATCAATTGAGGTCCCAAGCACTTAAGATAAGGAACAATCAACACTGAAGTAAGAAATCATGGTAAGAACTTGGTCATAGCTCGGAGGGTTTGTTACACAGTCAAATACAGTGAAAGAAAGCATGGGTTATACCATGGGGGAGGGACATACAAAGCAACAAAGAAATCATCTTATAAATATGTTAGAAACAATCACATGAAAGGAAAAAAAACAAAAAAAAACATTTGAATACTTATCTTGGGGTTCATTCCCCTAACATCAACTTATCTGACCTTTGCTGCACATTTGATCTATTATACATGCTTGCTGATATGAAAAATGTCTTGAGCTGCAGGAGTACGTAAAGAGTGACAATTAGTAGTAACCAGCTCAAAGTGTCAGAAGGTAGAGCCTAAGAAAGTCCGGTAGGCCAGGATGCTCTGACTGGAAATTTTGTGCTAAATAAACCCTAGGCAGCAAGGAGGCTAAATGCAAAAGTGAGTCCATTTGTTTCTAATGACTTCATACTTTAAGAAACCCATAGTTGGCAGTATTTTTTGTGCTGTACACTGTGTCTTTCTTTGTTCTTCCTTTCCTAATAGGGGAAGAAAGAGGACAAACAGATGGGAGGTACTAGATTGCTGGTCAGTGAAGATCAGCAAGCTGGCTTGAATAAGCATTCAATGGCCACCTGCAGGTAAGGAGGCCTACAAAATAAAGGTAATTAGAAAATCCCTCCTAATGTATCACCCAGCTGGAAACTAATGAGTGATGGAGATGTAGTAGGGAAAAGAGAGCCTAATTAGACTAAGTGGGAATTCCTTCTAGGGCAGAAAAATGTCAAGAATCAGGCAGGGGAAAACAACAACAACAACATACTTTTCCAGCAGCCTTTGAAATCAGATTAATTCCACTTATTATCTTAAGCAATTATATGATTTCTTTCACAAAACGAAATTTTACTATATTTTCTTTGCAAAGCAGAAATAGGATGGTCTCAATCGTGGTTCTGACATGCATACTTCTCTCTCTTTCACACACAGACACAGACAGACAGACAGACAGACACACACACACAGAAACAGAAACTTGAGAGGTTAGTCACATTCAAGGAATAAAAAAAATAAATAAATGTGGACCCTATTGAGATGTCATAAATTTGCAAACAAGATACAGGGACTTGCAAGGTGCTGGGTGGTGTACACCTGCAATGCTAGCTACAGGAGGCTGTGGTCTGAGGATCAAAGCCAGCCTGGGCAGGAAAGTTTGTGAGACTCTTGTCTCCAATAAGCCACCAGAAAACTGGAAGTGACACTGTGGCTCAAGTGGTAGAGCACTAACCTTGAGAGATTAGGGACAGCACCCAGGCCAGAGTTCAAGCCCTAGATGGACAAAGGAGGAGGAGGAGGAGGAGGAGGAGGAGGAGGAGGAGGAGGAGGAGGAGGAGGAGGAGGAGGAGGAGGAGGAGGAGGAGGAGGAGGAGGAGGAGGAGGAGGAGGAGGAGGAGGAGGAGGAGGAGGAGGAGGAGGAGGAGGAGGAGGAGGAGGAGGAGGAGGAGGAGGAGGAGGGGGAGGGGGAGGGGGAGGAGGGGGGGGGAAGAGGAAAAAGAAAAAAGAAGAAAGAAGAAGAAGAAGAAGAAGATCAAGATCATCTATGCTTTTCTGCCAGGATTTCCTCACCTGCTCTCTAAAACTATGATGATCCATCAGTGCTAGAATGAGATTAGTTGATAGGGGGAAAGGTAGAATGTTATCAGCACAAAGTTGACTCATGGAATCCTTTTAGGATACACCAGATCTTCCACTGTGCAAGTTAGCTAGAGCTGGAAGCTGACATAAGGTCAGAACTTGTTTTGTATACATACACTCATTTTACTTGGCAAAGATTTGCAGGGTGCCTAGCACATATTCAGAGGGCAGAAATTGGAGAGGATGAGGTTGTGATTTCTATCTTCAAGGAGAGATTCCACCTGCAAGAATAGAGAGATAGATGGATGATCATAGAAAAATAAGGTCAATGTAGCAGGCAGAAGTCTGCAGAATGGAGCAAGATGCAGGACTAGAGTTAACCAGGTAGACAATGATGGATCAGCCTTTCCAGATGAAGTCAGAGGGGCAAAGGAATAGAGGGAAGCTGGAGCACACTGTGTAAGGACGCTCAGCTGCACGGACACCCATAACCTATGGAGAGCGGGTTTGCAGGTGTGGTTAGGGGCCAGGTCTCTCGGAACATTTTCTGGACTTTGTATTTTATCTAAATGTAAAGAAAGAGTGATCAGGATTGAACTAGAAGCACTACAGTGACGTGTACATCTAGAAAAAACCATTCTGCATGTAGGATTAAAGGTAGTGCAGAGGATCAGATAAGAGGTGGGAAAAAAAGAGAGCTTAACTGCAAGACCATGAAGACCTTTGCCAAGGAAGCAGTGGGAAAGGGCAGAAAGAAAGAGGTTGCTCAAGTATCGAGGATCTGAATATCCTCTCCCAGAGCATCTCACTGTATAGCTTCAGGAGAGTGGAGCCTAAGGAAGGGCTATCTATGCGCCTGGCTGTGGGATTCTGTGACCAAAGATCACCATTCCCTGAACACACTAAGTTGGAATTCCTGCCAGGGATCTCCATTTGTCCCCAGACAAACTGTCTTTCAGGTGTTTCTGAGCACGTGCTGTGTGTGGTGTTTTCATCCTTTTAGGCTATGTTTCTGTATGTCTTTGTCTGTGAGCAGGATGTATGTAGTGGAAACCGCAGTGCCCGGGGTTGTTTTGGAAAGTTCAAGTACAACTGTCCTAAATCTTGCCAGCTGTCTTCCTCCTTCCAACTCTCCCAGGGAAGCAAAAAGCAGCCAGTCCCCCCTCCCCCCGCACTCTAATCGGCTCCTATTTCTAGTAGCTCTGGAGCCACAAATGTCCCCTCTTTTAAATATCCTTTTTATCCTATTTTTCTCTCATATTCCATGATGGGAGGTAATAACTACAATTTTAGGAGGAAAATGTGATGTAGTGAAAGAAAAACTTACATTTTTGTCATGCCTGCCTGGAATCATAGAGTATTAGAGCTGACATCTGAGTCTAGAGGGGAATCCACCGCAGAGATGGAGAACACCGGGCATGCCCGCTAGGATGCTCCTCACACACATCTACGGTGGGCATTGCCGGCCCATCATTGTATTCTTCCTCTATGAGCCCAGGTAGCCTTAAATCCTTCTCAATACAGTGTTTAGCTGACGGTTGACTGATTAGAGATGACATACAAGATGAAACTCATTCGTCATCTCCGACCCAGTGCCAGCAGTCTGCACAGGAGGAACTGAGATGTGGAACAGACCCAGCACCACCCGGTCGGTGGGTTTTGATGCCCACACCTGCCTCTGGGATCTTTGCTCCCATCAGCACAAGTAAGTCTCTTCTATTCCTGACTTGGAATCATTCTCTCTTGTGCCTTGACGTCTCCATGCCCCCTCCAAACATCCCCATCTTCAGCTTTCTCTGAATCTCAGAGCCATATTTCCACTTTCTGATGTTTTCAGAGCTATTGCCTGTGTGTCTGATCCCAGCTGCGTCTTGAGATGTCTCTGTTCATCTGCCAAATAGCTCTGGGGCCCTCTTGACCATTCTGTGTGCAGGCCAGGAATCATCATCGTCTTTTTGTCTATCAGAGGAGTTTGAATCTATCTAGTTGCTTACAATGATGGGAAAGAATGGGCAGGAAACTCAAGGTCATGAAGAGACAGTGTAATAGAAGATTACATGTGATAGCTTGATTTGTAAACACGGGGAAGAGATTTTTTTTCTTACACTAGCAATCTTGAAGCATATTGTGTATAATTGCTGATTAGCAGCAGGAGAAAGGCTGCTGTGGAGGAGAAAGGAGTAGAAAGATTGAGAGGAGCACAGGTGCAGGTGGAATTTCAGAGAAGGCTTTCCATATCTTCCCTTTCTCTTGGATTTAGTTAGTGATGCATGGGAGCACTCTTCTTCTACGTTAGTGTGTGCATATATGGAAATACCATAATGAAACCCCTCATATCACAAATATATGTTCATTCAAATTTTAAAAATTAAGAAGAAAGGAATAACATGGAGTAATCTAACAAGAAAAGTGTATGAATGAGCAGTGTGTGGAGAAAAGGAGTACGTGGCCATGAACAAAGGGAAATGTAACGTCAGTATGGATCAAAACATTTCAACAAGAACAATATAATTCTTTTATCCCAAATTGCCTGCAATTCACATGTGGTAAAATCTGTTCTCTTCTATCATGCTATTGGGAATATACATTGATTTAGTTTTTCTAGAAAGCAATTGGGCAATGTCAAGAGCCTCTAAAATGTTTTTTTTTTTTTTTTTGGTTGAACTAGTAATGCTTCTAATACTTAAGCAATTAAGTAGGATTGTTTATAGATGTTGACCTCAATATTATTTAGTTATAATACTGAGAAATGAAAATAAGCTAATTACCCAAAATATATTCAGTAGTTAAGTAAGTTATGATGCATTTTCAAAACATTATAATGCCCCTCCAAGATTAAATTTATAAAGATTATTACTGACATAAGGAAAATACTCCTAGCATGTAGAAAGGCAACAGAACAAACTTTATCTTCTTCACATTGTCCATTTTATTTTAAAATATGTGACATTTTACCTATTAAGATGTATTTAATCTTACTAGAAGCAACGCTCATTCAAATTGGCTCAAATAGTCAAGAAAATTTATAAGCTCATATAGTAGAAAATATCCAAAAATATGTCTGTTTTTAACACTGACTAAGCAGGTCAACATTTTCCTCAATCCAATTTCACTCAAACTTCTCTGCTGCCTTGCATTGCCCACATCTTCAGGTGGAAAGTACCATGTCCGAAGCCAATAATGTCCAGCGATGCATGGCTTATAAAGGAGGGCTAGGCCTGACCAGCTTTGCTGCTTAGCTAGAGAGAAAGAGGGATAAAGGGTTGTTGGCTGGCAATGAACTGTGTCACATGGATACACATTAGCCCTCAGAGACACACACTTTGCAATAGATTTGAGTTTGATACAGACATACACTTGGAAGAAGGATTTTAGACCATGTGCTCCATGCCAAGATTCTTTGACTGAAGTCAGCTTGTGTGCAGATCATTTTCAGAGTTCATGGGAAAGAGACCCGGATGCACGGAGTAAACCCTCATGGATGTAACTTATGAGAGAAGGCACTTCTGAAGTTGGGCCAAGGCTGCACTGCCTGGCTGGTTCTTCTCATATCTCATAAGATTTGTCTGTCGCTTATCATGGTATAAGGCTTATTATGGTGATGGGAATTGGGGGTGAGACTATTTGAAGATGGTGAGAGTATACAAGAAGCAGAAATTTTTATGACATACATAATCCTCCATTCAAATTTACCTAATGAGCCATGGCCTCATGTCTGTGGTGCCTTGAGGAGAAGAGAAGAATGTGTCTACAAGCTAGTTTGTTCTCTCAAATCTTTATACTTAGGGTTCCAAAGAACCCAAGACATCTAAAGGAGGTGTCCTTCGATAAACAAATGTGTGAGTCCATTCTTGTTTCGATAATTTTTTCAACCACATAACAATACTGATGATCAACAGTGGTGTTAGTTCCCTAAAGTTCCTATATAGCAAACTATGACACACTATGAGGTTTCTAACAACAGAAATGTATTGTCTCATGAGTCAGAATCCAGGTGTTAACAGGGCTATTCCTGTTTTCTACAGGCTCGACAGACTCTTCCTGTGCTTTCCTAGGTGCTGGTGATTTATAGCAATCCTTGGGAGTTCCTAGTTCCAGTCTCTCCCTCTCCCTTCACACATGTTCTCTCTGTATCTTTGCTTCACTTCCCTCTGTGCATTTATCTCTAAATTTCCTTTCTGATAAGGACATTGGCCATGTTAGATCAAGTCTGATTGCTTTATTTTAATTTGACTACATCCACAAAGTAAAGTCAAATTCACAGATGACTAGGTTTCAATTCACAGATCTCTCTTAGGCTGTGGGGGGCGGGTATAAATTCTTCAATACTAATAATGTTATGTACCTATACCATTCTAATTGCTTTGTATACATTACTGACACAAGTTCTTAACCAGTCCAAGGTCATAGAGTTAATAAGTGGTATTTTTCTAGAGTTTAAGCTCAGTTTCAGTTCAGAGCCTGTGATAATAACTTAATAATTACGACCCAGTGCCTCTCTCACAACACATTGCCACTTTCTTATGATATATATGTTTATAAATATATGTATATTTATATATAATGTATCATCGTTACTGTGTGATGTGTGCTCTGCTTGCCAGAAGCAAGGAGTTTGATGACACCAAAGCACCCATCACAATTCAGGCCATCAATGCGTGTACGAGGAAGGGACATTGAAGAGCAAACAATGGAGAGAAGGACATGCCTTCTTTCTCATTTATGTGTTTAATCATTCATCTAGAAACCGTTTACTGGGTAACAAGTAGACATTGAGGATACAGACACAAGGCACAGTGAATTGGAAAAAAAATCTTCACCAAAGGTGGTCCTGTAAGTTGAATAAATTGGAATGTATTTTCAAAGACCATCTCCATAAAGCCAATTACTTGACAAATGGACTACTTTTTCTTTTTGCTATAACTTCTGAGCCATCAGACAGATGATGCGATGGATGATGCATTAATATGGTGACACGCTGCCTTCAGGCAAGTACTTTCCAGTAGGGAAGAGAGAGATCTATATATAGAGAGAGGGATTGGTAGAAAATCTCTCTATAAATATGTACTAATAATACCCTGTATTTATATGGCTTATGTCATAACCATCCTTGAATGCTTTAATAATAAGGACACTATCTCTGACCCCATACCACAACAGGAAATTGAATCAGAAAAAGGAAGGGATGTGCTCCCAGGCATACAGCTGGCGCTTAGCAGAGTGCAGGCTGCCTGGCTGTAAGTCTCTTCCCTTTACTGTAAAGCAAAATGATGAATGTCATAAAAGAGATACAGAAACAGCCTCTCAGATGATTTGATTGTTTGATATGAGCGAGAAGAGCTCTGAGCAGACAGGGCATTGGCAGATACATTATGAAAATGGAGCAAGATGAATGTCTGGGCCCTGGGCCCTGTCTGGGGAAGACATATATTTATCGCAGCCACCTCATAGAGCTGGGTTAGCGATCCGAGACCATAAAAAGATAGATGCCATCTTGTTATACGAAGGTGGATGAGAGTAAAGGATGGACGATTTACAATTAGTGCTTCCATTAGTCCCAGCACAGACCTGGAATATCTTCACTGGTACCTGGCAGTCCAGGTTTATTTCTCTCTGTTTTGTGAATGGGCAGACTGAGGTCCTGGAAGGTTAAGTCTCTCACCCAGTGTTGCACCTACCTGCTAGCCATGTTAGCCATGTTGCACCGCAGTTGTTTTGATGAGTTTTGTTGAGGCTAGAACACTATTCCTGTCCCATGACTGTGGACCAATGAACGATGATGATCATGGTACTCAATTTAAGTGAGAATGAATTCTAATATTGTTGAAAAGGGTATTAAATTTGGCCTCCATTGCCTGAAGATGTAGGTATATCCACATCTTGACCACGGCCTATTACATAATCTTATAAGGGGAGTGATATCATCAAAGAAAGAAAAGTCGTATTTATTATTTAATGGGGTTTTGGTCCCAAATCTCAAAGTTGAAGTCTGGTAAGGTTAGGTAGGTCACGTAGGTGGAGGGTCAGAAAACTTTTTTTTTTGCAGTACTAGGGTTTGAACTCAGTGTCTCATACTTCCGTGACAGGTGCTCTACTGCTTGAACAATGGCCCTAGCCCTTGTGCATTGGTTATTTTCAAAGTAGCATACAGTTCTCCATGTTGCTAAAGATGTCAGGTGTGCACCACCATGCTCAGCCATTGTGCTTTCCCTGGTAACTGTGATGATAGAAGTGTACTACTGTGACCAGCCATTGGTTGAGATGGAGTCTTGTGAACTTCTTTGATGCATGAGACTTTGCAAAGCCATATGGATTCTGCTGCATACTCTCCACCCTGTAGCTGGAGCACAAAAGAAGCCATAGAAATATGTAAATGAGTGGATGTGGCAGTGTGCCAATAAAACTTTATTAGCAAAATAAAAAATGCATTGGACTCTATCTGGCTCAAAAGCTGACTGTTAAATCAGAAGCTTCTGCTTCTTTCTTGTAAAGACAGCTTAGCAACCAAACCAGAGTAACAAATGCTGTTATCTCTTAAGCTCAGACCAGAGCTTCACAACAGACCATGACACTGTGAGGTGGCTCTTCTCCAGCTCTGGGGGATATGGAATTGGACAGAGAGAAGAGAAAGAGAAGAAGAGAGGAGACACAGAGAAGAGAAAGAAGGAATCAGCTCAAACGCCTGGGACTACAAGCACTAATATTTCTTGATCTGGAACTAAAGCCAAGAGGAGAGAAAGAAGGAAGTAAAGAGAAAAGAATAAGAGGAAGGAAGAAAAGGAGGGAAGGAGGAAAGGGAGGGAGGGAGGGAAGGGGAGGAGGGAAGAAAGGAAGGGAGGGAGGAAAGGAGAGATGGAGGGAAGGAAGGATGGAAGGAAGGAAGGAAGGATGGAAGGAAGGAAGGAAGGAAGGAAGGAAGGAAGGAAGGAAGGAAGGAAGGAAGGAAGGAAGGAAGAGATCAGTGGGCAGTCCTATTTCTCACCCTGAAAAGCCAGAGAAAGAGGTGGAGCATCTGTACCTTAGAATGTATAGTCTGATTCATCATCTTGAAACAACTCCTTCTGAAGGTGTACGTGGAGATATTTGTTCAAGATCCCGAGTCATTCTCAAAGAGCAGAAATGGGGGCAAAATGAGAGGAGGAATTGAGTCGAGAGCATCCCCTAGAAGTCAACACATAACAGCATTCGTGGTTTACATCATTCCTGGGATGGCTATTTAATTTTATTTTATTTACTTTTTAGTTATTTTTTATTTTTTATTGTGAAAATACCACACAGAGGGGTTACAATTACATGAGCAAGGTAATGAGTACATTTCTTATCAAGCATTGTTGCCTCCTCCTTTGTTTCCCCTTCCCATCCCTATCCATCTCCCCACCTCCCCACCCCCAGCCAAAGTTGTAAAGTTCGTTTTTCCACATTACGTCTTGTACATCTCATTGTTGCAATGGATCCACCTGCATCCCTATTTAAACAATTTGTTTTTTCCCTTTCCCTCCCCAAATTATACCAACATCAAATACAGTGAAAACAGGGGTCATACTGTGGGGGAGGGACATACAAAGCAACAAAGAAATCATCTTATAAATATGTTAGAAACAATTGCAAGAAAGAAAAACCAGTTGAGTCCTTACCTTGGGGTTCATTTCACTTAACATCAGCTTATCTGACCTTTTCTGCTTATCTCAGACATATACTAGTTATTGCAAATAAGGGAAACCATGGGACCTATGTTTCTTTGGGCCTGGCTTCCTTCACTTAATATAATTTGTTCCAAGTCTTTCCATTTCCTAACAAATGGGGCAATGTCATTCTTTCTGATGGAGGTATAGAATTCCATTGTGGTGCTCCTATTTTAATATTGTGGAATACAGAGACTTCTAAGAGGCTACTTTTCCTCCAGGTCATCTAACCACTGAGTGGCAGATTTGGTATAAGAATCAATGCCTTCCCAGCATACGGCCCCTTGTCTGGCCCTTGGCCTTCTGGATAAGTGATGGAACAACCTGCTTACTGTACAACTGCTTCCCCCAGTAGGAGAGGAAGACTAGCTTTGCCTTGCTGTGTTCAAAGCCAGGCTGACTCTTAACAAAAATGAGCCCCTACTGTTCTCTTTAGAGGACCCCAGCTGCTAAAGGTGAAGACAGTCCTAAAGCCAATAGCCTCTGACCCAGGAGGACTCCGAGATGCTAAAGAAAGAGAAGTAGGTCACCCTCTTATTGGGGAGTCTCCAAGAGCTGCTTCAAAGAAAACTGTGCTTGTAGGTTGCCACATTTCTGCATTTGGTGCAGAGAGTTTCACTCAATGACTGGATTGAGGATCCCTTAGGGACCATGGAGGCGGTTAAGAATGCTGAGGTCCTAAAGAGGCAGTGTAAGGGAATGTGGAGATGGGAGGGGAGGCGGAGGCTGGAGAGGAGTGCAGAGTTGGGAAGTGTGGTACCATATGCTGTGGAGTCTTCATGTAATGGAGAACGGAAAGCGAGGGCACCCCTGAGGCTGGCTGCTTTCACCCGTGCCCAAGCATGCCATCTTCTCATGCCAGATCCCCTTCATCCATTTCTCTGGGATGACCCCATCCTGCCTGGACCCAGCAATGAGTGGGTAAGTTAAGCCTGCCCAATCGCTACAGTGAGTGTCCTTGGCCCAGGGATTGGTCGGGCTTGAAGATTTGACTCCAATTATCCCTGGTCACCAGGATTCCAGAACTTGGGTAAGAATAATTAGGGAATCATAGCTTCCCCCCTGCCCACAACGATTGTCATTTAATTTAAGGCTGAAGATTCAAGAGTGTCTATGTGAGAAGGGCTTTGTCATTTAATAGTAAAGCCAACTTAGTGAGAAACAAAGCCAAAGGATGGGAGCGGAATAGGGAGAAAAGAGGGGAAGGGAGGGAGAGAAGAAAAAATTATTTAATTTTTACTGAACTCAACACTACTGAAATCAGCCACCATTCTTTCTAGAAAGGTTAACTGAGTTGATTACTTCTCCTTAAAAGAAGATTTCCAGAGAATTCCTACTGGAAGTAACCCGGGCTTACAGTGACATGGATGGTGTTCAGGCTGCTGTAACTAAATGCCACGGGCCCAGGTAGCTTATAACATCAGAAGTTAATTCTTCACCATTGTAGAGACTGTGAGGTCCAAGGTGAAGGGGTTAGTGTCTGGGGCATCTGGGCAGGGTCTTCTTCTAGATGGTTACTCAGCTATCTTCTCATGACGTTCCCTGCATGGCAGAAAGGGCCAAGTTGCTCTGTGGGGTCTTGTTTATGAATGTGTTCATCGCATTCATCACCTCCCATTGCCTTAGGGATTAGGTTTCCATGTCTGAATTTGGAGCAGGGGACACAAACCTTCAGCCTATATAGCAGCACATGTTTTATGGGAATAGCATCACTTTTGGTCTTTGAAAGGACAAGAGACAGGACCTTGGACAGGTCCCTTTATAGCTGCACCTTATTTCCTCATTGCGAAAGTAAGGAATAATTGATATTCAAGATGATTTCCTTTATGGGAATTCTTTCTAATGTCCATTGAGCTGTTGCTATATGCCCACAACTAGGCTCACATACTTGCAATATTTGTTCCTTATAACAGTCTTAGGGGGAGGGATATTGCCATGATCCCCATTTTATAAATTAGTAAAATGAAGTGCAGACTGGTAAGTGATTCTTCTGAGGTCCGAGTGGGTAAGCAGTGCCGTTTAGATATGAGCTGTTAGTAAAACTAAGCTCCATTGCTGGGCATGGTAACTCATACCTGTAATCTCAGCTACTCTGGAAGCAAAGATCATGAGAATCATAATTCAAGACAGCAGAGGCCAAAAAGTTAGTAAGGCTCCATCTCAACAACAAAGCTGGACATGGTAGTGTGTACTTGAAATCCCAGCTGTACAGGAAGTGTAAGTAGGGGGGATTCTAGTCCAAGATGGCCTCAGGCAAAACTGTGAGGCCTTATGTCAAAAATAATCAAAGCACAAAGGAAGTAGGGTATGGTTCAAGTGGTAGAATACCGAGTGTATTGCCCTGAGTTCAAACTATAGTATGAGACAGAGACAGAGACAGAAAGAGATCTGTATACCTACTACTAAGGTTCTTGCTGTGTTTAGTTAAGGACATGCAGCTGGAAATGCCAAGAACCAGGAGACCCCCATTCCCGTCTCCACATTGCTACTTGGCCGCTCAATTCGGAGCCCCTCACATCTTCTCTTAGGGACTCAGATTGCCTTCATTGGTCAAATGGGAGAATCGGACTAGACCTTGTTTAAGATTCTGTCTCATTTTATCATTCTATGATCTAGTGACGGATAATTAAGTAGAACACATTTATGATTGTCCCCTGGCAGTGGACAAAAGCAGCCCTCTGGTGCTGGCCCAGAGCACTCTCCCACGCACTGCAGGTGGCAGAAGGGCAACTCACAAACAACTTTGTCTTGGGAACTGACTTCTTTCTGAGCCTTGTCTGTTTTGAGGCTCTGAAGACTGGGGAGAGAGAGCGAGCAGACCCTGTCAGCGTTGCTGGTTACAACAGAAACCCACCCTGTATTTCTTAAACAGGACAGAAAAGGTATTGGAAGCACATTGGGAATTCATGGGTGTAAGGGAGGTGGGGGGACACGGACAGGGAAACTTGGGAGCAGCTGAGTGGTTCAGGTGGAGCCTAGAGCAGGAGGGCCAGCCAAGGCTTCCCAGCCCAAGGTAGTGAGGCTGAGATGCTCTTCCCAGGACAACTAAGCATATTTCCCCATCTGTCCTATCATGCCGGAAGGATAAACCAACTGGCCAGTTTGGAAAACAAGGCTATACCCTTGGCTGTGCCATGATGAAGGAAAGTGACCCAAGTGGAAAGGCCTGGCCCAGACACACATTACCTAAGTTGTGTAGGTAGAGGTGTTTCCTAACAGGGAGCATGCCAATTACTCTTATGTTTCAAAAATCTCAGAGACAAATGTAGAAATGTTTAAAAAATTGATATAAAAATCATAGCCGGGCTCACACCTGTAACCCTAGCTACTCACAAGGCTGACATCTGAGGATCATGATAGAAGCCAGCCTGGGCAGAAAAGTCCATGAGATTATTATTATTATTGCCAGTCCTGGGGCTTGAACTTGGGGCCTGGGCACTGTCCTGAAGCCTCTTTTGCACTCTACTACTTGATCCACAGCTTTACTTCTGGCTTTTCTATTTATGTGGTGCTGAGCAATTGAACCCAGGGCTTCATGTATGCTAGGCAAGCACTCTACCACTGAGCCATAGTGCACTCATGAGATTCTTCTCTCCAATAAACTACTCAGGAAAAGCAAGAAGAGGCACTATAGCTCAAAAGGTAGAGCACTAACTTTGAGCACAAAGAGGCTCAGGAACAGCACCCAGGCCCTCCTGAGTTCAAGCCCCAGGACTGGCAAAAAAAAAAATCAAAGAGCTCTTTTCTATATCTTTCTTTCTTTTAGCTCATGAATTCAGTTTTCTACCCATATTTGTATTCTTGTACATCCATTATGAATGTGTTGTACTAAGTTTCCAGAGTCTGATTGCCTGATTTGAACCCCAAGTTCATCTTTACTTCATGATGTAAGTTCAGATAATTTATTTGTACCATGCTGTGCTTCAGGGTTTTTTTGCATAATGCATAGTAAGCATCCTCAGTGGTTAGATGCTGTTATTGTCACAAAGTGTTAATGTCACAAAGATGCACATGGAAGAGGAAAAGGCAGGTTGGCCTGGGAAGTGCAGGGTCTGGGGATGGGGTGAGGTTGCACTGACAGGTGACTTTGGTTGGGTAAAGACATTAGTATGTAGCAGCATACACAATAAGCATTTGATCTATGACCCACTTTGAGTCAACATTTTCCCGATGAACATTGTTCTGGTAAAAGGCAGAAATGCAGTTGGATTGACCCAACTATTCAAGAGAACCTCAAGCTTCTTAAGTCCCATGCCAAGCCCAAAGCTACATCTTCCTGTCCATGACAAGAACGTGACTGTATAATACCACAGTTGAACATTTACTGCAGGTGTTTCAAACTATAGCATGATTGTTTGTTTAATATCAAGTAAGAATTCAGGAGTATTATGAAAGAGTTATACACAGAATAATAAAAATAACTTAAGACTAAAGAAACTCGCTTCTAGCTAGGAATTCAAGGGAGATATTGTAAAAAAGGAAGTCATAAGGATAAATCTGACAAGTTGAGTTAAGAACTGGGTACTCAAGCATTGGAAAAGAGAAAGAGAATCCAGGTGAAGAGAAGAGCAAAAGGCAAAGCATAAAAGCAGGGTTTAATCCAGGAAGAAATTCTTTGGAAGAAAACAATGGTTATTAGAAAAAGGTTGGGAGGAGCAAAGGCCCCATGTTTGCTGACTAAATACATCCTGTGGTTTCGAGAGGCTAGGTGGTTTTAGGAGTTCAGGAGCAAGGAACCACCAATAACTTTTACCAACTAAGGAAAACTTGTGAGACAGATGCCACTTAAGAGCAGAGTAATGTTCTGCATGGCTCTTGGTCAGGTAGGCAGCAGTGTCAACCATCTGGGCTCACAGAAGTGGGAGACATAACTTAAGCTGGCATCACACAGAAATCACAATTAAGAAACAACCTATTCATTTTACTTCCCTGGAGAAGCGAATGTCTTTCTCCGCTGACAAGGAGACCAGTCAAAGAAGCCCACTGATTTAACAGAAGAAAGTTGATTCTTTAAGTCCAATCAGGAGGTTAAGTTTTCCATTCCATCATTTTATTGGCTAGTTAACATTGGACATATTATTTTACCTTTTCTTGGACGTCTGTGTCCTAGTCAACAAAATGGGACTAGCAGAATCTATGGCTCTCATTATGAACACATTTGACAATGAATGTAGTGTAGAGTAATATAGATACCTATAGAAAAGGACCAAGAGTCAAGGGAAGGGGAACAGGGCAGCTCAGTGTATGGTTTAGCTAAGGATTAATAAAGTGAGCTCTGCAGTAGGGAGAGAGAGCCAAGACAGGGTTGGGTAGTTCCGGTAGCCTCCTCCATCATCTGCTCTAATGCTTTTCTACACTTGATAGTTAAGGTATCTGAACACTGCTTTCTCGGAGGAAGTTACAGTTTGGGATGTAAATTCTTTTCCAACTGGACACACACGTGAGGCTTGGACTTGGAAGAGGAGTGGAAAGGGGTGGTATGCCAAGCATTTGCTTTTTCTGTATTTGGACTCCAGCCCTAGAGGTCAACACCCTGATGGAAGCATCCCGATCCCCAAGTGGTGCCTTTACTAAATTATTCCTGCGTCTCACCACTGTGGCTTTGGGCTCCTGTGGTGAGTGAATTGTCCTTAAGTAGGACCAATTTTTTCACGTTAAGGGGGAAGCAGAAGGGATAATTTAGAGAAGTGGTTGAAAATACTACCTTATTTTGTTGGTAGTAGATTATGAGTTCCAGAGCACAGAAAGAAAGTTCTCTAGACATTTGGAAAGATATGTCTGTGGTGAGTTTAATGAACATTGTTTGTTCTGTGAGAAGGTAGTCCAACAATCAGTGATGATGTGCAGAGAATCCTAGAGTTCTGATGCTATCTGATGTGAGCAGAAGTAGAACATGGTCCAGATTGCAAAGGCAGTTTGTGTTTGTGAGGTTGGGGCATTTTCTTCTCTTTATGGATTTTTTTTGCTAGGTAGTGGGGGTTGGTTGGTTGACTAATTTGTCTTTTCAAGACCAAGTAATGCTCTAGGGCTCTACCATAGTATGTAATTACAAAGATCGTTGAAAGAGATATTTTATCAGCACTTAAAAAACCCTTAATGAAACAATCACCTCCATAAAATGAGAGCTTGAATTAGACATGTAATAAGTCATGGACAATAAAATAACAAAAGGATCTGAAATGTGGGTTGGTGGAACTCAGGAAAAAAAGACTGAGAATAAAGTGATAGTAGGTCAAGAGGCACACAAACAAAGATGAAAAAGATGAAACAGGCCTACACACATTAACTAGCACAGAGAAGATTAGGGGGAAAATCCTATTAAATAAGGTGGCTAAAGTCACAGGATTAAAATGGGTTGGAAAGTGGGCCAGGAACAGTGGCTAATGCCTGTAATCTCAGCTATTTGGGAGAAGATAGAAGGACTATAGTTGGAGGCCAGACCAGTATGTTAGTGAGACTTTATCTCAAAAGCAAGACAGGTGTGGTGGTACTTGCTTTTGTTCCCCAGTACTCCAGAAGTAGAAGAAGAGGATTGTGTGCAAATGTACAGTACTCCATCTGTCAACCCAAAAGGTCTGGGGTCCTGATACCAAAGGTAGAGCAGGTTAATCCTCAGAACTGTAAAAAAAAAAATGTAAAGAAGAAGAAGGAAGAGGAAAGAAAGGAAGAGAAAAACAAAGAGAAGAAGAAAAAGCAAAGAAAGAAGAAAGAAATGGTAACAGTAGAAGATGAAGGATAAAGGAGCAAAATTTGTGCATAATAAATGTTTGTATTTTTGTTAACATAGGAAGACTATATATTAACCTAGAAGTACAAAAAATTCTCATATGTGATTCACTGAAAGTTTTTTTTTAATTTTTATTTTATTGTAAAGATGGCATACAGAGGGATTACAGTTACATGAGTAAGGCAATGAATACATTTTAGAAATTAACTTTCTATATTTATCTGTCATTTATCTATCTACAACTTCATCATCTATCCTTTCTCTCTCTCTCTCTCTCTCTCTCTCTCTCTCTCTCTCTCTCTCTCATCTATGTTTCAGAAGGAATGGGCCTACAGATGAGACTTTGCCTAGGATGACCAGCCTTAGGCTTTTTATTGGTTAGATTTACTAAACTTCAAAGGGGGGAAAACCACTCCTTTATAGCACCAGGAAAATATCATACCACTTCTCCACAGATATTTTCAGAGAGAGAAAGTAGTGAGTGGATCAATACTCACAACATCTCTAAGAAGCAAAAAAATCATGGCAAAAGAACATTTCATATACCACTGCGTTATTTTCTGTGGGAAAAGCAGAGGGGCTGATATTCTTGGGCACAAAATAATTCAGAATGAATTTTCCAAGAGCCCAAAGAAGCCGCTGGATAGTGAACTTCAGGTTGAAAGGGAGAATCATTGTGTGTGGAATCCATCTAATGGAAGATAATGACTAAAAGAATTTGGACATTAGATTTCAGAACAAAAGCTTATCCAATCCCTCCATGTAGGAACCATCCCACTATGAAAAGCTGGAAGAGAACAGAAGCCTGGAAGAGTAGAAAACAGAGGTCTATGGAATTCCTTCTTCATCTTTGCTAGCTAGAGGCCACCAAATATCACATAAGGCTGATAAACCATGTAACCAAGGTATATTTTTAATATTATAAAAACAACTAAACTTGAATGGTGACTGAAAGGAAGAAGATGAGAGGGGAAGGCAAAATAAACTTCCTTTGTTATGGTTCGTGGTGGAGAAAAGAAGAGTTAAGTATTAAAGATAGATAAAGCCGGGTGCTGGTGGCTCATACCTGTAATCCTAGTTACTCAGGAGGCTGAGATCTGAGGATCACGGTTCAAAGCCAGCCAGGGCAGGAAAGACCGTGAGACTCCTATGTCCAATAAACCACCAGAAAACCGGAAGTGGCGCTGTGGCTCAAGTGGTAGAGTGCTTGCCTTGAGCTGAAGAGCTGATGGACAGCGCTCAGGCCCAAAGTTCAAACCCCATGACCGACAAAAAAAATAAAATAAAATAAAAATAAAGGAAGATAAACCTAAAAAGACAACCACTGGTGGTGGGGTAGAGGGATGGCTCAAGTGGTAGAGTAGTAGGTGCAAGGCCCTGGGTTCATATCCCCAGTACTACAAAAAAAAACAAAACAAAAAAACAAAAAACAAAACCGAATAGCAACAAAAAATTCAAGCCTTTCAAAAGAGTAGTTAAAAAAATGTGCCCACACAATGAAAACAAGCAGCAACAGGAATTGGATTTTCAAGTGAGAGATTAAAATAAACTGAAGTGATTAAAAACGGAGACTGAAACCTAAGGATGTAACTCAGACCTAGAGCTGAACTGAATCCCCAGCACCCAAAGACAGCAAAATCACAAAGCAAAACACAACAGAACGAAAGAGCCAGAAAACCATATTGAATATGACTGAGGAAGGGAATTACTAATCATTTTTTTGGCATTGCTGAGGTTTGAACTTGGGACTTCATGCTTGCTAGGCAAGCTCTGTATTTATTACTTGAGCCTCCCCCCCCCCCCTTCAGGCCTTTTATAGCTTTAGTTTATTTTTCAAATAAAATCTCCAGTTTTTGCTTAGGACTGACCATAGATCATGATTCTCCTAACACCACTTCTTGACTATCTGGGATTACAGGATGTTCCATCACAAAGGGCTTATTATTATTAATTTTGTTTTGAGATAAAGTTTTAACTTTTCCCTTTGGGCTGTCCTTGAACTGTGATCCTCCTAATCTCTGCTTCCTCAATAGCTGAGATTATAGCTCTGATGCACTACTTGGAGCCCTAGCATGTCCATTATTGATGTTTCCTTCTTTGTAGATAGCACTAGCTAAGTTCTACCATTTCTGGCCCCTCAGCCTCTTCAAGCACTAGCCGCAGGGAAGTGGAAGTGATTTATCTCCCGTAAATTTAAGAGAAGTAAAAGGATCAAGCTCAACTCATCTCTTCCTGTTTCTCCTTTAGAATGAGCTGCCCTTAGGGTAAATGGGTTCTGAGAAGCTCCCGAAGGCAGGAAGTCTTCTGTCTGAGCAGGGTTGGAGCTCCATCCTGACAGGGTAAGAAGTGACTGAGAGGAAAAGCTTTTAAATTGTAGGGTTAGGCATTAGAGCCTTATTTGTCAACACGTAGGACTCACATGTTTTCCTAGTCTTCATTAATAATAAAAGTGATACTTGCCCTGACCTGATATTTTCTTTTTCCTTCTTCTTTTCTTCCTCCCTCTTTCTTTATCCCTCTCTCCCTCCCATTTTCTCCTTCCTCCCTCCACCCTCCTTCCCTCTTTTCCTCCCTCCTGTTTCCTCCTCCCATCCTTCCTTTCTTCCCTCCCTCCCTCTGTGCCTCCCTCACTCCCTTCTGTTAGGTCAGTGGGGAGAACAGCCCCTCCCCCTTCCTCTTCACCTGCCTGAAACGAGTAATCACCTGACTATCACTCACCTGACTGTGAGTTAGCAAAGGATCCCAAGCTCTAAGGTCCCTTCCTCAGCTGTTGAACTGCATTTCCTGAACTGCATTGGTGACGCCTTCCTCAGAGAGTAATAGGTTCCCCAGGCTCTGAGATCACATCCGCAGCTACTCTAGTCCGGCCTCCTGCCTTTTCCTATATAACCCTGCTCAACACAAGCGCCCTCCTCTTCTTTCTTTTTCTCTTTCTTCTTCCCTTCTGCCTCTGCACACCTCCATCTTGGGGGGCCCACAGTTTGCTCTCCCCGCAATGTTTTCTGCCAGAACCATGTGGTAGATATCCTTTCTGATGAACCTTACACCCTCCCTCCCTTCCTTTCTTCCTCCCTCCCTCCCTCCCTTCCTTTGGTGGTACTGGGGACTGAATTCAAGGCTTTATGATGACCAGGAAAGCACTCTACCACGTGAGTTATATCCCCGTCTTTGGCTTTGGGAGTCATTTTTGAGATAGGTTCTTGTACATACAGAGTATTCTGGCTGCGTTCCCAGACACAAAATTCTCAATATCTATAAATTTAGAAAGCGTGTTCAAGCTTCTCTGGGCCTGTGCATTTCAAGGCTTAGTGAAGAAGCCCTCTCATCCACTATGGGTAGGAAGGACCCACTGAAGATGAGTTTAGGCACACAGGAATGAAAGAGGGAGGGAATGACTTTGAACTGTGATCTTATTCTGTGTTTCCCAGTCTTCCTCTCTCTACCTTGGGATCACAAGCATATAACACCATGCCTGGACAAATTTGCCCTGATAGTCTTCTCTTTCCAATGACTTGATATATTTGTGTGGGAAAATTGTATCATTTGATACAAGTTACCATGCAACCTTTACAATAACAGATTGGGGCTTAACTCAATGAGTGGAAATTTGTGTAGCCTTTGAACAGGTTCTGGCATATCATAGGCATCCTCTAAGTAGGTTAAAAGACTTCATGGCAGTTTTAGAATGTCAAAGAAAGACAACAGCCAGTCAGTTGTGACATGGCTGAAAGTGAGGATGCAGAATGCAGGGGGCATGGTGGAACAACCATCTCTTATCTGTGCACGAAGTAGAGACTTCTCCAGCAAGGAGGAAGAGACAACGCATGCAATGCAGAGTTTGGGGGAGATGGGGAATATTGGTGGTGAGAGAGTGAGGGAGTAGAGACTGGGTTGTGGCCACTCATTTCATACCGGCCTTCCTGTCTGTGGTCATAGATGCTTGAGTGGCTCGGCAGTGTTCCCCTCCCTTGGGTTCTATGAGACACTCACAGATTCTCCCATCCTGCCCCTCCCTCTTTCATTTCATCTACAGTGGTCCTTCCTACCTGTAGTCAATGGCTTCTTCACTGAGCCTTGAAATGTTGAAGCCCAGAGAAGCTTGAAGATGTTTTCTAAATTTACAGATAGTGGAGAATTTCAAGTCTGGGAAAGCAGCCAGAATGCTCTGTAGGTACAGCAAGAGTACTTTCATGGCAAGGAACCAACCATTGGGTGTTCTTCAGCTGCTGGTAGTGGATGAGTCTGAAAGCAAGCTATCCTGGGGACTGTCAGACTTGGAGGGAAGCCATGGGCAGCTAGGAATACTTTAAAAAGTGCAAAGGCTAATATAAAATGGTTTAAATCCCCAACTTCTCACCTCATAAATCATCAGCAAAGTGTACAGTTCCTGAATGCTAACCAGCTGGGCACTACATAAATTCTTACACTTAATTCTCTAAATTCTACCCGTCTCACAGATGGAGTCCAACAGAAAATAACAACCTGCTCCATTCTGACTCAAGCTCTTGTTTGCCTCTGCATTGCTTTTCCAAGAGCCCAGGGTGACTGATTGCAGGCCCCACGTCTCCATAGGCTTAATAGGTATGGCATGCGTACGTTCTGGGGCTGGAGGTAACCAGGGTGCCAGCAATGGGATGGGCGGAACGTTCCTGGCACAAGCTGAGATTGAGATGAGCTGCTGCCTCAGGTGAAAGAATAATTCCACTTAATGACATCCAAACTTTTGATGAATAAAGGCTGATTGTGGCCCCAAGCACCTACACCGATATCTGGCACCCAGCAGGGTACAAAAACATTAGTTGAACATTGAATGAAGTTTGCTTAACCTCTCTTGTTTGTTTTCCTGGTGCATTTTCCTCTCTCTCTCTCTCTGGTAGCATGTAATGCAATAATGCTTTCATATGCTTGAGCACTTATTGGATCCAGGCCTGTCTTTTCAACTAGAGAAGTTGCAAGGATAAAGGAGCAGTGTAGTCTCCTTTTTCTTTGTGAGGCTGGTGTTTGGTGAGGGTGATCTCAGCTTCCAAGATGGTACCTTATTTCTTTGTTTTCTGGAGAGATGTGGTAGAAGAAGTGAGAGGGTGTCAGCCTTTTCTCCCGGGCTCTCATCTCATCTGTGAAGACAGAATCCTCGTATCCTAGTCACCTTCCAAAGGCCTTCCCTCTTAACACGGCATTGGAGATTAAGTTTCATGTGAATTTTGGAGAACACAACAGGCAATCAAGCCATCACAGATCATGTTGACATTTGCAAACAAGTTTTCTCCAAGTGCCTAGCCCCGTGCCTGAATACCATCCAATCTTAATATTTGCTGGATGAATAAATGCTGTCTTGACTTATAGAGTGTATGCTTGGCAAATAGTGGGCTCCAAAGGCCAAGTGTTTGCTCTGGATGGAGGTCAATGTCCCTGCCATTTGAACGCTCTTTTGGCAAGACCTTAAGTTTGCTCTGCTTCTCTTGCCCAGATGCTATGGGACTGGCTCCTTTGTATTTGGCCTATTATTTTTTTTTCCTCTTCTGTCCAGAGTGAAAGGGTTGATCTTTATCAAAGCAGGGTCTTCCCAAACCAATGGGAGTTAGCTCAGTCCTCACTTCAACAAAGGAGATTTATTATGTAGGATCAAGAGGATAAGTTTTACAGCAGAGACTCTGCACAAATTGCCCACAGTTAAAGCCATTCTGGATGCTCTCTTAGTGCTGTGCATCTCTCTCTACTGTGTCCCACCAGGTCTGCCCTTAAGGACTTGCCAAGAAGCTAGAAAAGGAAATGAAAAGCTAAGAGCTTGCTACTTAAACAGCCAGCGGCACCCACACCTAGCATGCGGGCTCATCTCACTTTCTGCTGGAACACAGTAGAGTTCTCCTAGCTCTTCCTTCTCCTCCTGCTCCAGCTCTTCCTCCTGCTCCTCCTCCCTCCTGTTCCTCCTCCCTCCTCTTCCTCCTCCTCATCCTCCTCCTTCTTCTCCTTCTTCACCTTTTTTTGTTACTCTCATTCTTGATATCCCAGAAGGGATCTTTTAGCATCATGTAACATTGAATTTATACTCTGAAAACTTGGACAGCATTCTTCAAAAGAAAGGCTTTGTGCTTTACTGGCATTTGTTCTGAATCTTTTTTCTTCATGCATTTTTATTGTTATTATAAAGGTGATGTACAGAAGGGTTAAAGTTACATAAGTCAGGTAAAGTGTACATTTCTTTTTGAACAATGTCACCCTTTCCCTCACTCTCTCCCAGTGTTTCCTTCTCATCCCCACCCACAAGTTGTATGGTTCATTTTCAACATAGTGTGTAGTGAGGACTAATGTTGACTTTGTTCACTTTGTCCCACCATTTCTGTGTCCCTCTTAACCAACCAAAGATAGATAAACTCCAAAGAAAACAAAAAATAGCAACAAACAAAAAACCTCATTTCCCTTTCCTGGAGTTCATTTCGATAAATATTATTTTATATGATCAGATGCACATAGGTATGGCATCTTTGTGTTTCTCTTCTAAGAATATCCTCTTTTCATCTCACTGTGTGTGACTGCCTAGTATCCTGTATAATTTATCATGTCCCAGGGTAGTTTTTAAACCGTGCAGTATGTTCACTTGTAGATTTATAGGCATGTCTACTTAAAACTCCCAAACTTACTCCCCCCTACACAAAACAAACCCTCAATGAAACAACAATCCAATTACTAAATGGGCTAAAGACTTAAGACAGACTTCGCAGAACAAGTAAGAATGGCCAATAGACACATGAAAAAAAATGTTCAACATCTCTGACCTTAAAAGAAAGGCAAATCCAGACATCTCTGAGATTCCACCTCACCCCAATAAGAGTGGCCATTAGTAACAATAACAGATGCTGATATGGTTGTTGTGAATCTTGATTAGACCTGGGATGATCATACAGAGGAAAGGTAGTGGTTAGGATGCATTCTTCTGGCCTGACCACAAGGGACCACATCTGCATGGCTAGGGAATCACGGAGGAAAGTGAGAGAACAACAAGGTATGGATTTTTCAGTTAACCATGAAAACAAGAATCAGCACTCAATGGAAGGAGGCGCCAGTGGCTCACATCTGTAATCCTAGCTACTCAAGAGGCTGAGATCTGAGGATCACAGTTCAAAGTCAGCCTGGGCAGGAAAGTCCTTGAGAATCTTACCTCCAATAAACCACAAGAAAATTAGAAGTGATGTTGTGGCTCAAGCAGTAGAGTGCTTGCCTTGGTCTGAAGAGCTGAGGGATAGTGCCCAAGCCCAGATTTCAAGCCCCAAGACCGACCAAAAAAAGATTTCATTTACAAGTAGCAAAAACCTACCTCAGAAGCATTTAGGAAAGGAAATGAGAGGGATCCAGTAAGCCACATTACTAGAAAATTCTGTAACAGAGATAATATTTAGGAATGGCTGGATCTAAGTGTTTGGAAAAATTTCCAGGAATCTATCTTTTTCTCTCTTGACAGATTTCCTATTGAAATGCCTTTGGCATCATGGCTATTTGTGGTTTGAGGCTAACACTATAGAATTGTCTCATTTTAGTAAATAAAACTTAGGAGAATCAATTAAGTTGAACCTAAGTATATTCCAACGTAAGTGGCTACTAGTAGTTTCTTTGTTTGGGCCAGAGCAATGAGTCTCATCTATGATCATGTGGTAGTTTCCATCTCTGATACAAATTAAGTGCATTCCAAATAGTATTTGTAGCATGCTCCAAATACCACATGGGACATACTTATGGTAAAATGTGAATATGACTTCTCTCCTCCCATCCCCTTCACACAAACATACAATCTAAGGTTTATTTTGGCTCCTGGTTTTGGAAGTTTCAGTCTGTGGTTAAATGGCTGTTTGTGAGTCTGAAAAACAAAACAGGATCACCAGGTGGGACAAGTGGTAGATCAAATCACCCATTTCATGGACAGTGGAAAAGAGAGAAGGGGGAAAGGAGGAAAGGGGAAGGCAGGATTTTAAATATCCCTTTTTTGTTTATTTTATTGTAAAGATGCTGTACAGAGGGGTTACAGTTACATGAGTAAGGTAATGAGTACATTTCTTGTGGAACATTGTTACCCACTCCTTTGTTTTTCTCTCACTATCCCTCTCCTCCCCTACTCCCTCCCCCACCGCCAAGTGGTAAAGTTCATTTCCAATATGGTGTCTTGTGAGTATCATTGTTGCAATGGGTCATCCATTGTCCTTGTTTCATTTTGTTATACCCCTTCTCTTCTCCAAATCAGATAAATGCATATACAAGACACGGAATACTAGAATCAAAGACTGATTGTCAGGGATAAACCAATGGAAAAAGAAAAATGAAGTAAAACAAAAAGAAAGAACTAGATACAGTACCTTGGCAACAACAAGGTCAACAACCAAAAGAAGATCTCCTGTTTCCATGTCTTGGAGTCCATTTCAATTAACATCATTTTTTGGGGGGGGGGTCTGGTCGTAGGGCCTGAACTCTGGGCCTGGACACTGTCCCTCAGCTCTTCAGCTCAAGGCTGGCGCTCTACCACTTGAGCCACAGCGCCACTTCCGGCTTTTTTCTTTTTGCTTATGTGGTGCTGAGGAATCGAACCCAGGGCCTCAAGCATGCAAGGCAAGCGCTCTACCACTGAGCCACCATCCCAGCCCTCAATTAACATCATTTTGTATTGTCATAAGTACATAGCTATTGAGCTGTGATGATTCTCTGCGAGGAGAAGAGCACACACCTCATGACCTGACTTTCCTCCACATGGCCACACCTCCTCAAGTTCCACAGGCTAGCAACCCACATGTGGGCCTTTGGGGGAAGGGCATGGATATTCCATAACCAAACTTTCATAGTCTTCTACTCATCTCTGTGGTTAATGAGTTAATGCCCATGTAAATCAAGACCCTAGCATGAGAAGCAATTTAGTCACATTTTGCTGAACTGCTTTGTGAATCCATTCTGGAGATCTAGCTATGAACAAGGCAGAGAGGCAGCAAAGTTTCCCCTAGGGGGTAGAGCTGGGCAGTCAATTAGTATGTAGCGTATTTATTCATGAGAAAACTTCCTGCATTAGAAAGTGCTATAAAGAAGATACAATGGGATGA
The DNA here is from genome assembly GCF_024711535.1 of Dipodomys merriami. Classification (NCBI taxonomy): domain Eukaryota; kingdom Metazoa; phylum Chordata; class Mammalia; order Rodentia; family Heteromyidae; genus Dipodomys; species Dipodomys merriami. The sequence goes on from NW_027206590.1 coordinate 3,439,305, forward strand.
GGTAGGAGGATGTATGTGTTGAATTATGCCCCCTCCAAAGAAGTTTTAATAATCCTGGTTCGTGTGAATGGGTCTTTTATTGGGAATAGTTCTTACAGGTGTATCCATGTCCAGGTGAGATCCTACTGTATTCGGGTGGTCCCTATTTAATGAATGAGTTCCTGGAGGAAGGAAACCTAGAACAGTGGTATGTGAAGACACAAATGGAGGAGACCATGATGATGGAGACAAGAGACTGAGGAATCCAGCCACAAGCCAGGGAATGCCAAAGGGTTGCAGCAACTCCAGTGACTATGGGGAAAGGCATGGAACCCCTGTTCCTGAAGCCTTACAAACAGCTTGACTCTGGAGTTGGGGCCTCCAGGACTCTGAGGAAATAACCTTCTATGGTGTTAAGCCATTAGTTTGGTGGGTACTTGTTTCTGCAATCCTGGGAGGTCGATACAGGGGCAGAAGAGTAGGCTGGGCAGTCTAGAGGAGGCAGCATTTGCATTAAGACTTCCCAAGTGAGGAAGGGGAGACTGTGGGGAGCAGCTCTAGGAAGAATAAAGGAAAAGGAAGGCTGAATATAGAACTCTGGAAAGAAACATGGTAGCATTTGGGGCCAGGGTGTCAAGACCAATAGAAGCAGATCATACAGTGCTGGGGGAGCTGTTCGCTGAGTAAGCAGGTCCCTACGGGCAGCCAGTCATCCCAAAGGAGGCTCAGGTGCAAGCCAATCTGGGTTTGTATGCTAGTCCTGTTGCTTCCTCTGTTGTGAGATCTTATTTCTGAACTTCTTGGAATACACATTTGAATCTCTTCAACAAAATACATTGGATCCATGAAGAGCTAGCTCCCAGGCCTTCTTAATTTGTTGTTTCTGTGACTTAGGATTTCCTATGAAATTTGATTCCCAATCTAAACCCCCTAAACTCACTACCCTTTTAATCATTTGCAATCTGCCATGGTCAGACCGCCTAAAATGTGTTTGCCTTACTGATTGGTGTTCTGCCCATGTTTCCGTGGCCTGTAGCAATACTCTTGTCCATCTCTGGCTTTGTTGCCCGCTTCTGGGTGCTTGGCAGCTTGCAGCTCCGAGCCTGGCTCTGCACATGAGTTCCAGCATAGTTGTAATTTCGGGCTGTGAGTTAGCCTTGAGCAGGAAACAGATTTACACGGAGACATCTATAGTTCTCCTAGGACCAAAAAGCCTGCAACCGTAGAGAAGCTGGGGCTATATAGCTTTTGGCATGTGGTGTGAAATATCACTGACCTGGATACATGAAATTGGTCCCATGACCTTGTTTTCCTAAGGATTACACTGTAACCAACTGGCCTGGATTCATGAAACAAGGCCTTTTTCTGGTAGTGAATAAAAATGGCTTTTCTTTGGTTCTCAAACTTGAGCAAGCACTGGCTCACCCCGAGAGCTTGTCACAGCACAGATCACTGTTGCTCACTCTCAGGAGGTCTGAGTCTGTGAGTCTGGGTTGGGACCTGAGAATTGGCATCAGTAACAAGTTCTTAGTTTATGCTGAAGCCGCTGGTCTAGGGACCACACTGTTCTGAGCTAACACAGAAAAACGTGCATAACAACAACAACAAAACCCCCAGCCAAACCAACGGGAGTGAAGTGAACAGAGGTTGGAGTGTGAGTCTCTTGGGAGGTAATTCTTTCTTGCTTAGCAGAAAGTCCTGCTTGAGAAATCTATGCACTAGAAGACAGAATGGAGACAAGAATTGAGAAAAACTTAGGAGCCCAGACAATGCATGGACCAAAGGTATTAAGGTGAGAAGAGATGGGAAAGCATACTTGAAGGACTAGGAAAAGAGAGTGAAGATGTGCAGGAAAAGGAACACGAGTTGGCTTCTGGAGGGTCCTTAATTTCATCATGTGGTGGTTTCTACATAGCACACAGGGGTTCTTGGGTGTCAGAGGAAAGACTCTGGGCTTGGGTCACAGGGAAGTCTAGAACCACTGGAAATTCTCTTTAGACATGGTGGTGTGGTCAAAGCAGCAGTGTGTAGATGAGGACAAACAGGGTGGTGTCAGGAAGAGACACCATGAGACTTTCTGGAAGTGATGTGGATGCCCCACAACCCAGGAGCTGTGGGAATAGGGAGGTGAAGGAACAGGATCCTGAGAGGCCACACTGGGGGGCCAGCTCTACCACAACAATTAGCTTTGGCCAGGGAACCAAGTTTCTGTGATCCCTAGTGCTCTCTTCTGGAGGCCCACATTTGAAGAACCATATATATCTTCCTTGCTACCCGGACCAAGACATACTTAAGTGTGTTGTACGGTGAATCATCCCAGAAGCCACATTTTGGAAGATGGAATATTGGAGTCTTTAGTACAACACTATCAGTCAGCAGGTCGCCCATGGTTACAAAGGCCTACAGCCCCCAAATTCACTTAACATGGTTAGAAACAGGCCAGAGAGGAAAGGAAGAACAAAAAAATAACAACAACCAATTCAGCTCCAAATGGAGAGCTGAATTAGGATGCCATGATGACCAGAGATGAGCCAGGAGACAGAACATGACCATGGAGACACAGTAGCCTGGCGTCATGGTGCCTGTGATGATCTGCACTTAAATAGGAGCAGTGCAGGTGGCAGGTCCACAGGAAATTCCAGTCCCAGGCACTGTAACCTATCAGCCAAGTGACCGCCTCTCCCTCCAGGAATCTGGGCATGCCCATCTCCTGGGAGGCAGGGTCATTTCCTTCCCCCAGCATGAAGGCAAGATGCCAGACCCTACTACCATGTGACCAATATGGCACCAGCCAGACATGACCTCCTTCCTTCAGGTTCAAATGTTAATTCTGAAGATGCCAGTTGAGTAAGAACGAAGCCTAACACCCCAAAAGAGTCCTCTTGAGCCATTCTTCATCTTATGTCCACTCCTCAGCAGGCCCTGGGCAGGCACAGCCATTATTCAAATGAGATAACATTCCTCAAAGGCTCAGGGGAAAGTAACTGAAGTCTCCCTGGAGGCTGAAGAATAATCTCTGGAGATTAAAGCAGCATCTGTGATCAAACCATCACAAAAGATCTGCAGTTTGAATTCAAGTTGCTAATTAGATCCTTGTTCATAGTGCTAGATTCTTCCAGAGGCTTCCTGGTGTGTGTGTGTGTGTGGGGGGGATTCTAGGGAACATGAAGTAAACATATAAGAGGAGGTAATTAATCTTCATAGAGGTTCATCACACTATTGCCATCCTGAATTTGGTCAGGGGAAACCGTGCATTTGTTCAAGTGAGCTGTGCTGGAATGTGTTCTGAAGTGGGTCTTTTCAGATGCCCCTGGAACAGGCCAGATGGCCACTGCATGGTGGTCTAGAAGGGAATAGTGTTGGACCATAATTCATCCTTTTCCCACAAGTCTGTCCAGTGAAGAAAACTCATGCTACTTCCTAGATGTCTTCTTTTTTTTTTTGTTGGCTGTGGGGCTTGAACTCTGGGCCTGGGCGCTGTCCCTCAGCTCTTCAGCTCAAGGCGAGCGTTCTACCACTTGAGCTACAGCGCCACTTCCGGTTTTCTGGTGGTTTATTGGAGATAGGAGTCTCACGGTCTCTCCTGCCCGGGCTGGCTTTGAACTGTGATCCTCAGATCTCAGCCTCCTGAGTAGCTAGGATTACAGGCGTGAGCCACCAGCGCCCAGCTACCTAGATGTCTTCTTATGTGGCCTCTTCTTAGCGGCCGCTGGTGACCAGAGGTTGAACGAAATCACCACGTTTCCAAGGACAGCATTTGTATAATTAAGTAGATCTGCAGTATTTACATGACTGTCATCCAAAGAAAAGGCATAGGGTAGGTATTCCAAGTAGCCTCTAAGATGCTCTGCCAGAAAATCCTGCCCCATCTACTCATCCATTAATCCAACACACATTAATTTGGCCTTTGCCATTGCTACAGACACTGTTCTCAAAGCACTATGGAAGACTGCGGAGCGAAATGTAATTCCAGCATGTATGGTACTTCTTGTCCAGAGGCAAGACTGACACTGTAAAAATGAACAAATATAAAAATCACACATTTTGCCAGGCGCTGGTGGTTCACACCTATAATCCTAGCTACTCAGGAGGCTGAGATCTAAGGATCACGGTTCAAAGCCAGCCCGGGCAGGAAAGTCTGAGAGACTATTATCTCCAATAAACCACCAGAAAACTGGAAGTGGCTTTGTGGCTCAAGTGGTAGAGAGCTAGCCTTGAGCTGAAGAGCTCAGGGACAGTGCCCAGGCCCAGAGTTCAAGCCCCACAACTGACCAAAATAAGTAAATCACACATTTTGCTAAACACAATGAAGGATCACTTTTACCTATTGTGGAGCTTTTTTATTTTTCTTTTTTATTTATTTATTTATTTTTTTGTCAGTTGTGGGGCTTGAACTCTGGGCCTGGGCGCTGTCCCTCAGCTCTTCAGCTCAAGGCGAGCGCTGTACCACTTGAGCTACAGCGCCACTTCCAAGCTTTTTTATTTTTCTGTGGCCTTGTTATAAGAGGATTCATGTTGGTATCTATTCCATGGAGATCACTAAATGTTGCTAACATCCATTTTAAAATCAACTTAATATGTTTCCCAAAAGTTTATTAGTTTGTCAAAGGAGAAGGTTTACAAGGAGGTCCTGATCCCATACTCAAGCGGGCATGGCCACTCAGTAGCTGATGTCAGAACAAGACCAGGGCTGGATTTTCACTTTCCTCCTATCCCATATTTGCTCTAACAAAATTGAGGGCTTATTAGTGCTTTCTTTTTAATTTGCTTCATTTTGAAGTACTATAAAAATGGATACAAACTAGTAGTAATAGTAAAAAGAAATACTTTGCTGTCATAGTCAAATAGTTTTCTGTTGTCAACAGAATTTATCATTCCATATTTGTACCTACATTTCTGTTTCTGTATATTTGCATATTAGCTTTATCTACTCTTCTATGTCTTTGTGTGTGTGTGTGTGTGTGTGTGTGTGTGTGTGTGTGTGTGTGTGCGTGCTGGTACTGGGGCTTGAACTCAGGGCCCAGACACTGACCCTGAGCTTTTAGGCTCAAGGCTAGCACTCTACCACTTGAGCCATAGCTCCACTTTTGGCTGTTTTTGTTTTTGGGGTTTTTTTTTGGTGCTAATTGGAAATAAAATTCTTATGAACTTCCTTGCCCAGGTTGGCTTTGAAACACAATCCTCAGATTTCAGCATCCTGAGTAGCTAGGGTTACAGGTGTGGACCACCAGTGCCTGGTGTGTTCCACATCTTGTATTTCTGTCTGTCTGTCTGTCTGTCTGTCTGTCTGTCTGTCTGTCTGTCTGTCTGTCTGTCTGTCTATCTATCTATCTATCTATCTATCTATCTATCATCTATTTCTGAATTATTGAAGAACAAGTTACAGGTTTGACATCTTTTTGTACCAAGTATTTTTGTATGTATTTTCTTAAAACAAAGACATTTTCTTTAGAACCAAACTACAGGTATGAAAATTGGTAAATTAACATGCATTTAATGATGTTGGCTCACCTATAGCCATTATCAAAATCTCATTAATCATCCTAATATCATTCTTTACAGCAAAGAAAAGAATTGTTGTTGTTGGTGGTGGAGGTGGTGGTGATCTAGACCCTTTTAGAATGCTGTGAAACTCTCAATTGTTGCTATATATTTTTATTTCCTTTAATTTTCGGTACTTGCTTACTCCTGGTTATTCATGACTAAGTGATAATTTTCAAAGATGGGCCAGTAGTGTATAGTGTGTAGAATACTGTTCAACTTGAGTTTGTCTGATATTTTCTCATATTCAAATTGTACATTTGGGGTAGGAATACTACAGGACTGATGTTCTTTCCTTCTCAGAGTGTCATAATGGGAGGTAGATGATGTTAGGTTGTCCCATTACTAGGGAAGATGTTTCTTAATGGCTCAACTCCATTTTGTTTTTCTTAGCACAACATGCAACAATCACAGAAGTACAAATGTGCAACGACCAATGACTAATAATTCCAAGATCTCTTTGGCTTTCTTAAAACACAACTTCTAGTCTACAACTCAAATATAAGCATGTCTTGAAGCTTGCTGTTTTTCTTTACCTTCTGATGTGAAATAATCACTGAAGAAGAACAATTTTGTGACAATTTCTGCTCTTTCTTTGCTTGCCTGATGAGAAGATACTGAGAATCAAAGCAGACAGTAAATGATGAAGTGGCTGTGCTGAGTGATAGAGAAACAAAAGGTTCTGATTATGATGAGAGCGATTTTCTTTGCTCTCATGGGATAAAGGATAAAGGCATTTCAGGTGGTATGATAGTTAATTTGGTGTGCCAACATGACTGGACTAAGGAAAGCCCCGATAGCTGGCTAGCAGGCTCCGTGGTTGTCTTGGAGCTGTTCCTGGAAGACACTGGCATTTGACTTGGTAGAATGGGAAAAGAAGGTTGTCAATATTTGTGAGCACCATCCAATCTATCAAGGGAATGAACAAAATAAGAAGTAGAGAATAGAGAATTCGATCTCTCACTGTCCATTTGTCTATCTGTATTGTCTTTCTATCTATCTATCTATCTATCTATCTATCTATCTATCTATCTATCTATCTATCTATCTATCTATCTATCTATCTTTCTAATTATCTGCTTGACCTGGGACATTGATCTGTAAGTCCTATTGTCCACATCATTACAGACTTTATGACTACCTTTATATATCTTTGAGTGAGGAAGAGGGAGAGAATAAAAAACTCCCCCCAAAATCCTCATTTCCTCTACTTTTATATTGAAAATAAAATCACACATACATTCCATTTTACATTCACAATTGCTTTGGGGAACTTTATCTCGCATGAGTTAGGGTTTGCTAGCATTTGAATTCAAACTATAAGAGAGGCCTCACTCACAGGGAACTGTCCAGGGTCCTACCCCATTACAGAGGAAGAATTAATTTCCTTTCCTTTCCCAAAATCCATTGTTCACTTTCCCTTCCAGGAAGAATTCTGAACTTGTCCTTGCTTCATTTCCACCAATCCTAAGGACTTAGCTAAGTCAGCAAGTTTTTCAACCTTGCTATTTGTATCCATGTCCAGTTTGTTAATATATATATACATGCACCGAAGGCTGCTGGCCTCTGAGTGCCAGAGGGCATAAAAATATTAACTTCTGTTCATGCAGAGAATTTGCTATTAACTCCAGTCCTTCAGTCTTTCTAAAAAACTGCATTCACAGAAACCTGACATGATTTTTACAGCCTTTTCCACCTTATCAACTTAATTCAAATATCTTAGAGGTTATTTTAACTTTTCTCACCCTAAACTTCCAGAATTCTTTTAAATAGCTTTTTTCTTGCAGAGTTGAGCATCAAACCCAAGGCCTTGTGCCTGCTAGGCAAGCGTTCTACCACTGAGCTACTCACCCACCCATTTGAGTAGATTTTTCACTAATTAAAAGTACATCATTCTCATGGCAGAATGTTTGGAAAGTATAAAGAACAAAGTCATTTCTTATGCCTTGACTCCATGAAACATTAACTCTCAACCACCTTAGATATATGATTCTAATCTTTTTACCTCTGATATTTTGTTAAAGGTTTAGAAAGTTAACTATTTCTTATGTAGAGTGCTACATCTTTTCTTCCTGGCTTTCTTGCCTCTCTTCAAGGTCTTATACAATTCTGTGTCTTTGAAATTACCTTCTGGCCTCATCCATGTATATAAGAACTAAAAAAGCACCAAAGTTTCCTCAACCACAGATTCAACAGAAATTTACCTGGTATACTGGTGGATTTGCAAATGGAACAATTAATAAGGGAAAAAAGAAAAGCCAGAAAGTAGACACTTTGAGATAAGCCATATCTGCCTTAGAGTTTTTCTAACTCTCATTACTGATTTTTATATCATTTTATAATTCTTTTCAATAGTTGTACAAAGAAGTTTCAACTCAGCATATCCATTTATGTATAGGAAGCATCGTTTTGTTTTGTTTTGTTTTTTTTTCAGTTGTGGGGCTTGAACTCTGGGCCTGGGCACTGTCCCTCAGCTCTTCAGCTCAAGGCTAATGTTTTACCACTTGAGTCACAATACTAAGGCTAGCATTTTTACTGCTTGAGCCACAATGCCACTTCCAGTTTTCTGGTGGATTGTTGGAGATAAGAGTCTCACTGACTTTCCTACCTGGGCTGGCTTTGAACCACGATCCTCAGATCTCAGCCTCCTGAATAGCTAGGATGACAGGCGTGAGCCACCAGTGCCCAGCTATAGGAAACATCTTAATCAGTTCCTCCTCTTCCAGTTTACTGGTTTTGCAGTGCTGGATCAAAATTTCCTGAATGTTCCAGGTCTCACTTTCCTCTGTTCTAAAATAGGGTTAATAGTATCTACCTCTGCAAGTGTTATGCAGGTTGAAAAAGGAAATGCATAGAACTTCTTCCAACCTGTCCTATGTGCTTGATTAATGGTAATTCAATAACTTCTCACCTGTAGAAGATTTATATTTTTTCTAGCAGGAAATTGTTCCTCCTTTCCTCCCCTCCTCTCATTTCCCCTCCCCTCTTCTCTCTCCTTTACTTTTTCCTTTTGGAGTTGTATTGCAGTTTTGAATTCAGCCCTCACTTTTGCTAGGTCAGCACTATCTTTTGAGTCTTGCCTCCGGTCATTTTTGCTTAGCTACTTTTTGAATAGGGCCTCATGGTTTGTTATTGTTGTTTTCTCCCCCAGACTGGCCTGGACCACCTATGATTCTCCTCCTTCTGTCTCTTGCCTAGCTGAGATGACAGGTGTGTCCCACCACACCCAGATTATTGCTTAAGAGGCAGGCCTCAAGAACATTTTCCTCAAGGCGGCCTTACATTACAATCTGAGACACTCTGCCCGACGTCCTCCTCCTCCTGCTTTTCTTTATTACATGGCCCTGACATTCTTCTGGACAGCTACTTCTTAGCAGGTTCCATAGGAACATTTGCCATCATATTTCTTTTATTTTTTAGAATCCATCTCTGGATGGCAATATATTGTTGTACATATATAGACATTTCCTGAAAGGACTCCCTCTTCTTTCCACCTTGATTAGCAACATCTCTTCTTCCTAATTCCCAGGCTGCAAGCTAGCTGAGGCGAGGAATGTGTTGTGCTCCGGGACAGCTGTGTCCCTCACAGGTTCCGGGGCAGCCTCTCCCTGCTGGCTTTCTCCAGGACCACGTGTTGGGCCCTTAGGTAGAGCATCCTACCTCAGCTTGTGGTCTGCGCCCCAGTTTTCAGGGATATCTCCCATTTCCAGGAACCAACTTTGAAGCTGAAAGTAGTGACTTTCCTCGGGTCTCCAAGTGCCTCTTCCTTCTCCCCACACGTGTAGGGGTGCAGCCTTTTTCTTGTCTTCTGCATTCCTCTCAGCGTTCTTGTTCCTCTGCTCAAATAGGCACAGAACAGGGGCAGGTCAGACAGGATGATATGGAACTGTCATTGAACCGAAGATAGGAATGCTGAGTTCTAAGGATTGCCTAATGCCTTTAGGGTCTGCTAGAGATGCCTAGAGTCCTCTGTTCCTGGGCTGGAGTGCAGAGCGCTTGCTTTCTTTCCACTGTGGAAGGGAGGGATGAAACATACACACCCATACTCATGAGGACATCCTGTGGAATTCCTGAGATTCCATGTCTTCCCCAGCGTCCATTTGCTCATATTGAATGGGAACCTAAGGTAGGGTTAGTCTCCTGTTTGTGTCACAAAGTGGCCTCCAATGTTGTTTGATTCCCCTGGGAATGTGGGCCACCAGAATCCCCTTTGCCACCTGCTTTGAGTCTCCGCAGTTATTTCTGTCTGGGTCAATGGTAAAAGTTCCACTGCAGAGCCAGCCTGTTACTCTGTGACTTTAACCTAATTAGATATTATATAAGTTAATAAAAATGTGCATGCAAAAAGAAATAGAGCAGTGTTGTCATAAAAAAACTGAGTTAAATTAGGGAAAGAAAAACTGAGAAAGCCAAGTTATTTTAAAATGATGTTCGGAGGTTGAGGTTGTAGCTCAGTGATGGAGCTTTCCTAGCATGGGCAGAGCCCTGGTTCTATCCCCAGCACCCCTAAAGAAATGACTGTTTCTTCTGCCCAGATATCTGTGGTTAGGAAAAGTAGCAAACATGGAGAAAGATTGTTCACTGGGATTCTTCACCTGTGTCTCTTCCTCCTTATCTCATTTTAAAAGATTTGATTGTAGGGCTGAACTCTAGAGTTTTATGTAGAAGTTGACACTATCCAATTTGTAGGCTCAGATCTGAAGAAAAGGATAGTCCCTACAGCAATGGCAAACAAATACTTAGTAATATGTTTTAAGTTGAAACAAAAATCTTTAAAGTGCACATATCTCATTTTAAAAAGATTTCTCTTCAATAGTCTTTCCCTCCTGGAGATTCTAATCATTCTAGATAACAGGACTCTCCCACTAGCTCATAGTGGCTACCAGCTAGTAAGGGTCTTGGCCTAACATCTATCCCTTTGCCAGTGAAGGCTGGCCCTCATCTTTTGCACAGACCCCTTTCCTCCCTGCTCAGCCCCTCCTGTCCCATGCTGAATTCTTTTCTAGTATTACCAGTTTCTAGGCTCTGGTAACATCTCACAGTTAGTGAAACTGCCTCAGTTGCTGAGTAGGAGAAATCAGGAGTCCAGATAGCAAAGTGAGTCGGAGAAAGACTTGAGAGAATCCACCTTTGGGTCCTTCTTGACCTATTTCCCCTCTGTTTCTCTCCAGTAGCCTGGAATGGCTTAAACACCTCAAATACCTTTCCCTGACAACTGTGGCAATAGTCCTTACCTAGATTAATGTATTGGATTCTGATTTTCCCCACTAACAATTTCTTAATCTAATAAAAGCGCTTCTGTCTCTTTTCTGCCCTACATAGACCTTTCCTATTAGCTTTGAATGTGCCTTGCCTGGTAATGCTTTTTGAATCATTAGGTTTTACCACCTAACCAAGGGGACGGGAGAGACAGATCTGTGTCTCCCTATTCCCTTATCTAGGTAGCTAGCTCACTCAATCTATTTATCTGTCTGTCTGTCTGTCTGTCTGTCTGTCTATCTATCTGTCTAGCTCTTCATCTACCCATCCATCTGCTATAAAATGTTATGCCTGGCACATGTGTGTTCGATTATGTAATGAACATTGTAATCTCTGGTAGCTGATAGTCTGGTACAAGTCCGTAACTGGGGTTTTGTGGGATTTGGTTAACCAATTTTAACTTCTGATATCTTCCCGCCCTTTGGTCTGTAATATTTTTCTTATCCTAGTCCCTAACTCCAGGCCTGCTCTGACTTCTGACATCACTTCCTGATTCTTCTAGCCTTGAATTCTTCTATAGAGCTCTAAGTCTCCCTTTTACTCTTAATCCCTTCTGAGCAAAACAATAACAAGTATGACTGCCCTACTTACCTCTTTACTCCATTTATCTACTGTCTCGCCCCAGAAGAAAGAAGCCTTGGAGACAGACCCTGATTTTTCAAAGCTTCAAAAGTAGCACCCCTCTGTGACAAGTGTGAACGGTGGCATCCGCCTGGGTAGATATCAGGCAGTCTGAGGCTGCCAGCGGCAGTGGGAATTGGAAAGCAGCATTTATCCTATCACTGTATTCCCCAAAGAGTTAAAGACCTGACTGGATGGCCTACTTTGATCTAAACATTCACATTGAGTGGCTAATTATCTTCACTTCCTTGTTGATCATAATGCCCATACAACTGAAAACCATTGGCATCTGAGTTTCCATTGCACGTGTTAAGAGCACAAAAAAAAAAATCCATGCAGTGAGTGACTGAATGAATGAATAAGAAGTTATAATCAGCCTACTATGGATAAGGCTCATAGTGACCACTACCCAGACCAAACTAGATCCATCTCAGGGGCCAGCCAGTGTCAACCTACTACCCAGGAGAGAACTTTCTAAGTCACACACAGTCACCTTTCAGCTTCAGCACAGCTGTTCATCCAGAAACTCCTCTCTGCAAGGAGCCCTCAGTCCTCCAAGTCAGGAAGACAATGCTTTGGAAGTGACCGCTGCCTGGATTTACCACTGTAACAAGAGGAGAGGGAGAGAAACAGACCTCATCACTACAAGGGTATTATGCTTCAAGACGGCAAATTTTAGGGAATTAAGAAATCTAATCAGCCTGGTGCATAAAGAGAGAATCTGTGAATTCCCGAGTGTGGAAGGAAGCTGAAGTATCCTGAGGGAGATCCTAATTAAAACACAGCCGATTACAATTCCTCTGAAAAAAGGAAAATGAAAGGACAAAAAAGAAACCACATCTGCTGTGGGTTCATGAAGGACTGCTCAAGGATGCAGAATGTGTGTGTGTGAGAGAGAAAAAAACCTTGACAGTGCAGAAAAGGCATAGAGTATGTTTGTTCTCTGTTGAGCAAAGAAGGGGCTTGTCAAAAATGAGGGGTGGGGAATAGGACCTGTGTCAGCCCACAGAAGGATGAAGGTTTAGTGGACATGAAAGGAAACAGAGCAAGTCTTCCTAGGCAGGCAAGAAGTACCTGGAGCTCTGTCCCAGTTGCCTGGCAACAAGTGAGCCGGGACTGAGGCTCTGGCCCCTCATTGGTGTGGTCATACCTGACATCTACTTCCCAGGGTTTCCAGGAGCTGGAGATCCCCAGGGCTCCCTCCCATACTTTGTACCTAGGCTTAATCTTGGTTCCCAAGTCCAAAATAATTAATTTCTCCCTGGAAATCCACTTGGATCCATACATGTCACAGAAACAAGTGAGGCTCCTTCTCCCTTCTCAGGAGCTCAGACCTACAAGTTGTCAAGCTCAGATGCAAGCATACTGTCTCCTGGGATGCAGAAGCTATGGCAGCCCTGTGTTCCTGATGCCCGTCTACAGGTCAAAATTTCTAGAATGGTATAGGAAATACGTGTTACTGGCATGCACAGAAGAAAATGTTGGCCACTGCCCAAGGCGATTCCACAAACACCTTTGGAGGTAGCAGGGTTTGGTCCAGGTTCTGAAAAATGCAATTACAAAAGTGGATGTGAGCCAGGAGAGTTCTTTGTGAAAGACACAGGCAGGGCCAAACTGTCCTAAGGACCACTGAGAGAGAGAGCCCTCCAAGGCAGTGGTACCCAGAGATCCAGATAGAGCGCACCTCCACAGTACGGTTATAGCTCCAAATACTTCAATAATTTTGTGCTGAATGACATGCTGCCCCAAAACACAGTAGCCTAAAACATACGCCATGATTTCATTGGTCAGGAATTCATACAGGGTTCAGCTAGCTAATTCTTCTTCCCCGAATTGCATCAACTAGAGGCATTCAGAGTTGTTAGCTACACTGGGCTGCAGAACACAAGATGGCTTGATCATGGGCCTCATAGCCCGGTAAAGATACATAGAAGGCAAGACTCAGTCTGGTCACTCTTCCTTTCCAGTCCCAGGCTTCTCCAGTTTTCTGTCTTGCAGAATATTGACTCCTTTTGTAGCTTCTCAGGGCTACCAGTCAGTGCACTAAGAACAAGAAGAAGCTGCAAGAGTACTCATTACCTTGCTCATGTAACTGTAACACCTTTGTACAGTATTTTTACAATAAAAAACTTAATTTTAAAAAAGGCAAGCGACAAGATTATTTATTTGTGTGCAATATTGGGTAGGCAAGCTCTCTACCATTCCAACTATAACCCGAGTGCTTTGCTTCCTACTTTGCTTTTGAGGTAAGGTCTTGGCTAACTTTGGTTGGTTGGCCTCAGGCTCATGATCCTCCTGATTCTGCCTTCTGTGAAATCAGTATTACTGACCTTCAGCATTGTAGCTGGCTTGTAAAAGTTTCTTCTGTCCTCACTTCAGAAGGAAAATTCTATTCATCAAGTCCTTAGATTAGTATATATTTAATTGGATCCGCTACTCCTAAGCATTTTTTTTTTCAGTCGTGGGGCTTGAACTCTGAGCATGAGTGCTGTCCCTCAGCTCTTCAGCTCAAGGCTAGCGCTCTACCACTTGAGCCACAGCACCACTTCTGGTTTTCTGGTGGTTTATTGGAGATAAAAGTTTCACAGCCTTTCCTGCCGGGGCTGGACTTGAACTGTGATCCTCAGATCTCAGCCCTCCTGAGTATCTAGGATTACAGGTGTGAGCCACCAGCACCTGACGAAGTATTCATTTTTTACAATGAATATTTATAGAGTCCCTATCTTGTGCCAAGCCTTAATAAGCTACCACTGGAATTGCTAAGTGGAAGAGAAAACTGTTCCAGTTGTGGAGGCTGATGTGTATATTGACATTAAAACTAAAGGGCAAAAGTCATAGCGAAAATAGAGCCAACCTCAGAGTCTGGCAAACTAAGCCAAAGGCCAAATCAAGCATGCTAAGGTTTTATTGGAACAAACTGTGCTTTATTTATTTACATTTTGTCTTTGGCTGCTTTTGCAATACAATAGCAAGGTTGAAAACTTTCAATAGAGACCATAGAAGCTTCAGAAGCTAAAAACATTTACTTCTTACAGAACATGCTTACTGCTTCTACAGATGCATCAATAGGTACAGCTGAATTCCAGTAACCATGACTCCAAGTCTTCAGTATGTTTGGATAGTAACATCACCTCTGATTTATTTTGTGTTTTTACTTCATTTTATCTTATTCATCTTCTAATACAGATAGATTTGCTTTACTTATGCATGTTTTATTATTTATTATTATTTTGTTAGTCATGGGGCTTGAATTCTGGTCCTTGTCTCTGTCCCTTAGCTCTTCAGCTCAAGGCAAGCACTCTACCACTTGAGCCACAGGTCCACTTCCGGTTTTCTGAGTGGTTTATTGGAGATAAGAGTCTCATGGACTTCCGTGCCTGGGCTGGCTTTGAACCCTGATCCTCAGATCTCAGCCTCCTGAGTAGCTAGGGTTACAGATGTGAGCCACCAGTGCCCAGCCTAAAATTTCATTAATCTAAAACTTTCCTTATATAAATTTTCTATTAGATCTTACTTTTATAGGATTTATTGTTCAGTATCTGAAAAGTCAAGATAAAATAACTCTGATACAAGGAAAAGCACTAATCAGAACTGTGGAAGAGGAACAAGGTTAAGACCAATGATGTACTAGATTTCATGCAACTTCCACAATAATTTTAAGAAATAGATATTAAAAAACCATCTTATACATGCAAAACCCGACTCAGAAATCAAGCAATTTGTCCAGCCAAGATTAATTAGTAAGTATTGAAACTAAGTTTAGTTACAGATTTACCATTTAATCTATGTCCTGGGGTTTTATTATATTCTTTTTTTTTTTTTAATTTTATTTTATTTGAGAACATACTGTACAGAGGGGTTACAATTACATTGGCAGGATAATGCATACATTTCTTACCAAGCATTGCAGCCTCCTCCTTTGTTTACCCTTCACCTCCCTTCCCAGCCTCCCCCCTCCCCCCCACCCAATCATACCCCCCTCCCCCCCCACTCCGACATTGTAAAGCTTGCTTTGACATGACATTTTGTAATTCTCCTTGTTACAACAGGTCCACCTGAATCCTTAAACGACTTGTTTGTCCCCCTCTCCTCCACATGTTATACTGACATCAAATAAAGTGAAAGCGGGGGTTACACTGTGGGGGAGGGACATACAAAGCAACAAAGAAATAATCTTATAAATGCGTTAGAAACACATGCTTGAAAGAAACGAAAACATTAAAATTCATATTTAAGGGTTCGTTTTCCTAACATCACATTATCTAATCTTTTCCGCTTGACTCATACCTATACGATCCAGCAATCGCACTTTTGGGCATTTACCCAAATGTATACAAACAAGACCACACTAAAGCTACCAGCACAACTATGTTTATTGCAGCATTATTTACCATAGCTAAGATATGGAACCAACCCAGAAGCCCCTCAGTAGATGAATGGATCAAGAAAATGTGGTATATATACACAATGGAATTCTATGCCTCCATCAGAAAGAACGACATTTCCCCATTTGTTAGGAAATGGAAAGGCTTGGTTTTATTATATTCTTATCCTGTATTTTTCTTTTTCACAGTACATACTTGGCCCTTTCTCAAATCTGAGGAGATTTTTTCATGTAAATCTAATATTATTGACTCTCTTCCTTTAGCTCTTTGAATATTTTACACATACTTAAGTTGAAAGGCCCATCACTAAAAATTCCTAGGCTCCAAACTTGTCAGAATTCTAGGTCAAATGTAAGATATTGAAAGCTAGAAAAGCAGCTACATTTCATTGAACTTAGGTAACACCTCCACAGAATAGTGCTATTAAACTTTTAGTATTCACATTTCTTGGAGTGTGGCTGACATTTGGTATATTTGATAACACTAGGTGATATTAATTCATCAGGTAATTTGTGAAGATTTTATTACCAGCTCACCTGCAGTGGGACTTGTTTTCCTTTGTAAATTCTGTATGGGGATAATTTACTGAGAAACACAGCATTTGTGTGCACAGAAACCTTACAAAATTTGCCTGTTCTCACAGGCCCAGAGTTCAAGCCCCACGACTGACAAAAAAAAAAAAAATTTGCCTGTTCTCAATAAACTTTTGTGCATATTTCCCCATTTGGGGCTCCTAAGCCACAGGGACAGTGTTAGTTTGGATTTCATACCATCTGGCACAAAGTTAACACACCAAATCAGCTCAGTTGGTCAGCAAGTTTCCTTGCACCTTCTCCAAAGAAAAGACATTGTTAATGTTTTATTTTTGCTTGTTTTTAGATTCTGTCTTTTCAAGTTTTTCTTCTTTTGTATATATGAGATTTTTTCATCATGTACATATACATATATACACACAAATATAAACATAAGTATGTGTTTACATCTATCTATCTATCTATCTATCTATCTATCTATCTATCTATCTATCTATCTATCTATCTATCTATCTATTTGTCTATCTATCTATCTATCTCACTAGTTATATACCAGGGTTAAAGTTATAAGCATCAGTATTTCTATTCTGTTAGTGATTGTTTTAGAATTTTAAACATGCAGTGTGACTTCAAACAAATCTCATTTATTTTCTTGAACAACAAAGGGACCATAAAATGTTTTTCATGTGGTTGACTTGCAAATAAATAAAACAGATATCTATTTAAAATTCTTTCTTACAATCTCATACATAGGACACAATTTTAATCATTTTTACATTACAACACTGTTTAGATTCACTGCCATTTACCTTTTTTTACTTTTGCTTTGTCATTTTTTCCTTTTATCCTATTTCTTTTATGAGATTTGTTTTTCTGTTTGAAGTACATACTTTATGGAGGTCTCTTGGTACTAAATGCTATTTTTAAAAATTTGCTTGGAAATGCATTTATTTCACCCTGTTCTTGAAAGATGGTTTCTCTGTACACACATTATCTAGATGACAATTGCTTTAAGGACTTTAAAGATCTTGTTCCACCATCTTCCTGCTTCCATTTTTTTCAGATGGGAAGTCAGCTGTCAGTCTGTATTCTCTTTGATAGTCGTATATTCTCTTGTTTTCAGGGATTCAGTGCACCTATGGAAAAGTTCCTTTCAGTGGCTTTGAAAATTTTTCAGACTAGAAAATTCCCTTGATCTTTTAAATTACAACTTCTTTTTATTTTTCACCTTTTTGGACCTGAATCGGTTGTTTCTTAGACCATAGTATTAATTGTGTTCATTAACAGATAACTGAGAATGCAATTTAAAAGGAGGAACTATTTATTTTGGACCATGGTTGCAGAAGTTTCAGTTCATGGAAGGTACATGGTGAGATGGGCCATCCTGGTGGAAAGGCCTGGTAGAACAGAGTGGTCTTCACCTCCTGGCATGTAGGAAAGAGTGAACAAGACAGGGAGGAAAGGTCAGGGGACAAGATATCTCACTGACAGACTTGTCCTGTGACCTATTTCCTCCAGTTAGACCCATCTCCTAATATATCCATCACTTTTCCAATAAGGACATCACAGTTTTGAATCTGTCAGTCAATCCCGTAAAGACAGCAGCGTCTTCATATCCCCATAACTTCCTCAGCACTCCACCTCTAAACACTGATTGGTTTGGTATCAAGGAACCAAGACTTTAATATGTGAGCCTTTGGGGCTTATATCCAAACATAATATCTATTCTTGCTCTAGTTTCTATGACTACTAAGATAGTTTTTTTCTTTTTCTTTTCTGTCTGTCTTTCTTGAGTATCACTTCACTAAGACTCTTGCATTTCTTTATAATCTGCCATTTATTTTATTCACAGAATCTCTAATTTATTCATGTATTATTTCTAAAATTTCCATTTGATTCTTTATCAAATTGTCCTCACCAATTTTCATAGTTTTGTGATGAAGGTGTGGTGGAGGGTTTTTGGATATATTTTTATATCTATTTTATTTCTTTAAATAGATAACTTAGGCATACTTTTGATTTTGTCTGTGTTAATTTCAACATCAACCATTTTTTATTTAAAGTCTCACTTGGGGACTGGGTATAAAGCTCAGTGGTAGTGTACTTGGTTAGAATGCATGAAGCCCTGTTTTTTTTTAAGAGTCTAACAAGAGATTTTATCTTTCTTGCTGTTCTTTTTAATGTACTTATAATGTACTACATGATTTTTTTCTATGTTCTTCCCCCATGGTATAACACCTGTTGTCACTGTATTTGATTCTGGTGCCCTGCATCTTGTATATACATTTTTCTAATTTGGGAAGGGGAAGGGAAATAACAAAATGCTGAAATAAGGATATAGAATGACCCATTGTAAGAACAAAATGTACAAGACACTGTTGAAAATGAACTTTACAGCTTTGGGGGGTGGAAGGAGGAGTTGGGGAGGTAGGTAGGAAAGGGATGGTAGGGGAAAAACAAAAGAGAGGGTAACAATGATCAATAGGAAATGTACTCATTACCTTACTCATGTAACTGTAACCCCTCAGTACAGTATCTTTATAATAAAAATATATATATTTTAAAAAAGAGTCTAGTTTTGCATTTTGGTTTGTATTGTTTTCTTTTTTATCTTAATCACAGTGACTTCACTCTACATATTATGAGATTTGTTATTGATAGCATGGATAGTCTTGGACTATTCTACTAGCTACTCAGGAGGTTGAGAGGATCATGGTTTGAAGCCAGATTGGGCAAGAAAAATCCATGAGACTCATCTCCAATTAACCACTGGAAGTGGTTTTGTGGCTCAAAGTGGTAGAGTGCTACCCTTGAGCAAAAAAGAAAAGCTCAGGGACAGTGCCCATGCCCCTGAGTTCAAGCCCCATGACTGACAAAAGGAAAAATACATTCCACAAAAGATGATTTTATTTATGTTTTGCACTCCAACACCCCTAAAATACTTTCAGCTATATTTTTTAAGTTGGAATCATTTTTAGATTATGTATCACATGTGAATTCTGGACCAAAACTCATGTACAGATGGATTTATGAGTAGATTCGTGAGGAGGCTTCCATCTGCCTTGCCCAGAGATAAGAAAACATTCTGACTTTGTTTTTTTGGAGTCAGGATCATTGTTTTGTTTTTCCTAAATCACTTATTACAATCTTGTCTTTCTTTATAGGCTCCTGATTCACTTTAACTCTGAGAAAAATCTTAGATTTAATCAACTGTTCTCTCGGTATATTACCTGCTACAAACCTAAATTTTAGACCACCAGAAATTGGTAGCTTGTCCTAAGGAAAAGAATAATTTTCCTTCCAGGCTATATTACCCATCACTGATAGCCTCTATGGATATTGTCCTTTTTTATACTTTATTCAGAGTTTATATGAACTCTATTCCTAGAATTTTTCTCTAGTAATCATCTATTTCATCTGGAAATAGAATTCTTGGGTTATTTTTCTAACCCCTGTGTCAGAGAAGGGAGAACAATTCCAAGCCTGTACTTTATGCAATGAGAACAGCTACAGAGTTCTGCCTTTAGCAGGTTAGAAGCCTCTGTTCCTTTCACTAGGTGGATATCAAAACCCCAGACCCAATTTCTAAGACTCATGTTCTGTCCTAATACCAATTAGGACATTCATCTTCAGCCCATCATTAAGTTCACTCTTGGTGGGAACTTGGACTTACTTATACCTTATTGCTTTCAGAAGCAAACATATTTTGCTTTTTGTGTTCATAACCTGCATTCAACAGTTCCATGTGGAGATTGTGAAACACAATATTTAAGAGAACAGTTTCTCAAGCTATGATGCTGCCTTCTCTGGGTCTTAGATATCCCCACCAATAAAGCTGCATAATTATGATGCCTAGGTCTTGGAGTTCCTGTGAGGATACAATCAATTCATTCAAAGCTCTTAGAACAGTCCCTGAAACATATTCATGATACGTGTCATGTAGATATGCTGAAACCAAGAGCATCTCCCTGCTTTAGTACGAGTCCTCCAGTATACCCAGCATCCTCCAACTCTACATTCTTTTCTTCAATCATGATGCCTACTCCAGTGTAAGGGAGGGTTTAAGTCAGAAGCAGTGAGCCTTATAAGATATGACAGAGGTCTGTTTTCTAACAGAGATCTACTGCAGAAGTTTGATTATAGAATAACATCATTCTTCTCATATCTCCCAAGCCCATTTATCCCTTTAAGTTACCTAGTTCCATTTTCACACGTGTACATTTAATATTATGACTGTATTTGCCTACCCTTCATTTGTCTGCACTCCCCTCCCCCTCCCCCCGCCAATTTTCTGCCCTCCCAATGACACATGTTTCAACTCTGGTATTCATTTTGTTAAACTATGAGTTATTCAAAGACATATCAGATTCTTAAGATTAACTAGAGCACAGGCACAATTACATAACCTGCATGGTGAAAAATCACTTAGCTACAAGAAAGAACTCTTCTACTCAGTTTCCTCAATATCTACCATGAAAGGAATCTAAACGAAGGTGTAAGGTATCCAGTCAGAAGATAATCTCTTATTGAGTGACATCAGGGATATGTTATATAATTAACTATTTCAAACTTTAACTAGTGACCTGGAAGTGGGATTCAGAATTGTTCTAGAAAGACTTGCAGCTGTGTTATACCAGGAAGGACAGCCAATGCCTCTGATGAGAAGGAATTAAACAAAGCAGGTGAGACCATGGGAAGGACCAATAGCAAGCTGGAGTTGGGAAGTGAGGCAGCTGCTTTCTACCAGCTGAGGTCAGCAGGTGGTGTTTAGTGGGTGAGCACTCAGTGAGGTGGAGTCTTGTTTTTCAAAGACATCTTGTCAACCATCTGGTCCATGTCTTTGAACAGACTCCACAGGAGACTCTTAGCCTGTTTCCATAGCAACTGCCCCACTTGTACTCAAAGCAGAATCACCCAGTGTTGGAGGGTAAGTTACCCAGAGTCAGATAAATTGGCTTTAAATCAGACTCCATCAGTTTTCACAAATAGAACTTTGGGTAAGCGCTGACTTCTCTGATCTTCTCATTCATACTGATGGTAAAGACCATTTGAGGCTGGGGTAGTTAGAAGTTCAGGATGAATGTGAGCAGCCTGCTGGCATATCTATAAAAATGTATACTTCTTAAAGTCAGCCCTAGACATCCGATTTGACTCATTTTGTTGCTCCAACCAGACTCTGGTTAAAACCATATCTGTGTCATAGAGTTAAGAATGAAACGAAACCATACAGGGAAAGTAATTAGCAGAATTCCTGATACATAGGAGCTGTGAATGTTCACCTGCCTTCCCTTTGTATCTCTCCCATCCCATACACAACACACGCTTATCTCACTAGGCTACAAAGTGGTAACCTCGGAGTGTGTTAGAAATCTCAACTCTTTAGAAGCAAAAGAAGTAACTTCTTATGGAGAATAGACTCCTGTCTTTCTGACAGCCGATGAAAATAGATTTTTTGTGTGTATGCTCCAACCTGTGTAAACAATGTATATTGCAGTATACAGAAATGGGAGGCTTTATTATATACTTTTAAATGGTTGCAATTCATTGTATCAGATGTTGATAGCTACGACTCAGTAGCCATCCCTTTCCTTCTAATCCTTTCTGCAAGCTCTTCCTTGACTCCTTTGCAGCTATGGCAAAACATGGCAATCATCTATGTCTATAGAATGTGCATTGTGAGTACCTGTTCCTCTCTACATTGGAACAGGGACAACTCTGGGCTGAGCAGTGGCCATGTAGATGATAGGAAACATGTGTGCCAGAAGCTCAAAAGCAGAAAGGGACAGCAAACCTTTGGTTTGGGACAGAAAATCCTAATTGTACCACCAAATCCTCCCCATTAGGAAAGTGTCACAAGGAGAAGGTGAGAGTTAGCTGGTAGAAGAGGTAAAAGCCAGTCACACTAGCTGTAAGGACCAGAGAGAATCTGTGCAGGAAGCGTCTGGAAGAATAGCTAGGAAGTAACTGCAGTGAGGTCCCAGGAAGGTTGAGGCTCCTGAGAAGAGGGGCAAAGAGAGGATCAGAAGGCTTGCAGGCACTTGCTGACTTGCTGGCATGGCCTCTGCAGAGCTTGGCCATGGAACTCTCTTTGCTTCGAGTTGGAGCCAAGTGGGAACTAATGACCTTTGAGCATGTCTGCAAACACTCCTTTCCCCAGCCCTGAGTGAATTGTTGCCTGCTAATGGGATATTCTTGAGGGTCAATAAAGATCATTAAGAAGCAGTTTTCCAAACCAAATGTTAGTTTTTAAGCTGTGAACGGGGATGGTCCTTCCCTGTTGGGTGTTAACCATGTCCTATGAGCAGCTGGTGTGGGGACTTCTGATCCACTTCCAACCACTTCTGACCATTTGAGGCACAAAATGATGTTCAAGTGCTTTTCCCATTGCTAGGATGATGCTAATCATTAGAAAACACACCTAAGAGACTAAGAATAATAATCATGCTAGAAATGTATTGATCATGTATCTGTACTTTAGAAGCTGATAAGAATTCTATAGAAACATTCTCTCTAATCCTTCAACTTAGCTACAGAGTATCAGTAACTCATTTTTCCATGTGAGGATTTCAAGATGATGAAAAGAAAACCCAGAGCCTTAGACTCTCACCATGCAATGGGTCTAAAGCTTAAGCAAATGAATGTCCTGACCTGGAAATGTGCAGTAATGATAGCTAACATTTGTTAAAGATACCATTGTTCTCTGCTTTCTTCCCAGGTAACAGCTCACTTCCCCCCGCATGAAACATCATGAATTAGCTGCTATAATCCCTATTTTCAAAATAGGGAAATGGATACAAGGGGCAATTATAAGAAATTTGCTAAAGCTAGAGCACGTGTGAGAGGAAAAGCAGGATAGAAACTCTGATATCAAGTTATTTAATCCAACCAACACTCATTGTGTTCATCTATATAACAAAAACTGTTTATATGAAAAAGATGATACAGGATTCAGCAATCTGGTCCACGTAACATTCAGCAGACTGTTTGGCACATTTCATAAACTCCATTACAGCCTTACTTCATTCTGTTACATTCATTCCTGTGTAACTCAGAGACTGAAACACTGGCTGGCCTCAAAGTAGGCCATCAATAAACATTTGTCAGGTGCATCTTAAAATGTCAGCTCTTATTATATTTTTTTAATGGAAAAGAGATGAAGGACCATCTCCTATCAAAATTCCTGAAAGGTTACAGGTGGTACATGCCTATAATCCCAGCTCTGAGGCAGGAAGTCTTAAAACAAAGAAACAGAGAGACAGAGAAACAAGTCTCAAAGAATCAAAATAGCCACAGAGTATTAGCATGCTGGAGTTGAGAAAGAGGAATCTGGGACTCGATGGACTCACAGAATTATAAGATGCAGAGACATTGTACCTGCAAACCTGTGTCCCAAGCCTGGGAAGGTTCTAGTGAAATATGTGGGGAAAGAAAATGTGTGTGTAGCAGACATGCTTCCTGAAGAGGCCAACCCCTCCCCCGCCTGCAGAGATAGAAATGTGGGGTTGAAGGACTGTGTGCTCAGCGCAAAGATGGAATTTCTTCTATGACCTTAAGGGAAGGTGACAGGAAGGATGTCTCAGGAAATGAGGAGTGGACTCAGATCGAAGTGCAGGGTT
This sequence comes from Dipodomys merriami, assembly GCF_024711535.1. Classification (NCBI taxonomy): domain Eukaryota; kingdom Metazoa; phylum Chordata; class Mammalia; order Rodentia; family Heteromyidae; genus Dipodomys; species Dipodomys merriami. The sequence continues at coordinate 3,463,239 of NW_027206590.1, forward strand.
TCAAAAAGGAGGCGACCAACAAAGTCAGGCACTGCGGAGTTCTATTTCAGAGCACAGCTGCACGGAGGGTAACATAATAATGCTTGCGTGCATTTAAACACATTGTGTGAACTTGCTGAAGGTCAAGATGTTAAGTCAGAGAGCCAGGATCTGAGCTCCATTGCCTTACTCCTCAAGGCATGCTTCTAACCATTGTGCTGTTCTTTCCTTATTTCTCTATGATTTCCTTTGTCTTCTAAGCTCCCCCTTTGCCTGCCAGTTGTGTGTTTCTGTGTTCATGTCCTTAATCCTTTCTGGGATTCTCATCCTTGTCTACCTTAGGTTAAATCAGGTCTTTTTCTTTCTCTTTCTTTCAGTTTTTTTTTTTTTTAAAGAAAGAACCAAGCAGATGTCTATGGTGAAGTCAAAGCTGCCTCATCTCACCTGTAAGTCATCATATGGTTTTTCTTCATTTCTCATTTATAATTCTCCTTTAAAACTGTCTTATTCTGCCTTTATTACACAATTAATTGCCTATTGCTTTTTGGTCCACTTGGGGCCCTTTAAAGCAGGATGGTTCGCTTTATCTTGGTGTCCCCATGACATGTAGCATACTGCTTCCCACATCGCATGGGATCAATAACACTTGTTAAGTTGAAATGAGACACAAACATGGTGTATTTCTTTCCATCTGTTACCTCCAAACTGGTCATTAGAGATTTCTGTTGTCGATAGACACAACGTTTACATAAAATTTAAAGCGAAATCTAAAAATATGCTTTGGCAAAGGAAGAGAGAGAGAGAGAGAGAAATGCATGGAAGTGTGGAAAAACCTAAATGTAGATCAACAGAGCACTCGTTATAAAAATGAGCTGCATATATTCACAGATATAGCAGGATATCATGTTTTATAAAATGATATTCATATAATATCCCAGCCTAAAACTAGTATGTTAAAGAAAGCAGAGAAAAACATATATAGTTGATGGAAATGACTGTGAAAGGAAATGATTATGAAGATACAATGTATACTATAAATATATAATGTATACTATATATAATATATGTATAATACATAGATTTGTGTCTGAGTGTAGGCATGTTACAGAGACATGTATATGTATGACTTTGGTGGGAAGATAGACCAAAAACACAAGCAAGAAAACAATTATAATGCCTGTAAAGTCTGCAAAGAAGAAAGAGGCGAAGTTAAATATTTCTGAATATACCTGGCTGTCTATAATCAGCTTTGGAGCCAGAAAGATGTTTTACATAATTACAATGCAAAATCAAATTTGCATAACAGCAATTTCTAAAGGTTGAAATCTGCGAGAAAGATATGAAATTAATTGTGTGGGCTTAAACGATGGCACCACCAAATAGAGAATTATTTCAAGTGGTTTCAAAGCATAGTAATTGGATTACATATACAATGGGATACACTCAATGGGTAAAAGTATCTATGAACTAAAATTTTAACACCTGCCTCAATCAATCCATGCCAATGAAGTGTTGACATTCTGTGATGATTTAGAGATCTTGGTGTCTCCACTCTGAGATAAATTAAATGAGTACTTGTATCATTGAGAGTAAGAAATACAATATTGAAGAAAGAAGATAGTGGTGATAGATTGAAGAAATGGAAGTAACAGCCTTGTGGTCCTGAATTGGACATAAGTTTAATTCCAAAGTAAGTTTTAAATAAGCTTCTTTGTTAAAAACATTTTTAACTATAAGAAAACATCCTATTTCTGAGCCTGGCTTACTGAAAAGGCCTGGATACAATAAGTAGCCATGCAGCAATGAGCACACTCTATAAATACAATCCATGTCCTAATATACACAGCCAGGGTCTCTGGAGAAATGTCTGATGGGAGAGAAAAGGTATAAAAAGATGTATCTGAAACCATCTTCCCAGAACCTAGGAAACCACTGTAACTGCATGGCAATATGTCAAAAAGTCATGGAAGCCAGAAAAATGAGACATCCATTGGCAAAAAAGAGAATAATAACCAAACCTTGAAATCTGCGGGGACAGGGGAGGAGGTTTGTTACTGTTTGTTTGGTGTTTTGTTTGCTGGTCCTTGGGCTTAAACTCAGGGCCTGAGCACTGTCCCTGACCTATATGTCTGTCTGTCTGTCTGTCTGTCTTTCTTTCCTTTCTTTCTTTCTTTCTTTCTTTCTTTCTTTCTTTCTTTCTTTCTTTCTTTCTTTCCTTTCTTTCTTTCTTTCTTTCTTCCTTTCTTTCTTTTTCTTTTTCCTTTCTTCCTTTCTCTCTTTTTATTTCTCTTTCTCTCTCCTTCCTTCCCTCCTCCTCCTCCTCCTCCTCCTCCTCCTCCTCCTCCTCCTTCTTCTTCTTTCTTTCTTTCTTTCTTTCTTTCTTCTTTTCTCAAGGCTAGTACTCTGTCACTTGAGCTATAGCTCCACTTCTGGCTTTTTCGTGCTTAAATGGAGATGAGAACGTCACAGATTTTTCTCTACCCAAGCTGGCTTCAAACCGTGATCCTCAGCTCTCAGCCTCCTGAATACCTAGGATTACAGGCATGACCCTGTTGAAATCTGCTTTTATAATAACTCAACATGTTTTCATTTCTGATTGTATTGGAATAACGTGAGACTGGATTGATATATAGTAAGCAGCAAGAAGACAGAACACAATATACAGAAAAACCCTGTTTTCAGACAATGGACAATTTGTCGTAGCAATTCTCAATTCTTAAAATAAAAACTGAACCCCAACATTATCCTGGATTTCAATGCCTTCTATAGTCTCTGGTTCAGCAAGTGAGTTATCAGGCAAAGCCTGGAAACCTTGCTCAGTTCAAAGACCAGGGTTTTGAGGCATTGAAGTGGTTGCAATGTATATGTCAAAAAACCTGAGAGGAGAGAGGTATGAATAGACAGAGATCCAGTAATCTGCACAAGGGCTTATGTGAGCTGTTGATGATGTATTTATTATACACATAAATGCATACTGTGTAATGAGCGTGGGCAGAAAACAACCAGGGAGCTGAAAGTTAAATAATTCCTAGAGCTTCCCCAGGCAGACAGCAAGTCTTACTGAGGCAGAGCAAGAGAGTCCTTGTTGAACACTTGGCATTCCATGGAGACCCTAAAAGGGTCATGCTTTAATAGTAAAGACAAACTAAACCAGATCAAAGGCTACTATATATCCAAGCTAACAAAGCTTCCAGATGAATCTCAAGATCAAGTAATAGACCAATAACTTAAATGCTTGTTAGAACAAAGACTAACACTCTTTGAAGGACAAACACTTTGATGCAAGATTGTGGTTGGTTTCATAGCTATTTATTTGTCAAAATGTCTCCAGGTACACACTTCTTGATGTGCCGAGTATTGTATTTTTAATATCTCAGTGACTAGGGAAGAGTAGATGGCAAGTATTTCCAATAAGAGAGGAGGATCTTTGACTCAGTTTCTCAATTACTCATCTGATCCAAGACTTGTGAATGCAGTGGCTGAAAAGGACTTTGAAGAGATTCACAGGTAAGACTCACAAAATAAGAGACTGACAGAGAGTCATTATCAAAGAAGAGTAAAACCATAAAAGGCAAAGAGGCCACCTTCTTCTGTGCAGAGGGTGGAGCTCAAGGGCTCAGTAGGTGGTCGGCATCAAAGGTTATTATACCATCTAGACGAAGCTGAGGGGGGACGTTGGTCTAAGCTTCTACCTAGATACATGTGCACCTGGAAACTTTCAGATTATCCTGTTATTGTTATTGCGCTTTGAGGTTATTATCTAAGTGTAGAGACACTGAGTCTAGGATGACTTGGTAGTTCAAGGGTTTGGTAACATGGGCATTTGCTAGAATATTCTTCCTTGGTCAAAGAATTTATTAGTCCACACATCTTGTATTCTTGGATTAACTTTTCTAAGGAAACTGTAACTCACTTAACATCTAAAGGAAAGAGGAGTGTAAAGGAAGGAACAATTCTTACCATTGTTTCCTTAAAGGGTTGATTTAATCTTTCTGCTCTAGTGATTCTGAGTCTTAGTTCCTGACTCTTTTTGTTTCTCCTGATGTTTTTGGATTTCCATCTCACATAATCCTACTTACTTCACTTCAAAAAAAAAAGAAAGAAAAAAAAAGTAAAAATTGGTCAAGGATTTGATCAGACATTCCTCACAGGAAGATGAATGACTGGTCAATAAACACTGAAAACTTGCTTGATATTGTTAATGATTCGGAGAAGAAAAATTAAAACCAAGTGAGATATGTTACAGACCTGGTATAATGTCTAAAACCCAAAAGCCTGAACAACTATATGTAGCAATGTAAATCACCTAGAATCTACACACTGCCAGTGCTGGGGGAATATTTAATGGTGCAGTATTTGTTTGATAGATTCTTTAAAAAAAGTAAGCCTACATCTACTGTATCACTCTACCATTCTACTTCTGGACATTTCCCTGATAGACATGGAAACATATATTCCCAGTAATGCTTATAAATGATATTCCTGAAAGATTTACATGTAATAGTGCAAAATAACACTATATATAACAGACTAATAACAGACTATCCATGAAATTTTGCCTAGATGTCCTTTGTCTGCATAAAGGTACCTCTTAGCACTAACACAGCTACTGATGTGCACAGCAATACAAGGAATCTCATAAGCACAATGCTGAAAGGAAAACAAGATGTGTGGGTCTAGTGATTTTAAACCCTGTTGTCCATCCTGTTTCATATTGTTCCTGTTACATCCAGGGCCAGATCATCATTACCTTCCTTCTGGCTTTTTTTTTTTTTTGGCTTAATTTCTTATCTGATTCCCCTGGTTCCATCCTGACCTTGTTCTATCTTATTCTCATCAAAGAAGATAGAGCAATCCTATTAAAATGCAAGTCAGATAAATTATCCCTCTGTTCCAAACTGCCAGGACTGCCCTTCTCACTCGCAGAAAAACCCACAATTTTTTAATCAAGTCAAATGATTTTTATCAAGCTTCAATCTCTAACATGGCCTGGCCCATTCATTCTCTGAACTCAACTTCTAGTGGACTTTTCTCTCACTCTGTGTTATTCACCTTGCCCTCCTTGCTCATCACTGAACATGGCCAGCATACACCCATTTCACAGCCTTTGGCCCTTGGCTCTTCCTCGTCCTGGGAAGATTCCTTCTTGTGTGTGGCGCCATAACCCCCCCCCATCTCCTTCCTCTCTCCCTCCCTCCATCTCCCTCTCCCTCTCTCAATATTTTCCTGTGTGACTGAATTCAGTTCTCAGGCCTTCCATAACAAAATATCTAAGTGGATGGCCAAAACAATAGGAATTCATTTTCCATAGGTCCAGAGTCTAGGGATCTGAAATGAAGTTAGAAGGCAAGGCTGTCTTTGAAATCTTGCTGAGTAAGACCTTCCTAGCTTCCTAGCCACCCTTGATTCTCCTCTGTCTGCAGTCGCAGGACTCCAATCTCTGCCTCTGTAGTCACAGGCCACGCTGGGTAGCTTTCTGTGTCTTCACACGGCAACTTTATATTGCAGCCTGTGGCTCTCTTTCCAGATGATTTGTGCAGCTTGGTTGTGTAGGATTATCCAGAGATTTGAGCAACTCTGTGAGAAGCAGAACTCCCAGACCAAAAAGCAGATTCTCTCAGGAAGAGAAGGAGGATGGGGAGCAAAGCAGCTCTTGCCATTCATGTGTAATCTCTGAGACGGTACATCATATATTTCCTTGTTGTTTATCTGTGCAACGGAGATTCTAGTCACAAACGAAAGCACCCATATCAGAGAAAGTCAGCTAGTTTGTTTCAGGAGTTGACAATTTCAGGGCAGGTGGTGGGACTGGTTTACATAATGGTTTACATAATTCCTCCACAGGAAAGTCTTATAAAATGCTTGTACTGGAAACTTTATCAATATATTATAGGTATTTTATTGCTTCGTCTAATTAATGCCCTGGAATTCCCTCACGTTTTTATTAATGATTACGTATTTATTAAGATAAGTAAGCATGCAAGGCATAGGTAGTGAAGTCCAGCAGGCTAAAATTCACCTTTTACATCAAATAATAGAACTAATAATGGAAGTAATCAATCTTAAGGTTTCCATGTAGAATGTGCATGACTCATTGCTGTGGTTTTTTGGTACTTTTATGGAAAAGGTGGCTAGTAATAGATCGTATGTATTTAGAGGTGCATCTGAATTTCTGGACTGTTTCTAAACTGGCTGGACTTAGAGACTCACAGCTGTGTTTGCTCAGCTAGCACACAGGGATGCTAGCATTCAGCTATAAGGTTGTTTGTCACTGGAGATGTATGTCTGGTAATTTGCTGACTAAGAGCCATAGAGGTGACCATGTCACACGTCTATCATCATCTAGGAGGACAGCTCAGCCTTCTTTGAATGGTAGCTGGCTCAGGCTTATTTAAATGATGGCAAGTTTCAGAGAGGCCAGAGAGTGAATGTCTTAGTGTGCCAGATTTTTTTAAGGGGGTTCTCCTGGTACCTTTGTGATCAACCTCATTCTTTACTCAGAAAACTGATTACATCTCACCTACAGGCAAATTGTGATTCTGTTCTCATTTTAAGGTGACTAACACATCAGGAGTAAAGTCTAAGGTTCTCTCAGCTGCTGCAGGTGCAGGTATGATGGAGGCTGCTCAGCTCCGGTACTTTGGGCATGTTCTTGATGAGAAAACAAGGAAGTTAGAGAAGAGTTATTCTATCCAAGCATGTCCAGTAAATCTTCTGGCTTTTTTGTTTTTTGCTTATGTGGTGCTGAGGAATCGAACCCAGGGCCTTATGCATGCAAGGCAAGCGCTCTACCACTGAGCCACTTTCCCAGCCCTGTCCAGCAAATCTTATCCAAGAGAAATTTCAATGGTGTTCAACAGTCCATTATCTTCATTTTTGTTTTTATGTCAGTCATATGGCTTGAACGGAGGGCCTGGGCACTGTCCCTGAGCTCTTTTGCTCAAGGCTAGCACTCTACCACTTTGGGCCACAGTGCCACTTGCATTTTTCTGGTGGTTAATTGGAGATAAAAGTCTCATGGGGGCTGGGAACTTGGCTCAGTGGTAGAGTGCTTGCCTTGCATGCATGAGACCCTGGATTTGATTCCTCAGCAACACCTAAGCAGAAATAGCCAGAAGTGTTGCTGTGGCTCAAGTGGTAGAGCGCTAGCCTTGAGCTGAAGAGCTGAGGGACAGAGCTCAGGCCAAGAGTTCAGGCCCCACAACTGACAAAAAAAAAAAAGTCACATGGACTTTCCTGCCTGGGCTGGCTTTGAGCTGTGATCCTCAGATCTCAGCCTCCTGAGGAGCTAGAATTACAGGTGTGAGTCTGCAACTAACAGAGGACACCTTTTTGTTTCTCGCTAAAAAAATGACACTAGTGCTAGAAGCTGAGTAGCTTCTCCATAATGCCTATGCGAAGTTAGCGGCCCTCATGTCTTTGCAGTCTGAATAAGTATCAGCCCCATCCAGTTAAACTGTATATTACTGGTACATGTCCCTGAACCCTTTGTGGTTTCTCTATGTACCCAATTTTAAGTCCTATTCCTTTCTCTAGAGCTTGTTTCTTCTCTTGGATAATTGTCCTATGCTTCTTTAAAAAAATAGTATCTGTTTTCTACCTAAAGGCATTTGATAGGCAGGTCATTAACTCTTTCAGAGCTCTTCAAAAAGTACTTATTGAGCTGGGTACTGGTGGCTCACACTTGTAATCCTAGCTACTAAGAAAATTGAGATCTGAGGATCACAGTACAAGGCCAGTTGAGCAGGAAAAATCTGTGAAACTCTTATCTCCAATTAACCTCCAGAAAACCAGAAGTGGCTCTGTGGGTCAAGTGGTAGAGCACTAGCCTTGAGCTGAAGAGCTCAGGGACAGCACTCAGGCCCAGAGTTCAAGCCCCACGACTGACCAAACAAAAGTACTTGTTCATTTATCTTTTTGTTTTAGCAGTACTAGTATTTGAACTTAGGGCTTTATACTTAGCAGGCAGGTGCTCTACTGCCTGAACCATGCTCACAACCCTTTCTTGCCTTAGACTTTTGTTATAGCGGCACTCTGTTTTCATGTGTATCAATTTCTGTGCCCAATAGATTTTGCTCGGTAACAATGCACTTCAGAATCTACTGGTTTAAGATTTAAGAAAAGAACCATTTGTTCATCTTCTGATGCTGTGATCACTTGGCAATTTGGGCTGGTCTCTGCTGAGCTTGCTCATGAGTCTGATATCAGTGGTCAGATTGGCTGGGGAGGAAGGAGAGGGGTTAGAAGTCTGGGATGTCCCTCATACACCTCAAAACCAGCAGAACATCATCTGGGGCAGCTGGATCTATCAAGTCATATCTGTCCCTCATTATTTAGCAAGTGAGACCACGCTTCCTTACATGAAAAGCAGAGTTCAGAGAATACCCAGAACAGACCCTGATTCACAAGTGATCTTTCAAGTCCACTGTCCCATCAGTCAAGCTTAGAGTACATGGCCAAGCTTAGAGTCAATGAGGTACAGGGCCTGTCAAGGAGGCCATTTTGGTGGGGGGGAGTAATTTGGAGGGCAGGTTTTTGTTTTTGTTTCGTTTATTGGTTGGTCATGGGGCTTGAACTCTGGGCTTGGGCGCTGTCCCTGCACTCTTCAGCTCAAGACCAGGGCTCTATCCCTTGAGCTAAAGCACCACTTCCGGTTTTCTAGTGGTTTATTGGAGATAAGAGTCTCAGGGACTTTCCTGCCTGGGCTGGCTTTGAACCATGATCCTCAGATCTCAGCCTCCTGAGTAGCTAGGATTACAGGCGCAAGTCACTGGCGCCCGGCTTGGGGCAGCTTGGCTTTGGGGCGGGTTTTACAATCTACTACAGACATTAAAATGGAAAGGAGGAAAAATGGAATAATATATTCAAGATCCTGACTGAAGGACATGGGCATTGGCAGACATTTTGCTCAGCCCCTTAATGGAGGCAGAGTTTGAAAAGAATGAATGCTTCGAAATCTTGTTCCACTGGCTGAACAGGATGGTGACACTTACACTTGGGAGAAAAGATGTATGGAATGATGGAACCATGTGATTTAACCTGAGATGGATCACTGGCTTTTGGCCACAAAATACTGAGTCAATGCTCTGTTCAGGATACCCTGAGAAATGACAGATCTAAACAACAACAACAACAAACAAACAACAACAACAACAAATGCATCACTGGCTCTTCTGTCAAATAGTTTTTGTTGATGCAAAACCAGCTGCAGTATGTCATCTCTCCATCTGAGAAAGGCTGTAATTGGCTGGGACTGTGGCAAAAGAAGGCAGCAATCCAACCTGGTCACCTCCAAGATCTCGATCTGGGATTGCATTTTCTTACTGGTGCAATCTTACCATGGGTGGCTGAGAGTAAATGAAAAAGTAAGCAGCGGTGTAGTTCAAATGTAATGGAAATGGAATCAGTGTGGAAGCTGGGAGAAGGTGCCACTCTGGAATTCTGAGTGCTTACAAATATACTTTCTCTAGGTAAATACGATCTCTGTTCTAACAAATAAATGCATGCCTTGAAAATGAACTGTCAGGCAGAACAGGTTCCTAAATTGGTGAAGGTTTGACCTTAAATGTTCTTCTCTATTCTAAGGGATGAAGCATTAAATGGTTCTTTTCCTAAACAATGCGATGCCTAATTATTTCTCTCCCAAATAGTTTCACACCCAATTGTCCTTCTCTCCCACGATGTACCATTCAATCAGTCCTCTCCAAAACAATGCAGTATACTGAATTGTTCCTCCCCCAAACAGCTACTGAATGCACCATTGTTCCATTCCCAAGCAATGAACCACTCCATTATTCAGGTAAAAACAGTTGAATTTTTTTTTCCATTTCAAGTTCTATAGAGCAAAGCTGTGACCCTGGCAAGTATTTTGGGTCCAGCTTGCTAAACTGAAGTCAGGCAAATGTGTGATTACTGTCCTGAACCTTTGGGATGATTTTGAATCTTTCTGAATAAGAAAGTCCCCTCCTTCCTCACCAGGACCTTTGGATTCTTCTCTTATTATCTGTGCAGTGAAAGTAGAAGTGACCTCTCCATTTTAGTGCACACGCCTATGGGTTGCGCACAGAATGTATCAAAGTCAAGTTGAAACTAAACAAAATCTTTCTATGTGGTGGCTATGCTATTTGGGGCCATGCTACAGACCTAAATATCACCCAGGCCCTCAGAAAGCTCATCTTGTGTTTTCTACAGGGAGATAATATCGGGAGAGAATCATAATATCCGGAGAGAATCGTTACATGGTTGCCAACTATTCTAGAAACTCAGAGGATGGGTCTCAGGGGAAGCAGACCATCTGGAGGACTGGGAAAGGTACAAAGACAAGAAATAATCTTTGGTCTTGAAAGAGGAGAAGTCTTTTGACCAAAGCAGAATAGGAAGGATGCCTGGAGGTAGAGAATTTAGCAGAAACTTTCTGTGTAAGTTCATAAGATAGGGACAGTGAATTGCCTGTTTTTTTGGTCTGGTTTTGGGTGGGGGTGGAGTGGAGCAGGTTGGTGATGCTGTGTGGTAGAGGATCTACAGTGACATTCTCCAGAGTTTTGCTTCTCTTTCCTGATCCTCCAATTATATAGTTTATCAGCCCCGGGGGGAATGATTAGAAGTAGAAACCTCAGAGATTAGGGAAGTCTGACCTGATTGTGTGGGACACGGTAGAGTTCCTGGGTGGAGTTCCTGGATTATGCTCAGAGGATCTAGGCTGCCCTGCTTCTGACAGGAGCTCACTTTCCTGCCTGCCTCTTGATTCCTTCAAGTGTCAGCTACCATATCTCTGGTGCTACTCAAAATTGTCCTTAAATACAGGATATAAAAGAAATGTTCTAAAGACTGCTTTCACTAGAGGGGCGCTTGAGAGGTCTCAGACGTGACACTGAGGTTTCTGGGGACTGTGAGCAGTGCCTGGGAATGGCACATGATTGGTTTCTTCTTTTTTAAAAGAGAAATGGATCTTCTGTCCCCACAAAAAAGGTCGACAGGGTATCAAGCCTGGAAAAGCTGCCCTTAAACACCGAAAACCATAATTAGGTCTGCTGCTTACAAAAAGAACACACCATCTTGGTCAAATTACAGTTTAAAAACACCCCCGAAGTATCTCAAGACAAACGAGCGTCAATCTCAATACTCAGAGCTAACTGGGTTAACATTTTATTAGACATGATTGCATCCCTTCTTTCTTATGTGTAGGGATACAGAAAGGCATATTAAAATTGTTCTAACCAGTAGGCCAGGGATGGTCATTCAAATCTGTAATGCTGCCATGTGGTAGGTGGGGATGGGAGGATTATGGATCAAGCTTAGCATGATGGTACACACCTATACTCACAACCACACAGGAGGTAGAAACAGGAGGATCATGCTCTGAGGTTGGTCAGGGAAAAGTGAGACTTGCCTGAAAAATAAACTAGAACAAAAGGGGAGGAGAGTATATGGCTTAAGGTGCAGAGCACTTGCACAGCAAGTGCAGACTCTTGAGTCTAAACCCCAGTAACCCATTGAAATTATTTTTTTACTAGCATTCGGATTTTACTGGTAATACACATTTTTAAATGATGTGCTACTTACTACTTTTTCTGTAGGTGTTTTAGCTGTTACTGTTCTTCGAAAACATTTGACATGTTCACTCATGAAGCAAATACTACTTTCACAATATTTACTGGGTGACTGGGGCATGCTTGTGTGTTTTATGTGACTTCTTTTGAGATGATAGGCGATAGGTAATAATCATTTCCGTGTTTACCAGGGAAAAGTACATGTCACATAAAATGTACCATTGCAACCATTTCACCTGTACAGTTCAGTGGCAGAAAGTACCTTAGTGTGGTTATGCAGCAAATACCACCATTCATCTCCTGAAGGTTTCCGTGTTCTCAGACTTAAACTTAGTGCATCAAATGACAGCTTTCCCATCCCAGCTCCTGGCAACCACCATTCTATTGTTCATCTCTACGAATGTGGCTGCTCTTGGCACTTCCTATAAATGGAATTTTGCAACACTCATCCTTGGTTGCTGGCTCAGCTCATCTAGCATGATATACTGGAAGCTTGTCTATGTTATAGTGTGTCAAATCTCCTTCCTTACTTTTCAAAGCTGAATTATATCCAATTGTATACATGGGCCACATTTTGATGATCCATTCAGCCATCCGTGGATAGTTGACTTGTTTTGCCAAGAGGGCTATTGTGAATGATGCTTCTAGGACATGGGTGCTTTTTTTGCCTTAAAATAATCATATTGAATAACACACCTTGGTTGAGAATAGCTAGACAGTAATTGGTGATTACAGAATTTAACTAGGATCAGAACCATAATAAAAGATAATAAAAATACAGGTCCATAAATGAAAAACAATGGTGAAAATGGGCTAAACCCTGTTTCCACACAAAAGGTCAACAATGATGCCTAATATTAAAACACCAAAACATAGTAAAGTCAAGTCATTTTAATGATATGGAAGGAATATGAGAAGCAGCAGAATTGAAAGTTATCATATATCTAGGATGTGAAAAAAGGAAAACTGTATGGTTGCTGCTTAGAACTGTTTTTATATTAAATGTACTGTAACAGTGAAAATGAAACTAAACTTTTTAAAATATAGCTTCATGTAGAACTAGAAAGTAACAAATTCCTAAGAGAATTATATAGCAAAGAGTAATCTCATTGATACAACAGAGGAAATGTATTAATAATCTCTAGTATTAATTGCACTGATAAACCTCAGAATAACCTCTTTCAATCTGATGACTTCTGAGAAGTGTATTATTGGCTTCATCACAATACTCAGAGGATTCGAAAAGTCATGTCATGGTGGGATTATGGCTACCAGACTACAGCTATGGCAAATTGGACTATTTTAGTGGACAATAATACATGAAATAATACCCATATTTCTTGAGTAGGGCTGGCAATGGCATCCACAGAAGAAAAAGCCTATGAGATCCTAAGGGAACTTGATGTCAGCTACATGCTAGTCATTTTTGGAAGTCTTCCTGGATATTCTTCTGATGATATCAACAAGTTTCTTTGGATGGTCCGGATTGGAGGGAGCACAGATACAGGCAAACATATCAAGGAGAATGACTATTGTACTCCAACTGGAGAATTCTGTGTGGTCAGAGAGGGGTCTCCAGTACTGCTCAACTGCCTCATGTATAAGATGTGTTACTACCACTTTGGTCAAGTCTACACAGAAGCCAAGCGTCCAGCAGGCTTGGATCGTGTCGGAAATGCTGAGATTGGGAATCAAGATTTTGAGTTTGAAGTCCTGGCAGAAGCATATACCACAGAACACTGGCTGGGAAGGATGCATAAGGTAAAGATCTGGATAACTGAGGCTTGTCAAGGACATAAATGTCACATGCAGTTCTGACATGCTTCATCATGAGCATATCATACTTAGGACATTGAAGTTTTTGTTGCAGTTTAGAACAGAGCCGAATGATATTAGAATTATCCAGAAGTTTTGCCCTGGACAGTAGGGGCTGAGCCAAATGGAATGATTTTTATAATTCTGAGCAAGTTACCAAATGAAATGTCATGGCTTTACTTTGGTCAATTAAAGGGGGGAATTTTTTTTTTAAATGTGCCTTATTTGTTTTGACGTATGGCTGATTTGAGGAAGGGAAACGTTTGTGCGGGACTAATAGCAGGACATGCCGCATACCTTCTCAATGCCTTTAGCTCCTTAAATGAGCCAAGTAGGGACATTCTTTCTCATATCAGGAAAACTACCAAGGATTAGCTCTGACTCTATCAATATAAACAACTTTGTCACACTTTCTGTATTATAGTACCCAGCACAATGCTTTCACGTAGTGGGTGCTTAATAAATTTTTATTGAATGATGAATACATGTTTGTGGGACCAGAGGAATGCTATTTTGGGGGCAGGTTAGTTTCCTTACTATTATGTTTTTCTTGTCAGTGTCTCTTGTTCCATAGTGGCTCTTTCACTTTATAGGACAGAAAATAGCTAGCCAGACCTAATCTCACCAGATTACTTTGGACATGGGCTTTTGAGGATCTAGGCCAGTCCTTGGTCTCAGAAATGGAAAAGCTGAGTCATAGAGTCATCTTATGTTTAATATTTTCAGGAATCAACATGCTGTTATAAAGTATGTTGATTTTCTATTTTATACATGGAGAAATTGCAAAAGGGGGAGAATAAGTGATTACTCCACAGTTGTGGTACCAAGAATCCAACAAAGCTAGGATTTGAACTCACGGAGTCTGGGCCACACAAATCAGTAAACTTGGTCTCTGTGCCATATTGAATGATATAGGTTATGATACAGGTAGACTCATTCCCTCCTGTGTTGAACATTTATGCTACATTGTCTTTGCCACATTAAAAATAGCACTACTTCTGTCAAGAATTCAATGCATAAACAATGAGATATACAAGTTGTTAAGTAGAAAAACGAACTTTACAACTTTGGTGATGTGGGGGAGGAGGAAGGGGAGGATTGGGTGAGGGGGCGGGGAGGATGGGAAGGGTTAGGAAGGGGAAACAAAGGAGGAGGCTACAATGCTTGATAAGAAACATACTCATTATCTTGCCCATGTAATTGTAACCCCTCTACAGTATTTTCACAATAAAAATAATAATAATAAAAAGAATTCAATGCATAGACTACAAATTAAAGAAAATTAAGGAACGGGGTTGGCCGGGTGGGATGGATGAAAATGTTGAAAGCGGTTAAGACTGATCAAGATGCATTTTATTCATAAACTGCTTTGCTAAGTGGCAACTCCTTTGTACAACTACTTAAAGATACTTAAACAAAAACAGCACTGCTCTTTTTTTTTGAGGGGGGGGTCCAGTCATGGGGCCTGAACTCTGGGCCTGGGTGCTGTCCCTCAGGTCTTTAGCTCAAGGCTAGCGCTCTACAACTTGAGCCACAATGCCACTTCCTGCTTTTTTCTTTTTGCTTATGTGGTGCTGAGGAATCGAACCCAGGGTCTCATGCATGCAAGGCAAGCGCTCTACCACTGAGCCACCTTCCCAGGCCAACAGCACTGCTCTTAACCAGCACTGCCTGTGTGTGTGCACTTCCCCATATTTCACTAGGAAAAATTCTTTTTTTTTAAGTAGATTAGAAGGAGAAAGGACACAAGCTTTTGTGAATGGATCATTGGTCTATTACCTTCCAAAAAGGCTTCTCCGAGCAATCTCCCACTGCTGTAAATGGGTCACAGTTCTTACTAGGGCCTCATCAATGCCATTAATGATATTCAAATAACAGGATTGACAATTTGATAGATTCAGATGATTTTTCACCTTCATCCTTGAAATTTTTGGTGCACTGAAACATTTTACTCCCAGCTAATTGGACAGAGTATTGCTTCTGAGAACAGATGGCCTAATTTCTCCTTCTAAATGGTTCCTAGGCTTCAGGCAGGGCCCCCTGCGGGATAACACCTTCAATAGTAAGTGACAAAGGAATGATCAGGGAGGCCATGAGCCTTGTTGGTGTGACTCCATTCCCCCGGAACCCTCATGTGGTTGTCCTGTCGCTCTCTGGACAATGGCCCATGAAAGACAAGGGTGCTCAGTGCGTGAGACTATCGTGTGCTGTTTCCTGGATCAGTGCTACTCAAGGCGGAGCCTGTGGGTACAGGCAGCAGTGGCACTTGTGACCCAGTGGAAATGCAATTATTTCACTATAAAAGGAAACTTTTGAGGAGAGCCCAAGACGAGGTCTGGGTTTTCCCCACCTCTCCGCATACTGTTCATCATGGGTCATACCGAAGATGAGCCTTAGACACATTAGCATGCTCATGGAGAGAAGCCAGATCCAAGAAACCACCTACCATTGGGCTCCATTTCTTTGTTTTGTTTTTTCTTTTTTTTTTTTATTGTGAAAATACTGTACAGAGGGGTTACAATTACATGGACAAGATAGTGAGTACATTTCTTATCAAGCATTGTAGCCTCCTCCTTTGTTTACCCTTCCCATCCCTTTCCATCCTCCCTCCCTCCCCACCCAATCCTCCCCCCCCCCCAAGTTGTAAAGTTCGTTTTTGACATGACAACTTGTACTTCTCATTGTTGCAACAGGTCCACCTGTATCCTTATTTAAACAACTTGTTTTTCCCCTTTCCCTCCACAAATTATACCAACATTAAATACAGTGAAAGCAGGGGTTATACTGTGGGGGACGGACATACAAAGCAACAAAGGAATAATTTTATAACTGTGTTAGGAACAAATGCATGAAAGAGAAAAAACATTTAAAATACATATCTTAGGGTTCATTTTCCTAACACACCTTATCTGACCTTTTCTGCTTGACTCATACATATACTAGATATTGCAAATAAGGGAAATCATGGGACCTATGTTTCTTTGGGCTTGGCTTACTTCACTTAATATATTTTTTTCCAAGTCTTTCCATTTCCTAACAAAAGGGGCAATGTCATTCTTTCTGATGGAGGCATAGAATTCCATTGTGTATATATACCACATTTTTTTGATCCATTCATCTACTGAGGGGCATCTGGGTTGGTTCCAGATCTTAGCTATGGTAAATAATGCTGCAATAAACATAGTTGTGCTGGTAGCTTTAGTGTGGTCTTGTTTGTAAACATTTGGGTAAATGCCCAAAAGTGGGACTGCTGGGTCATAGAGGAGTTGGGCTCCATTTCTATGCACTATACAGAACAGACAAATTTACAATGGTCAGAAAGTTGATTCATGGCCGCCTGGGACTGGGCCTGGGCATAGGCCTTCATAGTGACTGGCAGGAGGGATTTTACTGGGCATGATAATGTTCTAAAGTTGACTTATGGTGCCACTCAGCAATGTTACTACTTATCATTGAGCTGTGCACTCGAAACAGGCAAACTTTATGATATGTAAAAGATAGCTCAATAAGTGTGTGCAAGAAAAGAAAAGAGAAAGGTGAGCTCTTCTTTGACCCAAGACTAAGTCAAAATGGATTCCCGCATCCCTGTTTGCATCAGGAATTCCCTTTGGATGGGGGTAGTGATTCTTCTCATTAGGTAAGACACAGGAACTCCACATCTTTACCAAAGTGTGGAACTGAATTCTTATTTTTAGGCCATCTATTGAGTACGATTGACACTGAGATTCTCCTGAGCTCTGCCCAGTGAGTAGCTAGGATTATAGGTATGAGCCACTGGTGCCCAGCTTTAATTTAATTTAATTTTTAATGTTTTGGAATGGAGGAATATCCTTGATTTTCCTATACTAATATTAATAAATTCCTTTCGTGATTCTTTAATTCCTTCTAGCGCAATGTATTAGAAGTATTGGGGGTAGAAACTTGGTCTGGGCCTGGGCGCTCTCTCTGAGCCTCTTTGTTTCAAGGATAGTGCTCTACCACTTGAGCAACAGCACTACTTCCAGCTTTTTCTGAGTAGTGTATTGGAGGTAATTGTCTCATGGGGACTTTCCTGCCTGGGCTGGCTTCAAACTGTGATCCTCAGAATTTAGCCTCCTGAGTGCTAGGATTTTGTTGTTGTTGTTGTTGTTGTTTTTAAGTTTTAAATAATGAGTACATGTTGAGTTTTCCCAAACTCTGTTCCTTCTCTTTTAGAATAACTGTAATTTTAAAAATCATTATTCTGTTCGTGATGAGTTACAGAACTGATTTTTAATTTTAAATTAACTTTACCATCCTGACATAAAACCTACTACACACTTCATTTTATAAAACTTCTTTATAAGCTTTAGAAAAATATTATTTTATTTGTATTATAGGTATTTATTTTTTACTTCTGTATTTACAAGAGAGATTGGGATGTAATTTTTTATGATGTTTCTTGAAATGTTCCTCTACCTATTCCTGGGGTAAATAAAATGGCCACTGAATAGCTAATATTTTTTTTAAATTTTATTTTATTTTCTTTGAGAACATACTGTACAGAGGGGTTACAATTACATGGGCAGGATAATGCATACATTTCTTACCAAGCATTGCAGCCTCCTCCTTTGTTTACCCTTCACCTCCCTTCCCAGCCTCCCCCCTCCCCCCCCACCCAATCATACCCCCCTCCCCCCCCCCCACCGACATTGTAAAGCTGGTTTTGACATGACATTTTGTACTTCTCATTGTTGCAACAGGTCCACCTGAATCCTTAAACGACTTGTTTGTCCCCATCTCCTCCACATGTTATACTGACATCAAATATAGTGAAAGCGGGGGTTCACACTGTGGGGGAGGGACATACAAAGCAGCAAAGAAATAATCTTATAAATGCGTTAGAAACACATGCATGAAAGAAACGAAAACATTAAAATACATATTTAAGGGTTCATTTTCCTAACATCACATTATCTGACCTTTTCCGCTTGACTCATACCTATACTAGATATTGCAAATAAGGGAAACCATGGGACCTATGTTTCTTTGGGCCTGGCTTACTTCACTTAATATAATTTTTTCCAAACCTTTCCATTTCCTAACAAATGGGGAAATGTCATTCTTTCTGATGGAGGCATAGAATTCCATTGTGTATATATACCACATTTTCTTGATCCATTCATCTACTGAGGGGCATCTGGGTTGGTTCCATATCTTAGCTATGGTAAATAATGCTGCAATAAACATAGTTGTGCTGGTAGCTTTAGTGTGTCTTGTTTGTATACATTTGGGTAAATGCCCAAAAGTGCGATTGCTGGATCATAGGGGAGATCTATGTGAAGTCTTTTGAGGAACATCCATACTGCTTTCCAAAGTGGTTGAACAAGTTTACATTCCCACCAACAATGAAGTAAGGTTCCTTTCTGTCCACATCCCCTCCAGCATCTGTTGTTGTTAGAGTTCTTGATTTTTGCTGTTCTAACTGGAGTGAGGTGATATCTCAATGTTGTTTTGATTTGCATTTCTTTTATGGCTAGGGATGTTGAACATTTCTTCATGTGTCTATTGGCCATCCTTCTTTCTTCTTCAGAGAAGCTTCTCTTTAAGTCTTTCGCCCACTTATTTATTGGGCAGTTGTTTCTTTGAGGATTTGTTGTTGGGTGGTTTAATTTTTTGAGTTCCAAGTATATTTTAGATATGAGACCCTTGTCCGTTGTATGGCTAGTAAAGATCTTCTCCCAATCCGTGGGCTTTCTATTGATCTTGCTAGCTATGTCATTTGCCCTGCAGAAGCTCTGCAACCTTATGCAATCCCATTTGTCCAACCTTTCTTTGATTTATTGTGTTTCCGGGTCTCTATTCAGAAAATTTCGGCCTGAGCCAAGGAGACCTAAGGTTTCTCCTATTCCATCCTGTAATGTTTTCAGAGTGTCTGCTTTGAGTTCAAGGTCTTTGATCCATTTGGAGTTGATTCTGGTGCAGGGTGATATATAAGGATCTAGCTTTAGTTTTCTACATGTAGTTAACCAATTTTGCCAGCACCATTTACTGAAGAGGCTGTCTTTCTTCCATTCTATTGTTTTAGCTTCCTTATCGAAGATTAGATGGCTATAGGTCTATAGGTTCATTTCTGGGTTTTCAATTCTATTCCATTGGTCCTGAGGTCTGTTCTTATGCCAATACCAAGCTGTTTTGATTACTATGGCTTTATAGTAGAGTTTGAAATTTGGTATTGATATTCCTCCAGCAGTGTTCTTTCCGTTGAGGAGCGTTTTTGCTATTTGGGGTCTTTTATTGTTCCATATGAATTTTTGGATTGCCTCTTCTATTTCCTTGAAGAATGAGGGTGGAATTTTGATAGGTATCGCGTTGAATTTGTAGATAGCCTTGGGAAGTATTGCCATTTTCACGATGTTAATCTTGCCAATCCAGGAGCATGGGAGGTTTTGCCATTTTTTAAGTTCTGTGTTGATTTCCTTTTTCAAGATTTTAAAGTTTTCATCATAGAGGTCCTTCACTTCTTTAGTTAAGTTAATTCCTAGGTATTTTATTTTTTGTGGGGCTATTACAAATGGAGTTGCTTTCCTAATTTCAGCCACACTTTTCTCATTGTTGGCATACAGAAAAGCCATTGATTTTTGGGGGTTAATTTTATAACCTGCTACTTTGCCAAAGTTTTGAATCAGCTTGAGTAATTTGGGAGTGGAGTCTATGGGATTCTTTAAATACAAGATCATGTCATCTGCAAAGAGGGAGAGTTTTATTTCTTCTTTCCCTATTTGGATCCCCTTTATGTCTGCATCTTGTCTTATTGCTGTAGGTAGGCATTCTAATACTAGATTGAAGAGAAGTGGAGAGAGTGGGCATCCTTGTCTTGTTCCTGAGTTAAGAGGAAATGGCTTTAGTTTTTCACCATTGAGTATAATGCTGGCTGTAGGTTTGAATAGCTAATATTTTGTTTTGAATAATTGCTTCTACACTCATGAAGGATATTGAAATATATGTGTGTGTGTATATATATATATATATATATATATATATATATATATATATATATATATCTTTATAATGCTCTTGTCAGAGTTTTTAAGGTTATGGGGAACTCATACTTGGTATGAGAAAGTGGTCTCTGTTTTTCTAGATTTCACAAGAGATTGAAAAGATTTGTATTTTTGTTTTGTTTTTTTTCCTGGTCCTAGGGCTTGAAATTAGGGCCTAGGCCCTGTTCGTGAGCTTTTTTGCTCAAGGCTAGCATTCTACCATTTGAGCCACACCTCCACTTCTGGCTTTTTGGTATTTAACTAGGGATAAGAGTCTTTTGGACTTAACCTGCCCAGGCTGACTTGAACTACAATCCTCAGATCTCAGCCTCCTGTGTAGCCAAGGATTATAGGTATGAGCTGCTAGTGCCCCACTAAGATTTGTATTCTTTTAAAAAACATTTTTATTGGGCTGGGAAGGTGGCTCAGTGGTAGAGCGCTTGCCTTGCATGCTCAAGGCCCTGGGTTCGATTCCTCAGCACCACATAAGCAAAAAAAGAAAAAAGCCGGAAGTGGCGCTCTGGCTCAAGTGGTAGAGCGCTAGCCTTGAGCTGAAGAGCTGAGGGACAGCGCCCAGGCCCAGAGTTCAGGCCCCACGACTGGACCAAAAAAAAAAAAAATTTTTTTTATTTTATTGTAAAGATGCTGTACAGAGGGGTTACAGCTACATAAGGTAATGAGTACGTTTCTTGTTGAGCATTGTTACCCGCCCTTTCTTGTTCTTCCACTTTTTTTTCTTTCTTTCTTTCTTTTTCTTTCTTTTTTTTGTTGTTGTTGGTCATGAGGCTTGAACTGAGGACCTGAGTGCTGTCCATGAGCTCTTTTGCTTAAGGCTAGTGCTCACCCACTTTGAGCCACAGTACTACTTCTGGTCTCCTGGTTTTCTAATGGTTAATTGGAGATAAAAGTCTCACCGACCTTCCTGCCCAGGCTTTGAACTTTGAACCATGATCCTCAAATCTCAGCCTCCTGAGTAGCTAAGATTACAGGTGTGAGTGCCTGGTTCAGATTTGTATGCTTGATTCCCAAATGTGTAAGGGAATATGCCAGTGAAGTTCTTAGAGGATTATTCATATTTTCTGTTTCTTCTGTTGATTTTTTTCAAGGAATTTGTCTGTTTTATCCATTAAAAAAACAATGGCCTAAGATTGTTCTGAATATATTCTTTTCCCCTAAATGTCAGAAATTTCTGGAATAATGCCCTTTTTATTCCTGACACTGATTAATATTTGCTTTTTCATTTGTCTGTCTATTGGTTTTGGTGAAATTTCATTTATTTTATTAATATTTTCTAAGAATCAACTTTTGACCATGTTGGACTTATCTTTAATTTTCTCTTGTAATTTTTTTCTGCTTTTTTCTTTTTGTTTTTAAATTTCTTTAAACTTAATTTGATGGGATGTTCTTTTCAAATTTTTTATGTTGGATACTTGTGTAATTTCTATTTTTCTTCTTCAAATGCAGTCACATCAATTCTTATTTTCCCTCTAAGACTGTTCATTTTCACCTCACATCTGTGATGTATTTAATTCTTTCATTGTTTGGGAATTCATCTACAAATACTCCCTAAATTCTATTTTGATTTTGATTTTGACCTACTGGTTATTTAGTGACATATTTTTCAATTTTCGATCTTCCAGAGGCTTTGCAGTGTCTATGTCTTCTTTATATAATTTTAATTCATTTACTAACATGATGGTAAGGTTCAGGAAGGCTATAGAAATAAGCTATATTTAAACTGAAGCCTACTTTAAAGTTGTAATTGAATGACTATATTTTGAATATCTCAAACCCATATTACACTCTTTGTTTTGAATTTTTTTTTCTTAGGTTCCCCACTGCCCCTGCCCCACTGAAGAGTTCTCTTTTCCCCTGGTATCTATCTTTAATTTTATCTCTTCAGTCACTTTAAACATGACCATTTTAGGACTTCAAATGCCTTGCTCTCCCATCTCAAGTTACTGTGGTTGCCAAGGCTCTTTTTTTGTGTGTCTGCCTGCTGTGTCCTATAGTCTATCATAACTTGAAGGATTTTTTATATCATTTTAAAATTCTTTTCAATAGTTGTACAAAGAAGTTTCAACTCAGCATATCCATTTATGTGTAGGAAGCATCTTTTTTTTTGTCAGTTGTGGGGCTTGAACTCTGGGCCTGTGGGCGCTGTCCCTCAGCTCTTCAGCTCAAGGCTAGCACTCTACCACTGGAGCCACAGTGCCACTTCCAGCTTTTTCTGCTTATGTAGTGCTGAGGAATCAAACCCAGGGCCTCATGCATGCAAGGCAAACACTCTACCACTGAGCCACTTTCCAAGCCCAAATAGCATTTTCCTCTTAAGCTGATTTGTATTTGTTTTTTTTTTTTTCCTGTGCTCTCCAAAAGTTTTAATCAGTATAGTGCAAATTGCAGATCCATTTCTAGATCTGATCATTTTTATGCCACAGGAGGGTTTATAGTTAGTTTATTCATGTTGTTTAGATATGGAATTTTAAGTATTTACATAAGGGAATATTTTCTTCTGTCCAACACCATAGCAGAAATAAGATGATAATATCCTTATTTCAGTAAGGTTTTCTCTCTTTCTCTTCTGGTCCTGTGGGTTAAACTCAGAGCCTGACCTTGAGTCCCTTTGTGCTCAAGGCTAGCACTCTACCCTTGAGCCACAGCACCATTTCCAGCTTTTTCTGAGTAGTTTATTGGAGATAAGAGCCTGGTGGACTTTTCTGCCTGGACTGGCTTTGAATTGTAATCTTTAGATCTCAGTCTCTAGAGTAGCTAGGATTGCAGTCATGAGCCACTGCTGCCCAGAGATCAATTGGTGAAAATGTTAAGTTTCTCCTTCTGGGAGATCTTAGCTCACCAAATGGGAGTGGCTCTCAATTCCAGCCGAACCACTGCATAGCCATGGAAAATGAAGACCTTTGTATCAAGTCCCAGGTCATGTGGGCCCTCCTTGTCCTCATGACACCTGATTCATCAACTTAGCCTTCTTTATGTTCCCAACTTGGCTACTCTCTCTCTCTCTCTCTCTCTCTCTCTCTTTCTCTCTCCTTTGAATGTAGCAATCAGTTTGGGAGTGGGGGGGAGGCTCTGAAGAGAAAGTTGTAGTTTATCAAAATTTTAATGGCTGGAGTATGGTAAGGATGAGATGACTGTATTATCTCAACAAACTGCTGGGCCAGTACTTGAAATCTCACCTGCTCCTACATATTTTATAGGTTTTTTCCCCTCTGAATCTACACATTGGAGCATTTTCTCTAGTGCACATTGTCACTCTTTGAATGTCTCTTCAATGTCCCATTACATACAGTTGATCACAGGCACTCCACTGAGGACCTAACCCTTGCCTTATTTAAGGTTGATCATGACGTTTTGCTATTGCATGCAATATTGCAGCAAGGATCATTTTATATATATCTTCTTGTGTAAAAGACAGGGCTGAATTTCTGGGCGAAAGGTTATGTTTCTTGTAGTTACACCACACATGCACACACACACACACACACACACACACACACACACACACACACACACACACACACAATTGGAGCGTTAATATCCTTCTTCCCTGGGAGCAAAAGGTGACCTCTCTGTGTGTCCTTCCTGAGGTGCATTCCTGAGATGCATCCTGGCTTTCATCCTCAGTGAGTGATTGAGGAAGAGAGCAGCAGGCTCTGGAGAAGTAGACTAATCTGTATGCAGCTGAAAGTAATTGTTTCATCACCAGAGGGGGCCTAGACACCTATTTTCCATGTACCCCTCACAGCTCTACTCCAGCTAGCTCTTACCCAGAATTCACACAGCCAGCGGCAGCCTCCTTCTCAGCCCCCCTCTGGGGAGGCACAGTGGGCCTCTCCCAGGGAGGCTGAGAATTGTCCCTACTCACAGCTCAGGAGGTCCACAGCCTGCTGGATTCCTTGCCTTTTTGAAATGCGAATGAATCCTACAGTAGGTGGAGCTGACACTTCTGTGGATGGAGGCTCCCCTTCCAGGAATGAAGGGACCATGTGGTCAGAACCTGGCCTTGGGCGAGTCTCCTATTATCATTTGCATATTAACATGTTTGCAAAATGTGTTTTTGGCCATCTTGTGCACTCTTGTCCTCCATGGTTGGGAGAGGAGGGAGTTGTCCCCAGAGACATGGGGTCTATTTGTTCATTTGAGCTGTGTTTCCACCTCCTCCATGTCAGCACCCTCTGGGCCTTTGTTGGGTGTGGAGGTTATTGTGACTCATTTCAGACTGTGTAGATTCACTCTACTTAATGTGGAGTGAATTCTACCCCAGAATGACCACTGCTGCTCAGTCTCCTGGTTAGTAATTGTGCGATCTTGGGTTGGATTTCTCACCATCCATTATTTCCTTGTCTGCAACTGGAGATCATAGTAGTACTTCCTTGTAGGGTGTTTGCAAGCACCAAATGAGATAATACTTGAAAACTGCTTAATATAGTATGGATTGCTAAGTATCAAGGGTTCCAAGTCCACCAAAGCACTATCATTTGATACTAATACCCACCACAAAAGCTCACTCAAGACAACAGTTTAACTCCAGGTCCCAGTGGTTCACACCTGTAATTCCAGTTACTCTGGAGAGCAGAACAGGAGGTTTATAGTTCAAGGCTAGTTAGGATAAAAATTGGTGACACCCATCTCAAGAGAAAAAGCTGGGCATGGTGGTATACATCTGTCTCCCCAGGTATGATGGAAAGCATAAGTAGGAGGATCATAATCCAAGTCTGCCTGGAAAAAAGTGAGACCCTATCCCAAAAAGAATCATGACTAGAGATATGGTTCAACTGGTAGAGCATTTGCCTACCAAGGATAAAGCCTTGGGCTCAACCTCTACCCCCAAAATGATGCAAGTTTAGATCTTATAGCTTATTCCATGGGGTTCACAGTTACTCAATAGCAGAGGAAGGAGGTGAGGAAGAGACATTAAGAGAAAAGTGCTTCTGCAGAAAAGCTCTTTCTATTACTCTCTACTTATCCATCTACTTAATAGATTGGTAAACAGAGAGATATCATTTTGTGCATTAGAGTAAGTCAGTTGAAAACCCAAGACAGAAAAGGGTTTTTTTTGGGGGGGGGGATCTGGTCATGGGGCCCGAACTCTGGGCCTGGGCACTGTCTCTGAGCTCTTCAACTCAAGGCTAGCGCTCTACCACTTGAGCCACAGGGTCACTTCCAGCTTTTTTCTTTTTGCTTATGTGGTGCTGAGGAATTGAACCCAGGGCCTCATGCATGCAAGGCAAGCACTCTACCACTGAGCCACCTTCCCAGCCCAAGACAGAGAAGTTTTAAGGTAGCTGGAACAAAGAGATGTAACACATTCAAATGTTAAACGGTAAGATGGCCTGTGAGTCTTGTACAAATGAGAGTTGAAGCAAGAGAAAGGAATCGCAAAATGCTAAAATAAAAACTCAGCTTAGACAGCCACTCCGAGCCAAAATAAAGATAAAATCAGAACAAATTATAAGTTCATTACTCTCTTCCCAAAGCTAATAGACAGAGGAAAACCAGAAAATGGGAAAATAAGAACAATTTTTTAAAAGTAAGTGGGTAAATTTTAAAATGTAAGATTTACATTGATATGTTTAGAACATGTGACAACAATAATACGAAATGCAAATAAACAGATAGCAAACACTTTGTCTGCCCTTTATCTGGGAAGAAGAAGAATAAATACTGTCTTTTAAACTTTAATGAGACAATGATACATTTTAATCTCTTCTGTGACCATTAAAGATAAAAGAATGTCCAATTACAAGCTAATAGAGGGTTAAAAAGTGATGCAATTCTTTGAAAATCTAAATGAAGGCAAAAAATAAAAAAAGGGAAAAATTAAAAAAGGTAAGATACTACTTCTAACCCCAAACATGTCAGCAAAATTATATTACATACAAATAGATTAAAATTCCCAACAAGACTAGACTTGTACAATTGGGTGTAAAGCAACAACTACTTTTAAGATGTGTCTATTAGCTAAAACTTTTCAGAGTAGTAAAAAAGGTTAAGCCATGTTAAGACCAAAGAATGTTGAATTTGTGATAAAACATTATTAGAGATAAATAAATAAATATCAACTGCTTGTACACCCAAAATGTTACTTTAAAATACAGAAACAAATCATCACACAGTGATAGAAATTCCCTATTGGGAAAATTTAACATTCTTTCCTGAGATTGATGGGAAGTACAGAGAGAGAGGGAGAGGGAGAGGGAGGTAAACCAACCAACCAATATAATTACACATATAAATAATACAAAAGAATTGAAATATAAGCAGAGTTAATGAGGAAATTTAGAAGATTGATAAAATGAAAGTTAATGTACCAAAATCAAATTGGTAAAGCAAGTAGAAAGCCAAAATTTGAGTAACATTTACAGTAACACCAATGAGTCAAATATAAAGTGATAAATTTTACTACTATAGAATATCATATCCTCCTATAAAGTATCAGAAATAAGGAAGTAAATGGAAGATTATAACATGTGTATGGGTTGGAAAGACTATTATAATTCAGATGTCAGTTGACCTGAATTTCATCTGGAGATTCAGTGTAATCCTAATCATTATTACTACATTTTGTGAAAACTGAAAACGTTGATTCTAAAATTCATATACTATTTCAAAAGATCAAGAAGAACAACAGGGATATGATAAAGAAGCATACATGAAAGTAAAGTTTTATATTCATCAGTGCTGCAGGGAAAAAAATACGATCACCAAAATTCCTGTAGTGAAGCCATAACCTCTAATGTGACTATATATTTGGAGAGAGAATCTACAAAGAGGTAATTGAGGTTAACTGAGGTCATAGCATAGGGCCTCAACACAGCTAGGTTAGTGTTCTTATCAGAAAAGACAACATATTGTGAGTGTATCTTCAAATGGATGGACCCCTTTTTATGATAACATAAGAAAGTGTCTGTCTACAATGCAGGAAAAAGAGACACTGACACCTTGATTTTAGACTCCTCATCTCCAGACTCTGAGAACCTGGTGTCTGTTGTTTAAATTACTCAGGCTACAGGGTTTCATGATGGCAGCCCTATAAAGACTAATACGAAAACAGGTATCAGAATTCTTTGAGAAGTCTCTTCTCTAGTTCCTCCAATCTGGGCTATGGAATAGATTGATGGGAGCAGTTTGTTTTCTGAAGTTGGGAGGAATGGGGCTGAGGAGATTAACTTCACATTTTGGTAGGGCAGGAGTAGGCAAGGTTGAAGATAGAAAGTAGGTGGTGTTGAATAGAAGTTGGGCTTAATGCTAACCACATGACGGGGCCCTTGTAAGTGTGGTAGTAGAAAAGCTGACCCTGAGGTAAAGTCAGGTAAACACTGCATTAAGCAGAGCCAATTGAATATTCAAATGAAATAAAGTTGAGACATATGTTACATTGTGACCAATGTCAAGATTTTAGACTGAAATGTAAAAGACAAAAGCATATTAAAACATACTTTAAAAGGTACCCAAATCTCGAGATGAGATTATATTACATTGAGAAATTTCAGTTTATTTAGAGAAACAAGTCATAAAAATTATGATACAGAACAAAAGTTCATTCAAAGTAGATAATAAAGATTTATATTTAATCTATATGCATGTTCACTTCTACCCACATATACATTCTGAGGTACCCTTATCTGTCATAAGAAAAAGACAACCAATAGAAAAAATGAGCAAAACACTTGAACAGACTTCAGAAGACACACAAAAAATAAATACATTCAATGATTCCCAACCAACATAAGGAAGCTTAGGCCCGTTATTCATCAGGAAAATGCAAATTGAATTAGATAATGGAAGAAATGAGATGACTATACACAGCCACCAGAATGGCTCAATTAAAAAGACTGGCATTTCCATTTTCAGCATATTACTGGAGACATTGGTACTGGCATACATTGATGGTAAGCATTGAGCTGAGTACAGCCAATTTGGAGAGCTGTTTAGCTGTGTCCACTAACAACAGAATATATACAGACTCTATGGCCTAGCATTTTCACTACTAGACATGTATCTTACATATCATATAAGCAGCCCTAGTACATGGAGGCATTTTGTAGCATTGCTTCTAATAGGTTCAAACTGGAAACCTCACATTCCACCAACAGAAGAATGATTCTATCTTTTGTGGAATACTTGCAAGCATAAGAATATCATGAAGCCAGAAAAACGAACATGTTATTACTACCCACAAGAATGTGGGTGGCATCATGGATTGTTGAGTAAGGTATGCCACACAAGAAAGAATGAGTGCTGTACCATACCATTCTAGCAAAGTTCAACACACAGGAAGTTTCTCAGGTCAGAGGTCAGGATGGTGATTAGCTTTAGGGATGGAGGTTGGGGACTCAGAAAAAGAGCACCTGTGTTTTCTGATAATGCCGATTCTTTCTTGACAGGTGTGGTGAATACAAATGACAATCCTGAGCTAACCTTTGTAGTTTGTGCATCCTTCTGTATGTATGTCCATTTCAATATATTTTATTAAAAAATATAAAACAGTTGGAGAAAAGTTACTGGGAAATAAAATCCTTTTCATCACCTCTCTTTGACATGTAAGTCAATGAATCATTTAAAACATTACTCTTACTGTTGTTATTATTATTCTTACTATTGGTAGAAACATTGTTAGCAATCTGCACTTGGCACAAAAGTAAGCCAGATCAAGAAAGGAAGACACCAATGACATTTTATCCTACAGACCAGTCGACTTAATGTCAATCTGATCATGGCAGCCAGGAGAAGAAAGCAGAAACAAGGGCACAGGCAATCTCAAGCAGGGTAGCACCAGTGGTTTTAGGCTGCAACATCCAGTTTTGAATGCTGGATCTGCTTGGATGTTGTATTGGTTAGCTTTCCAGTACTATGACAAAATACCTCAGATGCTCAGCTTATCAAAAAGGAAAGATTTTTTTCTGGCTCACAGCTTTTAAGGGACTTTGGGGAAGCATTTTACATGCAAACCTGCACAGATGCTTTTTCTTTTTCCCTTTGAGAAAAAAAATACATTTAGCACCTTCTTTTTAATGACTATATCAGGAGCCATGGAGTTACTTACGGAAACTTCTGGAAAAGTAACTCTACTTAGAATACACACATCTAACCACACCAAACTCCGGATGCTTCTTAAAACACTTTTAACATGTTTGACTATTCTATTTTCAGATATATGCATGTAAAGTACTTTGACTTTCTGAGGGATTTTTAGGTCATGAATGTGTGTTGAACTTTTGTCAAATAATTTTTCTACACATGTTAAGATCGTGTTTTTTTTCTCATGCTATTAAAGAAGTGTATCACCTTTATTAATTTGCATAAACCAAACAACATTTGTACCCTAGGTCCTTATCTCAATTTGGTCATGTTCTTGCCTTTGGTTTGCTAGCATTTTGAGGAGGATTTTTAAAAATGCATGGTCATCAGTGGTATTGCTCTATAGTTTTCTTGTATTATTCTTATTTGTCTTTGGTATCTGGGTAAGTCTTGCCTTTTAAAAATGAGTGTGGATTTCTTGATATTGGCCATTCTAACTGGGGTAAGATGAAATCTCTGTGTTGTTTTGATTTGCATTTCCTTTATGGCTAGGGATGATGAACATTTACTTATGTGTCTATTGGCCATTTTTACTTCTTCTGAGCAGTCTCTCTTTAAAGCATTAGCCCATTTACTAATTGGGTCATTTGAGGGTCTATTTTTGGAAGGTTTAATTTTTGAGCTCTAAGTATGTTTTGGATATTAGGTCCTGGTCTGCTGTATAGCTAGTAAAAGTCTTCTCCCATTCTGTGGGCTTTCTGTCTAGCCTTGTTGGCTACATCCTTTGCCATTAAAAAAAAACTCTACAGTTCAATGTAATTCTGTTTATCAAGTCCTTTTTTGTTTTGTTGTATTTCTGAAATAACAGGTGCTGGTGAGGATATGGCCAAACGGGAACTCTATAACACTGTTGGTGGGAATGTAAACTTGTTTAACCACTCTGGAAAGCAGTATGAAGGGTATTCAAAAAACTAGACATAGAACTACCCTACGACTCAATTCCTAGTCCTGGACATTTATCCAATAGAGCACAAACAGGGCCACATTAAAGCTACCAGCACAACCATGTTCATTGTAGCTTTGTTTACCATAGCCAAGATATGGAATCAGTCCAGATGCCCCTCAACAGCCAACTGGATCAAGAAAATCTGGTATATCTACACAATGGAATTTTACTCATTCATCAGAAAGAATGATATTGTACTGTTCATAAGGAAATGCAAAGACTTGGAAAAAATCATATTAAGTGAAGTAAGCCAGACCCAGACAAACACAGGTTGCATAGTTTCTCTCATTTGTGGTAGCTAGAATGTGCCTATGAATCTTTAAGTAAACATACTGGGTGGTAAGTAAGGGGTTACAAATAAATTAATTGAAATATAATAGACTCTAGGGAGAGTGTAAATAGTGTAATTATTTAGAAAGGCTAAGTCAAAGCCCAACAAAATAAGTACCTGGAAATGAGTGCTTGCAAGAGGGGAGGGTGGGGCTTAGGAGAGAGGGGTAGAAGAATGAAGGGGAAAAGGAGTACAATGCAGTCAAGAATTCATTGTGTATACCACAGAATTGAGAAAAAGAAAGAAAGGAGTGGGTCAAAGGGGAGAGAAGATGTTGAAGAGATGACCTTGTACATATAAACTGCTTTGTTAAATGGCAAAAAATCAATACATAACTTAAAAATTAAGAAAAGTGAGGGAAGGAGTAGGTTAGGAGGGGTGAGTGAGAATGTTGAAGGGGGTGACATTGATCAGGATGCATTGTATTCATAAACTGCTTTGTTGAATGGCAACTCCTTTGTACAACTACTTAGAGATAATAACTCGCCCCCCCCCCCAAAAAAAGAATGTGGAAGTAATGCCTTCCATTTCTTTTTGGAGGATTTGGTTAATAAATCCTTAGATCTTTGGTAGCATTCACTTGTGGAGCTATCAGATCCTAGATTTTTCTTTAACAGGAGACTTTTTATGACTGTCGACATTATCTGACTCATTATTGACTTGCTCAAATTTCCTGTTCCTTTGAAATCAGTCTTGGCAGGTTGCAAGTGCGGGATATAAATTCATTTTTTTTCTGTTATCCAGTTGATTGATTAGTTTAGAATTCTTCACAGTAGTCTCATTAGCCTGTGGGATTATCATGTTTTCTTTCATTTCTGATTTTGTGTGTCCCTTCCTGTTCTATCTTTCCTAAAATTAATCATTTATGGATTTTGCAATTTTTGTTAACAATAACAAAAACACCCTAAGCCTTTCTTTTTGTGAATCTTTTCTATTATTTTTCTGTCTCTATTTCATTATTTCGGCTCTCATTTTTATTGTTTCCTTGTTATTTTTTGGTATGTTCTGATTCCCCTATGTTTCCTTTGTCTTGAGATATTTTCCAAACTTCCTTTTTGATTTTTGTCTGCTCTGTTGGTTATCTGCAGGCATGATTTCTATGTTTGTTAAATCTTCAGCTTTCTTTCTCTTACTGACCCCTAGTTTTATAACATTGTGGATAGAAAAAGTGCCTCGTATTATTTCAGTCTTGTTAAATTTGTTGCAGCTTATTTTCTATCCGAAGATATGATCTGTCCTGCGGAATATCCCATCAATGCTTGTAGAGAATGCATTCTGGGGCTGTTTTTCTGTGTGTGTCTGCTAGGTCCATTAGGTCTAAAGTACAATTCAAGCCCACTGTTTCCTTATTGATTTTCTGTCTGGATCATCTGCTCATTGTTGGTAGTGGGATATTGAACTCCCCAATTATTATTGTAGTGCTCTTTATCTCTCTCTTTGCATCTATTAATATTTGCTTTATATATTTAGCTGTGCCTATGTTGGCTGCATATGCATTTGCGATAGCTCTATTCTCCTGACAAATTAACTAACTTATCACTCTCTAATGAAATTCTTTATCTTTTTATTATAGTTTTTGACTTACTCATTTTGTCCATTATAAATAATCACTACTCTTGCTCTCTTTTGGTTTCTGTATGCATGGAAAAAATGTTCTTAACCATTCACTTTCAGCTTGTGTTTGCCCTAAAGTTCATATGACTCTCTTGTAGGCAGCCTATACTTTAGCTTATTTAAAAAATCCATTAGTCACTGTATATTTGAATAGGTAGTTTAACCAACTACATTCAAGGTAAGTACTTACAAATGACTTTTTATAGTGTTATATTTTGTAAATGTCTTTGCTCCTTTCTTTCTGTCTTCCTTTGTGCATTGGTGGTTTTCTCTGGTAATCTTTGATTCCTCTCTCTTTTGTCAGACAAAAACCACAGGTTTTTGCTTAATGGTTACAACAAGGCTTAAATAAAACATCCTATAGTGATAGCAGGTTATTTTGAGCAAATAACTTTAGTTTGACCTCTACATGCATGGCTTCAACATTGAGGATGGGGTTTTTTTTTGTTTGTTTTTCAATTCAATACTAATGATCAATCCTAGGGCATCACCATTGAGCTCTATGACTGAGCTACATTCCCAACCCCAGTACTTAGTTTTGGATGTCACCGTTAGCTTTTCAAAAAAATATATGTGCATCTTTACTAGACCATCGCAGCAGCAGTTATTGTTAACAGTTTTGACTTAAGACTTTTAACTTTTTCATTTTTATTAGCACATAGTAGTTATATAAGGGGGTTTCATCATGACTTTTCCACACATACATAAATTGTACTCTGATGGAGCTCCCCCTATTTTCCCCTCTCTCCCCTCTCCTCTGGAAAACAATCTCAACAGGTGTCATTTTTCTGTGTTGATACGTGCACAAAAGTTCTTCAACAATATTTGACTTACCACTTGACTTACCACCTTTAATCCTTTTGATTTTATTCTAGTAATTCATTAATTTAATTTACTTATTGAGGTAGGGTAGGGTATCACTAACATGCCTAGGCTGGACTTGAACTCAAGATCACCTTGCCTCTCACTTCTGAGCAGCTGTGAATATTGGTATATACCACCTCACTTAAATCGTATTTAAATCGTATAAAAGAATACATAATGGCACACCACCAGGATAGCATTAGAACATTATGAATTAAAACTGTCTACTCAGTTTTAACAGGGAGTTATATACTTTCCTCTGTTTTGATGTCATTCATTAGAATCCTTCATTTCAGCTTCATTAACCCTTTTAAATGTATTGTTAGGCAGATCTAGTGGTGATGAACTTGTGTTTGCTTGGAGAAGTACTTATATATCCCCTGTTGCTGTAAGACAACTCCTTGGGGTAAAATATTCTTCATCAGAAAGTGTTTTATTCTTTTAGCACTTTGTGTAGATCCTCATACTCTTTCCGGGCCTGCACAATCTCTGCTTTCACATCACTTTTATGTTAGTGGGATTTTATTGGGCTGGAAATTAGTTCCTACACTCTCTAGCTATGTGAGCCATATCTTTTTAAAGCTGTCATTTGGTCACCTGATAGAGTGGCTTCATGAAAAATTAAATGACAAAATCTTACATGCAAAGTGTCTAACTCATAACAAATATGCAATGGGTATTCACTGTTAATAGTATTATTTTTATGGCAAGTGGCTTTCTTATATTCATCATGGGAGGTTTCTTTGAGGTGAATGAGGAAGGCCTGGCGCTGAGGAGTAAAGGATGAAGGGAGCTGTAGCTCTCTCCTCTGTGCACCCACAGCCCACTCTTTTCCCCTTTAAACTGTGAATGTTTCTCTTCCTGAAAAATGAGATGAACCAGATAGTCTCTCATAGTCTTTGCAGTTCTAAGATCTGAGGGTCTCATTCACAGGATGAATGTAAGTTGAACCCTGACCTTATGACTTAATTCCATCTATGGCTTTGGGTAATTTGGTTGCTTTTTTCCTAACCCCAGATCTTGTGCTTGCAATAATAGAAAAGTAGTGTTTGCTAGCCAGTGCCTCTCTCTCTAACCTTCTGCAGTCATACAGTGGAGCACAAGTGGTACCTCTGTACCACCTGACCAGTAATTATGGACTCTGGTCCATAAGTGCTTAATTGCTAGAGAATGATGATGATGAGGAGGAGGAGGAGGATGACTGCTCATTAAATATTGATTCTACTCTACCCTTTGTGTCATGTACTTTACCTCCATTATGTCATAACCCTCAAGAAATTGTTTTATAATTTCCCATTTTAAAAGTGAGGCAACAGAGCCATTGGGAAACTAAATAACTTTCCTCAGATCCTGGGTCGAAGTAAAGGTAAATTAGAGACCAGAACCCAGGAAGCCTGAAGCCAGGCACCACCTGCCTTTCCTGCTGTCTCCCATGTTTCAAAAGAGAATAATTAGAATAGATCAGTGTGGATAGTGCTTTAAACTTTATAAAGTTTTTTAAAAATTGTCTTCAGCTGACCAAGTTCTCTCAACACTGGTTTGATTGCCTGGATGCTGGAGCTCAGAAAACTGAGGCTAATAAAAGTTTAGTGAGTTTGCAGAGATGCAAACATTGCTTAAGTGGCAGAGATAGGATTTCAAATGATGTTCCCAATTCAGAGTTCAGGGATTTCTCTGCCAGATAGCAACTAATTCTGTAAAGAAAAAAAGAAAGAAAGAAATAACCAACCCTCCCTATAGCCAGCTTTATATGTGAGATGTAAGGATGATGTGGAAAATGTATATTTGTGAAACATCCTACAAAAAAGAGTCCTTAGGATTTCTGGGGCAAAACCAGTGCTCCTACCATACCAGGCCACTCTTAATGAGCTCACCATGGTGCCACCAATGGGAAATGCTGCAGGCAGGCCAACCTCCTTCCTTCCTGCATTCCATCCTTTTGAAGTACTGACACCCCATAGGTCCCCATGGCAGAGAAAAGATGACAAGTTAATTCTGCAGCCAGCCAGACTGGAGCAAGTCTGGCAGTGTAATGAGAGGGTCTCTGGTTGCTGTGACAGGAAGAAGAAAGTCCAGTGTGACAATTGCATTATCAGAGATAAACTATCCTAGGTAGGTAGGAAAGTGAGTGCTTGAAGTTTGTTCTGGAGAATTGTTCTGTCCACCTGGCATGGTTGATCAAGGAGGTACCATGCAGGCTGGAGGCTGCTTTGTTGATAGGGAGAACTCATGATTGCAGTGGAGACTGATGACTATACAAAATAACTGTTAAGAGGGAGTTGCCTCTGGATTTTTTTAGGATCTACAGAATCACCCTTGGGGGGAGAGGTCACACAATCGATTGCTCAGTAGCCTGGTCTGGCCTGGTCCTGAGGCTTTAAGCCAATCCCCAACCTAGTTTCTATGACTTCCCTCTCCACAAACAACACGTAAGGCGGACCTGACAGCCTGTCATTTTATAGAGAACAACAGAGACCACAGGAATCAGTTCATGTCACCAAGGCTCACATGCCAGAGCAACCAGCACCCTTAGAAACTTTCTTTTTTCCAGCTTGCTCTAGTCCTATTTCAATATGTACCCTAATTTATTTTTGTACCGGTATTGGCACTCGAACTCAGAACCTCATGTCCTCACTGTCTCTCTCTTTCACAGCTGGCATTATACCACTTGAGCCAGGCCTCCAATTCTGGGGTATTATTGGCTAACTGGAAGTAAGAGTCAAACCCTGCTAGGGTTTGAACCCAGGGCCTCATGCATGCCAGGCAAGCACCATCATCTCAAAACACCAAAGCCAACCCTAGTTTTGACCTTGTTCCTCATCTGTAGACATATCAGTTGACTTTAATGTCCATGGGTTGAAAATAGTGCAGCAAACACTAACACAGTGTTCCAAGCTTTGGATTTGCCTGTGCAGTTTGTTTGGGATTTGCCTGATTGACTCTTTTTCTCTGCCAGCCCTTCTGATAAAGATAACTGTTTCTGGCTGTCACCCAGACCACACCAGCACTTTGTTTTTGACTGACACTTGGTGAGATATCTTCTTTTGGGTCCCTATTAGACCCTGTGTTCACCCTTAGATTTATGGTAAACCTGTTAGGAAGTTAACAGATGAGTCCAGGGACCAGAGCAAAAAAAAGAATGGCTGAGTGGTGGATGGGGAAGAGGTGTTAGTTAGCATTCTTGTCACCATAATCATGGAATCCATTCCATAGTGCCCTGGCTGGATTATCTTGAGCCTGAAGGAGACTGATTGAACACCATGATGATAGAATGTATGGAAGAGGTTATTCACTGCAAGGAGTCTAAGAACAGAGAGGAAGGGGCTAGAGATGAAATACCCCCCAAAGACCTTCCCTCTAATGGCCTACTTCCCCCATCTTCTAAAGTTTCCAGAACCTCCTAAAACAGTACTGTTAAGACAGGAGCCTGTGGGAGATATTTCCTATTCAAACTATAATAGGGCGAGGGTGTGGGGAGGGGGCAGCAGAGCAGATTCGGAGGAATCTTTTCAGAATTCATGTTGGAGCAATACTGCATTAGTCAGAGTTCTCCAGAAAAACAGAACCAGTGGGACACAGAGCCCTTCCTCGTATCTGTGGAAACAGATTCCAGGACCCTGCAGATATTAATCTCCCAGGATGCTCGCTCGTGTGACTCCTGTCAGATGGCAAAGGTCATCTGCCTTTGACCTGAGACATGCTCTGTTTCTTTTAAACCATCGCTAGATTATTTCTAATCCCTAATACCATGCCAATACTGATTCATAGCTGTTGAGCCATACAATTTGGCAAATAGCTACAAGAAGATAAAGGTCTGCACGCATTCAGTATAGAGCCCACTCCTGCTCCCATTGTTTCTGCTCCATGCTTGGTTGAATTCACTGACGTGGAACCCACAGATACAGAGTAGACTGATTGTGCCAGGGTTGTGGTAGATTGTGAGGAATTGCAGTATGATTGTGGATGCTAAGAAACTCTATAGTCTACTCCCTGTAAGTTCCAGGAGAGTCAGTGGTATAAATTAGTCCGAATCAAAGGCTGAAGGACCAGGAGACTTGAGGCCAGAAATCCTGTCTGAGAAGATGTCAGGAGAAGATGAGATGGGATGTCTCCGCTCAGTAATGAGGCAGAACAAGAAGGGAACAATTCATCCTTCCTCCTCCATTTTGTTAATTTCAGCCCCCAAAGGATGATATTCTACATTGAGAAGGGCAATGATGCATACTGATCTCAAAGATGCTCTGGTTTCATCTGAGCACCTAGTGGCCTGTCAAGTTTCTATGTAACATTACCAATTTGACCTCCAAGTACCTCTTCTACTAATTAATTCTCCTCACAATGGCAATCCATCACCACCACCAAGGTCCATGGGGTGCAGTGTCCACGCTGGGCCAAGTGCATTCTAAGAACAGGGTCTATGCCTTTCTTAGTAAATTAGGAGGCAGCTTTGATGCGTTAAGGGTTGGAACATCAGTCTCCTGTTGGCTGAGTGGTACACTGGCTGGTGAGACCAGAAATATGGCAGGTTTAAGAGTTTATTTAACTGAAGAGGTTATAGTGCATTTGGCACTACAGACACCACCACCACTACCCCCCACTCCACCATCCCCAGCTCTCTTGGTTTTATCCTCTGTTGATCTCAGACTGACTTCTTAGTCACACAGACTTAGACAGCTCTTGGGATTACTTGCTTTCTCCCCGACAGAGAGTTGATTGCTCATCCCTATCAGGAATAAAAGCCTTGAATGTCATCTTCTCTGGATAATGTGAGACCTGTGCCTACCAGAAGATGCCACATGCTGGCTCCATGGTGGGCCCTATTCTGACCCAAGAACAATGGAAAATAGGACTGAGGTGACAGCATTTGAGTTTTCCAACCCTGTGTTTTGTGAAACCAATGATCCCCTTTTCAGCTCTGGCACGAGAAATATATACCAAATGGCAAAATCTGTGCCAGATATACCTACTTCCTAGCCATTTTGTCACCTCTTCATCTGTCTTTCCCAGGAGGAGAGTGTAATCCATCTGCCTCCCTGCTGTGGGAGGTGGGAAGAGGAGCTGACTATTGGCAAGAGGAAGGAAATGGGCTGGAAGCCACTGCTGCTTTAGTCATTGACCCAGTCTTTGAAAGGTACTGTGTGGGGCCAGGGAGAGCGAGGAGAGACAGACGGGTGCAGCTGCAGTTCTCTCCTGCTCAA
This sequence comes from Dipodomys merriami, assembly GCF_024711535.1. Lineage (NCBI taxonomy): Eukaryota > Metazoa > Chordata > Mammalia > Rodentia > Heteromyidae > Dipodomys > Dipodomys merriami. Next base: position 3,501,635 of record NW_027206590.1, read on the forward strand.
TGTCTTAGGGAGTCAGGAAAAGAGTGGATGATGGGAAAGTAGATATGAAGTTCCTGGGTTTCTGAATTTCTAGCAGGCAGGCAGTAAGGGCTTCGCATGAATGGTTCTGACTGAGCTCTTCAGCATACCAGGAAACACATCACAATCCTCACTAGGTGCCAACCACCTGCTCTTTCTGGCCACTGAGCCAGTCAGGATCACATCACAAGGAAAAGGAGCTCAGGAGTAGATCTTTATCTAAGAAAGAAGAATCCAAGAGGCCAAGTATTGGGGCAGGAAGTCTCAGGATTATATCTCCATTATTTTTGAATTAACATGTATTAATACTAGGAGGGGGTTGCATTGTGATAATTCTGGAGAAGTATATGCAGTGAACAAATGCAGCCCCCCCATTACATTCCTATATCCTTTCCTTTCTTCTTTTCAAACAACAGTAGTACTCCCACTTTTTCTCTCTTTCTCTCTCACACACTTGTATCATTCTTCAATCTTTATTCTTTAATTTCCTTTGTTTTTTCTCTTTCCCTCTTCCCATTGACCCCTCCCAGACAGTCTGCCTTCTACACTCATATCCATCATCATCATCATCATCATCATCATCATCATCATCATCATCATCATCATCATCATCATCATTATTTCAAGTCTACATCAATGAGATTGTGGAATCAGCCAAGGTGACAAACATTTGATAAATGGAGAAAGAAAATATGGGATACCCACAGACAGACAGACAGACAGACAGACAGACAGACAGACAGACAGACACACACACACACACACACACACACACACACACACACACACACACACACACACACACCATAGAGTGTTAATTCTGCCTTAAAAAAGGAATTATGTCATCTACATGAAAATTGATGTGGTTGGAGAGATTTTTATGTTGAGTGAGATAAGCAAAGCTCCAGAAGACAGTAAGTATCACATGTTTATGTTTATTTGTGGAGGCAAGACCTAAAGTGTCTAGCATCTTTCAAGGTTCAGGGCCTCCTATCTATTCTTTGTTCTGTCCTGTTTACCATAGACTTTATAGACTGTTGGATTTGAAGCCATTGCCTGGCTGCAATGCTATATTTCTTTCACCCTTTAGTCCACTTGAGTCTTTAGGTGCTTTCTTGATTTCTGAATTCTATTGCTTAGATGTTTCTGTTACTTACCTATGCTCATAGGGGCAATAATGACAGTGAGCATTGTCTATTGAGTACCCACTGCATGCACTCACTTGTTGTTGTTGTTGTTTTTTTTTTGCCAGTCCCAGGGCTTGAACTCAGGGCCTGGGCACTGAGCTTCTTTTGCTCAAGGCTAGCACTCTGTCACTTGACCTGTAGCACCACTTCTGGCTTTTTCTGTTTATGTGGTAATGAGGAATTGAACCCAGGGCTTCATGCATGCTAGGTAAACACTCTATCACTAAGCCACATTCCCAGCCTCCCTAAAACTCAGTTTTATGGGCATTGTTTCTAATGACACTGCATGTCTAGCTATTATTATTTCCATTCATCCTATGAGAAAAAAAGAGGTGTAGAACAGGAAACTTGCCTAATGTCTCCAAATTTGTTAAAAGGGTGGTTTTAGGGTTCAAGTTGACTTTATCTGATTCCAACACCCATTTCCTTCCACTGCACTCCACCCCATCCCCAATCAAAGCACAGCAAGTGAGAGCAGAGAACCAAGCTGGCAGACATCTTTAGATAGGCACTCACATTCAAGTGGTCGCCAAGACTTTGCTTTCCATGTGGGTAACTTTCCAGCTGATCCCTCTTGTGTTAGTCTTTTTCCATTACTGTAACATCTATCTGAGTCAAATCAAAGAGGAAAAGTTTACTTTGGGTGACAGTTTTAGAAGTTTCAGTCCATGATTGATTTGCCTTGTTGCTTTGGGCTGGAGTAGCCAGAAGGCCAAAACATGTGACAGAGAACAACTACACAGAAGATGGCTGAGTTGTGAAAGAAAGACTGGTGAGCCTTAACCAGCTTCAAGGACATACCCCCAATGACCTAAAAACCTCTCATGAAGCCCCACCTCTTAAAGTCCATAATACTCACCCATAGTTCCACGTTGTGGAGAAACAAACCATTAACCCATGAGCCTCACGGGGATTCTTATCCAAACTGTAGCACATCCTGCAACACAGGCCAAGCCTTGAAAGGCCACAGCTTTTCTTTTACCTATTGGGCCAGAGCTTGACAGAGCTCCCTTGACTACCATCCCTTTAACACGACTGAGATCGGCTTATACTTTCAGAAAATGTTTACTCAACACTGAAGGAAACTGAATGGCAATAAACGCAGCAAATACAAGGAGTATAAAAAGGGCCAACTTTGCCAATGCACACATCAGACTCCAGGAATCACAGAGGGAAACAGCAGAAAGCTTTTCTGCTGCCCAACCCTAATGCAAAGAAGACCCGGTCCATGCTTGTGACTGCTGGCCGAGAATGGAGGATCTGACCTGCAGAGGTGGAAGTTGCTGAGCAGCGCATGGCTGCAGGCTCTAGCCACCTTGTACAATCTATTTTGTCCTGTGGCTTTTACCCCCCAAATGCTGATATATCTCTGGTCCTAGTTTCTAGCCTAGGTTTCTCTCCTGACACCTGCTAGATGTCTGTACTCAGATGTCTCAGTTTCTCTATAGTTGGACCCATCATCTGTCTTCCTTCCAAATGCTTTTCTGCTCGTCCAGCAAATGGTATCCAATCTCCACTCAAAAAACAGATGCCAGGAAGAAAGTCATTCCTGCCTCATCCCTTGTATCTCATTGGCCATTAAGTTCTGGCAGGTTTGTTTTATCCAAATATCTCTTGACCTATTCTCATGACCTTCAACTGTTTCAGGTCACCTCCATCTCTCACCTGGACTATGGTCTATGCCTCTGAATGACTTATGCTTCCCTTAATTTGTTCTGTAGGCTATGGGTAAAACTTTCCAAACACAAATATTATTGTTCCATTTGTTTCCCAGTGTAAGCCTCATAAAATGTCTCCATTATTCTCAAAACAAAGACCCAACCACGAAATAACCCTGCTCCCCTCCCACAAACCTATCATGAAACACTCTAGACTTCTACCTGGTAGCTTACACCTTGTGCCTGCTCTTGTCATCCTGAGATATTTCTGACCATTTCTTCTCATATGTTAGGACACCTGGGACTTTGCCCAAGCCCATCTCTTTAGATAAAATACCCTTGTATCAAGCCCTCATTGTCTGACTTCATCTAGATCTAATTTACTCTTTAAAAATCACTTCCTAGGCTGGGAAGGTAGCTCAGTGGAAGAGTGCTTGCCTAGCATGCATAAAGCCCTGGGTTCAATTCCTCAGTACCACATACACAGAAAAGGCCAGAAGTGGCATTATGGCTTAAGTGGTAGAGTGCTAGCCTTGAGCAAAAGAAGCTCAGGGACAGTGCCCAGGCTCTGAGTTCAATCCCCAGGACTGGCAAAAAAAAATCACTTTCTAGACCTCATAAAAATGAGATAAAGTGTCCATGTTGGGCTTAGCCTATTAGTTACTTCTAGGCTTTATACATTCCTACCCGATATTGGAGTCCTTGAAGAAAGACACCCCAATATCTAACTGATTGCAATCACACCTTTTGTTATTATAGTACCCCACACAGATATGCAATATGCAATCAATATGTGAAAACTGCATGGATAGATGGATGCATGAAGAAAAATGGAGTCACTGGAGTTTTGGAAGGTGAGACTTGATTAAACATCAGTGTTGAAAACAAGAGACAATTCACATTTAACAAGCATTTCCAGAGCGAGCCTGGCTTCTATGATCAATGGGTCGCTGGACAATATGGACCCAAGAGATAAGGACTGGACTTCTTCCTCATCAGCAAGACCCAACCTCGGACTATTTGGTTCACCTCACCTTTTTAGCAATACTAATTATGCACTTCTGGCCCAGTTTATAAGTGCAATTTAAGTACATTTTAAGAGAAAAACTCATTCTCCTTTCCTTCTTGTCTCTCATTTTCCTTGGCTTTTATCCTCTCTCCTTTTCTCTTCAGATGGAACTTCCCGCTGTTTCTGGGTCTCCCCCCCCCATGCCCAAATTCATCTTCCTCTTTGCCTTCACTCATGGTGCTCTGGATCTCACGTTCATTGTGTTTTATTCAGGATGTGGTGTCAGGACCAGGGCTACTGCATTTCTGGGGTGTCTGCATCTTAATTAATTACCCAGGGTTCTCTGTGACTCACATACCCCACATAGAGCATCTAGCAGAGGAGGCGGTGGGGGAGGGAAGTCACTGGAGAATGGAAAAGGATTAGTGTTAATTCCTCCCAGATACCTCCTTGTGCTGTTTTTCAGTCAATAAGAGATTAGGCCAGGGAGAAGGTTTAAACACAGTCAGGCCTCTCCCCATTGCTGCTAATCCCCTCCTCTCCATTCCCACACTAGGCTCTGCCCAGGGCCTTGCATTTGTATGTAGCTGCAGATGCACGATTCACACAGAACACCGCAGGGACCTCTTTCTGCCCTTAGGTATCTCAGAAAATCCCTGAGGAAATGGAACCCTAGAGAAGTAGGTTAGAGACGCCTTCTGTTCTATGGGCTTGGTGGGCTACAAAGGAAGAAAAGACTGAGTGTGTTGTCATAAGATAGGGAGAGAGAATAAACAACAAAGCAAGGGAGGCTCTGTACTAGGATCTTATCACTGCTCTGTTCTGCAATCCCAGAGGTGGTGGCAGAGATCCCTGGGCTGCTAGGATGGCAGACTCTACACGTTCACAAGATGCTCACCTGTAAGACCCCTCCCCCTTCTGTGTGGATAACTCCTATCACTTGCTTCTCACTAGTAGAGATGTCAAAGGTAATGGAGCATCCCTCTTGTGTTTGTCATGCCATATAAATCTGGTTTTTCTGGGGCCCTGGCTACCTCTAGCTTTCTCTGTGGGCAGCTTGGAAGAAGCAAGCCACCACAAATCCTACAAATGCAAACATCCTCAATGCTGTGGACAAACACAGGGGATTGAAGGGGAACCTCAATCCACAGGTGAGAAATCTGCTCTGGCCCATACCTTGACTGCAGGCTTGTGAGAGCCTGGGAGAGAATCCCAAGCCACAGTGGACTCTGGACGCTTAAGAGACAACACAGTGTATGTTGCCTTTACTCACAACAGCCTGGATTCCTCCATCTTCTCCCATCTTAGAATGCACATTCACATCACTCAACTGCACCCTAACATGGTCTTGATCTCCATAGCTCAGAGACTTGATCTCCATAGCTCAGGGACTGACTCACAGCAACACTCATTGTAAAGAAAATTATGGCATGAAACAGATGGATAAAGGGCGAACCAATTCAGCAGTGATGCTTACTAGATACTATGTCAGAAATGAACTATACAACAGGGGGTGGGGGAGTGAGGTTGGGAGGAGAAAATAAGGGAGAAAAAGAAATGTACTCGTTCCCTGATGCATGTAACTGTAATCCCTCTGTATATCATGTTTAGAAAAACACTTAATACAATAGATAAAAAAAAATTTTTAAGTTCAGATCTCTCTGTTTTGTCAGTTTAGTTTATTATTTCTTGGATCAGTCCCTATTTTTGAGAAAGTGGGGTTTAGATACATTTAAGTTTTCTTTCCTTCCTTCCTCCCAACATTCCACCCTCCTCTCCATCCTTCTTTTCTTCCTTCTCTTTCTGTCTCCTTCTTTTATTCTTCTATTAAAAAAAATAATACTTGACAGTCTTTTTTTTCTTTTCTTTTTTTTTTGTCAGTCATGGGGCTTGACCTCTGGGCTTTGGCACTGACCTTGAGCTCTTCGGTGCAAGGTGAGCGCTCTACCGCTTGAGTCACAGCACCACTTCCGTTTTCTAGTGGTTTATTGGAGATAAGAGTCTCACAGACTTTTCCTGCCCAGGCTGGCTTTGAACTGCAATTCTCAGATCTCAGCCTCCTGAGTAAATAGGATTGCAGGCATGAGCCACCAGTGTCTGGCCAACAGTCTTTAAGATCTGTTATGTAGGTCCCATGATGGGAATGGGAGTTTACGTTCAATGTCAGCTTCTAAACTAGTTCTCAAAGCACAGCCCCTTCAGGCCTGTGGCCCAGCCTAAAGAATCCTGACTCAATCAAAACATTCATAGTTACAAGGTAGCAGTGGGGACACAGAGTTTCCTGGAAAATAGAAGCAGAGTGTCCACGATCACTGGTTTTGAATACAGCCTTTCCTCATGAATGGGTAAGAGTGTGGACTTCAGACAGAATCAGGACTTGTCTATCAGCAAGATACAGGCAGTGAACAAATTATTTAACTTCTCCTACCCTGTCTCCCTTTTTAACTCAGGACTATTGTAACAATCGACATTAGTAATTTTACACTACTAAGGGTCTCAGTTCCCTTTGGCTGCTGTCTTATTGATGTCAATTTTCCCCTTGGAGTGTAGAAGGATCTGAGAGAGAGGAAGGACAAAATGAAGTTTTTCAGACAGAAAATGCTAAATCTCACAGCTGCATGAATATAAGAAAAGTGCTTAGAACACTACCTGGCTGTGAAAGATAGTTGTGCTGTTGCTTTTATTTTTATTGCAGTAGGAATTATTATTGTCATTATTTGTCTATAATATCATCATCATCATCATCATCATCATCACTACCACCATCATCACCATCACAATCAGCATCATCTCTGTCATCAGCATCAGCATTTCCTATTATCACCCTGACCAGCATCATATCATCACCAACAGCAGCAGCATCACCTCCTTCTTCCCAGTGCATTTTCCTTTCCCTAGTAGAGGTGATCTACTGGTACTTTTTTCTGCAGAGTCAAAGATGGGGAGCCTGTGTAAATGACATTTCCTGAACCTCCCTGTCACTCTCACCATTTGGTTTCAGCAATGAAGACAGACACCATAGGGAGGAGGAAAGCTCATGCTAGCCTCTCCTCTCTCTGCTCCTGGCAGCGTCTCTGGGATCTTTGTGATCCCAGATATGACTGCAGCTGATCCTTTCTGAGAGATCAGAGGCTCAGCAGGACACCTCTCCTCATGACCCCAACAGGGCCCCCTCCCCACTTCCAGTTCTGACAGGAGAGGGTGGGGGGGAGCACCAGGCCAGTAGCACATTAAAAGAACTTTCTGGGTTCTGCTGTGTGCCCATCATCTCTTCTTTTTGTTCCCCCGACCCTACAGGTGGTGGATTCCTCCTGCAGCGACTCATTTCTATTTTATCACACCCTTCCTCCCTCCCTCCCTTATTTATTTATTTAGCTCAGCCTCGACAACATTTTGCCAAGTTAGTTCCTTGCATTGCACCTTTTCTTTTTGGATTATTCAGTGTGTGATTTCTGTTTGCCTGCATAGAAACTCACTCTCTAAGGCAGTGGCTTGCATTTGCTTGCCTCATGGGGAGAGGGGGTGGCAGGCCATTTAGAATCCGAGCCTTGGGGCTGGGAAGGTGGCTCAGTGGTAGAGCGCTTGCTTTGCATGCATGAGGCCCTGGGTTTGATTCCTCAGCACCACATAAGCAGAAAAAGCTGGAAGTGGCACTGTGGCTCAAGTGGTAGAGTGCTAGCCTTGAGCTGAAGAGCTGAGGGACAGCGCCCAGGCCCAGAGTTCAAGCCCCACGACCGACAAAAGAAAAAAAAGGGGGAAAAAAAGATAGAATCTGAGCCTTTAGGGTTAACTCCTCCCACTGGGTCCCCAGAACACAAGTATGGAAGCTAAGCCACTTCAAACTCACTTTCTCAAGGCTACAGAGAGTGGACTTTATGCACCTCCTCTCCTTCTCCTTCTCCCTCTCCCTCTCCATCTCCCTCTTCCTCTCCCTCCTGTCTCTCTGTCTCTCTCTCTTCCTTTTTCTTAAGTGGCTTCTAGATGTCCCCACTGATGCTTGCTGCTGATTGCTTTATTGGCTTAGCTGCACTCTTAGAAAGCTAAACACCATGCTTCTTGAATTCCATATCATATGGTGTATGATTCTTTCTCCTTCGCTACCTCAGTGTCTACTCCCTCTTCTCCTCTCATGGTCAAAAGAATTTTTGAAGGAAGGCCCTTCAAGATCTGATAAACTAGCTCTGATAATGAATGACATCTGAAAAGCTAATATTTGCTCAATATTCTCCTTTCTATTATAGGTAATATATTTCTGATGAGAAAACTATGGTGTGGAAAAATCTTACCATCCGCCCATGATCACTGAGGTAGTAAGAGGTGGAGTTGGGATTCTAAACTTACTCTGCTGATTCAAAAACTCAGGAAGTTAATAACTATATTATTCTATCGTCCAGCCAGCCAGCCAGCCAGCCACCCATCCAACCAACAAATAAAGTTTAGTACTGTGAGAACCAAAATAACTGGTAGCTAGAAGTGCTGTTTTCTAAAATACTCTAGAGACAGTTCTATCCAGTGAACCCTGGAAGGCTGGGGATTGAGTGATAAAAGAGGGGAAGTGGAGTTTAGGAGAGGAGCACAACAGAGATGTGGCAAAGCTTCCAGTCTCCAGAGCTCATGGTCAGCATCATCAGCATCGCCCCCTCCCCATCTCGGAGGAGCCTGAAACTCTGGACATGAGCTATCTGCTGTGGGATCCAAACAACTCAATGCCTCATAGCCCAGCAGTCAGCCTTAGATAGGTTCACATTCATTTCCTTGGCCTCCAAAAATCCCACAGAGTCAGCATGGAAGAACCCAGGGGAATTTGCATTGCAGTTTAGGATGCTCAAATTTAGGGAAGAAACATCTTTGTGTGTGTGTCTGTGTGTCTGTGTGTGTGTATGTGTGTGTGTCGGTTGTGGGGCTTGAACTATGGGCCTGGGCGCTGTCCCTCAGCTCTTTAGCTCAAGGCGAGTGCTTTACCACTTGAGCCTCAATGCCACTTCTGGTTTTCTGGTGGTTTATTGGAGATAAGAGTCTCATGGACCTTTCCTACTGGGGCTGGCTTTGAACCTCGATCCTCAGATCTCAGCCTCCTGAGTAGCTAGGATTACAGGCGTGAGCCATCAGCATCCAGGTTTGGATCAAACACTCTCAAAGGAAATCTCTGTATCTGTGTGTTGGTATAAAGCAGTCTATGTTGTGGGTATTTAGATTTATCAGAGGAAAAAGGTATACTGAAAACACAGAAGTAATGGCCTCAAAAAACACTGTAGGTGGTAAAACTATGGTAGTAGCAAACCCAACTAGCTCAATGAATCATTAGGAAACATGAACTTATACCAATACACAATACAACACACAATACACAAATGCATACCATCTGATAAAGAGAAGATAAAAGTGGTAGAAAGAGCCAAGAAACATCACATACAGAAAAACAATAACAAGAGACTACTTGTCGTGATTTATGCATGTTAGAAAACATTGACATACTTAAAGTATTGAACAGGAAAAATGATCCATCCAATGAAAATATTGGTCAGACCAAAGTAAAACTTTTGGAAAAGTAAAAACAGAGATCATTTAGCAAAGAAAACCTCACATTACAAGAAACTATGTTCTTTAAACATGAGAATAATATCAGATAACAATTTTAATCCATATCTGGGTGCTAGTGGCTAACACCTGCAATCCTAGCCACTCAGGAAGCTGATATCTCATGGATCACAGTTCAAGGCAAGACTTGGCAAAAAAAAAAAAATCCCAAAAAGCAAAAAAACAAAAAAATATAAAAACAATGCTTTAGGAAAAAGTTGGCTTAAGTGGCACCAGCCTAACAAAAAGCCAGGCCCCGTGTCCAAACACCAGTACAACCAAAAATAAAAAAATATCCGTTTATAGCAAAGAATAAATACTACCAGAAGTACTAAATGTTGAAATCATTATGAATACTTTCTTTCCCTTGATTTGTAATTCCTTTAAAACTGAATTGAAAACTGGGTGCCAATGGCTCATGCCCGTAATCCTACCTACTAAGGAGGCTGAGATCTGAGGATCACAGTTCCAAGTTAACTCAGAAAGGAGTTTGTGAGACTCTTATCTCCAATTACCTAGCAAAAAGATAGAAGGGGAGCTACAGTTGAAGTGCTAAAGCACTAGCTATGAGCACAGCACCTAGGCCCTGAGTTCAAGCTCCAGGCAGGATTGGCATACACACACACACACACACACACACACACACACACACACACACACACACACACACACACACACACACACACACACAGTATTTAAAGCAAAACTATAAACAATGCACTCCAGTATATTAAACAAGTAGGATAAAATTGTCAGATAGTAAAGCTAAGAGATGAAGAGGGACAAAGGTATATTGTTATAAAGCCCTATGGCTTCCATGAAGTGACATAATATTCTTTGAAGGAAAATTGATTCATTAAAGTTGTATACTGTAAAATTGAGAATGGCCAATAAAAAATCTATAGTGAATAAGCCAACAGTGGAGACAGAATAAAATATAAAAAGTACACAATTAACTTGCAGAAACCAGGAAAAGAGGAAAAAAGAACATACGGAATAAAAAGAAAACCAATGTCCCATATGGTAGTTTAAATCCAAGTTATATTGATAATTACATTAAAAATGGCATGAAATGTTTGAGATGGTTGTCTTGTATTTAAAAAATAAGACCTGACTATACATTGTTTATGAAAAACTACATAGGCCAGGCACATGCCTGTAATCCCAGCTACTTGGATGGCAGAGATCAAGTTTGAGTTCAGACTAAGGAAAAAGTTAACAAGACTCTATCTCAGTCAGTAAGCCAGGCATTGTGGTGTATGATTCCAACTACTGAGAAACCAATGGTTAGGATTGCAGTCTAAAAATGGCCTGTGGGGAAGGGGGAGACAAGACATTGCAAAATAATTAAAACAAAAAAGCTGTATGTATATGGTTCAAGTGGTAGAGTACCTTCCTACAAAGAGTGAGAATATGAGTTTTTTAAACCCCAGAACCACCCAAGAAAAGAAAAGAAATGACTTAGCTATGAAGACACAATAGCTTCGAATAAATACCAGAATACCACCACTTTCTCAGTGTTTTATTTACATACATTGTATCCATGAGTGTCAAAAGCAGCAAGTAATACACATGCGATCATTGTAAAAAGTAAAGAAAATCTAGAGTCCATGCTCTTAATTTCTAAAAGATCTAAGACTCTTGAAAAGCAGAATCCTATTTCTTTATTTACTTATTTATTTTGCCAGTCCTGGGACTTGAACCCAGGACCTAGGTGCTGTCCTTGAGCTTTTTTTGCTCAAGTCTAGTGCTCTACCAGTTGAGCCACAGCTCTACTTCTAGCTTTTTTTTTTTAATGGTATTTAATTGGAGATAAGAGTCTGTTGATCTTTCTTGCTTGGGCTGGTAATCCTCAGATCTCAGCTTCTTGGGTAGCTAGGATTACAGGCCTGAGCCTGGCTTTATTTATTTTTATGTCTATGCTGTCTTCCTATATACGCCAGATCTGACCTACATCAGCTGAGTGGTAACTATGCTTTATCATTTTTTTTTGCCAGTCCTGGGGCTTGACCTGGGCACTGTTCCTGAGCTTCTTTTGCTGACAATTAACATTCTACCACTTGAGCCACAGTGCCACTTCTGTGGCTTTTTCGTATATGTGGTACTGAGGAATCGAACCCAGGGCCTCATGCATGCAAGGCAAGTGCTCTACCACTGAGCCACCTTCCCAGCCCTGCTTTATCATTTTTAATTGACATATCATAACTATGCACATTCATGGGGTATAAGGTGATTATTGACTACATGTATATTATTTTTTATGTAATGACCAAATCATGGTATTCAGAATATTTCATATCTTTTCCATTCATCATTGTTTTGTATTGATAGCATCACAAAGCCTCTCTTCTAAGTACTTTAGAATGTGTTATTAATTGCTAAATAAACAGATCTTTGGCTGGAAGGATGGGTGGATGAATGGATGCAGGCAGGATGATAGATGGAGGGGTGGATGGAAAGACGGATGAATGGAGAGTGGATGGACAGAGGGGTGGAGGTGGATGGATGGATGTATGGATGTACTGGGGAAGGCATTTGTACCTCACCTACAGTGTGCACATTGAGTAGATGTCAGCTGAAATGTGGGAACAAGCATTTCTAACCGCAGATAATCTCATACATCAATAATCAAGGGGAGAATTCAAATTCTTTGGTGCAGAAGGTAGGACAGCCGTTGATTACTAGAACTAAGCAGGGAGCCCTTCCAAGGCCTGGGGATGGCACTCATCCAGACAGCTAATGAAGCCTGGCAGAGCCCCAGCAGAAAGCTTCTTCTATCCTAGTGTCCCCCTCCCGGCTCTGAGCACCAGCATCGCCACACATCACCTACCATTCCCTATAAAATATCCTGTCTAAAGCAGCATTGGTTGTTTTTTGTCCTGTTTTGTTTTGTTTTTGAGAAAGATATCTTTGTGAGCTATTATATGTTTAAATACTGCCAAAGAAACCTGTAATTACATCTGTGTCTCAATCTTAGAACATCAGGACAATGTGCATAAGATGATCAAAATCTGTACATTCAATAAAATGATACCATTGTACTTATCACAGTGAATTGTTGTTGCTTGTTAAAAAAACTCCATTTTATGATTCATTTAAAAGAAGTCATACATATCCACTAGAGATGCAAAAGAAATAAGAAGACAGTAGAAGGATAGAAGTACATAATGCTGAGTATCAGTGGCTCATGCCTGTAATCCTATCTACTCAGGTGGCTGAGATCAGAGGATCCAAGTTTGAAGGAAGCCAGGACAGGAAAGTCTACATGACCCTTATCTCCAACTAACTACCATAAACCCAGAAGTGGAGCTATTGCTCAAGTGGCAGAGCACTAGCCTTGAGCAAAAATGTTCAGGGACAATGCCCAGGCTCTGAGTTCAAGATCCAAGATTAGCGCTGGCGCACGCATGTGCACACACACACACACACACACACACACACACACACACACACACACACACACACACACACACACACACACACACACACTACATAAATGTCTCATGTTAGCTATCCAGAGAAATAAAGTAACTGAGTTTAGGGAAGAACTGGACTCAGGATCTGGACAGTAACAAGGGAAATCTTGCTAGTTCATCTGCTTTGTTTTCTTTGAACAATTAATTCAAGACTGTGTTTGCTTGTCCCTCATTACACATGGTAAGCTATCAATGTCCACCCAACAGAGACACAAGTTAGCCGTCTTCTGTATATAGAGATTAAACTTAATTAGAACATCTCTACCCACATCTTCTCTCTTCAAAATACTCAGAGCATCTTGATTCAGTGTAGAATCACTTAGAGGAGCCTTAAGTGTCACATTATTGGGTGAGAGAAGAAATAATATGCATTCTCCAGTAGGAATTTTTACTCACATATATAATGCCAAAGCCATGAAATACCTTCCACCTGAATTACTCTTTCCTATATCTGTGTTCATTCCTCTTTGTCCCAGCCTGTCTATACTCAGTCATTCTGAAGCAGCTGAACTTTCAGATCGTAGTAGTTCAGAACAGTCATTTCTAAATTAGAGTCTCAGGACTGGCAGCAGAATACCACCTGGGAACTTGTCAGAAATGCAGATTCTTGTCCCAGTGCAGTGATGCACATCTGGAATCCCAGCTACCTCAGATGCAGAGAAAGGAAGGGTCATGGTTTGAGGACAAACAAGGCCAAAAGCTAGTGGGACTCAGTTTCAACAAAATAAACAGGGCATGTAGGCATGTGCCTGCGATCCCAGCGGCGTGAAAGGCAAAAGTAGGAGGATCACAGACGGAAACCCATCTCAGGCCAAAATACAAAAAACAAAACCCAAAACAGTATTTTTCCTACCTGTAAAAGAATGACAACAAAAAACAGGCTGGGGGAGGGGGAAAGCATTGGTTCAAGTAGTGGAATCTCTGGCTTAGAATGATACATTTCTTTCACTTTACAAGAGCCCTAAACCATAAACTTCCATGCCAGCTTTCCTTTGACAGCATGCTCAATGACCCCTGTGGAGATAGAAAAGAAATAGTCGGGCCATGCTAGGGTTCGCTCTTGCACTTGGCCCCAAAGTCACCCCGATCACTTCTAGTCACATTCTACTGTTCTCACAAAATTGAACGGGTCAGAAACATACAATCCTGTCACAGATCGTGGGTGTATGGGGAGGGAAATGAGACTATTGCATTAATTATATTATTTTTTAGTACTGTATGAGTTATAAGTGACAGCATGAGTCGTGTTTTGACTGACTCTTGTAAAGGTCACGGACCAATCATAATTTCCCCCCATTGTCCAGATTGCTTTGTCCTGCTCATGTGGCCATTTTAAAAGACCTGCAGCCCTGGGCACCAGTAATGCCTGTATTTGGAAGCTCTGTCATACAACCTATCCCTGTAGTTTCCGGTTTCTGTTCCAATGTGCTGTCCTGGCATACACAGTATTCCCAGAACAGCCTTAGTTAACAACCAGTCCCATCCCTAGCTCACCCTCTCCCACCACCCTATTTAATTTCCTTCACAGTACTTTTCACCCAGCTACAGTTCCTTTATGGCTTTGATTGTCCTAAAATTTATTACCACCTAAGCATCCTGAAGACAAGGACTCGATCTGTCTTTTTTTTCAGGGCTCTATCCCCAGAACTTAGAGGGCTGCATGCAAAAACATTCATTAAACATTGTGTAGATACGAATCTGTTGATATCCCCTGCGGTGGACCAACTAAACTCTCGCTGCTGTTTAAAATGAAATTGGGGCCTGTGCTTGAACATGTGCCAGCATCTGGGGGAGGCAGATAAGGAGGCTCCAACTTGATACCCACACACAGGGCCCAATATGGACTTGTTTGGGCTAGGTGAGGAATTCAGCTTATTTAGGGAAGCTGTGAGCTTCCAGCTCATGATTCCACCATGGTGTCTAGCTTCTTCCTCTCCAACTTGGAGTGTACCCAGGGTTTGAAGGGAGACTTCTCTCACTTCTTCTAATGGGCAAGATCAAATCTCCTGATGGCATGCTTTGTTCAGAGCTGTAGAAAGGATAGAATTTGCTGAGATCTGACTCTTCATGGCAGAGAAGTTAATAGAGAAGTTTTTAAAAGAAATGAAGAGTGAACTAATTCCTTTTCTCCTCCAAAGAGTTACCATAGAATGGAATACTATGAAGCATTGTTATCTTAGCTCTCCTATTTTACACCATACACACACGTTTCTTAGTTAGTAATCTCAATAATATCATGACATAGGGAAAGATGTAACAATTTCATAGACAGAAACACTCAGGTTCAGAGAATTTGTGTGATCTACCAAAAAGCCATCTAGTTAAGGTTGGAATTCAAACTAGAGTGTCTTGTCCTCTAGTCCAGGACTTTCAGATGCTTCTGTAATTTATAGAATGTTCCAGAGAGACAAATGGTCCAGAGGAATGGGTTCAAAGAATCAAAAAATCCCTGCTGGACACGATTCTGTGTTCAATCAAGCACCATGATGGAGCAGTTCTAGAATTTACAATCATACCTAACCCTTCCATGACTCTAAAAATCTCTAAAAATACCTTTCACAGGTGGAGGGGAGCCCAAAGTCATAGACACACCATGACATTGAAGTTCAAGGCTGAGAAGGTAGATGTTGGACTAGAATAAGCTGAGTTCACATTACAGTTTGCTCGCTTCCTGGCTATGCAGCATTGGACAATACCCTCAGCCTTCCTGAGCTTCCCCTCCTTCCATACTGCGTATTCCCATGAAGAGAAGTCTCATGTCTCACTGCTGAGTAGCTCTGAAAATGAAGAGACTTTGTGACAGAAGCTACTGATTGCCGGTGCATCTATCTCGCTGGTACTCACACGTGGTCTTGACTCAGAACCCAGTTTTGTGCAGATGCCAGGTAGAAAGTTCTTCCATCATCCCTCAGAGTCAGCTGAGACAATTGAATCCTGCTGGATTGCTGCTGTTCTGAGGTGGTCCAGCAGACGCATTTCTGAACAAAGAATGAGACAAAAGAAGAATTTTGCTGGAAACATCCCCCGTGGATGATGATGTGGGATGGGTGGAAGATAGTTGTTGTCATTGTCGTTTCTGCGACAACCCCTCAGCTTTTCTGCTCAGATCACATAATTAATTCACATGATAAATAGTTATTGAGTTCCCATCATGCACCAGGAACTGAACTACAGAAACAGCAGAGCATGGGGTGCACCAAAAAAAAAAGCAGGAACTGGTTTCAAAATGAACTGTGGTACATCAACTGGAGAGAAGTGGTACGAAGAAATAGGAAGCTGGGTAGGAGGGATAGGAACGGAGAGGTGGAAGAGGTGGTACACCATCTGATAAAGAGGAATCGAAAGGGTTTAGAATTTCTAAAAGGATTGGATGTAAGGAAAGAAAGAAAGGTAAAAGCCAATGATAAACCCAGTGCATTGGATCTGAGCAGCTGAAAGAGCAGAGTTATCATTTATTGAGAGCATTTAGACTAAGGACAAATTAGATTCAGGAAAGGTAGTAAGATCAAAATTTCAACAGGATCAAAGCTTCAGATGATAAAACTTTAGAGACATCTGAATTCAGATGTCAAAAAAAAAGTCAGTTGAGCACTGAGGTTTGGAGTTTAGGGCTTGAGAGGTAAATTTTGAGGGGCAAGTTTATCAGCGACGTCATAAACCCCACTGGGCAATGTTACTGAGTGATCGTGTAGCAAATTCGAAACAAGAAAGTCTAATTTGTGTGTTCCAGAGCTCATAAAAATTGGGGAATGAGGTAGCCTGACGCAAAAGTTAAGGAGAGGATCAAGAAGTACCATCCTGGAAGCAAAGAAAGCATTTGCCACGCTTATCCTATGTGTTGAGCACTGGTGATGGCCTGGTAAGATAGAGATGTCACTGTTGATCTTCAAAGGAACAGACCAGTGGGGGTACAGAACATAGCCTGATGGATAGGATTCTAGTGAGTGGCAGGGATGACAGACAGAGAGAAAGGGAATGGAAACTCATTTTGGAGCAGCAAGCACTAAACGGGAATGGAGAAATGAGGTAGTAGCTGCTATAGGCAAGAATATAATTCTTGCCAGTATCTTTCCACAATGAAGGAAAGCAGAAACTTTGTCCAAAGATGTTATAATCTGGGAGTCGTTTCTTTTTTTAGAAATATGTGTTTAACTGTTCACAGAACGATTAAAGAATCAACATCAAATTTTAGGTTGTTATCATTCTAATGGCTGCAGAGTCATATGGCTACTACATTGATGAGCAAATGGCATATAAGATGATGAAGGGACAAAAGGTGAACAATGCAGCAGTGGTACTCACTAGCCACTATGTTGAAAATGAACTATCCAAACTTGTGGGTGGGGAGAGGAGGAAAAAACTGGAAGAGAGAGAGAGGGAAAGGGGTCCCAAAAGAAATGTATTCATTACCTGACTCACGTAACTATAACTCCTCTGCACAGCACCTGTATAATAGCAATAAAAAAATTAATTATTTAATTATGGGTCTCATTGACAAATGTAGATTAGATTGTCAAAAAATGGAAATCGTGCTTTAGGATGATCATTGTAAATGATGATTACTTTTAAATTCATTATTACTACATTCTTTTGTGGGGGGGGGAGGGAGAGGGAAACTTATTTAATCTGATGCTTTCACCTACTATGAATCAAGCAAATCTATTATTACTTGCAGCCCCAGACATCCTGACAGAAAGGCCACTAAATCTACATTTGCATCAGACTTCTGGATGGCTGGCAATATCATTGTAAGGTTGAAATATAGACCCTGGTGTGTTTTTGATTGGCCACTTGGTAGCTGTGCAAATTATTTAACATATAAGTGCCTCAACTCCTTCATCTAAACAATGATATTGTAATGGTTCTGAATTCTTGGGTATGATGGTCTACATCTGTCTAGCCAGATCCGTGCATTAGAAACCAATCCCAGTGTAGTAGTGATGGGAAGCAGAGCCTTTGGAAGGGAGCAGATGGGGTGCTACCCTCATGAATGGATCAATGCTATCATAAACAGCATGCTCTCCTGTCCTTCAGATTCCCACTACGGGAAGAAGCAGTAAGAAGACTCATGTTAAGGTCAGCATCTTGATCTTAGACTTCCAGTCTTCTAAATTACATTTCCCTTCTTCGTAAATTGTGTGGTCTTGGGTTATTCTGTTACAGCAGCACAGAACAGAGTAGGAAAGCAGGTAGAATAAATGAGATATAAATGAGAACATCCATTAACCCAGCGATGTGAACATAATAAATGTCCACAAAATTTTTTTTTCCCCTTTACCTTGGTTTTGTGTCTTTGGATCTTCCTTCAACACAGCTGGGAAGTTCCTCTTATATTCCCCACAGAAACCTACAGAAACTACTCCTTACCCTACCCAATAGAACAAAAGTGACCTGGAATCAACTTCTAGATGAGGCATCAGGGCCCAGAAGAAGTTCTGCTGAGCTCTGAGTACTGGGCATTTTCCTGCTAGAACAATAGAGCAGCACAACTCCCCTCACAGCTGTCTCCCCTCTCCCCATAACCCACCCCACTTGATAGAGTTATTCAATTGTTCCACACACCACAGCAGCTGTGAGAATATCTCAGTTCTCGGCAAGTCTCCTAAGTGTATTTACTGCGAAGCAATGCTGCCTCAGAACAATTAAATCAGATGACAATTGTCAAAAGTGTTGGCAGTTCTTTGGCCTGTGATTGCCAGACTCTACTTTCTTTGTAGGTTAGCACCTGGAATCTGTAATAACCTGCCTGGCTCCCTGCCCCATATTGTTCTGTCCCTGCAGAAAAAGGCCATTTTGTCCCCCAAAGCAAGCCTGGCATGTCTCGGGCTCTGGAACTAACCAACTTCTTAATTAGAGGGTGAAAAAAAAATCCTTGCTATAGAGCCTGGCTGAGGAGCTTCTGTGCTATTCGCTGGGTTCCATATTAAGCCAGGGTCTCCGGTGCTGAGTCAAGAACTCTTCCTTGTCTTGTGCTACTCTGCCTCATCAAGCCCCAGAGTTCCTTCTCATACTCCACCCTCCTTCTTTCGTGAGCTAGGGTCACATGTCCTTTACCTTTATTCCAGATGTCTTCCCCTCTCTCCCGACTTTTTGCTTGCTTGTTTGCTTGTTGTTGGTCTGGTCGTGGGGCTTGAACTCTGGGCCTGTGTGCTGTCCCTGAGCTCTTCAGCTCAAGGCAAGCGCTCTACCACTTGAGCCACAGTGCGCCACTTCTGGTTTTCTGGTGGTTACTTGGAGATAAAGTCTCAAGGACATTCTTGCCTGGGCTGGCTTTGAACTGAGATTCTCAGATCTCAACCTCCTGAGTAGCTAGGATTACAGGCATGAGCCACAGGCACGGGGTCCCCGTTTTGTTTTGACCTGCACTCAGAAAGACACCACATCTACTGTGACCAAGCATTGTTTAAAAAACTTTCTGCATGTTGTTCCCAGTGAGTTTTCAAAGGATACACCCAGAGGGAGAGAAGGTGGGCTATGTTTTGAGCACTGCTGTGCTTGGGAGGGAGGAAAGGTAATAAGAAACACCCAAATAATAACACCTGCCTGTGTAGCCATAGATAATTGCTTCTCTTTCTTTCTCTCTCTCTCTTTTCCTCATCTCTCTTTTATTTTCTAGGATATTTTTCCAGACTTTGAAAAAAAATATTGTCAATTGAGGGGCTTGAACTTAAGCCCTAGGCTCTGTCCCTGAGCCTTTTTCTTTTTTGCTCAAGGCTCTCTCTTATTTTGAGCCACAGTTCTACTTCTGGTTCTTGGGTGCTTATTTGGAGATAAGAGTCTCATGGTCTTTCCTGCCTGAGTTGGCTTTGAACCATAAACCTCAGGCATAAGCTACCAGTGTCCGTCAAGGTTGCCATCTTTAGAGTCTTCCATAGCCATCTGGTGGTAAATTCAGGGTTTTGGCTTATGAGGTAAGAGAAAATCGTCTGCCTCAGACTTTAGGTAAATACTATTTTCATTCTCTGTTTAAATTTACTATGTGGTTTTTGGCATAAGCCCATCTAGTAATTGTATTGTCGTGAGTTTTCTCATTTATCATTGTCCCTTGTGAGTGTCTCTTCCTTGGGAAAAAGCCAACATGGCTATATCTAAGTATTACGTGGGTTCCAAAGACCAAATCTTTGCTAATTCCTATACATCCATCGTGTCTGTTACATTTCAAACTCAGTGTTCTAAGCATACAAAACTAAATATAACACAAACCATGAAATGCAGCCATAAACGGCCTTTCCTACCACCTAACAAAGCCCAGCTCTGATAGGATCTCCTAGCTATAATAAAATGCTAAGCATTTCCTCAAACATGCCTTTAATCTCAGGCAGAAAATTCCATCTGCAAACTTCCTCTGGAAATTCGACAATGGCTTCAAGTTTCTTATGTTTGGCTGAATAAAATGCCATCACTTGAATAAGAGGAAATACAAAGGCTTTTCAAAGGAATGTGTTAGGCAAGAAGTATTCCTTTTACTTTATTTTTAAAACTCTTAACTGTTGACTTTTAATATCTGATGTTTGAATTTGTAGTTAGAGATTTCTTTACATTAGGCGCATATACTTCTGTAGCCAGAGAAAGAAGAGGGAGCTTAGGTTTATTAAAAGAACAATAAAATGCTTCTGAGAAGTTGTTCTGGGTTGCCTTAGCTGTATGGAGGGGAAATGGTAAATCCGAATGAGGTTACTCTGAATCTCAAAGATACCTCCCGCTCTGTGAGCCAGAGGAGTTGCTCATCTATGTTGAAATTTCTCTCCAGATTTAGCTCCCAGCTGACTCTTAAAAATGTTCACACAGACTCATCCTATCCACAATTCTGTGACCCTCTCAGTACTGGCTTTCCTGCACCCCATTCATCAAGCTCAATTTTCTGAGAGCTTTAGAATCAGCTCTTTTCCAGCCAGATGTTCATCTTACTTTTAGGATAAAGTTTTTGGACTGAGTCCAGACCCTGTTGTCTTTTGTATTCCAGAAAAAGGAGATGCTAGAGGAAAGAATTTGGGGCTTGTAGGAAGACTTTAGTTGTATCTGAGCCCTCCTATCTAGTAACTGTGAATAGGATATTCTTTAGAGTGCTATCATATGTTATAGTAAAACCCCAAGTCTGAATGAACTGATGATGTAATAGATGTTTGTTTCTTGTTCACAAGACAGTTGGGAACACTTGTGTTTCCTGTTATGGGGTGGCCTTTTATATGGTGAATGAAAAATTTGTTTTAGGGGTCAGTATACATTTGGAATCTGTCAATGATTTAGGGCCTAGATGTGGCATCTCAAGAAGATCTTCATGCTATTACATGAAAAGAATAGACCCTGGAGCCAAGCCTGGCTTCAAATCCTAGTTACATCAACTATGCATGTGCCCTTGGGCTAATCAGCTATTTTTCTTTCTAAGTGGTGCAATAGCTCACCCCTACTTGGCAGATTGAAATAATTCAGAGCATACAAAGCATCCTTCACAATGTTTGATATGTGGCAGGCACAGAAATTAGGACTGGCTACCAGCTCCTGTCTGATCCTTACCACCAATCTGGTTTAGCTTTGAATTTGTGTATTTCCTATTTTCAATAGCTTTGGATTGTGATCTCCACATGGTGAAAGGCTGGGATTATCTGGGTTCTGGGGTGTGTGTGTGTGTGTGTGTGTGTGTGTGTGTGTGTGTGTGTGTGTGTGTGTGCAGTCAAGAAAATATGTTCAGTGAATACTGTTTGGATTGAATTTTTATGAGAATGACTGAGAATAGAAGGAAAGGTCTTTTGATCCAAAAAGAGAAATGCTGGAGATGAGTTCATTGTAAGTCTTTTAATTGTAGAGGACTACTGGTTCTCAGAATCTGAGCACTTCATTATCCTTTTAACTTGTACATATATAGATTTATGAGAGTCTGTTTCAAGGAACGCATTCAGGATCATTGACTCCAAAGAAATTGCGAAGCGCAAACCATTTTCTCTGTCGAAGGACAGATTAAAAGGTCAGTACTTTTGAAGCCACTAAAAGAATACTTTTACTTGCTTGCTTTAAAGAAAAAAAGAAAGAAAGAAAGAAAATCACCAGAAGGGAATTGACCAGGACTCTGAGTATTGCAGCATGAACTGGTCCCAGAATCCAGGGATTGGAGGGCTTGGACTACCTTCCCTGGAGTCTCTGGCTGTTGTCCATCAAGTCAATGCCACTGGCTGCACTGGAGCATGGAAAGTATAAAAGCCACAGATTCAGGATGTGCTAGTGGGAATGGGCGGGACTTCCTCATGGTTGGCCAGATGGATCTAAGGTTAGTGAAAATTCCTGAGTTCATGCTCTGGTAACCCCACAGGGAGATCTTTGCAGTGTGCAAACATGATGGCAACCATTTACAAATCTCCTTCCTTTAATCCTCCTCATTATTCACTGAATTAGGTGCCTGTGCTACTTAGCATTTAGTTTCACAGATGGGGAGTGGAGGTTCAGAGAGGTTAAGTAACATGTGTGGCATCACACAACTCGGAAAACCTTAAAAATTAAAGGCTAGTGCATGGTGAGCCCTAAGAAAAGAAAAGGCGGTTCAGAGGCCCGATACAAATTGTTCCACATCTCACACTAGGTCAAAGCTGTGAGACACAAAAAGCACCCCATTGGAGTTCTCCCATCGCAGTGGGAGAAGGGAATATGACCCAGACGGGAGTGAAATGGTCAATAATTTGCCTCTTTCACTTCCTTATTGACCACAAAGTTGTTCCACGAGAGGAAAGCGGGGTGGAGTGGAAGGAATGCGGTCATACTATTCAAGAAAGGTCCTGTGAAACTAGATCCTATGAATGCAGTCATAATTCAACGTTGATCTTATGGAATTTAAGGGGAGGAGATGGTTTGGGAGGGATGGGAGAGAATGATCAAAGGGGTGACAATGACCAAGATGCATTGTATTTATAAACTGGCACGTTGAACGGCAACCCCTTTGTACAACAACTTTAAGATAATAAACATTTAAAAATACAAAGAATGATAGGTATTAGAAAACCAGAAACACTGGCATCGGAACCAATGACAGCCAGGTGGCATAGCCCTCAGCTTGTTTCTTTCCTGGAAGATGTGGCAGACAACACTTAATCCGTAGAGGAATTGCCAGAATGACACAACAGGATGCAGGTGAGAGGCTGTTACAAATTACAAATGTGTGTACACATGTTCCCATTCGTGTAAGGCGCTTGGCTAGTAGCCACGACGGCATTTGATCTTCAGAATATAAGGAGTCTATTTCTGAAATTTGTAAATACCAATAATATTGTGCCCTTATTAAATGTATGCAGCAAAACGTGTTCAGACTCAGAAGAGAAACACAGTACAGAGAAGAAAATATGACACCCAGCTTGGAGTGGTGTGTGTGTGTGTGTGTGTGTGTGTGTGTGTGTGTGTGTGTGTGTGTGTGTGTGTGTGTGTGTGTGTGTGTGTGTGTGTGTGTGTGTGTGTGTGTGTGTGAATGTTTCAGAAAGAGGAGAGAGGGAGAGGAAGAAGTAGACGGAGAGGGAGAGGAAGACTAGCGGGAGAGGGAGAAAAAGGAGAGAGAGAGAGGAGAGAGAGAGACAGAGAGAGACAGAGAGACAGAGAGAGAGAGAGAGAGAGAGAGAGAGAGAGAGAGAGAGAGAGAGAGAGAGAGAGAGAGAGAGAGAGAGAGATATGTTTACAGAGAAATGTACATTTAGGCTGAGCCAGGAATTAGGATTGACATTTGGTTAGAACAGAAAGATGCCACAGAAACCTTAGGTAAATTACTGTGCTTCTCTAAGCCTAAGATTCCTCAAATGTAAAAAATGTAGCGGAGAAATAATATCCACCACATAATGAAAATGAATAATTGTACCAAGTGTTGCTATAGCAGTCTCTCCATACTTACAACAGATATGCTCCCAGATGCCCAGAGGGTACCTGAAACCAGGTATCCAGCATCATACCAAGCCCTGGGTCTTCTATACACACGTGCACGCACGCGCGCGCGCACACACACATACACACACACACATTTAATACCTTCTCATCATAATTGAACTCACCAATTACCACGCGGTATGGTCATGGCTTTTGTAGTCTGATGTGGGTACAGCAAAACTAGGATGGATATCTTTTCCCTTTTCACAATTTCACGTATAGAAGTCTTCTCGCCAGAAACCGTAGCAACCTCAGCATATCTTTCTACTCCTTTTTTCCTTAAAGAAAGCATTGCAGAGTTTCTCTTTGACATATCCAAATAATCGGTGTCGCCACCCTTTGGGCACTGGGGCCATTATGAAGTGAAACAAGTGTTAGCAGAACCCAGGTGCTGAGATTGCATAACTGAATCAGATGGCCTAGACTCACTGGCAGCTGTGTAGATGTCACTTCACCTCTCCATGCCTCCGTTTCCTCATCTGTGAAATGAGCATAATAACCGTTGTAAGACCGTTGTAAGCCTTCCATGAGAGAACTTGAGGACAGAACCTAAGAGAGTGCACATAGCCACCCTTCAGCTCAGGACATCACAAGGTGTGGGGTGAGTGATTCGAACCCACGAGACTTCCTTTGCCACTGCCAGAAAACAGGATTCCCACAGGATGCTCTCAGATCGTTGGAGACTGAAGGGAATTGTCCGAATGTTTTCATTGTGGCCACCTAAGTAACTCTGTAATGATTCCCCCCCCCAACCATGGATCTAATGTTTTAGAAGGTTATGAGTAATAACATGCCTGGTAACAAACACTGAGACTAAAGGGGTGGAGCCCAAAGGTGTGACACCTCTGAAACTTCGAAATACTATTTATAGAAACCAATTCCAGAAAATGGAAACGGATTTTTGTTGCTGTTTGTCATTTGTTTGTTTTTTCTGTTTTGTTTCTTTTTTGAAGGAGGCAAGGGGAGGTGGCGCAGAAATGGAGGGAGGGAGGATGAACAAATGCAGTCATGGTATGTAGTATGCACTATGTGGAAAACGTCCTATGTGACTTGTGGGCAGAGAAGGGAAGGGGAAACTGGGGGAAAGCAAAAAAGGGGTGATATTGTCCAAAAAGAAATGTACTCATTACCTGACTTAATAATAGCAATAAAATTATACTGATAAAGCAATAATTTATTTGAACTCACATCCCATAAAGAGTCTTTCTGACATGAAAATGAATGAATTGACTCTCCAATACTGAATGAACGTAGTGTCATAAGCTTATAACAACCAAAGGTACTGTGACAGATCAGACTGGTCGGATGATCTCAGCAAGGTGGGTACACAGTTTGCACTGGCTTTTGTGATAGAAGGCTCACATTGGGTATTCTTCCCTGAGAACATAAGGACCTTGGAGCCCTGAGTGCTTACTGGCTGGAAGCTGGGTGACTGGATAAGGTGTGTTGCTCAGGCTCATAGGGTGGTCGGACTCTCATTACCCAAGGAAACTAAGTAAAGGCCTGAGAGACTAAAACCCAACCAAGGCTGCTCTTCTGGTACTTGGCATCCAACCATCCAACAAACTTACCTTATTGCCTGCTATCTCCAGGTCCTTCTGCCCTTCTCTCTCCTGCCTGAATTCTACCTCTCTCTTTCCCCTTCAGTTCCAAGCTTAGCCATTCTTACAAGAGAGCCCCCAGAGCCCAACGGGCTCTACCACAGAAGCACAGTCAAATTAGAGACCCTCGGAAATCGCCATTGCTACAAGCCTGACAGCTTCCCGCTGTGGGCTGGGAAATAATTATTGTCAGTAATTAGAATTAAATTACTCTTGTCAAAACACACAAAATGGCAAAGCTAGCATGGAGGCATATTAGATCCCTTTGTCCCAATGGTCGCTTTCCCTCTTAATAGAGCCCCATGCGGCCCCAAGAAATTTCCTCTCAATTCTGTATTCCAGGTGTGTGTTGCTGTCATGGCCACTCCTCCTCCCAAATCCCAGATACAAATGAGAAGGTTAGGTGCTGAGCCTCCCAGAGAGGTGGGAAGGAAATGTGATAATAACAGTGGTCAGGCATATAGGAGATGGCAGTGGTGATATTCCTATTGTTTCTATACTTGACAGTAATGAGTCCATTTCAGAAAAAATTTTAGAGAATGGAGAAAAGTATGAATAATAAATGTAGGGTACATTAAATAGGTAGGTTTCATTAGGTAGCTGATGAAGAGAACACCATGCGCTATTCAGGCAGGAAAAGAAGTTTATTTACCCAACTGCTGGTGGAGAGGCATGGCCAAAAAGGGGAGACCCACCCGACTTACATAGGCCAGGGACAGGAAGAGGTGTGGACAGGTGGGGGAAAGGCGTGGCCCCATTGGATCTGGATGTGACCTCAGGGCTTGGGATCCTCCTATGGTCAGATGGGAGGCGTGACCAAAATCAGCCCAGGATGTGACCTAGCAGGAAGGTTGCATGACTGCTTCCAGGTGTGCCGGTTACCTAGGTAACATAGACACTCAGGGCCTTCTTGGCCCCGGGAGACCTTACCATAAAAATCTTAATCTGTAATTGTGATTTTTACTGCTTTTTGGAGTACTTGTAGTTTTTTTCTCTTTCTCTTTTGTACTCACACACATACAAACACATCTGATGCACACATGTATGTTACACACCTACACAGAAGATTATTTGATTTCCCCCCCAGCTCATCAGCACAAAACAATCAGTAATCTTATTTCACTTCTAGATTGGTAGGTATTTGTACATATTAGGTTTTTTTTTTTTTCTATACCAGTCCTGGAGCTTGAATTCAGGGCCTGGGTGTTGTTCCTGAGCTTTTTTGCTCAAGGCTAGCACTCTGGGACTTGAGGAACAACTCCACTTCCAGCTTCTTATTGGTTAATTGGAGATGAGTCTTATGGACTTAATTGCCCAGCCTGGCTTCAAAACATTATACTCAGATTTCAGTCTCCTGAGTAGCTGGGATTCCAGGTGTGAGCCACCAGCACCCAGCTTCATATATCTTTTTGAGGCATAGTATATTTTATTCATGTGTACATCTGATAATGATCAAAACAGAGTAAATAGCAAATCCATGAATTTCCTCTCTTCTATTTTATAACTATTACTATTTCCTCTCTTCTAACCACTTTGAGATATGCCTTATTGTCAGTTATAGTTAACACAGACTGCAGAACTTACTTTACCTCTCAGACTATAACTTTGGACCATTGACCAATTAATGTACTATGTTAAACTTCAGCTTCCCAGCAAATGGAGAATTGTCTCTCATGTGTCCTGGGAAGAATTAGTGAGCCTTTGTTTCTCCCCAACATAGACTGTGGGGTTAGAACTCTTGAAGGAGAATAGTCCAAGTCTACATTGAAGAATTGGCCTTCAAGGAAGAGAGAGTAGAGCCACCCAAACATATTCTGTAATTTGGTCTGTCATGCTGTGCTCTTGGATGACCTTAGGAAGAGGAAACGTTTACCAGTTCACACTCCACAAAGCTAGATTCCATTTGACTTCAGATGAAAGAGAAAACTCTGACAGATTGCTTGATCTGAAGTTAGGAAAGTTTTGCTTCTTACAATGCTGTTCTCACTCAGAAACAGATACCAGGCTAGACATGGCAGACTTGTTTTCCAGGGTCCTTCAATCTGGCACAGACCAATTTCTTGAGGCATTTCTAGGCTTTTCTATACTCTAGGTAGACATCTCTGGCTATTGGCTAGGAACCACCAGGGGCAATAATGATGTTCTCATAAGAGGCAAGGCTAGATGGTAACTTTGCAGCTCTACTGTGTCTGGGTAGCTCCCTGGGTTGGTTGTATACTTGCTACCCCAAGGCTGATTTTGACTGCTGCCACACTTCAGCAAACCATAGGAAACCTTCAGAGACATGGACCCATGCACATGTGTGAGGTGACTTTGTGATCTGGGCCTCAGTTTCCTCTTTTGCCCAGTAGGGACATAAATGGTCTTTCCTGACAGGGGAGGGCAAGAATTCAATGGAATGGTGCATGGTACAGTGAAGGCTCAAAAATGAATGGCTGCTGCCCAGTGTCTCTTATTTATACCCCAGCAAATGAAACCGGTGAAAATCTTCACATGCTTCTGATGGTCTAATGGCCATAGCACTTTCGCTGGATTGTTGAATTACATCTCTTCTTTCTCATACCAGAGTAGCCTCATCAATCACCCACAACCTTCACCCTGCAGATCTAACTGCCTCCTCCTCCTCCTCCCTCTCTCTATGCCTCCCCAGCATGAAGAAGCATACATGCTAAGCAAATAGTCCAGTGATTATGTGATTAATATTTGGCTAGGCTGCAGAATAAATACATACAGCAGGGTCCCCTTCTATTTTGCTCCCCACGGAATTCCCACTTCCTGACGCATACACAGCAGGTGCTAAAGAAAGTTCGCTATCTGAACATTGAATTGCAAACAAGGACAGGCTTGAATCTTCTCTCTATTGGAAAATTATTTGGACTCTTTTTTCCTTCAATTACTGAGAAGCAACTAACTTGGCAATACGCCTCAGTGTTTTGAATCCCTCCTCCATGCTTCACTTCTCCTGTTTAAAGAGTACATATTGATGGAGACACAGCCAGTTTCCAAAACAGGTATAGAACCAGAACCATAGAGACAGGTGACAGAACTCTCTCTCTCTCTCTCTCTCTCTCTCTCTCTCTCTCTCTCTCTCTCTCTCTCTCTCTCTCTCTCTCTCTCTCTCTCTCTCTTTCTCTCTCTCTCCTGCACTCTCTCTCTCCCACCTCCCTCTGTCTCTGCCTCTCTCCCTCTCCACTTTAGTTAAGATTGAGCCAAGGGTGGTCCCTCTAATGAGCATTGGTCCAGGCCCTCTCCTTTATGCTTCAGATCTAGACAACCCTGGGCAAAGGCTTTCTCATCACTCTTGTTACAGATGTTCTTGTCCTTCTGTTAACTGGAAGCTGGAGGTAATTACTGGCAGAAGTGTAGTTCCATAAGGCACATTAGGCTAGGGGAAACTTCACTGGACCACAAATTGTGCTCTAATTACGCAGTTGCTGATGCAAAGAGTTCAGAAGTTAGTTGACAGGCTTGCTCCAGCCAGAAGCTTCTATCAACTGCAAGTGGTCGGCAGTACTGTGGAAGCAGAGGGGAGAAAAAAGAGGAGGAAATGGAGGAAGGGAATAGGGAAAAGGAAATCGTATATGTGTTTGCGTGTGTGTATGTGTTTGTATGTGTGTGACAGAGAGAGAGTGTGTGCGTGTTTGGTTTGTGTGCATGCATGTGTGACATACGGTACAGAAAGAGGGAATGCAAAGAAGAAATGGAAGGCAGGAAGGAGAAAGGAAGAAGGGTTGAGAGAGGGAGAGAAGGAGAGAGGGAGGGAGGAAAGGAGGGAGGAAAGAACAGAAGGAGAAAGAAGAATTTATCTTTACTACCCATGAGTCTAAAGACCACCTCGAGTCAAAAGACTTCACCTTGGAAGACTTGCACACCCATCATTAGTATAATGACTTTGCAAAACTATTTGGCATGATCTTCTAAACATACATGTAATCTATGACTCAGGAAATCCTTTGCAAGGTTTCCAACTCAGAGGAAACCTTGAGCATTTACAGAAGAGCCATTGACAATACTTAGGTATTGGAAACAAGTTCCATTCTCATCAGCCAGAGAGTGCAGTGATGCCTGGGGTGTTTTCTACAAAGCGGGTACCAGACAGCAAGTTTAAAAAGAAAACAACAAAACCATTACTGATAACTCTCAACGCATGGCAATTCATGAGTGAAAGAAGACAGGTAGAGGAAAGGTACACTGCATACAATTCCATTGTTGTTGGGTTCAAGAGCAAGTACATTCATGAAGAGGTATGAGCAAGGGAGCGGCAAGGGGAAGCTTCTCATCATTAGACATGGTCTAAGGTGATCTGGGTGAGGCTATTGTGGAGAGGAATAGTGTAAAAAGTGAAAAATGTACTTTCAAAAAACAAGAGAAAGTTGAAAATTCACATCACTTTAAGTCATAATTCAACAAAACATTTAAAACATGACAAGGCCTTTTTAAGATTGAATAATATCCCATTGTGATGTGTGTGTGTGTGTGTGTGTGTGTGTGTGTGTGTGTGTGTGTGTGTGTGTGTGTGTATTTTTCATTTCTTTGGCTAACTAGACAAGAAAACCTTTCACATTTATCCATCCAAAGCATTTGTTTTGTGAATTGCCGGCATGTTTCTACCCTGGCTCTAATGAGAATTTTTGTTCTTATTCACTACCTTGAAGAGCCTTGTTAAAGAATATGTCAGAACCCTTCTCTAGTGGTTTGTTGCAAATGCTTTTCCTCCCATTCATCTTTCCTCCTCTCCCTTGGAGATTTGTTTCCGGTAATGGTTTTCATGTGGAGAGGGCTTGAAGTTCTCAGTGATCAGTTTTATCCACTTTCCCTCTTAGGTGGTTCTTCCCTTGTCTGCTTCTGTGTTGTTCCCAAGATTCTTTCTTGTGACAACCTGATAGAAGGCAATATACCTGGATCAGCCAAGTTGGAGAGAGACAAAAAAAAAAAACCCCAAAACCAACAACAACCAGATTGAAAAGGTAGCAAGGGACCAGGCCACACATGCTTCGGGGATGTGGGAATTTATCCTGAGTACAATAGATACTTAGGAAGGGATGTAAGCAACAAGGTAGAGATGTGTGTGTTATGAATATCACTTTAGCTTCTGGGTGGAGAATATCTTAGGGAAAGGAAACACCCAGAGAGACATGAATACCTGTGTGGTAGTCCAGGACAGAGGGGCTTGGGCTAGGAGGCCAGTAGATACAGAAATGGTGAGGCTTTGCAGACATGCTTTAGCCCTAGTCTCCCTAAGCCAGGGTCATGGGTAGATATGGAGGAGAAAGGCGAGCATGATTGAACAGCACTGCTGTCAGTTCTCAGTGCCTGCCACCCTCATCTGTGCACTTGTCCCTAGATTTCTGAGTTTATATATTTATTTGCTTCTATTTTTAACTCTTTACCAATCCATAATTCATATTTTTTGGTGGTCTAGTTAAGAATGTGAGTTTATTCCATTCACCCAATGCTAAATTTCTTCGTTAAAATATACTGAACTCAGCCAGGCCCCCGTGGCTCATGCCTGTAATCCTAGCTACTCAGGAGGCTGAAATCTGAGGATATAGGTTCAAAGCCAGACTGGGCAGGAAAGTCCGTGAGACTTTTTTTTTTTCTTTTTGGCCAGTCGTGGGGCTTGAACTCTGGGCCTGGGCATTGTCCCTCAGCTCTTCAGCTCAAGGCTACTGCTCTACCACTTGAGCCACAGCACCACTTCTGGCTTTTTCTATTTATGTGGTGCTGAGGAATCAAACCCAGAGCCTCATGCATGTGGGGCAAGCATTCTTTTATCTTTGATAAGCCACCAGAAAACCAGAAGTGGTGCTGTGGCTCAAGTGGTAGAGCTTGAAGAATGCAGGGACAGCACCCAAGCCCAGCATTCAAGCCCCACAATCAACTCTCTCTCTCTCTCTCTCTCTTTATATATATATATATATATATATATATATATATATATATATATATATATCTCAAGCTCACATTAAAATATCACTTCCTCACTCATCTATCCATCTGCATATTGATTCATTATACACTAGGCCTAACTCCTTTCTTCTAATGACCTGTCTTCTTTTGTTTTTATCATGCAGTGTTGACAGTTGGGCACTTTTGATTCATTTGTTTATTTTTTAGGAAAGATATCACTTAATCACTCTTTTCATCCTCAGCTGTTTTCTCCCTAATCTGTTCTGTGTGTGTTATTATAGTTCATTCCCTCAGGTGAACTTGAGACTCGAATAATTAAGTTCTACAAATCCCACTAAGAATTTAATTGGGATTTCATTAAACCACAGATAAATTTCAGAAGAATTATTATATTTTCTCTCACATACGTTTTTCTATGCATTCCACACATGTATTGCTCCTTTCCAGTCATGTTTGGGGATAGTTTAGGGTTTGAACTGATGGGTCTTGCAGTTGATAAGCAGATAATCTATTGCTGAGCCACACCCGCACTGGTGAGATGGTGTCTTGCTTCCTGTGCAGGTGTGCACCTCGACAGTGATCTTTGTAGTTTTCTTGTCCCATCCCCACACCTAACAAGGTATAGATGGAGGAGGGATTTGTGGACTTCACAGCATGGTCTGGCCCCAAACCATGGTCCTCCCAATTTTAACCTCCCTAGTAGCCAGGATTGTGGAGGAAAGCCATAGGACCCAAGATATTTTTTCAGCAAGTTGTCCAATGTATCTCATAATTTCAACTATTTCTCACTTTTTTGCCTTCAGAATTTTGTGTTTTGGATAAGATTGTGAGATGCTTTTATTATTCTCCCATGGATTATTGTTCATACAGGTGGAAAAGATTAAAGCCAGCTATTTTTCTATGGAGGCATTTCACAAAGCTAGATTAAAAGTATATGTTTTCAAAATTGATTCTGTGGAGTCTTATAAGACCATAATTGAATTACTGTACAAAATGATAATTTTGTCACCTTTATGACAATCAGATCTCCTCTTGTTTATTCAAATT
Organism: Dipodomys merriami; assembly: GCF_024711535.1. Classification (NCBI taxonomy): domain Eukaryota; kingdom Metazoa; phylum Chordata; class Mammalia; order Rodentia; family Heteromyidae; genus Dipodomys; species Dipodomys merriami. The sequence continues at coordinate 3,534,011 of NW_027206590.1, forward strand.
ACAATGCTTAGACTTTTCTAAATTGCACTAAATTATATTGACATTGGGCTCTTATTTGTATGTTTTTCTTTTGGCTTGAGTTGAATTTGCCTTTAGTTCTTCACTGCTTCTGATAATACTGATAATTAGTATAAGATATAAAGTCATCTTTGGTCCCCAGTTAGCCGCAAAACATATATTTAAAGACCCTAGAATACATTTTTAGGTGGCCTGACTACCTTTCCCTACCTTATTACAATCAATATTCTTATTTTCTTCTAAAATTTATTTATATGAAATTTGTTTCTTTATAATAAGTATCTTTTTTGTTTCTTGGATAAGTCATTCTTGTTCATTGTGAACAATACTTTTAATTTCACTCTGGCTTTTAGTCTAGTAATACATTATTCAGGATTTGTTTACATCTCTTCAATTTTGATACAGTTTTTGTTTCCCTCTGATACTTTGGAATCAGGGATGTGATGGTATTTCCAAGTGCAATGTGGATTCATATTTTCCTATGTCTAGGATGATTTATGTAGCGTGAGGTATAGGCCCTTAAAAAGTTTGAAAGAATAAATTTCAAGGTAGCCTAGAATGGCAGTTTTTGTGAAGTAATTAAATCATAAATTCTTCAAAAATCTTTCAGAGTGACTTATCTATTTCGATTTTGACTTTTGCTTGAATGAACTTTTCAAAGTGTCTAGGTTTCCAGAGCCTTGAGATTCTGAAATTTATGCTCATATAGCTATGTATCATCTTTTCCTTAAACAAGACACCTTCTGCTTTTCATGTTTTTGAACTTTCCAAGAGTCAATGATTGAGTGGTTTCTTTATTCTGCACCAAGTTTTGAGATGTTATCAAATATACATGTAGTAGAACAATTCCTTCTTACTATAGTGTGGTATTCCCTTGAACTGGTATTTGATAATTAATTTATCCATCTTGCTCAGTTCAGTCACTTAGATTATCGCAAAAATTTTTTCTTAGAAGTAAAACTTCTAGCTGGACACTTGTAATTCACTCCTGTAATCCTAGCTACTCAGGAAGCTGAGATCTGAGGATCATGGTTCAAAACCAGCCTGGACAGGAAAGTCTGTGAGACTCTTATCTCCAATTAATCTCTAAAAGGCCAGAAGTGGAGCTGTGGCTCAACTGGTAGAGCTCAGGGACAGCTCCTATGCCCTGAGTTCAAGCTAGCATCACTTCCAGTTTTCTGGTGGTAAATTGGAGATGAGAGTCTCATGGACATTCCTGCCCAGGATGGCTTTGAACTATGATCCTCAGCCCTAAGCCTCCTGAGTAGCTAGAATTACAGGTGTGAGCCACCAGTGTCTTTCACCTCACCTCTCAGGGTATCCAGTATCATCCCCTTTAGCCAGCATTATTTGAGATGGTTTTCATAGCTTGAACATCTTAATGCAACTGTAGACAAATACATTTGCACCATTTACTTTCTTTTTCTAGATGGGAAGGATGTAGATTAGATACCGCATTCTCTAGCTGGCTCTTTCAAATAGCAAAAATCAAATATCTCTACAGATTATTCAGGGCTAGAAGTTTCACAAAGCTACATACACACACACACACACACACACACACACACACTCTCTCTCTCTCTCTCTCTCTCTCTCTCTCTCTCTCTCTCTCTCTCTCTCTCTTCTCTCTCTCTCATCAGCTAGTTGTCCTGCAATATAAATACATTGTTCCACTCCAAATGACAGAAAGTTGGACCAAATGTTCTTTCATTTGTTGCCGCTTGTTTGCCGCTGTCCCAGGTGCTTAGACAAGGCTGTGCTGTGGAATCCGCTGCAGCCATCTGCACACTGGATGGTGGGTGCTAATCAATCTTGTCTCTTTCCCTCCTGCTCTCCTGGCTTCTGCACACCGGGGCCCCCAGACTTCAGGGTGCTGGGAAGGAATGCCCTGAAGAGCTTGTCAAAGTCCACATAGATGTCCTCCTCCCACAGACTCCATTCAGGACATCAAGGTGAGGTTCAGAAATTGCATTGCGAACTAGGTTCCAGGCTTTGCTGCTGCTGCCTTTGGGCAGGAAAATGCACGGAGTTCCACTGCTGTAGACCTGGCAAGTGCTGAGATCACAAAACCAGGACCTGTGCTTACCAGACGCTTACTGCACCATTGTGTGCTACCTTCACAGACGTAGCTTTTATGAAGTGGGCATGGCCCAATGCAAACGTAGATGCATCCGTCACCTATGGGCAAAACTGTCCTATGCTGAACTCACCAGCCAACATGGCATACTATGTGATCTGGGGCTTGAAGCTCCAGACCTTCAAAGTCAAAGCCTCTGCACACTTCACAGTCAAAATGCCCAGCTCACACAATGTTCTGTTGGCAGGCAAGGCTTTTAAGAGCCAAGAGTAAGTGGCTCATGCCAGTAATCTTAGTTAGGAACCTGAGACCTGAGGATCATGGTTCAAAGCCATCCTGGACAGGAAAGTCTGTGAGACTCTTCTCTCCAATGAACCAGCAAGCCAGAAGTGGATCTGGGGCTCAAGGTGTAGAGTGAAAAAGCTCAGGAAGAGTGAGTGCCCAGGGTCTAATACTGGCTTTCTCTTTCTCTCTCTTTCTCTCTCTCTCTCAGTCTCTCTCTCTGTCTCTCTGTCTGTCTGTCTCTCTTTCTCTCTCTCTCTCTGTCTCTGTCTTGCTCTCTCTCTCTTCCTCTCTCTCTCTCTCAGAGGGTGTGTGTTTCTCCTTCTCTCTCTCCTCCCTCTCCCTTTCTTTTGCATGCACGTGCATGTGCGTACTCACACACACACACACACACACACACCACTTTAAGATACACATGCACACAAAACATTTTAGGATAAAATATATCTCTTTAATGACTAATTCAGTTTAACATTTCTGTCTTGAGGTATTAATTGTTGTAAGGCACAATGCCCACGTTTGGACTCATTTAGAAGTGTATTATTTTCTACCCTTTCTAGTGATCCTATAAATTAATTCTGTTTGCACCTCCATTCCACTTTTCCTTTCTAATTTCTAAATGCTATACTTCCTATTCTTTCAGTGGTTACCCTGGAATTAGCATACATATTTGTAACACAGCCAAGAGGTAATTAACATCCACGTCTCCTTCTGAAGCAAGCAGTGTGATCCCTTATTCTGCTCCCAGTGCAAAGCATCGTCTGATTGCTAGCCAAAATTCTGCTTCTACCTTATTGAGTGGGATGGATATGCTAATTAACCTGATTTGATCATCACACAATGCATACCTGTACAGAAACACGAATTTCATAAGTACGAATTCCGTAAGTACATGTGACTATGTGTCAGTTAAAAATGAAATAAAGTAAAATGTTGATGTGATTTTTGTATGATCAGTACTTTTTGTGTGTATTGGGGGGGGACCAATTTAAACATAGGTTGTGAGATATTTTACCTCTTCCTGAAATTAATCACTTAACTCATTCTTTCATCATTTGAACAAGAATCTATTGGTTTTAATTGCAACAATGAGATGTACAAGTCATTATGTCGAAAATGAACTTTACAACTTTGATGCGAGGGGGGGGCCGGGGGGGAGGCTCGGGTGGGGGGTTGGGGGAGGATGGGAAGGGATGGGAAGGGGAAACAAAGGAGGAGGCTACAATGCTTGATAAGAAATGTACTCATTATCTTGCCCATGTAATTGTAACCCCTCTGTACAGTATTTTCACAATTAAAAAGAATCTATTGGTTTTAGCTACATGTGTAAGACATTTAGTTTTCAGTAAAAATGTCTTAACATTTCCAAGGTGTTGATGTGGTCAGCATCCTGTTTGTCAGCAATTTTATATCACAGATTTGAACATGGTACTCCCTGGTGCTTCTACTCCCATGGTTCTAATTATTTCCCTCCTTGTAACTCATTTCTTTCTGTTGGCTTTTAAAAGAGGTTTACTTTGTCCTTGCCCGTTGCCGTACATCAATTTAGGTGTGAGTTTCATTTATTTATCTTGCTCATGTTTTATCGCACCTCCTTGTTCCAAACTCCAGCGTGTTACATTTATTTGAAAAGAAATCTCAGCCATTGTCTCCTCAGGATCTGCACCTTCTCCACTGTCTTCAGGATCTTCCTGGGAAATTGAATAGACATGAACAAGGGTGTCTCATTTGATTTCTCATCTCCAGCTTTTTCACGTTGTTTTCTCTCTGTCACTCATTTTATGTAATTGCACATTGCTTCTTCAGACCTATCTCTCTTTTTTCTACTTCCCAATTCTCTTCTCGGATGTGTTCATCTGCTCTTCAATTTGTCTATAGTTTCTTTCTTTTTATTGTCTATAGGTTTCTATTCCTATTATCCTACCTATAGACATTTTTTCTGGATGTTCTACTTGGTTCTTTTTTAAAAAAAAAAAATCTACTTTTTTGTGTGTGATGGACTTATTTTCTTGTATAGACTTTTTAGCATCCGTTTTCTTCACATTCATAATTAGTTCTAAAATATGACAATATATGTATACATCTAATTAATACATGTCAGTGTGGTAAGATGTAGCTTACCATTTTGTTACTAATGAAACTAAAGTTCTGTGGCAATAAATATATTAATACTGCTTTGCAACTAATACCACTAATGCTGTTTCCCCTCTTTGTGTGTGTGTGTGTGTGTGTGTGTGTGTGTGTGTGTGTGTTGGTTGTGGGGCTTGAACACTGGGCCTACGCACTTTCCCTGAGCTCATCAGCTCAGGTTAGTGTTCTAGAGCCACGTCCGGTTTTCTGGTACTTTATCGGAGATAAGAGTCTCTTGGACTTTCCTGCCCAGGCTGGCTTTGAACTGTGATCTTCAGATCTCCTCCGGAGTAGCTAGGATTAAAGGCATGAGCCACCAGCACCTGGCCTGTTTCCCCTCTTAAACCGAAACTTACCACCCCTCCCAGTCCTTAGCACCCAGTGCTCCAACTTCTGTCTATGAGTCAGACTACTTCAAGTCTGATGAAAGTGGACCATAATATATTTGCCCCTTTGTGTCTGGCTTATTTAAATTAGCATGATATCTTCAGTGTCTACCTATTTTGTAACATTTACTGGAGTTTCCTTCAATTTTAGTAGTGCCTGGGATTTGAACTCAGGTCCTCACACTTGCTTAGCTGGCACAATTACTCCAGCCATTCCGCCATTTTGCTGAGTATTTTGCAGAAGGAATGTGGTGAACTCTTCTGCATAGGCTGGTTTTGGATATCAATTCTCTGATCTCATCCTTTCTGAGTAGCTAGGATTACAGGTGTGAATTACTGGCTCAGGCTTTAATATTCTATTTTGTTTATCTGTTCATACACTGAAGCTCATTATAAATAAGTGTTTAGGAGCATGGGAATTCAAAGTCCTCACTTCAAATTCTTTTGGGTATATACTCAGAAATGGGAACTTGCTAGATCGTGCACTGATTCTGAGCACCTCTGTGAGAAATTACTACATTCAGGTGTAATTTCTCGGTCAACCCCACCAGACGCATTCCTATCAGCGTGCAAAGGCCTTCATACTTCTTCACATCACCGTTAGCTCCTTTTGTTTTCTGTTTCCTGTAGTTTCCCCTGTCTGTTCTTCTAAGATTTTTAGCTCTTATCTTTGATAGATATTTGGCCCATTTGGAGTTGTTTTTGTATGTAAGATAAAGGCCCAACCTCACTGTTTTGCATGGGTTGCTCTAGTTTTTCTAACACTATTATTGCACAATCTAGGCGGTTGTGTTGAAACCATGTGGCCATATAATCCAACCATTTATTTCTAGGTTCTCCTGTCCATGGGTCTTTATGTCCACCTTTCTGCCAGTACCACACCGTGCTGGTTATGGTCGCTTTGTAATAGGTTTGGAAAAGAAGTATTTGTTTTCCATTTTTTTTCTTTTTCCAGATTGTTTCTTTTTGTTTTTAAATTGAGCTACTGAGGCTTCCTTTAGATGTCACATAAATGTTAAGATATCTTTCATGATTTTGATAGACCTTGCAAGGAATGGTAGGTTATTAAGCAAATATCCCATTGTATGTTATTTACCTGCTAATTCCTGCATTTACAATAAGGATGGGTGTCTGCATGATCAGTTGTTCCTGTTACATCATATCCTGGTGGCTTAATCCCACAAAGAGGTCCTGTAATTTAGCATTATGTGATTGCGGTCTCCAATGCTGTATCTACAAGTTTAAGGTTTGTTTCACCAGAGAGAATTACATTTGTCCTGCCAGGGGCTCAGAGATGATTTTAAGCCCAGGGCATTTTAAGCTATATTTTTGTATTTTTACTTTTGCAGGTAGTAATCAAAATAGTTAAAATCATGTAAGTGTGAATATAGAGACAATGATTCCCCAGGTGAAGTATTTTGTGTCATGAACCAAGTTGAAGAGAATAAAAAAATATAATTTATATATCGGAGACAGAAGGAAAGACACAGAGACAGACAGACAGACAGACAGACAGGCAGACACACACACATACACACACAGAATGTGTGTACTTTTAATTCAACAATGACAGTGTTGCCTTGAACGGTCTTCAAATTATGCAAGGATCTCCCACAGTTCATGCCCTGGGGTTTGTCTGTTGATGATATGTTGTATCCTTTACATACATAGAACCCTTCAAAACACAGGCATGATCATCAGGGGTAACAAAAGAACAGAAGGTAACTGTGCAGTGAAGCTAAATGATCTTTCTACATTTGCTGTTTGTATTTTGTTTTCTAAGGTCTAGAATTTGTATTACTTCCTAACCAGCTGTGTTTTGTATTTTAAGTCCCATATGTCATACATTGTTCTGGGAATTCCTCTCTGGACATTTAGTCCTGTCATATAAGTCTGGGAATCACCTTTAAGTTTAACTAAAAATTCTGTTATGTTTATTTGTAATTTACAAGTATACACTTTTTACATTAGCTTTTTCTCCTTTCTTCTTATTGATTGTGGTGTTACTGTTTTTAAAAGTTAAATGCTTAGTGACTTTTTTCTATATAATAATGAAAGCTTTTATGAGATTTGACTTTGGGTAAAGGGTGACCTTTCCCCATTTGTTTTGATAAATACTGTTCTGTTTTTTTTTTTTTTCCTAACTAGCGTATCATTAAATGTTTTTTATTTCTTCTCACAACCAACCCTTATTTAATAGAATGTTATTTAATTTCCAAGTGATTTTCTCACATTGTTTTGATTATATTTTGTGATTAATTTCTAGCTTTAACTGGATGCTGCTAAAGAATGTGGCCTCTGAGTTTTACTGTATAATTAGATTCTATAAACATCATATGAATGCTTATAGAGGTAAATTTCTGTTAGACATTATATAATTATGTATGTATCTTATTACTCTTATACTGATTAAATTACTTAAATCTCTTATGCTTTTTTTCTTTCTACTTTGTAAAAGAATGAGAAATATATATTATACAAACCTTTTGTAAGAACTGCATTTTAAAAATAAATATCTAAAAGTTTTTCATATTATTTTTCTTATTTCTAGCTCCTTAGCATTTGGGATTCTTCAATCTTCATTCTGGAATTAGCATTTTCTCAACTTTTTTTTTTTAAATAACCATCCTGGAATCTTTCTGTCTTGAAGTCTACTTTTTCTGATGTTATCATTCATCTTGAAGTATTTTTGTTTATACCTGCTCGAATCTTCCTCCTTTTGTCTGAAAGTAATAATATACTGTGCCATTCACCTATGTTGAGTGTATAAACTATTTTCATTGTATATGCAGATTTTTGTTAACCCCAAAGTAACTATGGAACCATAGGCAGCTCCTCCTCAATCCGTCCCTTGAACCCTGGCACCGATTACCAGCTGTCTGTCTGAATAGATTTACTTATTCTGAACAGTTGTTACATACTGAGTCATGTAATATGTGGTCTTCTATGATTGGTGTCTTTCACTTAACATGATATACAAATGCACACACATACATATAATAATACATACATACATTCTTGGGTCAATTCTAGAAGATATCTTGCTTTAAAAACAGAACACTTAAAAATGACCTCTATTAAGTTCCTTGTTTTTGTTTTTGTTTTTGTTTACTACGTCACTATTTTCCTAGATTTCCTATTTGAAAGTTTAGCCCATTTACTTTTACTTCTTGTCATTGGCTGGTGACTGTACTTAAAGTTATAAAATGTCTTTATGAAATGCTTGACTGTTCACCACAAATATTGACCAGTAATTGTTATTTGTTTCTAAATATTTTATAATTTTCCTCTTGACTTCGCCTTCCCCTAAGGCTTAATTGGAATTCATTTTCTAGATACATGGATTTATTAACAAGCTAACTTAATGTTGATTTATAATATTATGACACTATACTAAGAGAATATAGTATATAAAGTGTGATTCTGGGTATGACTTAGACTTCTTGTTCCATGTGGTTACATTTTTCAAATATTCTGTGATTCTTCAAGACAATAGTAAATGCATTTTTCATTGTATGTGTGTGTATCTATGATTTCAAGCTTACAAATCATGTTATTCAATACATCCAAATGTTGATTTTTTTGTGTGTGACTGCT